>NC_132783.1:52663535-53317399 GCF_048418805.1 Vulpes vulpes | reverse complement strand
GATACTGACTCAGCTGGCTAGGCAAAAAGGAATCTTAACCAGTACTTCTAAATTTCCTGATAGTTCCAATAAGCTCTATCTTTTCACACAAGTGATGAGCTTCGTGTGACCTTTCTTTCTGTTCCTGTTCTTGACAAAACTCTGCATCTTGTGTACTCAAAGTTTTCTTTTCTTTTCTTTTTTTCTTTTCTTTCTTTTTGACTAGGGGATAGATACTGATATCCGTTAAATTCTGTCCCCATAAAAAGATACATTGAAGTTCTAATCCCAATACCTCAGAATGCTATCTTATTTGGAAATAGGGTCTTTGCAGATTTAACCAGGTTAAGATGAGGTCATTAGGGATGCTCCTAATCCAATATGACTGCCCTCCTTGTAAAAAGGGGAAATTTGAACACAGAGACACAGAAGGAAGAAATGTGAAGATGGCCATGTTACTGGAGTCTTGTCAAGGAATGCCAAGTATTGTTGGCAAACACTAGAAGCTAAGAGGAGGCAAGGAAGTATTTTACCCTGGAGCCATCAAGAAACATGGCCCTAGGTTACCTTGGTTTTATACTTCTAGCCTCCAGAACTTGGAGACAATCAACTGCTGTTTTAAGCCACCCAGCTTTTGGTACTTTGTAATCGGGGCCCAAAGATCTAAATACGGAGGAGGGGCGAGATGGCGGCAGAGTAGGGTCTCCAAGTCACCTGTCCCCACCAAATTACCTAGATAACCTTCAAATTATCCTGAAAATCTACGAATTCGGCCTGAGATTTAAAGAGAGAACAGCTGGAATGCTACAGTGAGAAGAGTTCCCGCTTCTATCAAGGTAGGAAGACGGGAAAAAAGAAATAAAGAAACAAAAGGCCTCCAAGGGGGAGGGGCCCCGCGAGGAGCCGGGCTGAGGCCGGGGCGAGTGTCCCCAGGACAGGAGAGCCCCGTCCCGGAGGAGCAGGAGCTGCACCAACCTTCCCCGCGGAAAGGCCTCCCGGGGAATTGGAACAGGATCCCCAGAAAGGCGGGGATGCCCTCGGGCTCCCTGGGACACTAACAGGCACCTGCGCCCCGGGAGATGCGCCGAGCTCCCTAAGGGCTGCAGCGCCCGGCGGACCCGGAGCAGCTCGGAGGGGCTCGGGCGGCGGCTCCGCGGAGGGGGCTGCGGGGCGGGAGCGCGAATCCAACAGCGCAGGCCCCGGAGCACAGGGCGCCGGAATCCGGCCTCCCCCGGGACAGGCAGAGGCCGGGAGGGCCCAGGACAGCCAGGATGCTCCTGCCTGGAACTGAGCAGATCAGCGGCCCCGCCCTGGAGCCTCCAGGCCCTGCAGACGGAGAGCCCCGGAGATACTGCGGGAGCTGACTCCAGGGCTGCAGAGCTGGCCCCGCCACTGGGGTTGTTCCTCCTGGGGCCTCATGGGGTAAACAACCCCCACTGAGCCCTGCACCAGGCAGGGGCAGAGCAGCTCCCCCAAGTGCTAACACCTGAGAATCAGCACAGCAGGCCCCTCCCCCAGAAGACCAGCTAGAAGGACCAGTTCCAGGGGAAGTCAAGGGACTTAAAGTATACAGAATCAGCAGATATTCCCCCGTGTTTGTTTTTTTGTTGTTTTGTTTTGTTTTTGCTTTTTGATTTGTTCGCATCCCCCACCCCTTTTTCCCTTTCTTTCGTTTTCTTCTTTTTTCTTTTTTCTTCCTTTTTTCTTTTTTCTTTTTCTCTTTCCTGTCCTTTCTCTCCTCTCTTTTTCTCCTTTTCCCAATACAACTTGTTTTTGGCCACTCTGCACTGAGCAAAATGACTAGAAGGAAAACCTCACCTCAAAAGAAAGAATCAGAAACAGTCCTCTCTCCCACAGAGTTACAAAATCTGGATTACAATTCAATGTAATCTTACAATTCAATGTCAGAAACCCAATTCAGAAGCACTATTATACAGCTATTGGTGGCTCTAGAAAAAAGCATAAAGGACTCAAGAGACTTCATGACTGCAGAATTTAGATTCTGCAGAATCAGGCAAAAATTAAAAATCAATTGAATGAGATGCAATCCAAACTAGAAGTCCTAACGACGAGGGTTAACAAGGTGGAAGAACAAGCGAGTGACATAGAAGACAAGTTGATGGCAAAGAGGGAAACTGAGGAAAAAAGAGACAAACAATTAAAATACCATGAAGATAGATTAAGGAAAATAAACGACAGCCTGAGGAAGAAAAGCCTACGTTTAATTGGGGTTCCCGAGGGCCCGAAAGGGACAGAGGGCCAGAATAGGTATTTGAACAAATCATAGCTGAAAAACTTCCTAATCTGGGAAGGGAAACAGGCATTCAGATCCAGAAAATAGAGAGATACCCCCCTAAAATCAATAAAAACAGTTCAACACCGCAACATCTAATAGTTAAGCTTGCAAATTCCAAAGATAAAGAGAAGATCCTTAAAGCAGCAAGAGATAAGAAATCCCTGACTTTTATGGGGAGGAGTATTAGGGCAACCGCAGACCGCTCCACAGAGACCTGGCAAGCCAGAAAGGGCTGGCAGGATATATTGAGGGTCCTAAATGAGAAGAACATGCAACCAAGAATACTTTATCCAGCAAGGCTCTCATTCAAAATGGAAGGAGAGATAAAGAGCTTCCAAGACAGACAGGAACTGAAAGAATATGTGACCTCCAAACCAGCTCTGCAAGAAATTTTAAGGGGGACTCTTAAAATTCCCCTTTAAGAAGAAGTTCAGTGGAACAATCCACAAAAACAAGGACTGAATAGATATCATGGTGACACTAAACTCATATCTATCAATAGTAACTCTGAACGTGAACGGGCTTAATGACCCCATCAAAAAGGGCAGGGTTTCAGATTGGATAAAAAAGCAGGGCCCATCTATTTGCTGTCTACAAGAGACTCATTTTAGACAGAAGGACACCTACAGCCTGAAAATAAAAGGTTGGAGAACCATTTACCATTCGAATGGTCCTCAAAAGAAAGCAGGGGTAGCCATCCTTATATCAGATAAACTAAAATTTACTCCGAAGACTGTAGTGAGAGATGAAGAGGGACACTATCTCATACTTAAAGGATCTATCCAACAAGAGGACTTAACAATCCTCAATATACATGCCCCGAATGTGGGAGCTGCCAAATATTTAAACCAATTAATAACCAAAGTGAAGAAATACTTAGATAATAATACACTTATACTTGGTGACTTCAGTCTAGCTCTTTCTATACTCGATAGGTCTTCTAAGCACAACATCTCCAAAGAAACGAGCTTTAAATGGTACACTGGACCAGATGGATTTCACAGATATCTACAGAACTTTACATCCAAACTCAACTGAATACACACTCTTCTCCAGTGCACATGGAACTTTCTCCAGAATAGACCACATACTGGGTCACAAATCGGGTCTGAACCGATACCAAAAGATTGGGATCGTCCCCTGCATATTCTCAGACCATAATGCCTTGAAATTAGAACCAAATCACAACAAGAAGTTTGGAAGGACCTCAAACACGTGGAGGTTAAGGAACATCCTGCTAAAAGATGAAAGGGTCAACCAGGAAATTAGGGAAGAATTAAAAAGATTCATGGAAACTAATGAGAATGAAGATATAACCATTCAAAATCTTTGGGACGCAGCAAAAGCAGTCCTAAGGGGGAAATACATCGCAATACAAGCATCCATTCAAAAACTGGAAAGAACTCAAATACAAAAGCTAACCTTACACATAAAGGAGCTAGAGAAAAAACAGCAGATAGATCCTACACCCAGCAGAAGAAGAGAGTTAATTAAGATTCGAGCAGAACTCAATGAAATCGAGACCAGAAGAACTGTGGAACAGATCAACAGAACCAGGAGTTGGTTCTTTGAAAGAATTAATAAGATAGATAAACCATTAGCCAGCCTTATTAAAAAGAAGAGAGAGAAGACTCAAATTAATAAAATCATGAATGAGAAAGGAGAGATCACCTCCAACACCAAGGAAATACAAACGATTTTAAAAACATATTATGAACAGCTCTACGCCAATAAATTAGGCAATCTAGAAGAAATGGATGCATTCCTGGAAAGCCACAAACTACCAAAACTGGAACAGGAAGAAATAGAAAACCTGAACAGGCCAATAACCAGGGAGGAAATTGAAGCAGTCATCAAAAACCTCCCAAGACACAAAAGTCCAGGGCCAGATGGCTTCCCAGGGGAATTCTCTCAAACGTTTAAAGAAGAAACCATACCTATTCTACTAAAGCTGTTTGGAAAGATAGAAAGAGATGGAGTACTTCCAAATTCGTTCTATGAGGCCAGCATCACCTTAATTCCAAAACCAGACAAAGACCCCACCAAAAAGGAGAATTACAGACCAATATCCCTGATGAACATGGATGCAAAATTCTCAACAAGATACTAGCCAATAGGATCCAACAGTACATTAAGAAAATTATTCACCTTGACCAAGTAGGGTTTATCCCCGGGACACAAGGCTGGTTCAACACTCGTCAAACAATCAATGTGATTCATCATATCAGCAAGAGAAAAACCAAGAACCATATGATCCTCTCAATAGATCCAGAGAAAGCATTTGACAAAATACAGCATCCATTCCTGATCAAAACTCTTTAGAGTGTAGGGACAGAGGGAACATTCCTTAACATCTTAAAAGCCATCTACGAAAAGCCCACGGCAAATATCATTCTCAGTGGGGAAGCACTGGGAGCCTTTCCCCTAAGATCAGGAACAAGACAGGGATGTCCACCCTCACCACTGCTATTCAACATAGTACTGGAAGTCCTCGCCTCAGCAATCAGACAACAAAAAGACATTAAAGGCATTCAAATTGGCAAAGAAGAAGTCAAACTCTCCCTCTTTGCTGATGACATGATACTCTACATAGAAAACCCAAAAGCCTCCACCCCAAGATTGCTAGAACTCATAGAGCAATTTGATAGCATGGCAGGATACAAAGTCAATGCCCAGAAATCAGTGGCATTTCTATACACTAACAATGAGACTGAAGAAAGAGAAATTAAGGAGTCAATCCCATTTACAATTGCACCCAAAAGCATAAGATACCTAGGAATAAACCTAACCAAAGACGTAAAGGATCTATACCCTAAAAACTATAGAACACTTCAGAAAGAAATTGAGGAAGACACAAAGAGATGGAAAAATATTCCATGCTCATGGATTGGCAGAATTAATATTGTGAAAATGTCAATGTTACCCAGGGCAATTTACACGTTTAATGCAATCCCTATCAAAATACCATGGACTTTCTTCAGAGAGTTAGAACAAATTATTTTAAGATTTGTGTGGAATCAGAAAAGACCCCGAATAGCCAGGGGAATTTTAAAAAAGAAAACCATATCTGGGGGCATCACAATGCCAGATTTCAGGTGTACTACAAAGCTGTGGTCATCAAGACAGTGTGGTACTGGCACAAAAACAGACACATAAATCAATGGAACAGAATAGAGAACCCAGAAGTGGACCCTGAACTTTATGGTCAACTAATATTCGATAAAGGAGGAAAGACTATCCATTGGAAGAAAGACAGTCTCTTCAATAAATGGTGCTGGGAAAATTGGACATCCACATGCAGAAGAATGAAACTGGACCACTCTCTTTCACCATACACAAAGATAAACTCAAAATGGATGAGAGATCTAAATGTGAGACAAGATTCCATCAAAATCCTAGAGGAGAACACAGGCAACACCCTTTTTGAACTGGCCACAGTAACTTCTTGCAAGATACATCCACGAAGGCAAAAGAAACAAAAGCAAAAATGAACTATTGGGACTTCATCAAGATAAGAAGCTTTTGCACAGCAAAGGATACAGTCAACAAAACTAAAAGACAACCTACAGAATGGAGAAGATATTTGCAAATGACGTATCAGATAAAGGGCTAGTTTCCAAGATCTATAAAGAACTTATTAAACTCAACACCAAAGAAACAAACAATCCAATCATGAAATGGGCAAAAGACATGAAGAGAAATCTCACAGAGGAAGACATGGACATGGCCAACATGCACATGAGAAAATGCTCTGCATCACTTGCCATCAGGGAAATACAAATCAAAACCACAATGAGATACCACCTCACACCAGTGAGAATGGGGAAAATTAACAAGGCAGGAAACCACAAATGTTGGAGAGGATGCGGAGAAAAGGGAACCCTCTCACTCTTGGTGGGAATGTGAACTGGTGCAGCCACTCTGGAAAACTGTGTGGAGGTTCCTCAAAGAGTTAAAAATAGACCTGCCCTATGACCCAGCAATTGCACTGTTGGGGATTTACCCCAAAGATACAGATGCAGTGAAACTCCGGGACAGCTGCACCCCGATGTTTATAGCAGCAATGTCCACAATAGCCAAACTGTGGAAGGAGCCTCGGTGTCCATCGAAAGATGAATGGATAAAGAATATGTGGTCTATGTATACAACGGAATATTACTCAGCCATTAGAAATGACAAATATCCACCATTTGCTTCGACGTGGATGGAACTGGAGGGTATTATGCTGAGTGAAGTAAGTCAATCGGAGAAGGACAAACATTATATGGTCTCATTCGTTTGGGGAATATAAATAATAGTGAAAGGGAATATAAGGAAAGGGAGAAGAAATGTGTGGGAAATATCAGAAAGGGAGACAGAACATAAAGACTCCTAACTCTAGGAAACGAACTAGGGGTGGTGGAAGGGGAGGAGGGCTGGGGGTGGGGGTGAATGGGTGACGGGCACTGAGGGGGGCAGTTGACGGGATGAGCACTGGGTGTTATTCTGTATGTTGGTAAATTGAACACCAATAAAAAATAAATTTATTATATATATATATATATATAAACAAAGATCTGAATACAAGTATTGTAGAGATTTATCCACTTTCTAATTACTTTTCCTCACATCTAACTATAATCTGAGGCAGCTACAATTAATCATCTCGCCCTCTTTATTTTTTTCTTGAGAATCATATACATTGGTTTTGAAGAAATGAATACTTAATTTCTAGATGTAAAGGAGTTAATAAAATCATTTTTGATAGTGAATGAAAAACAAGCTGATGAATTGCAAGCAATGTCGCACACTACAAGGTTCTTGGGTTTTGTATCTTATTTTATATCTTCTTACTGATATGCTTTTCAAGGACTATCTTTGTTAAGATCTTTTTTCAAAAAAACCCTAACATTTCTATCTCTAAAATGATCTATTTTTATATTCTGAGAGACAAATGAACCTATAAATTAAGTTATCCTTAGCTCCTTAAGTATCCACCACAGTCATAGAACCATGCAGTGGTTGAATTAGCAAGAAATTAACAGATCAGGTAGTTCAACTAATTTATTTCTCAGAGGAAGAAATTGAGGTCAACAGAGGTTAAGCAATTTAGATTTCTAGCTTTCTTTTCTGCATCATATCGCTAGGGATTTACACATGATTTAAATCACATTTAAGAAGTCAGATTTTCTGGATCTTTTTTGTATTCTCTTCATTAATTGTAGCATAATGGCCTACTAAAAAGATGGTTGTTTGTTGGGGATAATGCTTACTTATCAGTTATCTTGAAGCTGTAAATAATCTTGCTACTAATAGTTATGTGGAATGTGGTTATGTATATGACTGCCCTGCCCTTGTTACAGGCATAGCATCTTGCAGCCAGTACATGTAAAGTCTACACTGTTTTATTTATTTTTAAAAAATTTAATTTAATTTAATTTTTTTGAAGGATTTTATTTATTTATTCATGAGAGAGAGAGAAAGAGAGAGAGAGAGAGGCAGAGACACAAGCAGAGGGACAAGCAGGCTTCATGCAGGGAGCCTGACATGGGACTCGATCCTGGGTCTCCAGGATCAGGCCCTGAGCTAAGGCAGTGCTAAACCACTGAGCCACCTGGGCTGCCCCATTTCTTAATTTTAAAAAGATTTATTTATGTTTATATTTATATTTTATTTAAATTCAATTTGCCACCATATAGTATAAAACCCAGTACTCATCCCATCAAGTGCCCTCCTTAGTGCCCATCACCCAGTCACTCCATTCCACCACCCACCTTCCTTTCTGTAACCTTTTGTTTGTTTCCAAGAGTTAGGAGTCTCTCATGGTTTGTCTCTCTAATTTTTCCGCACTCAGTTTCTCTCTTTTTTCTTATAATCCCTTTCACTATTTCTTATATTCTGCATAAGAGTGAAACCATATGATTCTTGTCCTTCTCTGATTGACTTATTTCACTCAGTATAATACCCTCCAGTTCCATCCACGTTGAAGCAAATGGTAGGTATTCCTCCTTTCTGATGGCTGATCTATCTATCTATCTATCTATCTATCTATCTATCTATCTATCTATCTCACATCTTTTTATCCATTCATTTATTGAAGGACATTGTGGCTCCTTCCACAGTTTGGTTGTTGTGGACATTGCTTCTATGAACATTGGGGTGCAGGTGTCCTGGCATTCCACTACATCTGTATCTTTGGGGTAAATCCCCAGTAGTGCAATTGCAGGGTCATAGGGTAGCTCTATTTTTAACTCTTTGAGGAACCTCCACACAGTTTTCCAGAGTGGCTGCACCAGTTCACATTCCCACCAATAGTGCAAGAGGGTTCCCGTTCTCCACATCCTCGCCAGAATTCGTTGTTTCCTGTCTTGTTAATTTTCCCCATTCTCACTGGTGTGAGGTGGTATCTCATTGTGGTTTTGATTTGCATTTCCCTGTTGGCAAGTGATGTGGAGCATTTTTTCATGTGCTTGTTGGCCATGTGTAGGTTTTCTTTGGCGAAGTGTCTGCTCATGTCATTTGCCCATTTCATGATTAGATTGTTTGTTTCTTGGGTGTTGAGTTTGACAAGTTCTTTATAGGTCTTGGATATTAGTCCTTTATCTGATACGTCATTTGCAAATATCTTCTCTCATTCTCCCAAGGTTGTCTTTAATTTTGTTTCCTTCTCTGTGCAGAAGGTTTTTTATCTTGATTAAGTCCCAACAGTTCATTTTTGCTTTTGTTTTCCTTGCCTTCATGGATGTGTCTTACAGCAAGTTGCTGTGGCCAAGTTCAAAAAGGTTGCTGCCTGTGTTCTCTTCTAGTATTTTGATAGATTCTTGTCTCACATTTAGATCTTTTAACTATTTTGAGTCTATCTATGTGTATGGTGTTAGAGAATGGTCCAGTTTCCTTCTTCTGCATGTGGCTGTCGATTTTCCCAACACCATTTACTGAATCAATAGGAGAAAAGACAAGAACCATATGATCCTTTCAATAGATGCAGAGAAAGCATTTGACAAAATACAGCATCCATGCCTGATGAAGACACTTCAGAGTATAGGGATAAAGGGAACATTCCTCAATATCATAAAAGCCATTTATGAAAAACCCACAGCAAATATTATTCTCAAGGGGGAAAAACTGAGAGCCTTTGCCCTAAGATCATGAACATGACATGGATGTCCACTCTCACCACTGTTATTCAACACAGTACTAGAAGTCCTATCCTCAGCAATCAGACAACAAAAAGAAATAAAAGGAATTCAAATTGGCAAAGAAGTCAAACTCTCCCTCTTCGCAGATGACACGATACTGTACATAGAAAACCCAAAGGACTCCACCCCAAGATTGTTAGAACTCATACAGCAATTCAGCAATGTGGCAGGATACAAAGTCAATGCCCCGAAATCAGTGGCATTTCTATATACTAATAAGGAGACTGAAGAAAGAGAAACTAAGGAATCAATCCCGTTTACAATTGCACCCAAAGCCATAAGATACCTAGGAATAAACCTAACCAAAGAGGTGAAGGATCTATACTCTAAAAACTATAGAACACTTATGAAAGAAATCGAGGAAGACACAAAGAGATGGAAAAATATTCTATGCTCATTGATTGAAAGAATAAATATAGTGAAAATGTCTATGCTACTCAGAGCAATTTACAAGTTCAATACCATCCCTATCAAAATACTATGGACTTTCTTCAGAGAGT
Organism: Vulpes vulpes; assembly: GCF_048418805.1. Classification (NCBI taxonomy): domain Eukaryota; kingdom Metazoa; phylum Chordata; class Mammalia; order Carnivora; family Canidae; genus Vulpes; species Vulpes vulpes. The sequence goes on along the minus strand of NC_132783.1, from coordinate 53,307,446 downwards.
TGGAACAAATAATCGTAAAATTTGTATGGAACCAGAAAAGACTCCGAATAGCTAGAGGAATATTGAAAAAGAAAGCCAAAGTTGGGGGCATCACAATGCCTGACTTCAAGCTGTATTACAAAGCTGTGATCAAGACAGTGTAGTACTGACACAAAAACAGACACATAGATCAATGGAACAGAACAGAAAACCCAGAAATAGACCCTCAACTCTATGCTCAACTTATCTTCTACAAAGCAGGAAAGAATATCCACTGGAAAAAGGACACTCTCTTCAATACACTGTTTTCTATAGGTGGAAGACTTCTGTAGGGTGGGTGAGGGAGAAGGGGTATTTCTAAGTGAGGCATCAAGTAGAAACTGGTCCTGAGTTTTAGAAGTACGTGGGTATTTTTAGTATGGCCTCATATCCCACCACAGCTGATTTTTGGGGTACAGAATGAGGAGGCAATGAGAAAGAGCAACAAAGCAAAATAAAAAGGAATCGAAGATAAACTGCCAAGATTTAAAAAAGAGAAAAGGTGTAACATCTTTAATAAATGACTTTGTCTTGAGCAATTCATCAACTTATAGTTCACAGATTCTCCTATAGTTGTTTTATTGATATTTACTTACCTACAGTTACTTAGAGATCTCTCTTCATCTTCAAATAGCATTCACTTCAAATAATGTTAATAAATTTACTTTCTGCAAAAAATCATGCTAATCACTTTACAAGTGTTACCTTTTTTAATGCAATGAAACTACATGAAACTACCATTATTAGACTCAATTTACAGTAATGAAAAGGAAGTTTAGAGAGTTTAAACAACTTCCCTAATGTTACATTGCTAGCAAATTGTGGCCAAGATTTAGACTTAGCTCAGACTCCAATGGGCATTTCCACTCACTATCTAATCGCAAGGTTGATAGAATCCCTGACTGGGCGTATTTCATGTCTTTCTGCTGTTAGGTAACATATGGGCCCTCCTGCTAGTTAAGCACTTGGGTCATTCTCTTCATCTAGGGTCAGATTTCAGTATAATCCTTTCTTCCTGCAGGCCCCAGAGATTTGATCTGCTTACTCTTCTTTTTTCCAACTGTCACTACTGATTCATCGTCTACGAGCATTCTGGAGCAGAATACAGATGCCCTTTTTCCTCTTCCTGTTGTTTCTGACTAAAAAGAAAAACCTAAGTGTTTTTAATGAGAATGTCACTAGCAACTTCAAGTTGTAACATAATAATATTAGAAATTGCTCCTGTGCTTTGCTTAGTAAAAGTTTACTTTTGCTATTGTTGTTAAATTTATTGTTCGTAATTATTTTTTTGCATATGTTTTTAGACATTTTTACAGCAATGAGTAGAATTTTAGTTTGACTTGTACTTACAATTTCTTAGCCCTTGCTTTTCTGCAGGCTTGCAACTGCCCTGATTTATCTTGGTAGGGATTCTACTGAAAGATAATAAAAGATATTGAAAATCGCATGTATCAAGATTTGCATTCTAACTGGGTGTTATACTATATGTTGGCAAATTGAATTTAAACAACTAAAAAGAAGATTTGCATTTTAAGAAAAAAAGTTGAAGAGGAAAGACCTGAATATTAGGAATTTCAGAAGAAGCTCTTTTAATATTAGCCCATCTTGCTTTTATTGAGTGATATTTATTGAGTTTTTAATGTTCTAAATGCTTACGACATAAAAGGCCTATGATGATGATTATGCACATTTTACTGATGAAGAAGTTGAAGCAGAGAATAAGTCCAAGAATACCAGTTGGTGATGAAGCTAAGATTGAAGCCCATGTCTAGATAAGATACATTAAGTGGCTTCTTACAAATGCAGTATATGAACATAAAATCAGTAGTGTTATGTAAAGAACACATTTCATTTTCTACATTTTTTTTAATCCTGCAATTCTCTTGAATCTTAATTTGCTTTCGTATTTATAGTATTGCTTGATGCTCTTAAAAAATGGATCTCATGGGACGCCTGGGTGGTTCAGTGGTTTAGCACCTGCCTTCGGCCCAGGGCGTGATCCTGGAGTCCTAAGATTGAGTCCCATGTCAGGCTTCCTGCATGGAGTCTACTCCTCCCTCTGCCTATGTCTCTGCCTCTCTTTTTCTCTCTCTGTCTCTGTCTCTCAAAAATAAGTAAATAAAATCTTAAAAAAAAATGGATCTCATTTTATTCTGAAAAGTCTATAATTAAGTAATAGATTAAATGTTTTATTAAGTGTGAATTTTTTAATTTAGTCATTGTGAGGCTAGCTGATTGGCTAATTCTCTTGAAGTTCTTGGTTAAGTTAATTAGTATTTCTAAATTTAAACTCATTCTTTCATTCATTCATCCATTTAAAAGATTTATTTAAAAGAGAGAGTGTGTGCATGTGCTAGTGGTGGAAGAGGCAGAGGGAGAGGAAGAGAGAGAATCCCAAGCAGACTCTGTGCTGAGCATGGAGGCCAATGCGGGACTTGATCACTTGACCCTGAAACCACAACTGGAGAGGAAACCAAGAGTTGAATGCTCAACTGACTGAACCACCCAGGATCCCCTAAATTTAAACTCTTTTAAAAACTTACACTTGCCATTTGTCTTCTGAATTCCTTGGTAAATACATATATATATATATATATATATATATATATATATATATATATATAATAAACCTTTCGTTATATCATCAACTTTACACTCCTAATCTTAAAAGCTTTACCAAGTGAAACCTTCTTCTTTCTACAATTAAGTGGTTTCTTTGTGGGTTTTTTTTTTAAATGTATTAAACTCTTAAAAGACATCAAGCATTCTGAGTCAATTAATAATTTCTATGGAGATTTGTTTTTTTCTGTTGTCTCTTTTTGAGAGAAAGAGTAAAAATAGCCCTCCCCAGGAACCCAGAAAACAAAATTGGCACTGACTTCAGAACCCAGTATTTATGTTTAATAGACAGTATTATATAAATGTGTTTGGTAAACTGTTTATAATTATTTTAACAGAACAGTTCTGTAATCCCAGGAAAGCTTTTTTTAAAAGGGGAGGTTAAAATACAGATCCTTTATCCAACAATAATATGTTCACTTTACAGTAAAATTATAGTCCTAAATGTCTTATGTATAGTCATAAACTTTCCTGAGAAAAGTCCTATGAGCTTAAGATATAGGTGACATTGGTCTAATAAGCATATGTTTTACCCCATTTTATTGATTTTTAAGATAATTTAAGATAAATTATTTTAAAAATAATTTTTAAGATAACTTAAAAATAGAATAGAATGTACAATAAGTGAATGGGAAATATTTTAAGAGTTATTAGTAACAGTAAAAAATCAATGATACTACTGAACTCCAAGGCCATTTTTGTGGAATATATTAACTTACCAATATCTATTCTTGATGAAATTATTTTTCCTCAATTTCTATAGTCAGTTCAGGTTCAAAAAGCTGACTTTCCATGGGAAGAAGCTGATAGAGCTTGTCTATGGCATTTTTAAAGGACTCAAAATCATAATATCGATTACTCCTGTGGTAATGTCTGCATATTGGCAAGCATCCAGAGCTGTGCTGACCACATCTCAAACTCATAAAAGCCACCATTGTAGAAAGTTCTACTGGACAGCTCTGATCCAGAGGGTCAGAAATTGTAGTAAACATTTCAATTGTTAGATAGATTCTCAACATTCATCCAGATATTTGGTAACATAAAAGTAACTGAACGTTATTTTTCCCAAGCATGGCACATTTAGGAAAGATAAAAATAAATTAAAAATATATTCAACAAAAGTTTAATAAAACTTGCTAATATGTCAGGTAGTAGGCAAAGCTGAATAAGGTATGATTTCTGATCTTGAGATAATTATAGTCTTGTGGATGAGCTGGTCAAACATCTAATCACTAGAAATTAGGGTTTTTGTTATGATGCTATTATGCACTAAACAAAGAGACATTAGCTCTGTCTAGAGGACTTGAGGAAGACTCAAATAGGAGGTGATAGTTGAGTTATTACATTAACGAAGCTGTTTCTTTAAGGATGTGCAATAGGCATATGAAACCAAAGGCTCACTCTTTCTTATGGTCTAAGTCTGGCCATGACCCTAACTCTGAGGAAGTACACCTCACCCACCTTCTGTACACACACACTTGGGAATATCTGTGCACCAAGTCCTATTCTAAAGGCATATATTTTATCTATGTAACTTGACCTAGTGTGCATAATTTTTGGAAATGCTGAACTAATAACAAGAGCTGCTATAACCGACAGGATGATAGGCATGACATGATTACACGGTGAAGAGCTCAAGCCCTCCCCAGCTCCTGCCATCAGGCCATGATTAATGGCGTGACTCAGAGAATGTGAAGGGCTGTAAAGCGGGTGGCTCTACCCTCAGGGTGACTCAAAGGTTTTTAAATGCCTCTCAGAACACTACAGCTTGAATGAGAGCTGATAATGGCCCAAGAGAATGCTGGACTAGGAGAATAAAAGAATGGAGAGCTCAGGCTGAGAACAGTGAGGATTACTGTCTCTGAAGAGTTTCTGGTGTGGACGTTGTGGGATAGGAGCAACAGGGCACCTGGGGAATCCTGAAGTGGGGACGAGGGGGTCCAGATAGCATCAGAGCAGAGACTAGCCTTTAACAATGCTATATAAGCACAATCATGACTTCCTGAAGTGAAAAAGATAGGAAGCTAATTAAAGACATTGTAGTATATAATAAATAAATATGTGTAAGTCTCTGTATTAGGCAGGGTTCAATCAGAGAGCCATTGGGATATATCTGAAACAATGAGAGATTTGTTCCTGGGATTTGATTTTATGTGATTCTGGGAACTGGTAAAACAGTCTCTCTAAAGCTGTTGTCCTGTTATCTGATACTGGAGTTTAAAGTCCGCCAGGTAGACAGTTGGGGAGAGAAGATGGAAGGTAAGTGGGGAAGTCCAAGAACAAGCTAGACCCACAAGCATGAGCTGGAGCCCACAAGGAGACTCAAACATGTATCAATTCTGTCTGTGACCTTGAGGGTAGGGATGTCCTACAGAGGTTGAGACTTTTGTCATGTAGCTAAATGCTCACCAGTGTCAGGAGCTGGAGGAGTGGAGGGATGGTCCAGAGCTGCAGGTGCAGGCCTGGCTGCTGCCTCACACCAATGAGGTGAGAAAGCAGATAAATGATAATGTATGTGAGCTACAAAAATAGCTGCCATTTCACTTTCACCATCCAAATCTCACAGAGGAATCTCTCTCAGGGCTCATGCTAACCAGATACATACTGGAGAGTTCTGGGAAATATAGTTCAGTCTGGCCAAGCTGACACATTGCAAAACTACCACAGTCTCATTACAGAATAGTGGTTCAGTCATATACAATAATCTTTTGTTAGCTAGCTTCGTAGAGTCATGTGTTAAAACAACCAAAGATTGCCTTAGGTATTTATATAGAGAGATACTTAAATCGAGGGGGTTTTGGCTATTTTGCCTAAGAGCCTGGTGCACTGAATGGGTAAAACTAGACAAACATCTTTTCTTAGATAATTTTATCTAGGTGAAGAAATATGTAATGTTAACTTGCACAGCCACATACACTTGTTAACCACCTTCCTGAAGGTTAAAACCACAAATTAAATGTCGATTTTTTTTATAAGTGTGTAAAAATTACTTAGAGAAGTGCAAATGACTAGATAGAATTCTTTAGTATTTATTGACATGTAAGCATGAGGTTGAGAAATTCCTCTATGTATGAAAATGAGTTGAGAATCACATATCTCATTAAACCCAAATGAAACATATCCTCTACTCAGCTCCTGCTTAGCAGGATCTGGAAATGACTAGGCACCCTAAAAGCAATATGTGATGTGAAGCAGGAATCGAAAGAGACAGTGGTCTTAACTGGTTGTCATTTACATCTTTCGTTTCGCAAATTCTATAAAATTATATAAACATGTGAAACCATGGCCAGGTCTCTTTGGAATCGTGAAAGTGAAGTATACAGGAACTTAAGGCTCTTTGGGTGTGTGGTAAATCTGCACAAGGGCTGTGCTGTATTATGATTGACTGTTAGGTCCCTGAGATCACTGCCCACACTGCTTAGCACATAATTGTCTCATTAAATGTATATTGGAGGGAGAATATAACAAATGAGAGGGAGTGAGGGGAGGGAGAAGGAGAACATAGGCAGGGAAGAAAGAAGGATGGAAGAATGCAAAGCAAAGAAAGGAAGGGAGGAAAGTAGAAGAAAGAATAAGGATGGTGAGGGAGAGAAATGGACAAGCTAATTGAATCAATCAAAGACAAAAATGTAGGCCAGAATCCAGGTACCCCAGTGAGCTTTTTAATGAATCAAATAAAACTACATGGGTGTTTGGTAGACCTATACTTAGTAAATCACGATTATAAAAATATTAGAAACATCTTTTATCATATAAATGTTACAACATGTGTAGAAAAGTACTATTTGCGTTATTAAGATTAGTGCTTTGTTCTTCAAAGATACCTTATTCAAAAGAACATTTCCATGGTTCTGTAGGGTTTTTTTTTTTTAATATTTATTTATGATAGTCAGAGAGAGAGAGAGAGAGAGAGAGAGAGGCAGAGACACAGGCAGAGGGAGAAGCAGGCTCCATGCACCGGGAGCCCGACGTGGGATTCGATCCCGGGTCTCCAGGATCGCGCCCCGGGCCAAAGGCAGGCGCCAAACCGCTGCGCCACCCAGGGATCCCAGTTCTATAGGGTTTTAATGAAGGTTTATTTTTGAAAAATCTGATGTCTAATATTTCCTTGTTTAGTGCTCCTTGTTTAGGGGTCAAGAATGATCAATTTGGCATCTGTGGATCCCAAAGAGCCCATGGCTAGAACTCAAGGTTCTAGAGCTCAAGGTGGTCTGTGAACTTAGATGAAAAAAATTTAACAATTTTCAACTAATTTCTAACTGTAAGCTACCATTTCTTCCACATTTTAAAACATTATTATGAAAAGATGTTCACAGGTTTCCAGTGTCTCACGGGCACAAACAGGATTAAGAAATCTGCTTTTTGCAAGGACAAAATGTCTTCCTTCATTGCAGTATTTTTTTCTAATTGATATTCTAGAAACACTAATGGAAAATAATGGTGCTTACAGGCATAGTACACAAGGTGGCAGCACATCATAACTTATTTTTCCCAAATCAAATTCCACCCCCGCCATACTAGGCCGTATCTGAATGCGAAGTGGAAACTATGAGACAATTAGAATGTAATACATTTTCAAAAAATGGCTTTCAATACTTTTTAGCCTACCCTTCTACTTTATTAGTATGCTCTTTTTGTGTGTGATATATAGCACACATAAAAATGTCTGGATTTTGGAGTAGTGTTTTATGCAGCATCATGTGTAAAATAGGAACGGTGACAAACTATTATTTCTTACTAACAAGCTCATGACGAATTCAGATGGTATCCTTTACAAAATGTAGAACTGTGAAGTAACTATGACCTAGCACTCTATTGCTTTAGAGACTTTGGCCCGTGTGACATTTACTGACGGTGTCTATCTATTTTAGTACATCTAGTTCTGACTTTAGATATGGCAAGTAAGGGTAAAAGAAGAAATTGAATATATGTGTGGGCAGGAATTTGTTATGGATAAATGTCCTCCCCTGCCATTAATATGTTGAAGTCTTAACTCCCAATGTGGTTCTATTTGGAGATGAAACTTCTAAGGAAGCTATTAAGGTAAAATAAGGTCATAAGGGTGATGCCCTCAAGGGCTGATGTCTTCATAAGAAGAAATACCAGAGATCAATCTCTTTCTTTCCCTATCTTAACTCCTGTGCTCACACAAAGAAGAGGTCATGTGAACACACAGCAGGATGGTGGTGGCCCACAAGCCAAGAGAAGACACTCAGAGTGAAATCTACTTTGCTGGTATCTTGATCTTAGACTTCTCAGCTTTCAGAACTCTAAGAAATACCTTTTAATGGTTTAAGTCATACAATCAATGCTATTTTGTTATGGCAGTCTGAGTTGACTAATACAGAATGGAAAGGGAAAATAATGATAGCTAATAATGACTGTTTTCCAGCAGTCTAAAGACTCCCCAGATCTAATTTTGTGTAGTACGCCAAACAACCCAGTGAGGCAGATACTATCACTAGCACATTTTATTTACAGATGAGAGAACTAAGATAAGGAAAGTCTAAGTAATGATCAGGTTCTCATGGCTAATAAGTGGAATAATTGGAATGTGAATGGACGATGTCACTCTCTAGAAGCTGTGCCCCATATGGCTACTTTACACTACTAAGAAGAAATGAGCAGTGGCAAATAAAAATAGGAAGAGAAAGAGGAAGGAAAAATGATGTATAGGGTGAACTCAGTGCTGGTGATCAGAACCTGTTTTTGTCTCTCAGGGTAGCTTTCTCTGACTCAGGCAGTTTATTCCTGAGGGATACATCTCAAAGCTGGTGGGTCCCTGGAGCCCCAACTCAGTAAGAGATCTTGGCTATGGAGATCTGCACTGGACTTTTAGATATGTTCTCTAATTTTTCTTCCGTTGTTCTCATAGACTGAATTGCTAAAGCTTTTAAGGACCCCTTGGGCCCCTAACCCTGAAAGCTGAATTTAGGCAGAAACACAGTTACATCAGCACTACCGGATTTAATGATAAATTCTGTGTGATCTGATACATGGCACACTGGCACATATGGCATGCTATTTGTTGAAAATATGAATAAGCATGTTTTATTATAATAAAGCAAAACTCTATGTACACTTACAGGCGTGAATAAGATGGGATTTAAAAGCATCTATCTAGCATTGCATACACATAGAATGAATTTATAAATTGCTCATGTTATTAATTCTGCCTAAGAAGTGGAAGATTAACTTGATGATGCCTAGGTTTCCAATACTTAATTTGTTAAGGAAAACATCCTAAATAATACTCAAACTCCTCCTGGCCAGGGGAGCTGCTGCTGTCTTCATAGAAGCAACAAGGTCTTAAAAATTCTTTAGCACTCTGTCAGGATAGCTGGAGAAGGAAGGACTCACTGAGCAAATTAGCCTCCATCCCCTTAGGTGCCCTTCAGCCCAGAGCATGTAGAAAAGAAGCAAGATAATTTCCATACCCATTGGGACCTGTGAGGAAAGTCTGAAAATTGAGAGCCACTGTGGCCACCAGAGGGTCCCTATTTTTAGGGAGAGAAGAGACACGGTTGTGAGGCTGCAGGGTTACCTCATAGTCTGGCAAGATTTCAGTGAGTCATTAGTACCAGTCTGAGTAAAGCACAAGTTGGAGACAATGTGGAAAGTGGGGAGACCAGGAACTGACTGTGCAAGAGAACTTTCCTTGAGTCACACGAGCCTCAGAAGCCTCTGCAGTGAATGCGGCAAGGATAGACAGCGTGCCAGGATGAGATCAGGCAAGCTGCTGCCCAAAGAAGGTCAGGGAAGATGAGACGCCAATGCACAGGCCACATGGGCACCCTTCCACCATTTCAGTACATTATATAAGCTTCTTTCTGGATCTAGACCCCATTCTGGGAAAATGAGGGAGGAGGAGAAGAGATGGAGGGGCTGCTGTCCAGAAACAACATTTGGAGTTTGAATGGACCGACTGCATTCCCAAGAAACTAGGAGGTACACAAGAAGTGATTACATTGCTTTCAATTGGCAGATGTCGATATGCTCATTTCCTGCATCCCCTCCCCATGTTTAGTCAAGCAAAATGAAGAATGGATGGGCAAGCTGAACTTCATTATAGACCAAAGAAAATTCTGCACTAACAAATTGTGACTATAAACAATAAAGCCGTTACCTGTCCGAAACAAAAGTTACTTTCCTACCAAGAATTCAGTCTGCTATATCTTAGGATTATGTGTATACGCTGTGACATTTCTCTGCTCTTACAAATTCTCTCTGCTGTTCACATTACACAATATCAATGGGGAAGCTATCAGAGGAAAAGGAGTATGAAACTAGTTGTTTGCATGTCTAAGTTGACATTTGAAAAGATACCAATACATTTACATCATGGACATTAAAATATAAAATGCAATTGGACATTCCTAAATATTAAATATATTCATAGAGTTACCTATGGCTTTGTAACAAATCACTCAAAACTAAGTGGGTTAAAGCAACAATATTTACTGTTTCATAGTTTCTGTGGGTCAAGAATTCAGAAAAGGCACCATTGGCATTGCTAGTCTCTGCTCGCCAATGCCTGGGGCCTTGACAGGATGATTTCGAGGCAGGAGGGATGGAGTCATCGAAGACCTGACTTAAGCCAGAGGACACCAGGTGGCTCTCTCACTTGGTGGCAAGATAGTACAGACAGGTTGCTTCCCCCACAGGGTAGCTTGAGGATCCCCAGAAATGGTGGTTGACATTCCCTAGAGTGAACGATTCATCAGGTCAAAGAAGTTGTGGTAAGTTTTAGAACCTGTCTTCAGAAGTGCCACACCACCACTTTCTGCAGTATTCTACTGGTCCCACTGATCAGCCAGATTCTGTGTGGGAGGAAACTCCATAGGATAAGGTATTACAAATTACTGTAACACTTATTAGCTTAAAACAAGCAAACATTTATTATGTGCAGTTTCTGTGGGTTGGGAATCCAGAAGCATCTTCACTGGCTGGTACTGGTTCAGGGTCTCTCTGAGATTCCATTCAAGCTATTGGCTGGGGCTGAAGAACCTGCTTGCAAGCCTACTTGTTTGTTGGTAAGCTTCAGTTCCTTGCCTTGTGGACCTCTGCATAGGCTGCCTGTGTGTCGATCCACGTGACAACACGGCAGCTGGCTTCCCTCAAAGTGACTCATGTGAAAGAAAGAGTTCCAAAAAGCCCACTTCCATTGATCTTGGAAGTGACACACCACACTAATTTCCTATTGCTGCTTACCACAAACTTAGTGATTTAGCTAGCACAAATGTATTATCTTATGGTTCTGGGGACCAGAAGCCCCAAATAGGCTTTGCTACACTAAAATCAAGGTGTAGATAGGCCTGTGTTTCCTCTTTGAACCTTTAGGAGAGAATCCATTTCCTTGCTTTTTCCAGCTTCTAGAGGCCATCTGCATTCTTTGGCTTATGGCCCTTTCTCTATCTTCAGAGTCATGGGCATGGCATCTTCAAATCTCTGACTCTTTTCCACTTTTAAGAACCTTTCGGCTTATATTGGTACTACTCAAATAATCCGGCATAATCTCTCCATCTCAAGATCTTTAACTCAATCACCTCTGCAAAGTCTGTTTTGCTGCATGAAGTAACAAGTCAACACATTCATAGGTTTAGGATTTGGGGATTAGGATGTGGACAAACCTGGGGAACCATTACTCTCTTTACCATATATGCCATCACTTTTGCCATATTACATTGGGCACATAGACCAAACTTGGTACTGTGCAGGAGAGCACTACTCACGAATGTGAATACTGGAGCTGGAGAGCATTGGCAGCCGTTCTGGAGGGTGACTACCACATTTTTATATGACTGTTATATAACTTTGAAAAGTGTTAATTACTGCTTCAAAATACAATGCTGCAATAACAATATTATACAGTTATTAACATTTTGTTTTTATTAGATTAAGAATGGTAGTGATGATAAAATAATAATAGCTATTATTGTTTGGAGTGTTTAATTGGTGTTGGGCACCATACTAAGCATTTTATATAAATCTCCAGGCTATGTAACATCTTGAGATAGGAGGAGATCAATATTTTTATCATTTAGAATGATTAAAGATATAAAGAAACAGGCTCAGAGAAGCTCAAGCTAAATGATTTCAGTATATTCATGCAGGAGAAGTTGGTACAGAGAGAGTTTGATCAAGTATTAGGATACGCAGGTTCCAGTCCCTTATTGCTAACTTCTCATGATCCTATATTAATGACTTCAATGCTCGTGACCAAGTTTTTCTTATTGTCATTACGTGGACTACAGAGACTATAGATTCTTTATCTATATGATCCTGAAAGAGTCCAGAATCACAATTATTCATGCAATTTATTATCAACCTATAGACGGTTGTGTAACCAGATGTTCAATATGAATACAGAAACTCAATTTCTAAATTTATGCCAAAGACAATTATATCAGAAAATTAAGCCCTCACACATTTAAATGGAACACCAGAGTCTCGGTTATAGGAAAGTAAGGTAAGTGGCCTCATGTAAAGTTTTTTTTGTGTGAATTCTTATCTAGTCATATAGATATACATGAGACAACATAAAAAAGATCCTTTGCACTTGGGCATATCCTCAATTTACCAAATATTTAGAAAAGTCTATTTTGTGAAACACCAAAGTTCTATCCAAGGGAAAGAGATAGAATCATTTCTAGCACTTTTTTTCCTCTTTCCTTTCCTCCTATGTATGTCTAGAGTCTTTTTCATAACATATATTCACATCTTCTCCTTAACTGACTGCCTTGAATGGTTCATTAGTAGAACATACCTGAAAAGTAATTTTATTTTCAGTGACCCTATTATATCCCCACACACTATCTCACCTCTAAAGTAGTGCCAAATGGCTCAGGATATGTAGTTGGAGATATCCTGGGAGAGTTGTTATAAAGAAAAGTGTGCCCAGAGTTAATTATTTCAACTTGGACACAACAAATAAAAGTGATCTGCATCATGGTGAGAGGAGTAAATGCTGCAGATACAGGGTATTATTTAAGCAATGTATCATTTAACCCTGGGCTTCTGTGTTACCAGGAGAGTGGGTACCCCATCTGGCATATCTATCTTTCTAGCCCCAATAATTATAAGAACTCTGAAGTTAGGCCCCTCTGGTGTTCAAAGCCAAATGTTATGTGGATTCAGCTTTCCAGTGTGGGTCCCCTATGCCTTGGGTGCCTGGTGTGACTACTGTTTCTCTCCCCTCTCTGCCTCCACTGTATCCCTCCCATGGACAGCCCCTCTGGTCAGCTTGACTTGACTGCATCTCCACCCTTCCTAGCCTCTTCAAAGTGGCCTTTCTCTGCATTTAGTTGTGGATAGTTTGTTTTGCCAGTCTTTAAGTCATTTTCTGGTTTATTTATACTGATGTGGGTATTATCTAGTTTTATCTGTGGGAGGAGGTGAGCCTAGAATCTTCCTACCCATCATCTGAGCCTTTCAGGTTTTGGGCACATTTTAAAGAAAACTTCATAGGTAGTGCCTCCTCTTTACTGCCTTGAGTTTTGCTGATCCACTTAAAAAATTATGGCTTTAAAGGGTCTATATCCTGGGATCCCTGGGTGGCGCAGCGGTTTGGGGCCTGCCTTTGGCCCAGGGCGCGATCCTGGAGACCCGGGATCGAGTCCCACATCGGGCTCCCGGTGCATGGAGCCTGCTTCTCCCTCTGCCTGTGTCTCTGCCTCTCTCTCTCTCTGTGTGTGACTATCATAAATAAATAAAAATTTTAAAAAAATTAAAAAAAAAGGGTCTATATCCACTTTTGTCGAGTTTTTTCTTGTTGATTCATCACTTTCAGGCACAAATTATTTCCTTTGTACATTACTTAATCATTCACTTAAGAAGCACAGAATGAAGGCCTACTACATATGAAGAATGACATTAGTTACTGGTACAAAGTCAGGGCTTCAAAGATTAATTTAGTATAATTCTCTTTCCTCACAGGTTTATAACAAAGACGGCTAATTTGTGGCAAGAGTGCCATCTTTGCCCTAACCCTTCATGCTCACAGCAACACTGGACCATCAGACTTCTTTCAGGGACTTCAGAATCCTTTTTTACCATAGCATTCACAGCAACTACTACCAAAATGAGTTTTACAGAAGGCAAGATTGAAACACTCCAACAATTATCATCTGATAGTGCTATAAGTATCACTCTGTCTTTGAGAAAAAAACACAACCCTCATCTTCAGAGAACTTGTGGCTCAATGGGAGAGTAATGGTTCCGAATCTTGAAGAGTGGGGACTCTCAGTAAGATAAGTTATAGGACACTCCCATGTAAAGGAAGTCTTAAGAATACTGAGAGAGATGCAGAAAATATACATGGGGTCTATGCCATATTGGCCTCATACTTAACAGGAGAGGCAAAAAGGAAGTTAATAACTGATGGCTGCCTAGAATGTGCCCATACTGTGTTAGATTATTTATATATATTTCTTAAACACTGTGTGAGGTAGGTATTAATAACCCTCAACAGTTTAGGTAGTTTACTGCTATCACACATTGGACAAGAGATGAGGGTGGGATTTCAGACTCAGGCTTGTCTTCACCCAAGGCCCTCTGTGTTTTTCTGCCTTGCATTGAGTGGTCACATGAGTCAGGTAAAGTTTTTGGTTATAAAATAGGAGAAAACCAAATTAGGTTGGAAAAACAAGATATGTATAAACCACAATGACTTTTGCTCAAGTATTGGAGAAACAAAGTTTCAATGTTAATGCTTTTTCAGCTGTGTCTTCGACAAAGAAACAGGTATCCAAGATGGGTCCCAGATTCTGCTGGTTTCTTTGGATCTCAGATTTACAATACAAATTATTGGAGCTCTAAAATTTTTGATTTATAAAAAATCTAGTCCTTGACCAAAAAGTGGCACAATTTAGACTTCTCATATGCTAAAATCTTAAGAGACAGGGTAGTTTAATGGGGGGGGGGGGAGGAATCTAATGATAATGAAGTCAGATAAATTCTTTGACCACTTGACAACTAAGAGAACTTAAAACAAATCATTTTATTATGTTTGGAAAAGAAGAATAAATAGTATATTTATTGGTATATTTTATTAAAAGAAGAAGAAATACCTGGTCCTTCTTCCCACTCATAAAGGCAGTTTCTTGTTTCTTCTTTATTTGAAACTGGGGAAGGAGGAAGTTGGAGTTACCACCTAAGAGAAAGGAAAGAAAAGCAAAACATCGATTAATTTACTTACTCATTCAACAGACATTTATAAACCTCCAATGATGTGCCAGCCACTATGCTACCTGCTTTCACATGTTATTCATTTAATTCTTTTAGGAAGTTCATGGGAAAGTTAACTTTATCCTCATGTTCTATATGAAAAAACCCAGAAGATCCAAAATGATGGTGGGACAGAAAAAGTACTGGACTATGGATCGAAAGACTTGGGTCCTAGATTCACTTTTGTTAACTAATTTACTGTAGAACTTGGGAAACTTTACATTATCTCTGACAAGTTTTCTTTTCTAGGGAGAAGGAGACCAGAAACCATCCTGAAGGCAACAGAGGTCTCTTTTTAAAATTCTTGAATTGTGAGTTCAACACCTGCATCTACCACTTGCTTTGGCTTTTTTTCCTTACATTGAATTCATATTCTTTTTTCTCTATTTCATTTTACTATTATCACTGCTACTGCATTAATCTAACCCAATTAAAAAATATTTTATTTATTTATTTCGAGAGAGAGAGAGAGAGAGAGAGAGAGGGAGGCAGAGACACAGACAGAGGGAGAAGCAGGCTCCATGCAGGGACCCGGACGTGGGACTCGATCCCGGATCTCCAGGATCAGGCCCTGGACCGAAGGCGGCGCTAAACTGCTGAGCCACCCAGGCTTCCCCTAACCCAAATTTTTAAGTTATTTAAAAAAATTTTTTTTTATTTATTTATGATAGTCAGAGAGAGAGAGAGAGAGTGAGAGAGAGAGAGAGAGAGAGAGGCAGAGACACAGGCACCTAACCCAAATTTTTAACTAGAGGTAAGAAATCTAGGGCATTTGAGTCTCATTAGCTTTGGATCAGAGTGCAAACATATCTAGGCAGGTAGGTGCCTCATGTTTAGGTTCAGTATTCCTGTACATAATGCTCTTACTGTTTCTGATGTTAAGCTTAGGAGGAACTAAATGGAAAATTGCACATTAGTGTAGTTTAGGAAACTTTATTTTCTCTTAAATATATTACTGAATTGGCAGTAGGAAACACATGGAGAGCCCTTAATAGTATTTCAGAAACTGGTACTGAGAATAGCTTTAGTTTATATATATGTGTATATATATTACATATAATTAATTCAAAATATGTAATAATATAAAAAAACTTTATAGATGTATGATTCACATACCATACAATAACACTTTAAAAATGCACCACTCCATGTGTTTAGTATATTCATAGAGTTGGGCCACCATTCCTACTATTTAATTTTAGAACATTTACATTATCACCCTGAAAACCACATACTCATTTCCCTTTCTTACTAGCCCCTGGCAGCCCCTTAGTACTCTCTGTCTCTATGGATTTGTCTATTATGAACCTTTCTATAAATGAAATAATACATTATGTGGTTTTGAGCTGGCATAACATTCACTTAGCATAATGTTTTCAAGGTTCACTCATATTGCAGCATGAACCAATACTTTCTCTTCTTTTTTTAAAAAAAATAAATTGTTTGTTTGTTTATTTAACTTTATTGCTTTTTATGGTTGAATGATAGTCTATTATATGGTTCTACCATATTTAAATTTATCCATTCATTATAGGTGGATATTTGGGTAGTTTTTATTTTCTGGTTATCATAAATACTGCTACTATCAATGATGTGTACAGATTTTGAGTTTTATGTGGACATATCTTTAGATTATCTTGCACATATACCAAAGAGTGGAATTTCTGGGTCATACAGTAATCCTATGTTTAACACTGTTCAGCTCTTCCAGAATGTCTGTACCTTTTTACATTCTCACCAGATGTGTATGAGTGTCAATTTCTTTATATCCTCTCCAAGACTCATTATTGTCTGTCTTTATTTTAGCCATCCTAGTGCGTATGAAGTGGTATCTCACTGTGATTTTGATTTGCTTTTCCCCAATGGCTAATGATGTTGAGCCTCTTTTCATGTACTCATTGGCTATTTTATAGCTTCTTTGGAGAGGTTTTTATTCCAATTCTCTTAACCCATTTTCTGATTTGATTATCTGTCTTTTCAGTATCAAGCTATGTGTTCTTATGTATTCTGGATTCAAGTGCCTTATTAGACACAAGATTTAGAAATATTTTCTCCCATCCTTTGTATTGTATTTTCACTTTCTTGATAGTGTCTATTTATTTATTTATTTATTTATGTATTTATTTATTTAGTATATTTTTTCTGTAGGTTGTCTTTTAGTTTTGTTGACTGTTTCTTTTGCTGTGCAGAAGATTTTATCTTGATTAAGTTCCAATAGTTCATTTTTGCTTTTGTTTCCGTTGCCTTCATAGATGTATCTTAAAAGAAGCTGCTGTGGCCAAGTTCAAAAAGGGTGTTGCTTGTGTTATCCTCTAGAATTTTGATGGATTCATGTCTCACATTTAGGTCTTCCAACCATTTTGAGTTTATCTTTGTGTATGGTGTAAGAGAATGGTCTAGTTTCATTCTTCTGCACGTGGCTGTCCAATTTTCCCAGCACCATTTATTGAAGAGACTGTCCTTTTTTTCAGTGGATAGTCTTTCCTGCTTTGTCGAATATTAGTTGACCATAGAATTGAGGACTCATTCTGGGTTCTCTATTCAGTTCCATTGATCTATGTGTCTGTTTTTGTGCCAGTACCACACTGTCTTGATGACCATAGCTTTGTAGTACAACTTGAAATCCGGAATTGTGATGCCCCCGGTTCTGGTTTTCTTTTTCAATGTTCCCCTGGCTATTCGGAGTCTTTTCTGATTCCACACAAATCTTAAGATTACTTGTTCCAACTCTCTGGAGAAAGTCCATAGTATTGTGACAGGGATTTCATTGAACTTGTAAATTGCCCTGGATAGCCTAGACATTTTCACAATATTAATTCTTCCAATCCCTAAGCATGGAATATTTTTCCATCTCTTTGTGTCTTCCTCAATTTATTTTAGAAGTGGTCTGTAGTTTTTAGGGTATAGATCCTTCACCTCTTTGGTTAGGTTTATTCCTAGGTATCTTATGCTTTTGGGTGCAATTGTAAATGGGATTGACTCCTTAGTTTCTCTTTCTTCAGTCTCATTGTTAGCGTATAGAGATGCCACTGACTTTTGGGCATTGATTTTGTATCCTGCCACACTGCCGAATTGCTGTATGAGTTCTAGCAATCTTGGGGTGGAGTCTTTTGGGTTTTCTATGTAAAATATCATGTTATCTGCAAAGAGGGAGAGTTTGCCTTCTTTGCCAATTTGAATTCCTTTTATTCTTTTTGTTGTCTGATTGCTGAGGCTAGGACTTCCAGTACTATGTTGAATAGCAGTGGTGAGAGTGGACATCCCTGTCGTGCTCCTGATCTTAGGGCAAAGGCTCTCAGTTTTTCTCCACTGAGAATATTTGCTATGGGCTTTTCATAGATGGCTTTAAGATGCTGAGGAATGTTCCCTGTATCCCTACACTCTGAAGAGTTTCCATCAGGAATGAATGCTGTATTTTGTCAAATGCTTTCTCTGGATCTATTGAGAGGATCATATGGTTCTTGTTTTTTCTCTTGTTGATGTGATCTATCACACTGATTGTTTTATGAGTGTTGAACCAACCTTGCGTCCCAGAATAAATCCACTTGGTCATGGTGAATAATCCTCTTGATATACTGTTGGACCTTATTGGCTAGTATCTTGTTGAGAATTTTTGCATCTGTGTTCATCAGGGATATTGGTCTATAATTCTCCTTTTTGGTGAGGTCTTTGTCAGGTTTTGGAATTAAGGTGATGCTGGCCTCATAAAACGAGTTTGGAAGAATTCCATCCCTTTCCATCCTTCGGAACCACTTTAGTCGAATAGGTATTATTTCTTCTTTAAACGTTTGAGAGAATTCCCCTGGGAAGCCCTGGACTTTTGTGTCTTGGGAGGTTTTTGATGACTGCTTCAATTTCCTCCCTGGTTATTGGCCTGTGCAGGTTTTCTATTTCTTCTTGTTCCAGTTTTGGTAGTTTGTGGTTTTCTAGAAATGTGTCCATTTCTTCTAGTTTGTCTAATTTATTGGCGTATAGCTGCTCATAATACATTTTTAAAATTGTTTGTAATTCCTTGGTATTGGTTGTGATCTCTCTCTTTCTTTCGTGATTTTATTAATTTGAGTCTTTTCTCTTTTCTTTTTAATAAGGCTGGCTAATGGTTTATCTATCTTATTAATTATTTCAAAGAACCAACTCCTGGTTTTGTTGATTTGTTCTACAGTTCTGGTTTCTGTTTCATTGAGTTCTGCTTGAATCTTTATTATCTCTCTTCTTCTGCTTGGTGTAGGTTTTATTTGCTGTTCTTTCTGCAGTTCCTTTAGGTGCAAGGTAAGCTTGTGTATTTGAGTTTTTTTCCAATTTTCTGAGGGGTGCTTGTATTGCAATGTATTTCCCTCTTAGGGCCGCTTTTGCTGTATCTCAAAGACTTTGAAAGGTTATATATTCGTTTTCATTAGTTTCCATGAAACTTTTTAATCTTTTCTAATTTCCTGGTTGACCCATTTATCTTTTAGTAGGATGCTCCTACTTTAACCTCCATGTGCTTGAATTTCTTGCAAATTTCTTCTTGTGATTGAATTCAAGTTTCAAAGCATTGTGCTCTGAAAATATGCAGGGGACAATTCAATCTTTCGGTATCAGTTGAGACCTGATTTGTGGCCCAATATGTGATCTGTTCTGGAGAAAGTTTCATGTGCACTTGAGAAGACTGTGTATTCAGTTGCGTTTGGATGGAAAGTTCTATATATATATCTGTGAAATCCATCTGGTCCAGTGTATCATTTAAAGCCCTTGTTTTGGGACACCTGGATGGCTCAGTGGTTGATCATCTGCCTTTGGCTCAGGGCATGGTCCCTGAGTCCTGGGATTGAGTTCTATATTGGGCTCCCTGCATGGAGCCTGCTTCTCCCTCTGCCTGTGTCTCTGCCTCTCTCTGTCTCTGTGTGTCCCTCATGAATAAATAAATAAAATCTTAAAAAAAAAAGCTATTGTTTCTTTGGTGATGTTGTGCTTAGAAGATCTGTCATTTTCTGAAAGTGCCATTTTGAAGTCTACTATTAGTGTATTATTATATAAGTATGTCTTTACTTTAGTTATTAATTGATTGATATACTTGGCAGCTCCCACATTAGGGGCATAAATATTCATGATTATTAGGTCTTCTTGTTGGATAGACCCTTTAAATATGATATAGTGTCCCTCTTCATCTCCTACTACAGTCTTTGAGATAAACTTTAATTCATCTGATATGAGGATTGCTACCCCAGCTTTCTTTTGAGGACCATTTGAATGGTAAATGGTTCTCCAACCTTTCATTTTCAGGCTGGAGGTGTCCTTAGGTCTCAAATGAGTCTCTTGTAGACAGCATATAGATGGGTCTTGCTTTTTTATCAAGTCCAAAATCTTGTGTCTTTTGATGGGATTGTTTAGCCCATTCATGTTCAGAGTAACTTTGGAAAGATATGAATTTAGTGTCATCATATTACCTATTCAGTCCCTGTTTTTGTGCATTATTTCTTTAGGCTTCCTCTTTATTTTACAGAGTCCCCCTTAATATTTCATGCAAAACTGGTTTGGTGGTCACATATTCATTTAGTTTCTGCCTATCTTGGAAATTCTTTATCTCTCCTTCTATTCTGAATGAGAGCCTTACTGGATAAAGTACTCTTGGGTGCATGTTCTTCTCCTTTAGGACTCTGAATATATCTTGCCAGCCGTTTCTGGCCTGCCAGGTGTCTGTGGAGAGGTCTGCTGTGAATCTAATATTTCTCCCCTTATAAGTTAGGGATCTCTTGTCTCTTGCTGTTTTAAGGATGTTCTCTTTATCTTTGGAATTTGCAAGTTTCACTATTAAGTGTCGAGGTGTTGAATGGTTTTTATTGATTTTAGGGGGGGATCTCTCTATGTCTTGGATCTGAATGCCTGTTTCCCCCACCCCCCAAATTAGGGAAATTCTCAGCTATGATTTGTTAAAATATGCTTTCTAGCCCTTTGTCCCTCTTGGCACCCTCTGGAACCTCAATTATATGTAGATTTTTCCTTCTGAGGCTATCATTTATTTCCCTTAACCATTCCTCATGGGCTCTTGTTTTTCTCTTTTTTCCTTAGCTTGCTTCCTTGCCATCAACTTGTCTTCTATGTCACTCACTCTTTCTTCTACCTCATTAACCCTCATTGTTAGGACCTCCAGTTTGGATTGCATCTCATTTAATTTATTTTTAATTTCAGCCTGATTAGATATAAAATCTGCAGTCATGAAGTGTCTTGAATCCTTTATGCTTTTTTCCAGAGCCACCAGTAGCTTTATAATTGTTCTTCTGAATTGGCTTTCTGACAATGAATTGTAATCCATATTCTGTAACTCTGTGAGAGAGAATACTGTTTCTGATTCTTTCTTTTGTGGTGAGTTCTTCCTTCTAGTCATTTTGCTCAGTGCAGAGTGGTTGTATGAACGGGCAGAATCAAGAATATCAACCACGACCTAAGCAAATTTCACCCTAGATGATTCTTGCTAGAAGCGAAAACCCTTCTCTCTGTAGCATTCCAGCTGTTCTCTCTTTAAATATCAGGTCAAATTCGTAGGTTTCAGGATGGTTTGAAATGTATCTGGGTAAGTTGGTGGGGCCAGGTGAGTCGAGGGCCCCTACTCTTCTGCCATCTTCTCAACAACCTGACACAGTTTTAATGTGTTGTAAAACCTTCAGTCTCTAAGGGCAATGTCATAAAACAGGAGTACTATAGTTTCCCATAAATACCTTTTGGAACTACTGTCACAGACAAAATTAAAGACCAGTGGATCACTGATGATTCGATTCCACCAGATACTTATGTTTTGATGAGTAGGTAAAGTATGTACTTTTCAAGTCAGAGATCTTCCCTATTTTTGTAAATATTTTATTTATTTATTTAAGAGAGAAAGTGAGAGTATGTGTGCACACAAGTGGGGGAGGGGCAGAGGGAGAGAGAGAGGCAGATTCCCTGCTGAGCAGGGACCCCAATGGGGGAACTCCATCCCAGGACCCTGAGCTGAAGGCAGACACATAACCAACCCAGCTACCCAGGAACCCTGATTCTTCCTAATTTTTCTTTAATTAGTAACTGCTTACCTTTATTCTAGTTAACTTTTCTGGTTGTTTGTGAGAAAAAAAAACTAGGGAAAAAGTGTAGTACATTTGGTTGTTGCAGCCACAAATTTTAAAATCTTACCTTAGGCTGATGAAAAACTGTATTTGTGGATTGATTAATTGAATTTCTTGGTTTTAAGATTATACTGTGAACCATATTTCCTTTTGTATTTTTATTTCGACACTTTTCCTGCCCCCACCTAGGAAGGTGAACTAATTAAGCAGAAAATGAATTTTTAAAATGACCTTGAAAAGGCTGCTGAGTTTGGAACCTGAAGACTTGTGTTTGAAGTTCTATAATATGAGTTTGGCCCAATGACTTTGTTTTCACATTATTTCAACTGGGGTGAAAAAAGTTACCTCAAATGGTTGGTTTGGGAGTGCAATGAGCTGATGTAGATAAGAGTGAGTTGTAACAGGGATGCCTCGGTGGCTCAGTGGTTGAGCATCTGCCTTTGACTCAGGGCATGATCCTGGAGTTCTGGGATCAAGTCCTGCATTGGGTTCCCTGCATGAAGCCTGCGTCTCCCTCTGCCTGTGTCTCTGCCTTTCTCTATGTCTCTCATGAATAAATAAATAAAATCTTAGAAAACAAAGTGAGCTGTAACCTGTAAAATTATTTGCCTGTTAATTGCACATATTTATGATCGGTAACATTATGGAAAAACAGCTATCCCTTTCTTCCTCTACATCTTAGACTCTGAGGGGGCAATAGTCTACTAAGAATCTCTTCTGGATGCTGAAACTTTTTCCTTAGGGGATATGTACCAAGATCTTGACTAGGGCAGGTACAGACAGAGAGTGTTACTCAAATCATTTAAATTGCACATCAAAGCAGATTTTTCGCCTCTATCTGCATGATTCCCATCTCTCTCTCTCTCCCTCTCTCTCTACTTGTTCCAAAACCCTAATACCCAACAACTAAATTAATAACAAGCTTAGGATGCATTTAATTTAATTTATTAAATATTTATTACTAAATATGTATTGTAATAATTAAACTTCTGGAATGATTATGGTATTTTATGCTCTATTTAAAGACTTATAATTACATGTGATTATTATAGACTGTGCTATGATACAAAAAATTTTATACTGGTAAAACAGATTTGAGAACAAGTCCTTATTTCCTTTATGGGGCTACCAGAAGTCACTCTTGTGGGGCTCAAAACTAAGAAAAGATTGAAATTGGTTTTTAAAAATTATTATTATTTTTTTAGTTTAGCTACTTGAAGAGAAGCCTTACCCTAAGTGATGGTCTTTATGTTATTGAAACATTGGGAATAAGTAGCTCAATTTAAGGAAACCTTTAGAACTGGACCAGGACATACTCATACATACACAAAAACAAACGCACTTAATAAAAAGAAACAAACCAAAACCTCAAAGCTAATAGAGCAGTTCATTACTAGGCTATCTATCCACAGGATTGTGCTAATTTACCATTTTGTCTATGTCCAGGAAGAAATGAGTTACAGTTTAAAAACATGCTAGTATTTTACCAATATTAATCAAGGGAAACTATTCTTGACCAGTAGATATATGCTTCAGGTTCCTTGACAAGAATGATTCTTGCAGCAAAATATCAACACTTCAGATTCTAGATTAACAATAAGTATTCAGGAACTGTAGATAGCATAGAAACAATATATTATAAATTCTCAATGAACTGGAAAAATTGAAATTTTGCTCCTGTAAAGCTAAAGGCCAAATGCAGACCAATGGTTATTAAAGTATTTTCTTTCCTATTGTTGCAGGATTGCAGGGCTCTTGTCTCACAGAGTCAAAGAATGGATCTTGCAGACACAAAAGGATGAAGTGGAGTGGAAGTTTATTAAGTGAAGGTGAGAGCAGAAAGGAAAGGAAAAAACTCTCTAGAGTGAGATGGGTCCCGAATGGGTTGTCACTGAGGACTCTCAATGGCACTCTTTTATTGAGAACTGAGCAGGAAACTTGTGGCTTTGAGACTCGTGCTATCTTGATTTGTTCCCTTATCTCTTATTTCCCTCTGTCTCAGAGTCTCTACCTTCCAGGAATAGTTTGAGAGCCCAGTCAGGGGAGTCAGGGGCCTCCTCTCATGTCTACACCTTACCCCCTTCCCTACTCACAGGACATGACCTGTGGGCAGAAAGAGTCATCCTGTATTGTGAGGAGTGACTGACTGTATACTTTTTAATGAGTTGGGGTGAGGGATAGTGCAAGTTTCCAAGGAATCAGGAAAGAAGGCTTTCAGGACATCGAGGGGCCAGCTGCTGCCAAGATAAGGTTACTTTTCAACGTGAAGGCACTAAGGCAGCCATGAGTTCCTTGAGGAAAGTCACGCTCTGCATGTTTCAGTGACCTCTCAGTGTGTTGCAGATGTAAGATTTTAATTTAAGCTACATTTCTTTTGCCTTTACCACATCACTGTGAGCAGAAGTGATATTCAAAATATCCAGCATAAAACAAAACAAAACAAAGCAAAATATCCCTCATATGGATGTATAGACCGTTAGGAATGAAGTCACGATTCATTCAGAGTCCTGGGCAGTGAATGACCAACACAGCCTGGACTGGGAAGATCTCAACAATTCATGAGCATTGACATCAAGCTGGCCTTTCTTAACATCTGATCTTTTTAAACCACAGTGATCTTTTTTCAGCATATGTAAGATTGACAAACTCCAAAACTGCAAGTTCTGACTCCAATAAGTAGCTACCACAGAGGTATGCACCCTATTGTCTTGAATATTCCTAGTTTATGTCAAACAAAATAAAACTTTAAGGAATAATAACCTGTGAAAACGGACAGTGACTGGAAACTGTAAAATTAAAATAAGATAATAAATTCCTTGTGAGAAAGGGTTATACCAATAATTTTATTACTTTTTTTCCTCTTTTGAATTCTGTTATGAAATTTGATAATTGAATTTTAGGACATTTACTTTGGGGATGTTACTGTTAGTTCATAAATTATTAAACTACCAAATCTCTACTGAATGTTATTATGCACCAGATTTTCTCTTTCTGCTTCTATATGCCATGTAACTCACACAACACTACATTATGAATAAAACTGAATTTTGAAAACAAAGGAAATAGGGGATAGTACTTTACATAGTATATACTATATACTACACTAATACTTTTATTGTGAAAATTCTATTTCATATTGTTATACTTCCAAATTGCTCTTTTATGCTATCTGGAATGTAATTTTGCTAAAAATCTATAGCTAAATATGACTGTTTATGGAAAAGTTATTTTGTTACCTTGGAGGAGGGAGGGTCTTTCTAAGTATGATTCATTATTTAGACTCATAAAAGATTTTGAAAATTAACTGCATAAAAATAAATATGTATGGCATAACACCATTGGCAGAACCAAAAGCTAAATGTTGGAATGAAAGAAAGAAAAACATTTGTAATTCATATTATAGAATATTAATTTCCTTAATATATACAGAACTCATAGAAATAGATAAGACAAAAAAATCTAGTAAATAATGGGAAAAAAATTAAAGACAGCGTTTACAGGAAAATAAATGCAGGTAGCTTTTAAGAATATGAAAATATGGTCAACTTTGTTTACTCATAATAAGAGAAATACAAATTAAACCAGAATGATACCATTTCCCACTTATTAGATTGTTACAAATCTTTTTTTTTTTAATATTTTATTTATTCATGGGAGACACAGAGGGAGAGGCAGAGACACAGGCAGAGGGAGAAGCAGGCTCCAAGCAGGGAGCCCGACGTGGGACTCAACCCTGGGTCTCCAGGATGAGGTCCTGGGCTGAAGGGGGTGCTAAACCACTGAGCCACCAGGGCTGCCCAGATTGTTACAAATCTTAAAAAAAAAAAAAAAAAGATTATTACAGATCTGAAAGTTTGATGGCACAGTGTGTACATTGATGTAGGGCAACTTGGAGATTGTATCTAAATTGCAAACATAATCATTTGACCCAGGGATTGTACATCTAGCACTATAAATTCCACATATATTGGCACACTTTAAAAAAAATATACAAAATTATTCATCACAGAGTGTTTGGAAAAGCAAAAGATTGGGAGTAGCTTAAATGTCCATCACCAAAACACTGGTTAAATTAATTATGGTAACTCATATAATACAACGTATAAATCTTCAACAGAGGACGCTCAAGTCTTTTAAGTGTTGAAAAGAAAAGGTCTTGAAGGTAAGGTCCAGAGTATTGTGTATTGTATGCTATTTTTTGTATAAAAAGGTAGACCTTTGAGTATATGTTTGTATTTTCTTATTTACACATAAAGAAGATCTGAAAGTATAAACATTCAACTATTTACAGGGGTGGTTAATTGGGTCGCTGAGGGCAAGGTAGAGAGGGAAATTTTTCACTGTTTATTATGTATAACATAATTTTAAAAATATATGTATATAATCCAAAAGTTAATCCAAGGTTTTCTTGATTTCTAAATTGATCTTACTGCAAGATATATTCTTTACCTGAATCTTCTAGAGTCTGTGCAATCAAATAGGACAGGAGTAATAATGTAAATATCCAGTGAGAAGTACCAAGATAACTATGGAAACGCCCATGGAAAGTATCACTATTTATCAACTCTACTTCTCAGACTCATTTCCTGAGTTTAGCAGGAAGAACCTTTGATTTAAAAATCTACAGGCTTAAAAAATTGAGCTGCATCCCCCATGTTGACAGAGAAAGAAGCTGGAAGTTGCCAGGGGAGTGTAAATGATGGTCATGTCCATGATACTAGAAAGTCACAATTATATTTTACTTTGACATTTCACAGGAAACTAGGGTTAGAACTCTGTCCTCAAGCCTTCAGGTCTGAATTTTTTCGCTTGCCACGTTTACTATTAAATTTAGGTACAATACAATTGAAAAGAATTTGAAATAACCCTAGAAACAGCAAATTTGCTTCCTTTTTATAACAGAACATATATTAAAAAAAATGGGCCAGAAAATCAGCTTTTGTTACCTTCAGAAGTCTAATAACACATTTTGGAGTGATGTAGTGACACCGAATACACACTTTCTCTTCCTGGTGCCTTTGTCTCATCTAGAAAGTTGTCCAGTAGAAACTCTGATATAACAAGTCCACTCTCAAACAGATGGTTTTGAACTGCTCTTTCGTCTTGAAACAGGCAATTATTTTGTCCCTGTGTGCTTGACGCTTGGATGGGAATGATTTTTTTTTTTCTTTTTTCTTTTTTTTTTTTTTTTTACAACTATCAAGGACAACATGAATGGAGGCCTTCATTTACTGGAAATAGCAAGAGTGGAAAGCTCTGTTGCACACATTGCAATGTTGCCATATAAAGCAGTGTTTCTTTTTATCAGCAAGTGGTTTATAAGTGCCCACAGCCCCCCAAAACAAACAGCCGGTTTACAACAACATATTTGGTGGTGTTTTCAGTTAGTAATATTCTGTGCCCTGCTTAAAGTATTATGCTCCTGCTTTAAGCAACTGTTTAATTAAAACCTCAATAATGGGGAATACCTGGGTGGCTCAGTGGTTTAGTCCCTGCCTTCTTTGTAAAAAGAGTGGCTAATATTTTGAAAAGTACAGTCTTTTGATCTTTTTCAGAGTACTTTTCTTCAACTTTTTTTCAAAGGGAAGCTGTCACTATTGATTATTTTGTCGGTTTCAACAAATCTAGATGTTTTAGTATGGTAAATTACCATTTTATTCCATTCCAATATAGAATATAAATGTATTCAATGAAATAGAAAAGCCAAAAGTTCTTCCTACAAGTCAAGACACTGCAACGTACAAATATATAATTCAAAAATTCAATTCTGTACACCCTATGAGATCATATAATTTGATCTATTCAGTAACACTCTTGCTTCTGTAGAGCTTAAAGTTTTTCTGTTTGTAAATTTTGTAGTTAGTAATTGTATCAGTAAACCTTAAAAACTGAGGAATTTTTGGTACTCCATTTTGAAACACTTAATATTTAAGTTTTCTGAATGCATTAGAAAAGACTCAAACAAAATATGGAGGACTAATTCATTAAAAAGTTAAATACCACTGTAGAGCATTTAAGTTGATTTACAAAATAATTATTCAAAGACCTAAACTTCTCTAACATTTGACTGATGACATACAGTGAAGAGAAAGCACATACCACTATGATAAATTTACACATATGTGTAATATATGTGTAATGCATATCAGCTATCAGCTCCCTTACAAAAATATTATAGTTCCGTTACTCTAACTATATATATACATACAAATATTTGTAAGTTATAATAAGTACACATTCTCTTCACATTTGGAAAATACTGGATGTTGTTTGGAATTGTGAATTATGTATGCACCACAACTAAATTCAAGTACATTTAAATTTCATTTTTAAACTTATTTTAGTAAAAACACTGTTCTATCATGATTCTTTGTTCTACCAAAATTTGCACTTTTAACTGTAAAATAAATTACTGTTATCTTCAATACCGAGTTTTAATTGAGTTTATAACATTTACAGCAATATCAAATGTCACATTAACTTTCTTTTTTTAAGTTTTTATTTAAATTTCGATTAGTTAACAGATTGCAATATTAGTTTCAGGTGTACAGTATAGTCCCTTTAACCCTTCCATACATCATGCGGTGCTCATCACAAATGTGCTCCTTAATCCTTATCACCAACCAACCCATCCCCCACCCAATTCCCTTCTCAAATGTCACATTAACTTTCTAGAACTTTGACGCCAAGAACTGGAAAGAAAAATGATCCTGGGGTCCGGGGATCAAGTCCCGCATCGGCTCCCTGCATGGAGCCTGCTTCTCCCTCTGCCTGTGCCTCTGCCTCTCTGTGTGTCTTTCATGAATAAATAAATAAAATCTTAAAAAAGCACCTCAATAATGATCTCTAAAGCTTTAATAGCGACAGTCTCCGGGGAGGGTCCCCGCGGTTTCCCGCTTGTTTCCCGCTCGTTTCCTCCACCGGCCGCCGCTCAGGGCTAGCCCTCTGCCATCTCCGCGCAGCGCTCCCGGGCCGCTCCGAGGCCGCCGCTCCAAGGCCGCCGCCGCCTGTTCCGAGGCCGCCGCCGCCGGGCTCCTCGGGCCTCTGCTCCAAGGCCGCTGCTGCCCGGTTCCTCGGCCGTAGCCGGGCTCCTCAGCTGCTGCTCCAAGGCCGCCGCTGCCCCGCTCCTTGGCCGCCGCCGGGCTCCTCAGCCGCCTCTCCAAGGCCACCGCCGCCCGGCTCCTCGGCTGTCGCAGGGCTCCTCAGCTGCCGCTCCAAGGCCGCCGCCGCCCGGCTCCTCGGCCGTCGTCGGGCTTTTCAAGCTGCTGCTCCTCGGCCGCCGCCGCCCGGCTCCTTGGCCGTCTCAGGGCTCCTCAGCTGCCGCTCCAAGGCCGCCGCTCCTCGGCCGCCGCCATGACGACCGCGTCCCGCTGGCAGCTGCGCCCCAACTACCGCCAGGACTCCGAGGCCGCCGTCAACCGCCAGATCAGCCTGGAGCTCTACGCGACCTACGTCTACTTGTCCATGTCTTACCACTTGGATCACTACGATGTGGCTTTGAAGAGCTTTGCCAAATATTTTCTTCACCAGTCTCACGAGGAGAGGGAACATGCTGAGAAACTGACGAAGCTGCAGAACCAACGAGGCGGTCGAATGTTCCTTCAGGATATTAAGAAACGGGCCCGTGACACCTGGGGACGGCCGAATGCAATGGAGTGTGCGTTACACTTGGACAAGAGCGTGAATCAGTCGCGACTGGAACTGCGCAAACTGGCCACTGATAAAAATGCCCCCCCCCCCCCACTGTGTGACTTCGTGGAGACTCATTACCTGAACGAGCAGGTGAAATCCATCAAAGAATTGGGTGGGCACATAACCAACCTGCGCAAGGTGGGGCCCCCGAATGTAGCATGGCGGGGATCTCTCTGACAAGCACACCTCGGGAAACGGTGATAGAGCTAAGCCTTAGGCTGTGTTCCCATAGCCACGGGGGTGACTTCCCAGATCACCGAGGCAGTGCATGCATGTTGGCGTTACCTTTACCCCAACTATAAGGGTAAGTTGTACCAAAACATCTACTTCTTTGGTTTGTACCATTCCTTCAAATAAAGTAATCTGGTACCCCCAAAACAAACAAACAAACAAACAAACAAACAAATAAGGCTTTAATAGCAAAGCATTACATTGGATAGCAAGGTAATGAATTTTTAATAAATTAATTAAGTATGGCCTCTTTCTGCCCAATAAATAAAAATATATGAAATCTTGCCTGATATGATCAATCTTGCCTTCTGAAAATCTTGTGTAAACACTAACCTAAAATCATGTTTTATGAACCATACTTAATTATGTATTCAACAACATAGAACCCTCAGGGCCCAGTCCATGGTAGAAGCTGGTAAATCCTACTTGTGCTTTCTTCTCTTCTGGCAGGAGCACATTAGCACTTGGCAGACACACCTCGTCAGGTATGATAAGCCAAGAGACATGGCAGAGAAAACAGAGTGCCTAAATGGAGCAAGTGACTTTACTTTAGCTTCTGTCCTTTTATTTAGTTTTATTTGTTTAAGTAATCTCAACACTCAGCGTGGGGCTTGAACTCATGATCAAGAGTGCAGGCTCTTCCTACTGAGCCAGTAAGGCTCCGTGCTTCTGGAATTTTTATAGCAAATTTGCTACATTAGCCAAGTCTAAAAGGCTAGAAAGAGTAATATTTTAAGAAACAGCAAAGCCTTTAGTACCCATGGCTTTTGAAGCCACTGTGGGATAGCTACATAATGCCAAGATGAGTAACTATTTTACCTGGTTCTTCAATTTGATCATCTTATTCAACGAATTGTGAAATTTCACTGACTCATATTTTAATTTCTCTCCTCTGCAAGAGGGTATTGCTGTGTGAAGAAGGATGCATTTTACTATTAAATCACTGTGTATAGCCCTAACAGGTTATTTAACTACTTTCTGCTTAAGGAAGACCTGTGTTCTGCAGTGAAGAGCTGGAATCAAAGCATTTTATATTTGAATCTTATTCCCCCCACATTACCTGTGAACAAAGACAGATTGTGAACAACCTGTGAGCAAAGACAGATTGTGAATCTTCATTTTTCATTTATAAAATGGGCTACCCACCTCATCATGTTATGAGGATGAAATGAGATATGTGTAAATTGTCAGCTCATTGATTTTGGCATGTTAAATACTTAAGGAAGCAGGGTGTTATTATTCTGAAGTATTCCAGACATTAGTTTTAGTCAAAATTTCCAGTCGTTGGCTATTCTTTGCCAATGCTTTAGCTCTATACTATAGCAAGAAGACCATCTGGTGAGTATTATGTGCTAGTTCTGAAAGGTGAAGGAGTGGTGCTTTTAAAATAAAAATTAGAGGTGCAGGAGAAAAGACCCATCTGATACATGATTGATCTTGATAGAATTGACATAACAAAGGGGCACTTATCTCTACCTTATCTAAATAGACAAATTCAATTTCCAGACCATTCCAAGGTCAAGTTCAGAAAGTCAGCAGTGGGAGGTTGAGATTGGAAGCTACATGTGAACATCAAGAATAAATCAAGTGCGCTCACCTTTCTGAAAACAGGGAGAGAAAGTACAAGAGGCCTTTGTTAATCAGACAGGAAAATCATAGCCTGAAAATGCTGACAATGACATTTCAAAAGTCTCGATTCCTTAGTAATAGGCAAGAACATGTGAAGAAGGAGGAAAAAAAATCCCTGAAGTTATAAAAAGAAAACAAAAGGATCAAATATCTATTAGATGTGAGAACTTTATCTTGCAAGGTTACTTCAGTTCATATTTCCTAAACGGGGACACCTCTGCAGAGGGAACACGAGGCCCCACTTGTGAGGCACTGTGCTGGTAATTTGTGACTCTGACAAATGCCATCTGATTGACGGCCCCGCCCATCCCACTTAAGGCAGTCAGGCACATACAGAAGACAGAGTCCTCTAAATCCAAGTTCATTTGTAAAATACCCCTCATGCCCTCCAAGTCCCTTCCCACTCTGGTTGTCTAAGAGGCTAGAGACTCAGGGAGACAAACCCAGTGATGAGAAATTGAGGGGACCAGCAAGCATCCCAGGTATATCCCAGACACAGAAGCAAAGAGGTTCTTTAGCATCAAGTAGAGGCAAGATGCCCTCCATCCCTACCCCCACCTTCCCCTTGAGCAACCAATTCCTTCATCTATTCTCTTTTCCACCTATCACCATCTATCAGTGAGACTTCTGGAGGCTTTACTAACTGAGCTTTTTGCCTAAGAAATTCCTCCTGTTTCTCCAGCCTCCCTTTCTCCCAACCTCACTCCTTCCATCTGGAATCTGAACCACAAATAATCTGTCTGTCAGTGTGAAATCTGGGGATTCAAATTGTGAATTGCCACCTAAGTTCTAACTATGATTCCCCAAGTTATAAACATAAACTCTGCTGTTCCAGTCATAATAAACCAAACTGCCATTAAGGAAGCACTGGTCTATATTCTTAGATTTTAAGAAAGAAAATCAGGTAAGTGAACATGTAGTTACCATGGGAGAAATCAGTGTCTCCTTGTTACAGCTGCCTTTTATGGGTCATTGTGGTTTCCCATTTTTGTTTACTGCTAACTAGAAAGTTAGGATTAGAGAAATCTCCAGGATGAGCAAAGGAACAGGCTGCTTCCCGCATCCACTCTCCCCATCCAGGCAAGAACACTGGGTCAAGGTACAGAAGAACATGGCAGTTGGCCCAGAAATGACTGGGAACAGGGCAGCAACAACCTTAGAGTCACAAAGGCTATAGAGAGGAAGTGGAGTTGAGAGGTATGCGGGGAAAGGGCACAGGAATGAACATGGGTCTCACAATGAGTGGAAAAGAAGGGCGATTGTCTCAAGGTAGATCTTTTCCTTTTGTTGAATTAAAAATCACAATGAAAAGCTTGGAGGATTTATAGACTTTGTTTAAGGAGCATATCTTTTTTTTCTTCAATAAAACAATATCTTAAAAGATGAATAGGCCTGCAAATGAATTTTTTTCTTAAATCCAGGAGGATACATTAAAAAGCAGGAAATCATGTAAACATAAGTTCTTTTTTTTCTAGTCCTTGAAAATGTTTCAGCAAGCATGAATAAAGTGACCTTTAAGCTACCATAATACAGCCCAAACAGATCATTTCAGCAAAGGAGGGAGTCTAAGTATCTTAGAAGTAGATACAGTTGTATCCATTTAAACTACAAATTACTGTATGAATTGAGATGCATCATGCCCAAAAAGTGCCATGGGATTCTACAACAAAGCTTGAGCTTGGATGGTTCTAGCTGTATATTTCCATGACTTTGGGAGAGTTCTTGAGCCTCTCTGGGCCTCGGATCCTCATCAATTAAAGGATGAGTCTGGCTTAGATTGTGTCAAGGTCTTTTCTGCTCTCTAATTACTTCACTATCCAGACTTATAGAGAGAATATTGTAAAAACACAATCAGCCAAAAGTCTGGGCATTTTTTCCTATCCCTTATACTTCATTAAGGGGTTCATTGTCCTCTTTCTTAATGATTAATTGCAGAACTCCTTAGCGAATTTATTACTTCGTAGGCTTTGGATGCAGTTAGACCTGGGATAGGTTTCATCTCTGTCACTCATGGGCAATGTGACAATGAACAAAGGACTGTGCCTTTCTGAATCTTTTTCTTCATCAGTTAAGTGTGGTACTTGTCTCATAGGTTTGATAGAAATAAAATGGCATCAATATCATAAAGAGTTTAGTAAGCACCTGACACCTAGGGAGCATACAACAAGTGTTAGAAACTGTATGGTGCATATATAATATGCAAAGTGTAGGAGAGAGTCAGCATAACATTACTGGTGAGTACATGGGCTCTGGACTGTGAAGCCAGATTTCTTAGGTTTGAATTCTCCTCTGTCGTTTCTCATGTGGACTTCAGCAGATTACTTAAATTCTCAATTTTCTCATTTGTAAATTGGGGATCATGATAGCAGTATTTACCAATTGGGTTGTTGTGAGGTATAAATGAATTAATATGAACACTCTTAGAACAGTGTCTAACTCAGGGGAGATGTTATTAACTAAAATACTCAGATTGCCTTTTGATTAAAGGTTGATGCCCAGAATATAGGTAAATACTTTTTTAAAAAATATTTTATTTATTTATTCATGAGAGACAGAGAGAGAGAGAGAGAGAGAGGCAGAGACACAGGCAGAGGGAGAAGCAGGCTCCATGCAGGGAGCCTGATGTCACACTCCATCCCAGGACTCCAGGATCATGCTCTGGGCCAAAGGCAGGTGCTAAACCACTGAGCCACCCAGGGATCCCCAGGTAAACACTTTTTTTAAAGTTAGCAGTTTAAAGTGTAATTAATAGATTTACTCTGGGCATCTCCTGTTTAAAATCTTTCAGATAAGTATTTGTCTTTTTCCCTCTTGCATCTCTTCAGAGATGCTCTTGATTTTCCATTGACCAGAAAACTCACTTGACTCACACAAGCCAACAGAGCTCTAAACGTCATTATCTGATCCTGTTTTATGGTTGAGTTAGAACAGTAAGTCAGCTCTATTTAGTACAAGGTAAAACATTGAGGGAAAAACATTAAATTCAAGTATCACTGATGAGTGAAATAATTTTAACAGCTGTGATTTCAGGAGATGGAGATTCATAACATGGATTAAAAAGTCAAAAGTCTTTTGTGATAAACTTATTTGAATGCACTCATCTAAAGTTATAGAAAATAGGGATGCTTGGGTGGCTCACCAGTTGAGTGTTTGCCTTGGGCTCAGGGTGTGATTCCAGTCCAGGGATCGAGTCCCACATTGGGCTCCCTGCAAGAAGCCTGCTTCTCTCTTTGCCTCTCTCTTTGTGTCTCTCATGAATACATAAAATATTTAAAAAAACTAAATTTGTAGAAAATGATGTCAGTCTTGAGCAAAATAGTTTACAGTTAATGGGCTGTTATGAGGCATTATTTCTCAAATTACAGGAATATCCTAAAAACTTCTGCTTTGTGCCCCAGAAAGCGACTTTACTCTGATGGTAATAAATGTGTGAAATTTCAACTTGCTAATGTATACTCTCCATATGCTTTCAAAAGGGAAAAATGTTAATCATAATTAATTACTTTGATCTCGAAGGTCCCTTTCATCTGTATGATTCCAACTCAGATTTGTTGAACACCCACACTGTGTAAGGCCCTTTACCCAATGTTGGGTTTTATACCAAATGTTGGAACAGGCTCCAGAATCTCCTCAGAGATCTTCCTTCACTCAAGAGTGCATACTTTTTCCAATCACAGTAGTGTTTTCCAAGTAACCCATGCATCTTCAAAGACAGATGACTCTTTATTATGAAGTTGCTACTGAAATAAAAATTTATTGAAATACTTCCTGCAGGGGATCCCTGGGTGGCTCAGCAGTTTAGCGCCTACCTTTGGCCTGGGGCATGATCCTGGAGTCCAGGGATAGAGTCCTGCATCGGGCTCCCTGCATGGGGCCTGCTTCTCCCTCTGCCTGTATTTCTGCCTCTCTCTCTCTCTTTCTTTGTCTCTCATGAATAAATAATAAAATCTTAAAAAAAAAAAACTTCTTAATTAAAAAAAAAAGAAATACTTCCTGCCAATCCTTTTAACATTCACAAATCTTGGAAAAATCTTATTTGCTATATCTTGTATCCACTTTATCATCAAACATCTAAAGATTAAGAGGGTCTTGACATCATGTAAACTACCAAATACAGGAAGTAGCTTGATGATTATTTTCAGAAATATGAAAAGCATCATGCTTGGTACTCAGTAGTTGTTCACTGAATAGTATTTGAATAAGTAAGGAGTAAATTAAAGTTTTGTAGATCTAAAGAATATATTTAGATGTAATAAAAGAAAAAATTACTGGAGTAAGTCAAAGTACCATTCAAGATACTACAGGAGGAACATTCATAGATAACAGTTGCCAGGAAAGAAACTCTTCAAACTTAGCACATTTTAATGAAAAGACTGTAATTAATGTACAACCTAATTCTGCATAAGTAGAGGGTGTCAAAAGTTAAAGTAGTTGCTTTTGCTTTATGGATAAAATAAATGGGAGATTTTCATATTAATTTTGTATCTTTCACATATAAATCTTTGGATTCAATATTTTTGAAAAGAAACATACATCTGTTTTATCTTTACAGAAAAACTTAATCTTTTACTCATATGAAATGCCCATGATACTGTACTTTCTGGGATTCAAGGTGCATTGACTGTATTTGAATGGTATCTGCTCAATGGAGGATAAAATTCTCAGAATACTTCAAGAACCTTTTCTTTTCTATTGATCAGCTATCTGAATGAAAAAGATAAACACGAAAATAGAAATTCCAGTATTGTTCTCCTAGGCTCTCACAGCAGTCCTGTGTCTATAATGCTGTTCTGAGGACACAGTGTCTAGGGGGAAGTGCCTAGGGGGAAGAATAGGAGCTTTGGCAGCAGACATAATGACTGGAATTCTTGCCAAGCCATTTTCTTTTTCTTTTTCTTTTCTTTTTCTTTTTATTTTTCTTTTTCTTTTTCTTTTTCTTTTTCTTTTTCTTTTCTTTCTTTTTTTTTTTTTTGCCAAGCCATTTTCAAGCAGGCCTTAGACATGTTACTTAAGCATCTTGGGCCTGCATTTCTGTATTTGTGAAATGGGAATAATTTTATGCCATTTGGTACACACGTTGCCTAAAATATGGACATATACTTTTTAATTGAAGTATAGTGTACACACAATGTTACCTTGATGTCAGGTGTACAACGCAGTGACTTGACAAATTTATACATTTTGCTATGCTCACCACAAGTGTAGCTACCATCTGTCACCATACAATGTTATTAAAATGCCATTGATTCTATTTCCTAAGGCATATAGACTTTAAAATTTTTTTATTTTAAAGTAATTTAGACTTTTAGAGAAGTTGCAAAGTAGTACAAAATGTTATTATGTAAGTAGGTTTTTAACAAGTTTAATTTCCTTCTTTTCATATGCCATGTAAATCTGGTCTATGTGTTCTTATTTCAGAAACAAAGGAAGAGCTTCAAATCTTGCCTTCCCTTTTGTTTGGCCTCCTGGTAATCAAATATTTACATATTTTTTCCATAGACTTTATTTTTTAGAGCAGTTTTAGGCTGACAACCAAACAGAATAGAAAGTACAGGGGGCATTCCCATTAGACCCTCTGTTCCCACACATGCACAGCCTCCTCGACTATTGACTTCCCTTCCCCCCCCCAGAATGGTCCATTTGTTACAATTGATGAATCTATATTGACACATCATTATCACCCAGAGTTCATATTGTATAACAGCGTTCACGCTTAGTGTTATACAGTCTGTGGGTTTTCACATGTATTCACCATTATAGTATCATGCAGACTAGTTTCACTGCCATAAAAATCCTCTGTGTTATTTATCCTACCCCCCTCTCTACTCCTTAGCAACCACTGATCTTTTTACTGTCTTCATAGTTTTGCCTTTTCAGAATACCATACAGATACAATCACACAGTAGGCAGCCTTTTCAGATGGGCTTTTTTCACTTACTAAGACACATTTACGTTTTCCCCATTTATTTTTATGGGTTTTCATTTCTCTTTAGCCCTGAAAATTATCCCCTTGTATGGATATACAATAGTTATTTATCCACCCACCTACCAAAGGACATCTTGGTTGCTTCCAATTTTTAGCAATTTTGAATAAAGCTGGTATAAACATCCAAGTGCAAGCTTTTTAAAGATAAATATTTTCAACTCATCTGGGTAAATACCAAAGAGAATGCTTGCTGGATCATATGGTAAGAGAATGTCTTGTTTTGTAAGAATCTGCCAAATTTCTTCCAAAGTGACTGTACCATTTTGCATTTCCATAAGCAATGAGTGAGGATTTTGGTTGCCCTATATCCTTACTAGCATTTGGGATTGCCAATATTTTGGATTTTCAACACTAATAGGTGGGTAGTGGGGTCTCATTGTTGTTTCAAACACATATTGTTTAAGTGGTTGAACTCTGGGAGGTTAAAATCTTTCTCTAGGAGGCACTTGTATAAGTCAATGAATCAAACTGATAAATTAAGAGGAGATTGAAGTTTCACTTTATGTTACTCAGCAGAATCACTTGAATACCAGCTAATGCTGGCCAAGTAAACTAGGTCTACAGTGAAGATTAACAGCTATTTCCTTCCACTAAAACTTCAGCCTAATGTTTTAGAGTTAAGCTTAGCTACTTAATATCAGAAGGACTAGTTGCTTTCTATTAAGAACAATGTCAAAGGGGTGTATGTTTTACTCTGTAGGGACAGTGATGTATACTTAGTGAATAATGGTGGCATAATTGCCTATCCATCCAGAAGAAAGTAAAATTGGATTTATATCTCCTACTATGTACAAAAGTAAACACTAAATCAACTAAAAAATAAAGAAAATAAAGATCTTATAACTTATAAGATAATAATTATAATTATATGCATAATCCAGAGTTTGAAAGGAATTTTAAATTTAAAATAAGAAAGTCAAACATATTTGACTATATAATAATAATTAAGAATTTTTTATGGTGAGGATATGGAAACTGTTGAGGAAATATATTTGTAATTTACATGACAGGTAAAAGTTTTTTTCTATAACATACTATGAACTTTTATATATTGATAAGAAAAAGATTAAAAAATTGAATGGACAAAGGATATATAAAACAATTCATTGAAGAACAAATCCAAATGACCAATAAACATATGTAAAGGTAATAAACCTCATTTGTCACGGGGAAATCATAATTATAGTCACAATGTGGGAAGAAAGGCAAATAGTAAGACTGAGCTTACTGAAAACCTAATCCTTTCTCTATTACAGTCTTTAGTGAATACCCTGGTGATACCAGGACAGTAGTGGATGATGTTGATTTGGGAAATGCTGAAATATTTCCTCAAGGGCATTTACAGTACTCAAAACATATACAATTGAACAACATGGATTTGAACTATGTGGGTTCACTTATATGCAGATTTTTTTCAATAATACATTGTAACATCTTTTGGAAATATGTGACAATTTGAAAAAAACTTGTAGAAATTACATAACCTAGGAATATCAAAAAATTAAGGAAAAGATATTTCATAAATTCATAAAATATATATAGATACCAGTCTATTTAATTATTTTCTACCTTAAAATACATACAAATCTATTATAGGCATTAAAATTTACCAAAACTTATACACACAAATACTTACAGACTGTACATGGTGTCTTTCATGGTCAAGAGAATTGTAAACAAATGTAAAGATGCAATGTTAAATCACAACTTCATAAAATTAACTGTAGGGCATACTATACTATTACAATAATTTCATGGCCACCTCTCTTTGCTATGGTGGTGAGCTCAAGTGTTGGAAGTATCTGCTTAAAATGCATGTGATGTTAATTATCTCTATACGATTAGCTCCTCACCAGCAAGCTGCATTTCAGAGTAAAAAGCGATCTCTCACAGTTCCTGCGTATTTTGCACCATGTTTAGTACAATATCATAAACCTTGAATAACACCATGGGACCCATGTGAAGCGCCATTAGTGATGCTTGAAGTGCTCCCAAGAAGTGAAGAAAAGTCATGACATCAGAAGAAACAGTTAGATTGCTTGATTTTTACTGTAGGTTGAAGTCTGCCGCTGTGGTTACCTGCCATTTCAAAATAAATGGATGCAGTATAAGGGCCATTGTAAAAACAGAAAATTTGTGAAGCTTTTACTGTATCCATATCAATAGGCATGAATACCTCACACTTTTTGTGAAATATCTTTTTATCTTGTCTTGAAAATGCAGCTCTTATATGAGTGCAGGATTGGTATAAGAAAGGCATACCTATAGACTCTAATATAATCTGAGAAAAAAATGAAGTCATTATATGACAACATAAAGCAAAAGGAAGGTAAAGGATCTAAAGCTGGAGAATTTAATGTCAGCAAAGGATAACTTGATAATTTTAGAAAGAAGTTTGGCTTACAAATGTTAACAAGGGAAGGAGCTTCTGCCAAACAAGAGGCAGCAGATGAGTTTCCAGACTCATTTAGAAAATCACTGAGGAGGAAGAACAGCTTTTGCTGGACCCCAAAGATCTTGGATCATTGTGTTTTCATTTTCATTTGTTCTATGTATTTTTTTGTTTCCTCTTTGATTTCTCAGTTGATCCATTCATTGTTTAGTAGCATGTTATTTAATCTTCATGTATTTGTGCTCTTTCCAGATTTTTAATGACTGATTTTGAGATTCACAGCATGTGGTTGGAAAAATACATGGACCAGAACAGACTTTTCTAACATAATAGGTCCTGATCCCACGTTCTTCTATAGATTCAACCTCCTCAATACACTCTAGCTGAAGCCCATCAAAGCAGTGTCACAATCTTGGCAGTGTGCAAGTAGCCCCCACAGGAGCCAGCACCACTTCAAAGTGATGATTGCCCAAGGGAGAGGGAAAGATAACTACTCACCAGTTAGGCAGCAGCCTCAGCAGTGGGCTGGGGGGCAGATAGCTGGTCTGACTGCAGACCTCCCCAACCAAAGAAAGCTCAGGATACAAAACAGGGAAAGCTACTGGCAGTTCAATGCTACTGCATCTGACTCAACTGAAGCCCAAGATAGCCTCAGAGTGGCCCAGTAATGGTCATAAACAACACAGAGACCAAACCCTGCCCACACAAAGCAAAGAGAGCCATTGCAGATGGCTGGACTGAAGACAAACACAGCTCAACCACAACAGCAGGGTACACAGAACCCACATAGGAGATGTTCTCAAGAGCCAGGTTCTGGTGAACAGGGAACAATTCACTGCAGGGCACTATAGGACCTCTTCTTCATAAGGCCACTAATTTCAAGAGCAGAACAAGACATAGCTGGCTTTCCTAAGGCATAGAAACAGATACAGAGAGTTAGACTAAATGAGGAGACAGAAGAATATGTCCTAAATGAAAGAGAAGGACAAAAATCACAAGAGCCCTAAATGAAGTGGAGATAAATAATATGCCTGATAGAGGAATTAAAGTAATTGTCATAACAAAACTCACTAGACTTGAGAAAAGAGTGTAAGACCTCAGTGAGGCCCTCAACAAAGAGATAGAACACATAAAAAAGGACCAATCAGAGATGAAAAACTCAATGAAATTAAAAATACACTAGTGGAATAAATGGCCATCTAGAGGAAGCAGAAGAATGAATCAGTGACCTCAAGGACAGAGTAATGGAAAACAAGCTGAACAGGTGAGAGAAAAATATAATAAAAATAAAATAGACTTAGGGAATTCAGCAATACCATCAAGTGCAATGATATTCACATTACACAGATCCCCGGAGAAGAAGAGAGAAAATAGAGCAGAAAATTTATTTGGAGAAATAATAGCTGAAAACTTCCCAAATCTGGGGAAGTAAACAGAAATCCAGATCCAAAAGGCACAGAGTCCCCAACAGAATTAACCCAAGGAGGCCCATACCAAGACACAGAGTTATTAAAATGGCAAAAAGTGGGAGGAGGGGCAAGATGGTGGAAGAGTAGGGTCTCCAAATCACCTGTCCCAGCCAAATTACCTAGAAAACCTTCAAATTATCCTGAAAATCTATTAATTCAGCCTGAGATTTAAAGAGAGAACAGCTGGAATGCTACAGTGAGAAGAGTTCGCGCTTCTATCAATGTAGGAAGACGGGGGGGGGGGAAAAAAGAAATAAAGAAACAAAAGGCATCCAAGGGGGAGGGGCCCCGCGAGGAGCCGGGCTAAGGCCGGGGCGAGTGCCCCCAGGACAGGAGAGCTCCGTCCCGGAGAAGCAGGAGCTTCACCAATCTTCCCGGGCATAAGGGCGCCCACAGGGAGTTGGAGCAGGACCCCAGGAGGGCGGGGATGCCCTCAGGCTGCCTGGGACAGTAACAGAGGAACTGCGCCCCGGGGAGAGTGTGCCGAGCTCTCTGAAGGGCTGCACGTGCACGGCTGGACCCGGGAGCAGCTCCGAGGGGCTCCGGCAGAGGAAGAGGCTCCGTGTGGGGGTGGGGGGGGCTGCACGGCCGGCAGGGTGAATCCAACAGCGCAGGCCCGGGAGCACTGGGCGACGGGGACACAGCCCAGGATCTGGCCTCCCCCGGGACAGGCAGAGGCCAGGAGAGCCCAGGACAGCAAGGATGCTCCTGCCCCGAGCTGAGCAGATCAGCGGCCCGCCCCGGAGCCTCCAGGCCCTGCAGACGGAGAGCCCTGGAGCTACTGCGGGAGCTGACTCCAGGGCTGCAGAGCTGGCCCCGCCACTGGGGTTGTTCGTCCTGGGGCCTCACGAGGTAAACAACCCCCACTGAGCCCTGCACCAGGCAGGGGCAGAGCAGCTCCCCCAAGTGCTAACACCTGAAAATCAGCACAACAGGCCCCTCCCCCAGAAGACCAACTAGACGGACAAGTTCCAGGGGAAGTGAAGAGACGTAAAGTATCAGAATCAGAAGATACTCCCCCCGTGTTTGTTTTGTTGTTGTTGTTGTTGTTGTTGTTTTTTGTTTGTTTTTTGATTTGTTTCCTTCCCCCACCCATTTTTTCCCCTTTCTTTCTGTTTCTTTCTCTTTTTCTTCTCTTTTTTTTCTTTTTTTCTTCCATTTTTCTTTTTCTCTTTTCTTTCCTGCTTTCTCTCCTCTCTTTTTCTCCTTTTCCCAATACAACTTGCTTTTGGCACTCTGCACTGAGCAAAATGACTAGAAGGAAAACCTCACCTCAAAAGAAAGAATCAGAAACAGTCCTCTCTCCCACAGAGTTACAAAATCTGGATTACAATTCAGTGTCAGAAAGCCAATTCAGAAGCACTATTATACAGCTACTGGTGGCTCTAGAAAAAAGCATAAAGGACTCAAGAGACTTCATGACTGCAGAATTTAGATCCAATCAGGCAGAAATTAAAAATCAATTGAATGAGATGCAGTCCAAACTAGAAGTCCTAACGACGAGGGTTAACGAGGTGGAAGAACGAGTGAGTGACATAGAAGACAAGTTGATGGCAAAGAGGGAAACTGAGGAAAAAAGAGACAAACAATTAAAATACCATGAAGATAGATTAAGGGAAATAAACGACAGCATGAGGAAGAAAAACCTACGTCCAGAAAAGAGAGATCCCCCCCTAAAATCAATAAAAACCGTTCAACACCTCGACATCTAATAGTTAAGCTTGCAGATTCCAAAGATAAAGAGAAGATCCTTAAAGCAGCAAGAGACAAGAAATCCCTGACTTTTATGGGGAGGAGTATTAGGATAACCGTAGACCTCTCCACAGAGACCTCCCTCTGGCCAGAAAAGGCTGGCAGAATATATTCAGGGTCCTAAATGAGAAGAACATGCAACCAAGAATACTTTATCCAGCAAGGCTCTCATTCAAAATGGAAGGAGAGATAAAGAGCTTCCAAGACAGGCAGGAACTGAAAGAATATGTGACCTCCAAACCAGCTCTGCAAGAAATTTTAAGGGGGACTCTTAAAATTCCCCTTTAAGAAGAAGTTCAGTGGAACAATCCACAAAAACAAGGACTGAATAGATATCATGGTGACACTAAACTCATATCTATCAATAGTAACTCTGAACGTGAACGGGCTTAATGACCCCATCAAAAGGCGCAGGGTTTCAGACTGGATAAAAAAGCAGGGCCCATCTATTTGCTGTCTACAAGAGACTCATTTTAGACAGAAGGACACCTACAGCCTGAAAATAAAAGGTTGGAGAACCATTTACCATTCGAATGGTCCTCAAAAGAAAGCAGGGGTAGCCATCCTTATATCAGATAAACTAAAATTTACCCCGAAGACTGTAGTGAGAGATGAAGAGGGACACTATCTCATACTTAAAGGATCTATCCAACAAGAGGACTTAACAATCCTCAATATATATGCCCCGAATGTGGGAGCTGCCAAATATTTAAACCAATTAATAACCAAAGTGAAGAAATACTTAGATAATAATACACTTATACTTGGTGACTTCAGTCAGGCTCTTTCTATACTCGATAGGCCTTCTAAGCACATCTCCAAAGAAACGAGAGCTTTAAATGGTACACTGGACCAGATGGATTTCACAGATATCTACAGAACTTTACATCCAAACTCAACTGAATACACACTCTTCTCCAGTGCACATGGAACTTTCTCCAGAATAGACCACATACTGGGTCACAAATTGGGT
Organism: Vulpes vulpes; assembly: GCF_048418805.1. Lineage (NCBI taxonomy): Eukaryota > Metazoa > Chordata > Mammalia > Carnivora > Canidae > Vulpes > Vulpes vulpes. The sequence continues at coordinate 53,263,381 of NC_132783.1, read as the reverse complement.
CTGAACTGATACCAAAAGATTGGGATCGTCCCCTGCATATTCTCAGACCATAATGCCTTGAAATTTGAACTAAATCACAACAAGAAGTTTGGAAGGACCTCAAACACGTGGAGGTTAAGGACCATCCTGCTAAAAGATGAAAGGGTCAACCAGGAAATTAAGGAAGAATTAAAAAGATTCATGGAAACTAATGAGAATGAACATACAACCATTCAAAATCTTTGGGACGCAGCAAAAGCAGTCCTAAGGGGGAAATACATCGCAATACAAGCATCCATTCAAAAACTGGAAAGAACTCAAATACAAAAACTAACCTTACACATAAAGGAGCTAGAGAAAAAACAGCAGATAGATCCTACACCCAGCAGAAGAGAGTTAATTAAGATTCGAGCAGAACTCAACGAAATCGAGACCAGAAGAACTGTGGAACAGATCAACAGAACCAGGAGTTGGTTCTTTGAAAGAATTAATAAGATAGATAAACCATTAGCCAGCCTTATTAAAAAGAAGAGAGAGAAGACTCAAATTAATAAAATCATGAATGAGAAAGGAGAGATCACTACCAACACTAAGGAAATACAAACGATTTTAAAAACTTATTATGAACAGCTAACACCAATAAATTAGGCAATCTAGAAGAAATGGACGCATTCCTGGAAAGCCACAAACTACCAAAACTGGAACAGGAAGAAATAGAAAACCTGAACAGGCCAATAACCAGGGAGGAAATTGAAGCAGTCATCAAAAACCTCCCAAGACACAAAAGTCCAGGGCCAGATGGCTTCCCAGGGGAATTCTATCAAACGTTTAAAGAAGAAACCATACCTATTCTACTAAAGCTGTTTGGAAAGATAGAAAGAGATGGAGTACTTCCAAATTCGTTCTATGAGGCCAGCATCACCTTAATTCCAAAACCAGACAAAGACCCCACCAAAAAGGAGAATTTCAGACCAATATCCCTGATGAAAATGTATGCAAAAATTCTCAACAAGATACTAGCCAACGGGATCCGATAGTACATTAAGAAAATTATTCATCATGACCAAGTAGGATTTATCCCCAGGACACAAGGCTGGTTCAACACTCGTAAAACAATCAGTGTGATTCATCATATCAGCAAGAGAAAAACCAAGAACCATATGATCCTCTCATTAGATGCAGAGAAAGCATTTGACAAAATACAGCATCCATTCCTGATCAAAACTCTTCAGAGTGTAGGGATAGAGGGAACATTCCTCAACATCTTAAAAGCCATCTACAAAAAGCCCACAGCAAATATCATTCTCAATGGGGAAGCACTGGGAGCCTGTCCCCTAAGATCAGGAACAAGACAGGGATGTCCACCCTCACCACTGCTATTCAGCATAGTACTGGAAGTCCTAGCCTCAGCAATCAGACAAGAAAAAGACATTAAAGGCATTCAAATTGGCAAAGAAGAAGTCAAACTCTCCCTCTTTCGCCGATGACATGATACTCTACATAGAAAACCCAAAAGCCTCCACCCCAAGATTGCTAGAACTCATACAGCAATTTGGTAGCGTGGCAGGATACAAAATCAATGCCCAGAAATCAGTGGTATTTCTATACACTAACAATGAGACTGAAGAAAGAGAAATTAAGGAGTCAATCCCATTTACAATTGCACCCAAAAGCATAAGATACCTAGGAATAAACCTAACCAAAGAGGTAAAGGATATATACCCTAAGAACTATAGAACACTTCAGAAAGAAATTGAGGAAGACACAAAGAGATGGAAAAATATTCCATGCTTATGGATTGGCAGAATTAGTATTGTGAAAATGTCAATGTTACCCAGGGCAATTTACACGTTTAATGCAATCCCTATCAAAATACCATGGACTTTCTTCAGAGAGTTAGAACAAATTATTTTAAGATTTGTGTGGAATCAGAAAAGACCCCGAATAGCCAGGGGAATTTTACAAAAGAAAACCATATCTGGGGGCATCACAATGCCAGATTTCAGGTTGTACTACAAAGCTGTGGTCTTCAAGACAGTGTGGTACTGGCACAAAAACAGACACATAGATCAATGGAACAGAATAGAGAACCCAGAAGTGGACCCTGAACTTTATGGTCAACTAATATTCGATAAAGGAGGAAAGACTCTCCATTGGAAGAAAGACAGTCTCTTCAATAAATGGTGCTGGGGAAAATTGGACATCCACATGCAGAAGAATGAAACTAGACCACTCTCTTGCACCATACACAAAGATAAACTCAAAATGGATGAAAGATCTAAATGTGAGACAAGATTCCATCAAAATTTTGGAGGAGAACACAGGCACACCCTTTTTGATCTCAGCCACAGTAACTTCTTGCAAGATACATCCACGAAGGCAAAAGAAACAAAAGCAAAAATGAACTATTGGGACTTCATCAAGATAAGAAGCTTTTGCACAGCAAAGGATACAGTCAACAAAACTAAAAGACAACCTACAGAATGGGAGAAGATATTTGCAAATGACGTATCAGATAAAGGGCTAGTTTCCAAGATCTATAAAGAACTTATTAATCTCAACACCAAAGAAACAAACAATCCAATCATGAAATGGGCAAAAGACATGAACAGAAGTCTCACAGAGGAAGACATAGACATGGCCAACATGCACATGAGAAAATGCTCTGCATCACTTGCCATCAGGGAAATACAAATCAAAACCACAATGAGATACCACCTCACACCAGTGAGAATGGGGAAAATTAACAAGGCAGGAAACCACAAATGTTGGAGAGGATGCGGAGAAAAGGGAACCCTCTTACACTGTTGGTGGGAATGTGAACTGGTGCAGCCACTCTGGAAAACTGTGTGGAGGTTCCTCAAAGAGTTAAAAATAGACCTGCCCTATGACCCAGCAATTGCACTGTTGGGGATTTACCCCAAAGATACAGATGCAGTGAAACTCCGGGACAGCTGCACCCCGATGTTTATAGCAGCAATGTCCACAATAGCCAAACTGTGGAAGGAGCCTCGGTGTCCATCAAAAGATCAATGGATAAAGAAGATGTGGTTTATGTATTCAATGGAATATTACTCAGCCATTAGAAATGACGAATACCCTCCATATGCTTCAACGTGGATGGAACTGGAGGGAATTATGCTGATTGAGGCAAGTCAGTCGGAGAAGGACAAACATATCTTCTCATTCGTTTGGGGAATGTAAATAATAGTGAAAGGGAATATAAGGGAAGGGAGAAGAAATGTGTGGGAAATATCAGAAAGGGAGACAGAACATAAAGACTCCTAACTCTGGGAAACGAACTAGGGGTGGTGGAAGGGGAGGAGGGCTGGGGGTGGGGGTGAATGGGTGACGGGCACTGGGGGGACACTTGACAGGATGAGCACTGGGTGTTATTCTGTATGTTGGTAAATTGAACACCAATAAAAAATAAATTTATTTAAAAAAATGGCAAAAAGTGGTCTTAAAGAGAGAATTTTAAAAGCAGCCAGAGAAAAGAAGACAGTTTACAAACAAGGGGGAACCTCATAGGGCTTTCAGCTGATTTTTCAGCAGAAGTTTGCAGGCCAGAGAAAGTGGCATGACATAGTTAAAGAGTCAAAAGAAAAAATTTTGCAATGAAGACTACTCTATCCAGCAAGGCTATCATTCAGAATGGAAGGAGAGATAAGGAGTTTCCCAAACACAAGTTAAAGGAATTCATCACTAAACCAACCAGCCCTACAATAAATGTCAAAGGGTACTTTTTGAGTGGAAAGGAAAGACCATATGTAAGAGTAAGAAAAGTAGGAAGCACAAAAGCAGTAAAATTAAGTATTTCTATAAAAATCAGTCAAGAGATTGCAAAAATAAAAAGATGTAAGTATGTAACCATATACTTAAAACATGGTGAGAAAAGGAGGGAAGAATGTGTTCAAACTTAAGTTGGCCATTGGCTTTGATTTTTTTATTATTAGTTAAAAATTGTGAACATTTATCAAAATTATTGGTATGGAATCTATATTGCTTTTTTTTTTTTGAAATCTATATTGTTTTTTACAGGAGAATCCCAAAAGAAGTTCTGTACTTCCTGAATGTTTTGGATTACTTTTCAAAATGTTCTAAAACCTCAAACCTATATAGTAGCAATTTCAATCTTTTTAAGATTGGGCTAGAGTGACGATGAAACTGTGAATGGTTGGATGCCACAATGTAAGGCACCCCAGTAGATAACAGCTTTGGTTGTGGTTCAATACATAGTTCATATGCTAAGTCCAGCAGCCAGCAAGAGATTTTAAATTTTTCATCAAGATTGTATAGATAGTGAAATTTGAAAAATATCCACATAATCTAATTGAGTGAACATTATGATGGGACCTACTCAACTTTATGTCTTCTTTAAACCCGTCCATATTCTTAAAAGATTACACAATACAAAGTCAGAAAATTCTTATCTAGTTTTCCATCTCTACATTAAAACAAAAATATATACTATATCATGTGATGGAAAAATGAAATTTGATTTTAGGGTGATGTAATTTTATGCCAATCTTCTTTTCTTTTGGAGGAAGTGAAGAAATTAATATTTCCTAAATTCTTACTTTGCATGGACTTTCTCTGCCTTAAGAGAGTAAATTGTGTTTGAAAACCCCTTCATAGGACACAATGTTACAAGGTGAAACCTTAATTATGATTAAAATATATAATGCAAATTAAAAAATGCATTTCTGAATCCCCAAACCAAAACTATTTGTACTAAAAACATTCATACCATTAAAATGGGAAGAGCTCACAGGGGAAGGTAAGGCTGCCTTGAGAATCACAATTGCTATTAATGCTGGAGGATTCTGGGAAGGGATTTTTTTTCTTTTTTCTTTTTCTTTTTTTTGCCAGAGCCCAGGGTAGCAGCCTCAGCAGCTGGAACCTGGAGATCTTACTGGGATGGTAACTTCCCTTTCTCTCCTCCTTTCATCTTTCAGTTTTCTCTCAGTGCCTCTCAGAATCTGAAATACCCAGAATCCAGTTGGAAAGGGAATCTGGGAAATAGTTTGCAGGGGTTAGCTCCCTGTGATACAAAGCAGAACTAGGGGGAGAAGGTAATATATTTGAGAGCAAATACGTGAATGACCTGCACTGTCATATAACAAAGCAGCTCCCCAGTCGAAACACATAAAGTACAATATTTTGTTTCTGTGAGTTTGATTTTTCTAAAGATTCCGCATGTAGATGATGCCATGCAGTATTGTTTTTTTATCTGGCTTATTTTACTTAGCAGAATGCCCTCAAGGTCTATTCACGTCACAAATCTCAAATGGTAGAACTCCCTTCATTTTTGTAGTTGAATAATATCCCATTGTGTTTACACACACACACACACACACACACACACACACACACACACACACACCACAGCTCTGTTATCCATTCATCCATTGATGGACGTTTAGGTTGTTGTCCTACCTTTACTTTTGTGGATGATTCTGCAATGAACATGAAGGTGCAGATATCTCTTCAATATCCAACTAGCATTTCTTTTGGATAGCTACAGAGAAGTGGGATTGCAGGATCATGTGGTAAAGTGGAGGCAACAGGAACAGGTTGGTAAAAGGGTACCAACTTTCAGCTATGAGATGAATAAAGTCTGAGGAGCTAATGTAAAACATTAGCTGATACATGGTTGATAACACTGTATTATATAATTGAAATTTGCTAAGAGAGTAGAACTTGAATGTTTTCACCCCTTCTGCTTCTCAAAAAATCTCAAATATGTGAGGTGATGGATATATCAATTAACTAGATGGAGGGGAGGGGAGGGGATCCTTTCACAATATGTATGCATATCAAATTATCACAGTGTACACTTTAAATATCTTACAATCTTACTCAGCAGTTTTATCTCAATAAGGCTAAAAAAATACAAAATAATTGTTATAAATGAAAACAAAAAATGCTTATTAAGCCAAAGTAGAAGTATTCAGTGTTTCAAAAAATACAATTCTCATTGCCCAATTGAGTATTTTCAGGATTTTACTGCATTACATATTGAGTTAATTACTTTACATCTGCTAATTCCTTTAATCTTCAACAACAATTTTGGCACCAGTATTCAAATAAAATAGAAATAGCAAAGATCAGAGAGATTAAGTAATTTTCCCAAAATTATTTAATTAATTAAACAAAAGAACTGAGGTTTGAACCAAACTCTGCCAGACTCTCATACCATTTCTACTACATCATGATAGAAACATAATTATATAACCACTAAACAAATGAAATATGTCAATCAACATATATATATATATATATATATATATATATATATAGAGAGAGAGAGAGAGAGAGAGAGAGAGAGAGAGAGAATTTGAGCTATATCACCTAAAAAATTGTAACTCATTTAATCTAAACTAGTAAAACCAATGTAAATTTGATATATGGTCTCAGGTTTGTTTTTTTACTAAACCAGTATTTCTCTGTATGTTCTCATTTGGAAAGCTTGTTACACATTTAGATATCAGGGGCTCACTGAGCAAGATTCTCCGGGAGCAGTGCCTGGGAACCTTCATTTGAAATAATGTCCATCATGGATTCTTAAGCACATTAAAGTTTTATAATCCCCATACTGACTCTGTATTTGGTCTACTAACTCTTTTACCAAGAGTTATTTTTAAATAATTTTCCTTTTGGACACCTGGGTGACTCAGTCAGTTAAATGTCTGCCTTTGGCTTAGGTCATGATTCTAGGGTCTTGGGATAGAGTTCTGCATTGGGCTCCTTGCTCAGTGGGGAACCTGCTTCTCCCTGTCCCTTTGCCTGCCATTCCCCCGGCTTGTGCTCTCTCTCTCTGTCAAATAAAATAAAATCTTTAGAAAAAATAATTTTCCTTAAAAAAGGAAAAACTCAAAGCAATAAAAAAAAAGACTAGAAATAGCAAGTGTTGGTGAGGATGTGGAGAAAAGGAAACAATCATGCACTGTTGGTGGGAATGTAAATTGGTGCAGCCACTATGGAAGATGATGCGGGTGTCCCTCAAAAATTTAAAAATATAACTACCTTATGATCCAGCAATTCCACTTCTGGGTATTTATCCAAAGAAAATGAAAATACTAACTCAAAAATATGCACCCCTCCCCAGACACACACATACTTCACTACAGCATTATTTACAATATCCAAGATAGGGAAACAACCTAGTGTCCATTAGTACATGAATGTCTAATGAAGATAAGGTTTATGTAGACAACAGAATATTATTCAGCCTTAAAAAAGAATGAAATCTTGCCATTGGTAATGACATAGATAAACCTCTAAGAGCCTATAAGTGAAATAAATGAGACAGAGCAAGACAAATACCATACGATTACTCTAATAATGTGAAGTTTAAAAGAAAAAACAATTAAGCAAGCTCATATACACAAAGAAGAGAGGTGGGACAGAGGCATGGGGTGTGGAAGTAAAGGATGAAGGGGGGGGTCAAAAGGATAGATAGATAGATAGATAGATAGATAGATAGATAGATAGAAAGAAAGAAAACAAAATGACCAAAGGGAACAACAAAACAAAAAACCCACAAAATCAATCTATTACATTTTGTTTAGAACATTAATTCAGATAATCAAGCCTATTCAGTTTGGTAGTATCTTTAAAGAGCAATATGTGATCTATAATTTAGATCTGTCTTCTGAGAAATATGGTCAAATTACAAACATCCCAGGCTAAGCAGTAACTCTAAAATTTGATAATTCAAATATGCTATAAAAAAAGAAACTACAAGATACAGTATTTTAATGAATAGCTTAAACTCTTCTTTAAACTACTGATTAACCATTTCATAAAATTATTTTTGCTATCAGCAGCAATGGATACCTAGTTCTATTCACATTAAAATTAATTTGGTTATCTAAGTCAAATTTGCTCTTACTTGAATCTGATAATCTCATTCTATTTAATACATGAGCAATTGGGACTTTGACATCAAATACATACATTTCATTTTATCCTTTTGATATTGCTTCCCCCAGTCTTCTAATTTCTGAGAAAATCTCAAGAGGCAATAAGGTAGTTTTATGATACAGAATCATATAAGATTTATGATACACCTTGGGCAGTCAATATATTATACAATATGTATATCATCTAATCCAAATCACAAAGTATTCACTCATTCAATTACTCAGGGAATATTTATTGAACACCTAGTCTGCAAGGAGTGTCCCAGACTCTTGGGATGCATTGGAGAAAGGATAAAAATCACTGCCTTATTGGAGCTTGCCTTCTAACAGATGGAGACAAAAACCAGAAAGTGTAATAAAGAACCAAATTATATAGTACGTTAGAAGTAGCAAGTGCTATTGGAGAAAAGAAAAAGTAAAGCAGAATAAAAAGAAAAGGACTTAGAGTGAATTCTCCCAATCTAGGTATTCAACACAAAACTCCAAAAATTCTTTCCCAAAGCGTAGATTATTACTAATTCTTTTCTTGGCATAAATTTAGACTTTAGTCCAAGAGAAGTCTTGAAAACTAGTAAACTCTTATTAACATTTTGTACTTGGTTTCCATCTGTGAGAATGCTAAAAGCAAGATTAAAATTAAAAAGGTGCTATAGAAGTTGCTAGGCACTTTGGTATAAGTGCTGTATGGTATCAGTGGGAACCAATTTGATCTTCTGGATGTGTTTGAAACATTTGATGTGTTTGACACAGCAACTCTTGGAACATGTACCAAGAACTTTTTGAGAAATTTGTGGGAAATGTCTTGCAAATTATCTACATTAAGATATTCAGACTTTGCTGACCAATCAGTGGCAGCCTCTGAAATGATGAACCTTTTCCACTATCACCTGGAATTCTAGAGGTTTCCATGGAGCCATGGGAGAAGGAATTTTTCTGCACAGACTGGAACCCAATTTTTTTAAAAAGATTTTATTTATTTACTCATGAAAGACACACACAGAGAGAGGCAGAGACACAGGCAGAGGGAGAAGCAGGCTCCATGCAAAGAGCCCAATGTGGGACTCGATCCTGGGATTCCAGGATCACGCCCCGGGGCAGAAGGCAGATGCTCAACCACTGAGCCACCCAGGTGTCCCTAGAACCCAATTTATGAAAAGGAGCAATAGCCAATGAACAGCATAAGCTTGTATAATTTACTGGTGTTCTCCCAAGAGAGTACAAATGAGTAGAAAATTGAAGGATCAAGTATCTACTTTTCTTTTCAATCTTTACCTTTTTCTAAAAAAATTTTTTATTTTATTTGTTTTTTAAGTCAACTCTAACCCCCAATATGGGACCCGAACTCACGAACCTAAGATCAAGACTTGTATGCTTTACTGACTGAGCCAGCCAAGCATCCCTTTATCTTTTTTTTAATATGTAAAATTTTCAAGTTTTGTTTTATTCCTGTCAAAAGAGGAGTACTTTTATTAATCAAAAAGGGAATGAAATAAAGAGCTACTACTGCTATAGAACGATTCCATATCTTTTTCTCTATGAACAAACAAAATCCCCACTTTACTACATAGTGCACAGATAAATCTAGCTTTGAACTCAATTCTGCTTCCATTCTGACCAGTCTTTGAGGTGACTATTGGAAAATGATTCCTTTTTGTACTCCCTTTAGCAGTTAGCTAAAATGAATTTACAGACCATCTTTTGATGCATAGTTGATAGATTTAAAGTTGATAGATTTAAAAATTCCAAGAAGTGCTGTGTTATATAAGCTGTATATTGTCAGGTTGTTCTTTGACAAAAATTTTTTGGGTACTCTCTTTTTGGGAATCATATTGAGGTCATTTTAGGAAAAATAAAGTCATGTTAAGAAAGTATTGTTTGTTACTGAATCGGTGTTTTTTGAGTATCTTTTATGAACCAGGCATGTTGTTAGATACAAAGATTTATTCCAAGAATTATATAATGTTTCTGTTAAAGAGGCTCTATTTTTGGTAGTTAATGACATGGGCTCTAGGCTCCAGCGGATCTGTTTAAATTCAGGCTTCATCATTTCCTAGTTACCTGTCCTTGAGCAGGATACTTAAACTGTTTAAACCTCAGTTTGGTCATTTGTAAAGTGAAAATAAAAATTGTATGATCTCACAGGGTTGTTGTGAGGGCTAATGTGATAACATATGTGACATAAAGGTACTAAGTTATATTTCATTTCTTTATTGCATAGAAATCAACAAGAATGGGACTGTTACCGTTTTATTTACTTTATTTCCTTCTCCTCTCCCCTCCTTCCTTCTTCTTCCTCTCCAAAGTGGCTTGAATTAAACTCCCCCATTTCTGTGGAGACGTGGAAAGGGTATGAAGACAATTTCCTTTTATGGTGATGGGGCTCAGAACACGCTACTCCCAAATATGGCACCTTGGCATACTGAATACTTTAGCCTGAAAGGAGTCGGAAATATGGCAGAAGGTCACTCTGATCTCCCTCAACCTTTCCCCCCTGAAACAGGTCATAAAACCATCATGTGAGGTGCCCTCCCCATACCCAGAGGAAAGTAGATCCTTATCTCCAAAGACAAAGGGATGCCAAGAAAAATCTGAACAAACAGGCCTTGCTAAGTGTCCCCCCAGTTTGCACACTTAAGCAATTGTATTCCTCCACAACTATGCACTCTTCATCAAACCTAGCAGAAAACACTTAGGTCTAACTGTTCCTTTGGGACTTAATTTCCCTATGAAAAAGGTTCCCTGTCAGGTAAAACTTAGACAAGTAAATGTATGTGCTTTTCTCTGGTTAATCTGTCTTGGGCAGTTTTATTTTTAGACCCACACAGGGAACCTAACAGATTTGAGGAAAATTTTGTTGGCTTTTTTGTATGTGTGTAAACTTGAACTCACCATGGGAAATACATTAGGAAGGGAAAGCAGGAGTAGCAAGGAGAGAGTTCCCGGCCTCTCGCCCCTTCCCCCCCGGGGTGAGAGGATGGGGCTAGAGACCTTGGAGACCCAAGAGGAGCAGAAATCTGAGCCTGGATCTGGGGTGGTGGCTGTGGCTGGAGGTGGCAGGAGCTTGGTAGGTACTCCCAGGGGGCTCCTCAGAGGCTGGACCTACACCCCAGACTCCCGGCCATGGAACATCCCCACAATCAGGCTTGGCACAGACATGCTAGGGCTGCCTGTTTTCACAAGACCAAAGGGTTTGAGCAGTTTCGTTTATAATAGCAGCAATAAAAATGAGCCAAGGAACCGAGAAACTGTTCCCTGTTTTTTAGAAATCACATAAACTGTACTCATTTTTGGGTGACCCTAAATAAGGTATAAGAAGTATACCTCAGTAATGACTGAAGTTGAATTTCCTAATCAGTTTGGCAGGATTGGGTTCATATGTAATCTTATTTAAAGACAATAGATATATAACTTTTTTTAATATGCCAAGTTCACGTACGTAGAACATTTAACACAATGCCTGGCAAAGAGTAAAGCACTTAATCAATGACACCTAATATTATGCCATCTTTAATTTCTGTAGAAAAATATTTTTGTTACCCTAATCTTTTTAAGTATCAGTTGTTTGGAAAGGTTGTGAAACTCTCTGTGTAGCATTAACTATCAATATCTGAGTAGTTCATGTGCTTCCATGTATTGTACTATGGACATAACGTCCAGGTTGCAGCATAGCAAGAATGTAAAAAAAAAAAAGTCATGTTCTGTTTAAATAGGATGTTTTAAGTACTTTAAGGATATGGAATGGGAATTGTCAAATATCTGAAGTTATCACCCCACTGTCAGCTAAGAGTCCAATTCATGTGCTGATGTTGACGAGTCAGAGCTCTTCTGAAGATTTCAGGGCAAGGCGATGAATAAGAGATCTCTGTGTCTCTGCTTTTTCTGTCCATGTAATTGAACTTTGAATTGTACATGAATTGTAACTGAGCATTGAAGCTCCATACTGGAACAGATGCTACTGTGTAGGGGGAATAGAATAAATCTCCAAGGCTTCTAACCAAGTCCAATCTAAGTCAGCTGCAGGAAAGCTCACTTAACTTGCAGATCTTTGTGTTTGCTTCTGACAAGCTCTTCCCTTCCGAGGCTTGAATTGTCAGCATTCATCTCTTACCTTCGTCAAGGGAATGGTACTTTGACAGGTATCCAAGAAACAGGGAAACACAGAAGTGAAATCGAGTGACTCTGGCACTGCTGATAAGGAACCACCGATAGTCCAAATGTCAGAATTCTCAAAAAAGAAAAATTTAAGAACTCTATTTCCATTGTTGTTCAAATTACTATCTTTAAACACTTTTGTCTCTATTGGACCTAATTAAAGTAAGAAATGTCATTTTGTCAAGGGTGTCAAAGTTAGTAATTGCTCTGAAAGGAACACTTGGAAAGCTTTATGTTAACTACAATTTTTTATTTCTTTTGTAGAACTGAGCCTTAATTGAAGATGGTCCATCATGGGCAAATCTGACCTGAACAAAAGAGGTGAGAAAATTGAGGCACAGAGAAGCAGGTAACTTGCCCAGGGTCGTGCGGTTTGACGCTGGCAAAGCACACGTGTGGATGGAACAGTATTTCTCAAGAGCTCTGCACTCAATCGCTATGCTATGCACCCGTTTGTTACTCGTATTTCACTTTCCTGGGTTGCTTATTTGTGCCCTTTGCTCATTGTTCTCACATTCTCATATCCTCAGAAATATGTAAAGTTCTTGGAATGTTAAGCTTTTGCCAAATACTTGTTGCATTTTCTCCAAATACTTGTTGTTTCCTCTCTTTTACATTGTTTGTGTTTTGAGAGTTTTAGGAGCATTTTTTATTTAAATTTTTTTCTTTTTTTTAAATAAGGATTTTATTGATTTGAGAGAAAGAGAGAAAGAGAGAGCGAGGGCAGAGGGCAAGGGAGACAGGGGGAGCCCCACAGGGACTCCATCCCAGGACCCTGAGATCACAACTTGAGCTAAAGGTAGAGGCTTAACTGACTGAGCCACCCAGGCACCCCTAAAAATTTTTTTAAAGTTAACATCAGCTTTCGACACATTTTGAAAGCATTTTAACTACTCTTAGATTATAAAACTAATGTTTGCTTTTTGCTTCTATAAGCTTCGTTCTTTCTGTTTTGATTTTCTAATCTCTCTGTACATCATTTTGGTAAAAGGCAAAACTCCAGCTGAATCTTTTTTCCCCAAATGGCTATGCAGTTATCCAAAAATAAGTATTGGTTAATAAATCTTTTAACATTGATTTAAGCTACAACTTGTATTGTATATTTAATCTTCCTGTATAATTGGGTCCCTTTCAATACTTTCTCTCCAACTAAACCTGTACCAATACTGTGTTATTTTATGATTTCGTTTTTTAAAAAATATTTTTATTTATTCATGAGAGAGAGAGAGAGAGACAGAGACCCAGGCAGAGGGAGAAGCAGGCTCCATGCAGGGAGCCTGACATGGGACTCGATCCGGGGTCTCCAGGATCAGGCCTCAGGCTGAAGGCAGTGCTAAACCACTGCGCCACCCAGGCTGCCCTATGATTTCATTTTTATATACTGTAATATCCAGTATGAAAAGCCTTTACTTCATTATTCTTTTTCATAAATAAGCCGCCCTTTCTGCAAGTTTATTATTTCAAGGGAATTCAAGAATAATGTTATCAATAATCTCCCACTACTCCCAAATTACACTGGAATTTTTATAGAGATTGTATCCATTCATAAATTAACTTAGTGAAATTGAAATATTCAAATTATTAAGTTTTGACATCTAAGACCATGGTCTTTTGATAATTTTAAATCATGTAAGTATTCCATGTTTCTTATTCAATTTATTAATAGATTTTTCTTGTGTAGTTGTGAATAATTTCTTTGTATTTTCTAACTTGTACAAAATCATGCTTTTTATTTTTATTCTTTATATATTTGCATTTTAGCTCTGTTATTGAACTCCTTTTTTATTCTCAATAATTCTTCAATAGCTTTTCTTATCTTTTCAGGTATACCACTATATATCTTCAATACTGGTACTTTGCTGCCTATATATATTTATGGATTCTTTAAAAAAATAATTTTATTAATATTTCTAAGCCTGCCATAAATGAGCAGCCCTGTCTCTATCCTGACTTTAATCAAATTCTATTAAGGTAGCATTTTTTAACTTTTCCCTTTTTTATTTTTTAAAGATTTATTTATTTATTTGAGAGAGAGCGAGAGAGAATATGTGTGCGCATGATAAATAGCTTTGAATATAACTATTTGAGGGATAATTCCCTGAGGTAAGCACTTTGATGGGGTTCTAAAGCAAAGCATCTGCTAAGTCTTCAACCGAGAGAACAAGAAACAGACTGAACACTGCGAGAAATATGTTTTATAAAGAGAAGTAAAACAGAGAATAGTATTAGCTTGAAGAAATAAAAATTTTGTGGACATCTTCCAAACCTCTTGACTGTTATTTTAAGTTTATTCATTTATTTATTTATTCGATTTTATTTAGGAGAGAGAGGATGAACAGAGTGGGGGGCAGAGGAGGAGAGAGAGAAGACTCCTTGCTAAGCAGGAAGCCCAATGTGGGGCTTGATCCCAGGACCTTGGAGATCATGACCTGAGCCAAAGACATGCCTAGCCACCTAAGACATCCAGGCGCCCCTGTTACATTAAGTTTAAACCAGAGTCAGGTAGATTCAGATATCAGGTATCAGGTAGATTGTCAGTTACCAAGGCATAATAAAGATGAAGTGTGCTACCACTTTCCAAGACCCGCTTGTGGTTGCCCTTCTTTGATGGCCCATTTAAAATTAAAATCCAGTTAGGTTATCTCAGTTAGATTAGGTGTAGTCCGGTTGTCAGATTATTTGATGTGTTAGCCCAGTCAGGCTGCTATTATAAAAAAGACTGTGTGGCTTATAAACAACAGATCTTTTTCATGGATCTAGAGGCTGGAAGTCTGTTATCAGGGTGCCTCGATGGTCAGGTTCTATGTCTGGTGAGAGTCTTCTTCCTGGTTCATAAATGGCCTTCTTTCCCCTGTCACCTCACATGGTGGAAGGGGCTAGGGAGCTCTGTGGGGTCCATTCTTCAAGGGCATTAATTCCAATCTCCTAGCAACCTCCCCAAGACTCCACCTTTGGGAGGGAGTACCATAACCTTGAAGATTAGCATTTCACATTTGAATTTTGGAAGACATAAGCATTCAGACCATTGTATTCAGTTACAGTTATTTTCTCTTGGGGGTGAGAAGGGCTGAGAGGGTGAAGAAGTGGAATAGTCAAGGAATACTTAATGCTCTATTATCAGGGAAACTGACAATTTCCAGATAAATGGGTGCATTTCTGGATTTTTGGATAATAGCTATCCCTTCATTTACTTATAGGACCCGGAAGAAAAATAAAAAATAAAATGAAAATAATCAGGTAACTTGTAAAGAAATAAAGGAATAAATAAATAAATAAATAAAGCCTTCCTAAGTTAACTTCAGTTAACTTAGTTTACTAAAAATTTTGATAAGCCAGTGTTTTTAGGCCAAAGAACAGAGTTTTATGGCATTTTGACTAATGTTCATGCATTTAAGGAAGTTGGTGGTGAAGAACTCATAGTCAGCATTTCAGTGAATAAGGAGATGTGGCTTCCTCTTAGCATGATGGGAGGGTGGTGTTATAGTCTCTTGGGGTGACAGTACCAATGCAACTTTAGTTGGTGGGATGAAAAACGAATCTGAAGAGAAGGCAAAAAGTCAGAAAAGAGAGAGGAAGGAGTAGAATTGTGAAGAAATCTCTCCGTAATGTTATAATGATAAATAGGACTTCTAAACTCATTGTTGTAAAATATATGAGAATATTTTAGAGATCACTTGGAAATTGTTATGGGCTTAATTGTATCCCCTCCAAAATTCAAATGTTGAAATCTTAATCCCCAGTACCTCAGACTGTGACTGAATTTGGAAATAGGGTATTTAAAGAGGTATTTAAGTTACAATAAGGTCATTCAGAGGGGCCCTAATCCAATATAGCTCGTGTCCATATAACAAGAGGGGACTCAGACACAGCCAAGCACAGAGGGACCATGTGAAGAGAGAGACAAAAGATGGCCCTCTACAAGCCATGAGAGAGGCTTCAGAAGAAACAAACCTTAGCCAACCCACCGAACTCAAACTTCCAGGACCTCAGGACTGTGAGCAATACACTTCTGTTGTTTAAGCCACCCAGTGTGTGGTACTTTTACGGCAACTTTAAGCAAACTAAAGGCGTAAAGTACATAACCATGTGAGATAAAAGTGAAAAAAATGTAACAACCTAAAAAAAAAAAAAGATGTGATATGAAACTACCTTTGATTCCACATTCCTTTTTCTTCCAACGAAACTTCATTTTTGGTTGATTGTTGTTGTAGATCTTGAGCTGGTCAAGCACCAAATAAAGTAATGGGCAGGGAGGGGACAATCACACCATCGTGATGGTGTTCGTACAAGCCCTGATGGGGCCCAAGATGACTGTGGCTCCACCTAATTGAGTCCAACCAGTCTTCCCTGGGTGGACAGAGGATGCTGAGGATGTAGTACCTTGAAGAAAGAAACCCAATCCTAGGAAGATCTATAGGAGACTCGGAGGTGTATCAGCAACTTGGTGGCTTGCATGTTGGTTCAAATGATAGAGTTCCCTTTGATGGAACTCAGTACACACTACGGCACCTTGCATATGAAACATTTTAAGCTGAAGGAATTTGAGAATATTGCAGAAACAGGAAGGTCACTCTGACCTGAATCAGATCATAAAACCCTCAGGTGAGAGGTGCTCTCCCTATACTTGGAGGAAAGGAGCTTCCTTATGTCTGAAGACAAAGGGATGCCAAGAGAAATCTGAAGAGGCTTTGCTAAGTTTCTCCCAGTTTAAGACATTTACTTCATATTCCTTATTCTACCATATTCCTCCATGACTATTTGCTTTTCATCAAACCTAGCATGATAAAACAGATCTGTTTCTTTGTGTCTTCATTTCCTTATGAAGGCTCCTGCACACGTAAAACTTACATTAAATAAATTTGTATGCTTTTTTCCTGTTTATCTCTCTTTGACAGTTTGATTTACAGACCCAGCCAGAGACTCTAAGAAGGTTGAGGGAAAGTTTTCCCCCCACCACACCTTCACATCTCAGTAGAGCTTTTTAACTTCAAACTCCTCTCAGAGAAACAGCTTCTTCATCTTCCTTTATCAAGAAACAGTGCCACACACAAATGAGCAGTAAGAGCACGAGCTTCATCCATATTCCTTCCTCTTTTCCAAAGACATCATCCAAAGTAAATGGATTGAGGTAAGAGGGTGTGTTTTGTTATATTGCTTTAGGAAACAAAGTCAGAGTGGTATCCTTAGAAAAATGTTTTTCTTCTGAGCCTGCTATGCATCTTCTTAAATCTTCTTCTATCAAGAGTGAAGTTTGTCTTCGTAAAAACAGGTTTCTTGCAATATGGCTAAGCTGGTGTGACCTTCGATGATCTGCCAAGTAGATGTCTATCTCATCAGACAAGTTTGTTGGCCTGAAGGTAAATATGTTACAGTATTTTTTGCTTCTGCTGAAAAGCAAATACAAACTGAGTGACTACATATGAAAAAAGAATAAAAGGAGAATTGACAAGACAGCTGCTTGACCAAGCTTTCTGTGCTACTATCTACCTTTTCTGCGTTTTAGATGCAGAAATCTGGGTTTTTATAGCTTCCAATAGCATTAATAAAATATAAGTTCTTGATGCATGTTTGCTTATAATGAAATGTTAATACACATATTTGCTTTGAGCACATTGGAGTAAGGCCCTCCTTTTATTTAGGTTTTGCTAACACTTTTTCAAACAGTAGTCCCCCCTTTAACAAACTTACCAGGCAGCTCAGCAGGATCACCAGGAATTGTCAGCCTGTGGCACCCCTTCTTGGTTCACATATTTTCTTGTTTCTATTTTTTGTGCTTCCTAACACAAACTTTGATTATAGTAACCCAAATTGGGATTAAAGTTCTAACTATAGGCCGGCTTATAATAGATACTGAAATAGTATTGGTGCATTAAAATTTCCCTGAACATACAATGACATGTAGAAAATGATATTCATCAGATTTTTCCTAGGAAGAGTTCTGTATGCAATTGGAAAAAATACTTTGATATTGATATTGCACCCTCTGGAAGCAGTGCACACTTGTATTTGCCAGGCTGCCTTTCAAAAGGGTGGCCCTGATGGAATCCAGGATTTGCTTTTGCTGAGTGTGGTATTTAGTGTGGGGCCAGAGTGGAATTGCTGGAAATAATAAGAAAAAGGCCACCTGCTTTCCATGAAGCTTTTAGTGTCACTTCTGTATGACTGTCAGTGAATATAAAAAATACATATATTGCCCAATAGAAATATGGAGAAAGGGTATCAAGTTGGCAGATCACAGCACCAGGAACCCAAACAGCAAATAAGCATGTTGAAAAGATGCTCAACTGCACCTGTCATCAGAGAAATACCAATTAAAACCACAGAGATATTGTTTTGTATTCGTCGTATCATCTAAGTTAAAGCTGATCATATTAGGATAGACAGAAGTTCATTATGTTATTCTCTATAAATTTTGATTCATTTGTGAAATATTTCAGTATAAACGGATTTGAAAAAAATGATTTGAAGGGTTTTCCATGATACCCATGTGTCTCTGTCTGGCTTTGTGTTAACCACTTGGTTCATTTGGCCTTGTATCACATTAGTTGCAGGAAACACTCTCACCAAATGTTCTCACTGAAATTCCTTTGAGGTACTAGCATTTTAGGTTCCAGATTTTTTTTTAGAAGATCTTATTTATTTGCTTGAGAGAGAGAGAGAGAGAGAGTGCACAAGAGTGGGCAGGGGCAGAGGGAGAGGGAGAAGCAGACTCCCTGCCAGGCAGGGAGCCCGATGTGGAGCTCCATCCCAGGACCCTGGGATCATGATCTGAGCAGAAGGCTGATGCTTACCCGACTGAGCCACTCAGGTGCCCTGGTTCTAGGCATTTTGTGAGGAGATGGGGTCTTAAGGCTAAAGGTAAAGGTGCTAAAACAGAAGGAAGTTCCCAATAGGAGACTGTTTTATTTTCTGTGTAATTTCAAAAAGATAAAGTTAGAGATTTTATATTAGATTGCATATCTTCATGATTCTTAAGAATAAGGCCAGGATTGTTAAGCAGGTGCTTTGGGCTTAAGTGAGAAATTAAATGAAAATATGTTAACGCCAATAGGAGATTATTGCCTAGTCAACACGATATGTTCACCAAATAATTTTGTTCTCCTTATGTGTACATGGGAGACTGTAGCTACACCCTTCTTCCTAACTGCTTGTGAGCATGTGACTGAGTTCTGGCTGCAACAAAGTAAGTGGAGGTGATTTCTGCCTCTTCTAGACCTGGCTATGACCATCTTGGGACTTTTTTTTTTTTTTAAAGATTTTATTTATTTATTCACGAGAGTCAGAGAAAAGAGAGTCAGAGACACAGGCAGAGGGAGAAGCAGGCTCCACGCTTGGAGCCCTATGTGGGACTCCATCCTGGGACTCCAGGATCAGGCCCTGGGCTGAAGGCGGCGCTAAACTGCTGAGCCACCCGGGCTGCCCTTACGACATCTTCTACCCTATTTCTCCCTGTCCGTGTGTCTGGAAAGAAGGACTGTGAGATGGCAAAACAAACACATGATAGAAGTCTGGATTGCCGGGTCATCACTTGGAGTAGAGCCACCCAGGAAAGCAAGGTAACTGGGATTGTCTGCATTGGGACTGAGTGTGTAGGCAGGAAGCACATCTTTCTTGTGTTAAGCTCCTGCGATTTTGGGGCTATCACAGAAATTAGCCTATTTTGACTTACCTAGTAATTTCCTATAATAAAATATAGTTCTGGGACACCTAGGTGGCTCAGTGCCTGAGCTTCTGCCTTTGGCTCAGGTCTAATACCGGGGTCCTGGGATCGAGTCCCACACTGGGCTCCCCACAGGGAACCTGCTTCTCCCTATGTCTCTGCCTGTGTCTCTCATGAATAAATAAATAAAATCTTCTTTAAAATAATAATAAAATAAGATAAACTTACTTAAATGTGGCAGGACAGGTATTGCTAACAGCATTATTTTATACTTAGCTAGACTCTTAAAATAAAGGACTTTGAAATGGCTGAATCTGTTTTCTTCCTGCCACGGTCATTTTAGGGAAGAGACAATGCCAGGAGTTTGATGTGCTTTATGAAGAAGTGATAAAAAAAGCTGGAGAGGAAACTAGATTTTTTTTAATAGTATTTATATTTACACAGAATTAAGCAGTGGAAACAACCAAAAGTATGTAACACGATGTATATAAATCTTTCTAAAGTATACATTCTTTAGAATATACAGGAGATTTTATTTATAAGGAAATAGAACCTGCATGAAGCTGTCATATTTTTTTTTTTTTTGGCTAAATTTTCTGGCATAAGAGGGGATTTAGTCATTCACTTGTGACCTCTCTTTATTCATTCCATTTCTATAGAGAAACTCTGAAAGAGGACTGGAAGGAGGACCAGATCTAAACTATCTTAGAAGAAACTCGATTTTTGAACTCTACTGTATATATCTCAAGATTTGGTATTAGTATAAATTTCCTATTTCCTTTGATGCATCTTGTGCAAATGATTTCCTGGGGCACCTGAGGGTCTGCACCTGCTCTTTCTAGTGGTGGTAGCTCACCCAAAACATTTCTGACTGATCTTACTTCTTAGATTTTATCAGTATTTAGCTGGGATTGTAGTTGTGACTAAGAGTTGGGATTCTAGTTATGTTTTATATGGATGGGTTTTTACTTTTCAAGAGAGGATGACAAGATTTGAGATGTAGTGAATTTTTTAGGACCGATCTGAGCAAATCACACCAAAGTTTAGATACTGACTGGAGCGTAGGTCACTGGAGACCAGAAAGGAATAACTGTGTGTGAGGGTGGATAATAGTATCCCCTACATGGCGAAGCTATGACTCACATCTGGAACTGCCTCCTCAGCATCTACCCATGGATCCTAATAGTCCACTCAAAATTGACAAATTTAAGCATGGAATTTGGTTCTCTTTCCCACATACTGGTGCATAGCCACTTCATCTACTTCAACATCATCCCTGACCCTTCTCCTTTCTCTCTTTTCATCCAATCTGTCAGGCTATTCTGTGGTCCTTCTTTCAAAATCTATCCTAAAACAAAGGATATATTTCTTAGCCATCCCTTCCACTATTTCTTTCCTGGATTATTTTAATAGCTTAAAGACTGTTCTGCTTGTTTCTGCCTTTGCCCATGTCACTTGAATAAAGCCAATGCTTCCAGGTTTTACCTCATCCATGAACTTCTCTTCTCCTAAGCCTTTTCTACCTAATCACTGATCTCTCATCCTAGGACTCACTTTGTTTCAGACATGCTGACTTCCTTGTTCTTTCTGGAACATACTAGACATGACCTATAAACCTCAGGGCCTTGTATTTGCTGTTCCCTCCATTTGGAACACTCTTCCCTCATTTATCCGTGTGGATTAAATGTTACTCAAATGTCTTTCATCGGTGAGGACTTCCCTGACCACCGTAAATCTACCAGTCCTTTCTTTAGCACCCCCTCCTCTGGACCACATACTTCCAACCACCCTGCCAATGGGTGCTTCCTAGCTCCTATTTGTTTTATTTTCCTCTGTAACACTTATTCCCATCTGATTTTTTTCTTTTGTTTTTCTTTTCTTCTTTTTTTTTGTTACCATCCTATTCATTAAGTGTACAGTTCAGTAGTGCTAAATATATTCATATTATTATACAATAGACACAGCAAGAAAAAAGATTCTTTAGAACTCCTTTGTCTTGCAAAACTAAAAATATCCGCATTAAACATTAACTTCCCCTCCCCCAGCCCATGGCTACCACATTTCTACTTACTGTTTTTATGATTTTGACTACTTTAGATACTTTGTATGAGTGAAATGATACAGTATTATTATTTGTAATTGGATAATTATGCTTAGCAGTAATATCTTTGAGGTGCATTTGTGTTGTCACATGTGATAGGACTTCCTTCCTTTTTTAAAGCTGCATAATATCCCATTGTGTGTATATACAAACACACATATATACATTTGTTAAATACCTCTTTGGGATCTAGCTTTGAATTCTAGATATATATTCACAGAATTGGGATTTGAATCTTTTCTTTTTAAAAGATATCCCACTAGAATGTAAGCCCCAGCAGGACAGGCATACTCTTTTATTTACCACTATATCCCCGGTGCCTGACACAAATAGGCACTGAAAACACAGCCATTGAAAGTCAGATGAATATTATCTTTTTTTTTATGTGCTGTCTGCCTCTACTAGACTGCAAGCCCCCCGAGGGAAGAAGCAGTGTTTTGTTCACTGCAACAGCCTCAGTGCTTAGAACGGCTCTAGGTTTGTGGTAGGTTGTCAATAAATATTTTTAAGTGAATTAATTAAGGTCTTGAAATGGGCAGATAGATGGCAGAGAAACAAATCTAAATTGCCAAAAAAATATGAAAAAATAGTTATCCTCCCTAGTAATAAAAATACAAATTTCAATGGCATCATTTTGATTTACCAAATTAGCACTTTTTCAAGAATGTTTTTTAAACTTCAAACTTTCAAGAACAGTACAATGAGCTCTCATATACTCTTCAGCTGGACTTGCCTTTGTTAAAAGTATGCCAAATTTGCTTTTTTTCTTTCTCTTTCCATGTGTGTGTTATAGACAAGCAAACAAACAAAATTTACTGTACCATTTGAGAGTTTGATGTAGACATGATGATACTTCACCCTTAAACACTTTGGTCTGTAGCTTGTAAGAAAAAGGAAATTTTATATAATCACTATTCAAAACCACACTCAGATAATTTATCATTAATGCAATGCTACTATGTAGCATATGGCCCATATTCATACTTCACTACTTGTCCCAACCATGTTCTTTATCAGTATCTTTTTCAAACTGAAGATCTAATCAAGAATTATGCATTGCATTTACCTGTCATATTTCCCCAGTATTTTTTCATCTAAAGCATCTTCCTAGCCCCTTTCTTCCTCTTTCCTGACAATGACATTTTTAAAAGTCCAGGCTAATTGCTTTGCATGATGTCTCTCAATTAGCATTTGACTGAATGCTTCTTTATCATGACACTCAGGTTGATCAATGTCTTAGTCTGTTCAGGTTACTATAACAAAAATGCCATAGCAACAATATTTTCTTATAGTTTCTCATAAATCTGGAGGCTCTAAATTCAAGATTAAGGTGCTGGGAGATTCAAATCCAGCAAGGAACTGCTTCCTGATTTATATACAGTTGTCCTCTCATTGTGTCCTTACATGGCAGAAGGGATGAAGGAACACTCTAAAGCCTCTTTTATAAGGTGCCAAATCTCATTCATCAGGGCTCAGTCCTCATGATGTACTCACCTCCCAAAGGCCCCACTTCCAAGTACCATCACATTGTGATTAGGATTTCAACATATGAATTTGGAGGGTCACATCCAGTCAATTGCAACAGTTTTTACGGAAATACTATCTACTTGGTATTGCATCTTCAGTACATTTTATTAGGGGCACATAATGTCAGTTTGTTCCAAACTAAAAAACAATAACTCCAGGCTTAGCAAGAGTGCAGTTTATAGGGATTCATATGCTACTGTGCATATAACTCACTGATGATGTCCATTTTACCAATTTTTAAAAAAATTACATGAATTTTAGATAGCATATTTAGTAAGTAGATCTTTTCTTTCGAAAGAAGTAAGGTCAGTTGTTTCTGCTTTCCACTTGGTGGCAGGAAATTGAAAAATTTGCCAAGCAGACACTGCAAATGTTAGCTAAGATAATTTTAAATCTGAGATTCTGAGCACTGTAACAGTTCCTGTCATTATTGTCCTTGGACAAGTTACTTAGTTGTGGTCACCTTTTTCATTTTCAAAATGATGGAAAACCATGCTTGCTGCTTATCTAATTTCTCTCACAAAGGTTCTGGTGGTCTGGGCCAAGCAAAAGCATTAAATGGGGCACCAATTTTGTAATTTAAATGAAAGACACACAGAGAGGCAACCCTCCAATATTATGCAGACTGTTTTCATAATTAGCTTAACAGTATTCCTTGGAAACTGCAATTTCAATATATTGTACATTTACTAAAAAAGTAAGCAACAGATGAAACTGGGACAAGCATATCATCAAGAGAAAATAAAACACTTATCTCCAAAATCTCTCCTACAACTAAACATTTACCATCTTAAATACAATCCTGTAATTAAAATGAAGCCCCTTTTTTATTAAGAAAAATTGATGGGTCTTTTATACAAGAGTAGTTTACGAGATGAATGTATCAAAGTCTATCAGACTAGATATTCTCATAGTCCCAAGTGTCAAGGCTTTGTGGAGGGATGAGGGTGGGAGTGGTGGCATTGCAATTATTACACTGGAATCTGTAGGAAACAGATGCAATGTAGTTGAACAAAATTAACTATGTTTTAGCCAGTTATCTTCTGAGATAAGGTCTATACATTTTTTAAAAATGCACCTAGCTTACCTAACTATTCATTGCCTTGACTAGAATTTGATTCTTGATGGAGGATACTACTTTCTATGCAGCAACTTGTTTTTCCAAATCTCATGTTCCAAAGGGCCATTAGTGGGGCTGGCACTTTTCTGGCTGTCCATTGCTTCCAGACATTGGCAATTCTACCTTTGTGAAGCTTAGGCATCTAGCTAGGACCATCAAGATCCCTTTTCTGTCAATGACCTGACAAGCTACGTTTCTCAGGAAGCAGATTTGGAGATGCAGATTAGCATAGAGGTTTATGGGGATTGTTTTTGGTGTGACCACTGGGTAGAGGGAGAAGCTGGGTTCTGATACAGTCTCAATAAAGACCTCCCCAACCCCGCAGGGAACTCTGATAACAGAGTGGCCTTTAGGGTTGTTCCAACTTGTGGCAAGGGAGCTGGGCTTCTATATAACCATTAACTGTCACCAGATGTAAGATTCCCCAAGAGAACAACACAGCCTTGGGAGGGCTGACTCTCTCTAGCCAAAAACATTCCAAAGAAAGTCTATAGCTGATGGTTATCTCTCTGCAGCTAGAGGAATCTGAGTAGCACACTACAGCATCTCTTACAGCTATCCATCCAACCATTTAGCTCTTAGTTATTCAAATATTATTCTCTTAATAACCCCAAAATATTCCAGGGTACTTTTTCATTGAGTGAACATGCTTCACCTTAGAAATCTTTATGTCCTCATTCTTACTACTGTGACTGAGTTAATATATGTTTGCTACACAATTTTCTCTTTTTTGGGAGTAAGAAAGTTACCTTCCCTTGCATTTACATTGAAACTGAGTCCTTGTCAACAGAAATATGAATGGATATAATGTGTTACCTCCCATCTGAGACAATTAAAGGTGGGTGTGGATTTTGTATGGTCTTTTGTTTTCCTATAGATTGGATATAAAGAATCCCAAGTTGGCAAGGTACAAGATAGAAGCATTCTAGGTCCATGGGTCACTTTTGGAAAAGACCCTTGAGAGACAGTTTTCTCTACCATATTGGACTGTAATGACAGTAACTGAAACACTGCTCCTCCACTAAAACAAAATAAAATAAGACAAAACAAACAACAAAAAACATCAACAAAAGTCCAGACTCTTAATTTTTGCTTTTCTTCCCACCAGGCTATCAGCCCTTCTTAGCCATGTGCTTTCCCAAGCCAGTTTGCAACTAATAGTTGATCATTAGAAACAAGCTTTCATCTACACTTTTATTTGATTTATGCACTCTTCTCTTGCTGTGCCTTCTCAGCAAAACCTTAGCTTTGGAGAAATTCTATTCATTTTTCCATTCTTCTAGCAGAATGGCTGAGTACTGCTGGAGACAATCACACTATTTGTCTGACTAATACCACCAAAAAATAATATTTTCCATTCTCAACTAGGCTTTTAGCATTTCCTGGATCAAACTCTACTTGGTCACTTCAACAACCTTTCCCAAATTCACCAGTTTCCATATGCCCTCTACTCAGTCCCTATCTCAAATAGTGGAGACTGACATACCTTTCTGTCTTTTCTTTTCTTTTCTTTCTTTTCTTTTCTTTTCTTTTCTTTTCTTTTCTTTTCTTTTCTTTCTTTTCTTTTCTTCTTTTCTTTCTTTCTTTCTTTCTTTCTTTCTTTCTTTCTTTCTTCTTTCTTCTCTCTCTCTTTCCTTCCTTCCTTCCTTCCTTCCTCCCTCCCTCCCTCCCTCCCCCTCCCTCCCCTTCCTCCCCTCCCCTTCTCTCTTTCTTTCTTTCTTTCTTTCTTTCTTTCTTTCTTTCTTCTTCTTCTTCTTCTTCTTCTTCTTCTTCTTCTTCTTCTTCTCTTCTTCTTCTTCTTCTTCTTCTTCTTCTTCTTCTTCTTCTTCTCCTCCTCCTCCTCCTCCTCCTTTTTGTAGACTCACAACCTTGAGATCAAGACCTAAGCTGAGATCAAGAGTCAGAGACTTAATTGACTGAGTCACCCAGGTACCCCTAGAAACCTTATTTCTTTAAAAGAAAAAAAATCTCTAGATCGATCTCCCCTGAACTTCCTTTAACTATAAAATGTTGGCTAGTACTCAAGATGGACACGAGATAGAAGGGAAGATATTTCCCCCCCACGTTTTTCTCCTTTTACTTTTCTAAGCTAAATTACAAATTAAGCCTGCCTTTAAGTCCTCAGTTCCAGTTTATCCTGAAGTTCTGCAAGGATTCTGGGGGCTAGTGAAGGGCCTGGTACATGGGGAAAAGACATCTGGGCTCTATTTCTTATGGAGCTGATGGTGACACTTCAAGGTACAAACCTATGAGCCTACCTAAAGAATGAATGCCTATTTTCCACTTGTTCTCCCAGAAGTGAGATACTGCCATGCCTGGTATCCAACATTGCTATATGATCCACATCTAGTTTCCCTATGACTTTTGGCAAGACAAGGATGCCCTACTCTTGCCATTTTTATTCAACTTGGTATTGGAAGTCTTAGCCAGAGCAATTGGGGGGGGGGGGGAAGAAAGAAAAGGCATCTAAATCACAAAGGAAGAAATAAAATAGTCATTATTTGCAGATGACATGATATTATATATAGAATATTCTAACAACTCCATTCAAAAAAATGTTCAAATGAATGAATTCAGTAAATTTGCAGGATACAGGATCAATATGCCTGAGGTAAATGTCTATTTCTCTCTTCTCTCCATGCCTACAGCATCCCTCCCTCCTGCAGACAGTCTCATAGGTCTATTTACCTCCTGAACATTCTCCAGCCTTCCAAACTGCTTTGATGTGGCCTCTTCTCTACATTTAGCTGTGGAGAGTCGGTTCTGCTGTCAGTCTTTGGGTCATTTTATGGGTTATTTACTCTGATTGTCTGATGTAAGTTATCTAATTGTATCTGTGGGTTAAGGTGAGCTGAAGATCTCATCCTTAAAGAGACAGCATAAAAACCGTCTCTGCAGAGATATAGCATAGAAGCAGCAGTTTGAAAAATGCCTGGGGTATATGAGGAAGGAGATTTATTTAGTAATCTCGGATGAAAGATCTAAATATGAGAGAAGAATCTATCAAAATCCTAGAGGAGAACACAGGCAACATCATTTTTGAACTTGGCCACAGAAACCTCTTGCAAGATACATCTATGAAGGCAGGGAAACAAAAGCAAAAATGAACTATTGTGACTTAATCAAGATAAAAAGCTTCTGCACAGCAAAAGAAACAGTCAAGAAAACTAAAAGACAACCTTGGGAGAATGAGAGAAGATATTTGCAAATGACCTATCAGATAAAGGGCTAGTATCCAAGATATATAAAGAACTTATTAAACTCAACAACAAAAAAACAAACAATCCACTCATGAAATGGGCAAAAGACATGAACAGAAATTTTACCAAAGAAGACATACACATGGCTAACAAGCACATGAAAAAATGCTCTGCATCACTTGCCATCAGGGGAATACAAATCTAAACCACAATGAGATCCCACCTCACACCAGTAAGAATGGTGAAAATTAACAAGACAGGAAACAACAAATGTTGGAGAGGATGTAGAGAAAGGGGAACCCTCTTGCACTGTTGGTGGGAATGTGAACTGGTACAGCCACTCTGGAAAACTGTGTGGAGGTTCCTCAAAGAGTTAAAAATAGAGCTACCCTATGACCCAGCAATTGCACTACTGGGGATTTACCCCAAAGATACAGATGCAGTGAAAGACCGAGACACCTACACCCCAATGTTTATAGCAGCAATGTCCACAATAGCCAAACTGTGGAAGGAACCTCGATGTCCATTGAAAGATGAATGGATAAAGAAGATGTGGTCTATTTATACAATGGAATATTAGCCATTAGAAATGACGAATACCCACGATTTGCTTCAACGTGGATGGAACTGGAGGGTATCATGCTGAGTGAAGTAAGTCAATCAGGGAAGGACAATCATTATATGGTTTCACTCATACGGGGAATATAAGAAATAGTGAAAGGGACAATAGGGGAAAGGAGATAAAATGAGTGGGAAATATCAGAGAGGGTGACAGAACATGAGAGACTCCTAACTCTGGGAAATGAACTAGGGGTAGTGGAAGGGGAGGTGGGCAAGGGAGTGCGGTGACTGACAGGCACTGGCGGGGGGGCATTTGACAGGAGGAGCACTGGGTGTTATACTATATGTTGGCAAATCGAACTTCAATAAAAATATTAAAAAAATATTTAGTAATCTCAAGCATGTGCTGAAAGTGCAGGAATTTTTGGGAGAATTCTCTAGGAACAAAAGAACTGGCATACACCATTTCTCTCCCCCACTCCCATCCTATATACATGAATACCTAAAACACCAACACTTGCTAACACCACTAGCTTGCTAACAGTGTGTCCCACTCCTACACACTTCTTCAGATCTATTCCCTCTAACCTGGTGGCCTGGGCAGAAGTTTTCCCACATACCTGCTGCTCCCTTCTCACAGTGGATCATCATAGACTGTGCTGGCACTGCATGCCCCACCCTTACACATTCCTATTGACTTGCCCCTCGAATCCTGTGATGGGAGTCTTCTAAAGTGTCTCCAGGTACTCTCACACAGCAGACCTTGCTAATGCCACATGGCCAGCCCTGTGTTATCCTGTGGACCTGTCCCCTCTAAAATTCCCTTAGCCAGAGCCCATTCAAAGTGGTGCCAAGCCTGAGAGTAGAGCCCCAACAGGGGCCAGTACCACTCCAAAGTAACTCCTTCTCTGTAGAGAGGGAATATAACCACACATAATCAATTTGACTACAGGCCCAGGAGTAGGCTAGGGGCTGAATATGGTTTGCCTGAAGGCCCCACTCACCAATGACAGCATGGGGAGAATGCCCTGTAGTTCCATGTTACCACATCCATGACAAATGCCTGATTTGACACAAATCAAGCTCAGATGGTCCCAGACTGGCCAACTAACAACACAGGAACCAATCCCTGCCCCATAAAGAAAGAGAGCCATTGCAGATGACTGGACTAAAGGAAAAAACAGCTTAGCCATAACAGTAGATTGCACACAATGCATATAGGAGGCACCACTAAAGCACCAGGCTCTGGTGAACAGGGGATATTACACTATAGAATGCTACAGGAACTCTTCTTTATAAGGCCACTACTTTCAAGAGCAGAACATGTAGTTGACTTTCCTGACACAGAGAAACAGACCCAGAAATTTAAACAAAATGAGGTGACAGAGGAATATGTTCCAAATGAAAGAACAGGACAAAACCAAAGCAAGAGAGCTAAACAGAATGGAATAAGTAATATGCATAATAGAGAATTTACAGTAATGGTCATAATGGCACTCACTGGACTTGAGAAAAGAGTAGAAGACATCAATGAGACCCTTAACAAAGAGATAGAAAACAAAAAACAACGAATCAGGGCTTAACATAATAAATGGAATTAAAAATACACTAGATGGAAAAATAGTAGACTAGAGGAAGCAGAAGAGTGAATCAATGATCTGGAAAACAGAGTAATAAAGTTGAACAGGAGAGAGAAAAAGATAAAAAGTGAAAATAAACTTAGGGAACTCAGTGACATCATCAAGCACAATAACATTCACATTATAGGGATCCCAGAAGATGAAGAGAGAAAAAATGGGGCAGATAATTTATTTGAAAAGATAATAGCTGAAAAATTCTCAAACCTGGGGAAGGAAACAGAAATACAGATACTGTAGGCACAGAGTCCCCAGCAGAATCAACCCAGAGGTTGGCATCAAGACATATAGCAACTAAAATGGCAAAAAGTCATCTTAAAAAGAGAATTTTAAAAGCAGCAAGAGAAAAGAAAAAAAGTTATGTACAAGGGAGACCCCATAGAGCTATCAGCTGATTTTTCAGCAGAAACGTTGCAGGCCAGAAGAGAGTGGCAATATAGTTATATTGCCAAAAGAAAAAAATCTGCAACTAAGACTGTTCTATCCAGCAAGGCTATCATTCAGAAAAGAAAGAGAAATAAAGAGTTTACCAGACAAACACAAGTTAAAGGAATTCAGTCACTAAACCAACCCCACAAGAAATGTTAAAGGGGACTCTGGTAGAAAGGAAAGACCATAAGTAAGAGTAAGAAAAGTAGGAAGTACAAAAGCAGTAAAATTAAGTATATCTATAAAATTCAGTCAAAGGAGTCACACACACACACAAACACACACAAAAGGATATAAAGTATGACACTGGGGCACCTGGGTGGCTTAGTGGTTAAGTATCTGCCTTTGGCTCAGGTCATGATCCCAGAGCCCTGGGAGCAAGTCCCGCATCAGGCTCCTTGCATGGAGCCTGCTTCTCCCTCTGCCTATGTGTCTTCCTTTCTGTGTGTCTCTCATGAATGAATGAATAAATAAATCAACCAATCAATAAAAATAAGAATGACACAGTGTACGCAAAACATGGGGGAGAGAAGAGTAAAGAATGGATTCAAATTTTGTGATCATCAACTTAATATAGACTGTTGTGTGCATAAGCTATTGTATAATAGGGGCACCTGAGTGGCTCAGTCAGTTAAGCATCTGCCTTCAGCTCAGGTCACAATCCCAGGGTCCTGATCGAGCCCCAGGTCAGGCTCCCTGCTTCTCCCTCTCCTTCCATGTTCTCTCTCTCTCTCTCAAATAAATAAATAAATAAATAAATAAATAAATAAATAAATCTTAAAAAAAGATGTTGTATATAAACCGAATGGTAACCACAAATCAACCAGTTAATAGATGTGCAAAAAAATAAAGAGAAAGGAATCTAAGTATATCACTAAAAAAAGCCAACAAACCATGAATGAAAGGAATAAGAGAAAAAAGGGACAGAGAAGAGCTATAAAACCAACCATGAAACAAGTAACAAAATGGCAATGAATACATACCTATCAATAATTACTTTGAATATAAGCTGACTAAAGGCTTTAATTAGAAGACATAGGGTGACAGAATGGATAAAAAAGTGAGACCCATCTATATGTTGCCTAGAAGAGACCCATTTCAGACTTAAAGAACATGAAGATTGAAAGTGAAGGGATCGAAAGGCATTTATTATGCAAATGGGAGTGAAAAGAAAGCCAGGGTAGCAATACTTAGGTCAGACAAAATAGACTTTAAAACAAAGACTGTCCCAAGAGATAAAGAGAGATGCTATATAATCATAGGGGAACAATCCAACAAGAAGATATTGTAAATATCAAACAATTGTAAATATTTATGCACCCAACATTGGAGTACCCAAATATGTAAAGCAGCTAATAACAAAGATAAAGGAAATAATTGATAGTGATACAATAATAATAGGGGGGCAGCCCCAGTGATGCAGTGGTTTAGCGCCGCCTGCAGCCCATGGTGTGATCCTGGAGACCTGGAATCGAGTCCCACGTCAGGTTCCCTGCATAGAGCCTGCTTCTCCCTCTACCCGTGTCTCTGCCTCTCTGTGTCTCCCATGAATAAATAAATAAAATCTTTAAAAAACCAATAATAATAGGAAACTTTAATATCCCACTTGGTTCAACAGATAGATTGAACAAAATTGAACAAACAGAATTTCCTTGTTGAATGGATTTGTATGGCATAATGGACCAGATGCATCTAATAGTTATATATATAATATTTCAACCTAAAAAAGCAGAATACACATTCCTTTTAAGTGCACATGGGGCATTCTCCAGGATAGATCACATATGAAGTGACAAAACAAGCTTCAAAAACTTAAAAAAAATTAAAATCATATCATGCATCTTTTCTGGCCACAATGTGTTGAATATATAAATTAATCACAGGAAATATTCTGGAAAGAAAACAAATATATGGAGACTAAATGACATTCTACTAAACAATTAATTAGTCAATCAAGAAATCAAAGAAGAAATTTTATTTATTTTTTTTTCTTTTTTTTTTTTAAATTAATTTTTATTGGTGTTCAATTTACCAACATACAGAAAAACACCCAGTGCTCATCCCATCAAGTGTCCACCTCAGTGCCCGTCACCCATTCCCCTCCAACACCCGCCCTCCTCCCCCTCCACCACCCCTAGTTCGTTTCCCCGAGTTAGGAAATGGTGCAGCCACTCTGGAAAACTGTGTGGAGGTTCCTCAAAGAGTTAAAAATAGACCTGCCCTACGACCCAGCAATTGCACTGTTGGGGATTTACCCCAAAGATTCAGATGCAATGAAACGTCGGGACACCTGCACCCCGATGTTTCTATCAGCAATGGCCACAATAGCCAAACTGTGGAAGGAGCCTCGGTGTCCATCGAAAGATGAATGGATAAAGAAGATGTGGTTTATGTATACAATGGAATATTACTCAGCAATTAGAAACGACAAATACCCACCATTTGCTTCACCGTGGATGGAACTGGAGGGTATTATGCTGAGTGAAATAAGTCAGTCGGAGAGAGACAGAACATAAAGAAGAAATTTTAAAAATACATAGAGACAAATGAAAATGAAAACACAATGGTCCAAAATATTTTTTAAAAGATTTTTATTTATTTATTTATTTATTTATTTATTTATTTATTTATTTATTTATTCATAGAGACACAGAGAGAGATAGATAGATAGATAGAGAGAGAGAGGCAGAGATACAGGCAGAGGGAGAAGCAGGCTCCATGCAGAGAGCCTGACGTGGGACTCGATCCAGGGTTTCCAGGATCACGCCCTGGGCTGCAGGAAGCGCTAAACCGCTGCGCCACCGGGGCTGCCCCAATGGTTCAAAATCTTTGGGATGCAGCAAAAGCTGTTCTAAGAGGGAATTGTATAGCAATACTGGCCTACTTCAAGAAGTGAGAAAAATCTCAAATAAACAGCCTAACTTCACACCTAAAAGATGTAGAAAAAGAACAACAAATAAAACCCCAAACCAGTAGAAGGCAGACTATATTAAAGATTAGAGCAAAAATAAACAAAATAGAAACTTAAAAAATAATAAAAGAGATCAATGAAATCAGAAACTGGTTCTTTGGAAAAAACAAAATTGATAAACCTTTAGCCAGATCCATCAAAAGAAAAAGAAAGAGAGAGAGAGAGAGAGAGAGAGAGAGAGAACTCAAATAAGCAAAATTAGAAATAAAAGAGGAAAAATAACAAATGATGCTATAGAAATACAAGTAATAATAAGAGAATATTATGAAATGATATGCCAACAATTGGACAACCTAGAAGAAATACATAAATTACAAGAAACATATAACCTCTCAAAACGGAATTAGGAAGAAATAAAAATTTGAACAGACTAATTACCAGCAATGAAATTGAATCAGTAATCAAAAAACTCCCAACAAACAAGAGTCCAGGTCTAAATGTCTTCAAAGGTGAATTTTTTTTTCCATAGGTGAATTCTATCAAACATTTAAAGAACTGGGATTCCTGGGTGGCTCAACAGTTGAGTGTCCTGCATGGAGCCTGCTTCTCCCTCTGCCTGTGTCTCTGCCTCTATCTTTCTGTGTCTCTCATGAATAAATAATATCTTAAAAAAAACATTTAAAGAAGAGTTAATACCTACTTTTCTCAAGATATCCTAAAAATAAAAGAGGAAAGAAAACTTCCAAATTCATTCTATGAAGCCAGTATTACCCTGATACCAAAACCAGATAAAGACACCACAAAAAAAGGGGAACTACAGACCAATATCTCTGATGAACATAGATGAAAAAATCCTCCACAAAATATTAGCAAACCAATCCAACAATACATTTAAAAAATAATTCATCATGATAAAGTGGGATTTATTCATGGGATGCAAGGATGATTCAATATTCACAAATCAATTAATATGATACATCACATCTACAAGAAAAGGATAAAAACCATACAATCCTTTCAATAGATACAGAAAAAGCATCTGATGAAGTACAACATCCATTTGTGTTGAAAAAAAAATCTCAATAAAGTAGGTTTAGATGAAACATACCTCAACATAATAAAGGCCATGTATGAAAATCCACAATGAATATCATACTCAACAATGCTTTCCCAAGGTCAGGAACAAGACAAGGGTGTTCAATCTTACCACTTTTATTCATCATTGTATTGAAAATCCTAGCCTCAGCAATCAGACAACCAAAAGAAATAAAAGACATTCTAATTGGTATGGAAGTAGTAAAACTTTCACTATTTGCACATGACAGGAGACTATCTATTGTAAACCCTAAAGATTCCACCAAAAAACTACTAGAATTGATAAATGAATTCAGTAAGGTCACAGAATACAAAATCAGTATATAGAAATCTGTCACATTTCTATATATTAATAATGAAGTAGCAGAAAGAAATTAAGAAAACAATCCCATCTACAATTGCACCAAAAATAATAAAATACCTAGGAATAAATTTAACCAAGGAGATGAAAAACCTATACACAGATAATTATAAGCCAGCAATGAAAGAAATTGAAGACAACAAACACATAGTAAGATACTCTATGCTCATGCATTGGAAGAACAGATATTGTTAAAATATCCATACCATTCAAAGCAATTTATAGATTATTGCAATCACTATCAAAGTACCAACAGCATTTTTTACAGAACTCGACCAAATAATACTAAAATTTGTATGGAACCATCAGAGACCCTGAATAGCCAAAACAATCTTGAAAAAGAACAAAACTAGGTGCATCACAATCTTGGATTTGAAGATATACTACAAAACTGTAGTAATCAGAACAGTATGGTACTGGCACAAAAGCAGACACACAGATCAATAGAACAAAATAGAGAGCCCAGAAATAAACCCACAGTTATATGGTCAATTAATTTTCAACAACAAAGGAGGCAGGAAGATGCAGTGGGAAAAGACAGTTTCTCTAACAAATGGTGTTGGGAAAACTGAACAGCCATATGCAAAAGAATGAACTGGACTACTTTCTTATACCATTCACAAAGATAAACTCAAAATGGATTAAAGATCTAAATATGAGATCTGAAACCGTATAAATCCTAGAAGAGAATACAGGCAATAATTTCTCTGACATTGGCCATAGCAATATTTCTCTAGATATGTCTCCTGAGGCAAAGAAAACAAAAGCAAAAATAAACTATTGCGACTACATCAAAATAAAAAGCTTCTGCACAGCAAAGGAAACAACCAATAATTCTAACAGGCAACCTAGTGAGTGGGAGAAGATATTTATAAATGATATATCTGATAAAGGGTTAGTATCCAAAATATATAAAGAACTTACACAACTCAACACAAAAAAACCCACAAATAATCCAATTAAAAATGAGCAGAAGTCATGAACACTTCTCTAAAAAAGTCACTTCTCTTAAAAAGACATACAAATGGCCAACAGACATATGAAAAGATGTTCAACATCACTCACCATCAGAGAAATCAAAATCAAAACCACAATACCACCTTATACCTGTCAAACTAAAACCAACAATATAAGAAACGACAGGTGTAGGCAAGGATGTGGAGATAAATGAAACTTGTGCACTGTTGGCAGGCATGCAAACTGGTGTAGCCACCGTGGAGAACAGTATGGAGGTTCCTCAAAAAATTAAAAATAGAACTACCCTATGATCCAGCAGTTCCACTTCTGGGTATTTATCTGAAGAAAACACAACAGTACTTCAAAAATATATAGGCACTCCTATGTTTATTGTAGCAATGTTTATAATAGCCAAGACACAGAAGCAGTCCAAGTGTTCATCAGAAGATGAATGGATAGGGGCACCTGGGTGGCTCAGTGGTTGAGCATCTGCCGGTAGGCTCAGGTCGTGATCCTGGGGTCTTGGGATTGAGTCCCATATCAGGCTCCCCATGGGGGGCCTGTTTCTTCGTCTGCCCATGTCTCTGCCTCTCTCTGTGCATCTCTCATGAGTAAATAAATAAAATCTAAAAAAAAAAGATGAATGGATAAAGAAGTGGTATATATATATACATACAATGGAATATTAGCCATAAAAAAGAATGAAATCTTGCTATTTGCAATGACACAGATGGATCTAGAGGGTATAATGCTAAATGAAATATGTCACTCAAAGAAAGACAAATACCATATAATTTTACTCAGATGTGGAATTTAAGAAACAAGCAAGCAAAGAAAAAAAAAGAGACAAACCAAAAAACAGACTCTTAACTATACAGAACAAACTGATGGTTACCAGAGGAGGTGAATGGGGGATACGTGAAATAGGTGAAAGGAATTAAAAACACACTTAATCATGATAAGCACTGAGTAATGTATAGAATTGTTAAATCACTATATTGTACACCTGAAACTAACATAATACTGTATGTTAATTATACTGAAATTAAAAAAATAAAAAAGAATGACTTGCATTTTGGATTTTTTTCCCTTCTGCCTTGCCTAGAATTTAATCTTCAGCTTGACCAATAAGTATAGCCATTTTTTTTTAAAAAAGATGACCTACTGAATGAAAGAAAATACTTGTAAATCATATCTGAGAAGGGGCCATATATCCAAAATATGTAGGTAAAGAACTCATACAACTCAATAGCAAAGAAACCAAACAATCCAATTAACAAATGGTCTGAGGATCTGAATAAACATTTTCCCAAAGAAGACATATAGGTGGCTAATAGGTACATAAAAATGTGCTTGACAGTACTGATCATCAGGGAAATGTAAATCAAAACCACAGTGAGGTAATCTCATACCTGTTAGAATGGCTTTATTTAAAAAAATAAGAAATAACAAATGTTGGCAGGAATGTTGTATAGGGAACCTCTGCACACCACTGGAAGGATGTTAATTGGTGAAGCCACTACTGAAAACAGTACAGAGATTCCCCCCAAAATTAAAAATAGGACCACCATACAATCAACCATTCCACTTCTGGATATTCATCTGAAGAAAACAAAATCACTACTTTGAAAAGATATAGGTATTCCCACGTTCACTCCTACATTATTTACAGTAGCCAAGATATAGAAGCAACCAAAGTGTCCATTGATGAATGAATGAGTAAAGAAAAAGTGGTACATATATATAATATACAGCCGTAAAAAAGAAGGAATCTTTTCCATTTGTACAATATGGATAGTCCTTGAGGGCGTTATGCTAAATGAAATAAATCAGACAGAGAAAGACAAATACCATGTGCTCTCACTTGTATGTGGAATCATCCCCTCATCCTGCAACCCACCAAACAAAATTGAACTCATAGATACAGAGAACAGATTGGTCTTGCTGGAGGCAGGGGTAGGGTGAGGCAGAATGGTCAAGGGGATCAAAAGGTACAAATTTTTAGTTGTAAAATAAATAAGTCACCGGGATGTAACCTACAACATGGTGTAGTTAATAAGACTGTAGAGCATATTTGAAAGTTGCTAAGAGAGTAGATCTTAAAAGTTCCCTTCACAAGAAAAAAAAAACAAAAACGTATCTCTGTGTGGTGATGGATATAAACCAGACTTATTGTGGTGATCACTTTACAAATACAAATATTGAATCATTATCTTGTGTATCTAAAACTACTATAATGTTATATGTTAACTATACTCCTCTTCCCCCAAAAGAAAGAGAGTTAATATGCTGTCAGGTTTGAGCTGCTCCACTTTAGGACCTCTTTGTTATCACCATTTAGCCCATACTCTAATACACACCATTCTTTTATATGAATTATTTTTAAAATTATTATAAAATTTTTACTTTTAAGTATTAGAAAAATACACCATTCATTACTCTTCGGTGCAAATTTGTCATGAGACTACACTTTTGTATTCCATTATGATTTACCATTATTGCATTGCTTCCTTAACAAGGATATATCAGATTTTAAATTATGAGGTGCTTATTTCAGAAACAAAATACATTATGTTTAAAAGGGGGGAAAAAGAGCAAAAAGAGCCATCTCTTTGAAAGGAGAAAAATCTAGTAAGAACAAAACATAAATTTACAACTTAGTTGTATGTTTTGCTGCTCTTAGTGCATCTCCATCCATCCTGCTTTCCTTTCTCTGGGGTTTAGGTAATGTAGTAACCCTGAATTTTATCTTATTTTTTTCTCCTGTGAAACCTTAATTAGGAATGAATTTTCTTTTTGCAGCATCTGCAATATTTCTCTCCTTTACTCATTCTAGAAACACTCCTAGATCTCACCCTATCTAAAAATTGCCCTCCAACTGCATGTCCTTCTGAGCATTGCCCACTTCTCTTGGGCAGAGACATCCTCAAAGAGTCAGTATTCACTTGCTTACATTTATACCCAGCCCTTACTACGAGCTGTCTTCTGACCATGATTGATCGAAATGGCAGTTGCTAAGCTCACTTGTGACTTCTAGTTGCCAATGCCAGTGAAAACATTTTAATTCTGATTTGCCTAGACTACTTCACTGCACTGGAAATTGTTGATGACACTTTTTCTGGGAATTGCCTAAACTGTTTCTACTTATACCCATAATCTTCCTTTGACTCCTTTGTTGACTCGTCTTCCTCTGGGGACCCCTAACATTTTATGAATCCCAGGAATTGGCCAAGAATCACAGCTTTTCTCGTTGTATTCACTTTTCCTTGGTGATTTTATCCATTCTCATATTTTTTTTGAATAGGAAAAGATGGTTTAAAAATTTGTATTGAATACCTTTTAAATTCAAATATCCAAACCTGAGGTCTCTGCAAAGAGGGTCTTAGGCTTTCATTTCCAGTGGTCTCCTGGGGGATTTGTGCTAGGTGGGGAATAAAATTACTCTCAGAAACCCATATGCGAATGCATATGGCAAATTCCTAGTGCCTTATGATGATAGTGCTATATTACTTTAAAATGCTACCTCATAGGTTCTGTGAAAGTATATACATGCTGAATATTTTAGAGATATTCACAAAACTTTCATCTAAGTTTAATGAGCCCTGTAAACTGTGATCTTTGGGATGGTATTCTCAGTTTAATTTCTAAAGCGGCCCATGGACCTCAGTCCAGATTCTTTGACACCATATATTAAAAAAATAATAATAATTAGCCAAACCCTATATCTGCAATGTTATTACACTTGTCTCAAGTGAAGCTTTGTGTGAAAAGTATTTTTGGAGCAACAAAAAAGGAAAAGAGCGGAGACTTCATCATTTTTAAAGAACAGGTTGCATGACTCTGTGGTGCTGGTTTGCTAATTGGTGATAGGTTGTATCCTCCATGGAAGACTAAATAATCTGTAATATGACCTAGTCGCTCGCCCCATCAAGTTATAGGAGATGGTTTCTTCACCCCTTTGAATATGGATAGGCCCTGTGGCAGCACCAGTGGTAAGAGTATGGCAGAAATGGCTGCATACCAGTTATGAGTATAGACCTCAGTTGCCCTGCTTTTAGACTCCATGCTGTGGGAAGCCCACACTACATAAAAAGGACACGCACAGGTGTTCTGGCCCTGGCTGAGCTCCCAACAAAAGCCAGCATCAAAACCAGCCATATGAAGAGCCATCTTAGATGTTCAATCCATCTTTCTCCAGAACCCTGGGAAACATGACTCCTGGAAGCCTTGAAGAAAAAAAAACACCCAGCTGAGATCACGAATACCTCAGAACAGTGAGGGATTAATAGTAAGATTGTTTTCTTCTGCTAAGTTTTAGAGCCATTATAAGAATTGATAGCCTAATATTAATGCCTGTATTTACAGAAGAATTTGGTCTGAGACTTGCTTTCTTTGTGACCTGGTGTTGAAGTAGTGGGGAGACTTCACCCTTATCCACCTACCTCCAAATATTGTTGGCTATTGAGATCCAACAAAAAGATCCTAAGTGAAAAAAAAAAAAAAAAAAAAAAAAAAGATCCTAAGTGTTGTATGTGACCAAATGGACTTTGGGAGATAAAGCATTTTCACCAGTGCTAGCAGAGCAAGGATCAAGGCTCAGAACCTAGACATCAGTCCTCACCATGTGGTTGTGAATTGGAGAATTATAGCTTCAAATGTTACCATAAGTTGCTGGGTACTGACACAGCTGGGAGTAAAAATGTCACTAAGCCCAGAGATCTAGAATTCTTTTGTCCTGGTGGACAAAGTGTCCATTTACATGGTTAAGACTCTGCATTTGTGTTGCATCTCCTTGATGTAAAAAGGAGACAATGAGGAACTATATCAGCCATTTTCATCCTCATTTTTACATTGCTTAATTGCTGCTTTGAGAGCAAGCCAAAGCCAAAGCAACCTTGAATGTGTCTAAGTCAATATTCTCATCCATCCTTAGAACTGGACCAGGTGTGTTGGTAGACTGTCTCCACCTGAACACTCCACAGGCATCTCAAATGCATTGTATTCCAAACTAAGCATATCATATTTCCTTCTAACTCCACTGCCATTACTACCTTCTCTGTCTCAGTAGGTACTACTCTCCATCCACCCGTTCCCCAGATTTCTGCTTCAACCTCTCTTTGCTACATCCAAACAGTATACAAGGACAGCTAATATGACTTCCTTAATAGTTTTTAGGAATCTCTTCCTAATGTTTCCAGATTGTGGCCTAATCATGTCTCATTTGGATCTTCTGATTCATCTCCATGTCTCTAGTCCTGTCTATTTAAAACTCCCCCTCTACTCTGATAGCCGAGAAAGCTATCTATGTTGTAAATCTGACCATGTTCTATCTGTGCCCCACATCTGCTATCCTGACAGCAGCACAGGGCCTCCTTGCTCTCCTCTCTGGCCTCGTTTCCCACCACTGCACCCAGAACACTGAAAGCATGCTTGCAACGCTGCACTCTCACAAACCTGAAACGTGTATCTTAGGCGTCTTTCTTGCCTCGGTGCCTTTGGCCTAAGTTCTCTGCCTGACATATCTTCTCTCCATGCCCCTCCTCACCTTCTTTGTTTTCAGCCTGGTTAATTTCTGCTTATCTTTAAAACTGTAGAGCTTGAAAAAGTCCTCATGCCTAGGCAATACCCCAAACCAATTACAATAGAATTTATGTGATGGCTCCCAGGAGTGAGTATTTTTTAGTTTCCCAGGTGATTTCTGTGGCAGCTGAGGCTGAGAACACTGCTTTAGAGTCATGATGCTCCTGTTCTCCCCAGATTGAAATGCTCTTTTAGGATCCCATAATGTTCTGTAATATCTCTATTATTGCACATTTTACAATGCATTATAATGAGCCATTTACACGTTTGTCTTCCTAGAGGTTATGAGATCCTCTAGGGTAGGGACTGTGGTTTTTTTTTTCAAACTGGTATTTTCAGCATTTAGCTTAATGGCTGGTAGGTGC
This sequence comes from Vulpes vulpes, assembly GCF_048418805.1. Lineage (NCBI taxonomy): Eukaryota > Metazoa > Chordata > Mammalia > Carnivora > Canidae > Vulpes > Vulpes vulpes. The sequence goes on along the minus strand of NC_132783.1, from coordinate 53,221,818 downwards.
TAAACAATCAATCACTTTTATGAATGAATGGATGAATGAGAAACAACGAACGTTAACAAACACTTTTGTTTGTTAAAAAGGGAAAATCTCATCCTATTTTATATCAACACTATCCATTTTTTTTTTGTTAAGTCCCAAAGCACTTAGGCATGAGTAGGGTTAGAATACATAGGTTGCTGTATGATCTGGGATGAAGGTCTTAACAAACCAGAGGGAGCACAGCAGATTTTGAGTAGGGTCCCCTCAAAGATGTCCTGAAAGGCCCAAGAATGTGACATAAGCTAGTGAGTGGGCAGTGGGAGGTAAGGTGCTTCAAAGACAAGACAAAAGGTAAATATTAAGGCTTACTCAGTAACTTTGTAGGAAAAAAATAAACTGCTTTTCTCCTACTTACTATAGTTTGATGAGAAACTTCAGCGGGTTGGGCTAGATATAGTAGAACATAAATGTGTACTTTTGAGAATTGAAAACACTGTAAAGAAGACAATAATTTAGAGCAGAATACTGAATAAAATCAGAATAACAAACTTATCTGTAGAAACATTCTGAAACCGTTTCAATTCACTAGCCCATTTCTGATCATTTCCATTTCAAGTTGCTGTGACGTGAACAAGAAAGTTCCTGATACCAAGAAACTTAGTCTAGTAATCATAGTAATGGAACAATAATATAAAGATATTTTGAGCATCTGCTATGTGATAGGCTTTGTTTAAAGATCTTCAGGCATATATGACATCTGATCCGTAATTAATTATTCTTGCTTTTCTGATGAAGAGAATAAGGCTCAGGGAGATTAAGGCCTTTGCCCAAGTTTGGTAGAACTAGGATTTAAATTTCTCTTTTTTTGTTTTTGTTTTTTTGTTTTGTTGTTGCTTTAACCCATTCTGCCTTCCTAATCAGGGACATTAAACATGTTCATCAGTGATAAAAGTTAGAACGTGCTAAGTGCTATAAGGAAACAAAAGACCACAAGAGTACATAGTGTCCAGTTTTGTCTCTCACTACCTAGGGCGGGCAGGGTGGGAACCAAAGCAGATATGGGGAAGATACCAGATTCGGGTCCTACGTGAGGAGTAGAATTTTGTTGTTGCTGTTCTAAGTTTAGTAACTCTCAAGTTTTTCTTTTTTCCTTTAGTGGTTTTATTATGAAATATATTTGAATTTACAGAAGAGTTGCAAAGATAGTACAGAGAGCTCCTGGGACCCTTTACCCATTTTCCCCGATGTTAACATCGTATGTAGCCTTGGCACAATGATCAAAACTAGTACACTGACACGATCTTTGGGCTGATCCGTGGTGGACGTTTTGGGGGTAGCTGACCCGCAGCCTCCGCGCCCGCACCGCCTTGCGTGGAAGCCTGAGCCGGCCGTGCAGCTTTCTCCCTTTGCGCATAACCAGGTCCACCAACGAGGATGCTAGTTCACCAGCTGTCCGCCTTAACGGATTCAAGAACAAGGGGAAAGACAGTACAGAAATGAGGTGGCGCCGAATAGAAGTTAATGTGGAGCTGAGGAAAGCTAAGAAGGATGACCAGATGCTGAAAAGAAGAAATGTAAGCTCATTTCCTGATGACGCTACCTCTCCACTGCAGGAAAAAACCTCAACGACCAGGGCGCTATAAATTGGTCTGTTGATGACATTGTCAAAGGCGTAAATAGCAACAATTTGGAAAGCCAGCTCCAGGCTGCTCAAGCTGCTAGGAAACTACTTTTCTAAGGAAAGACAGACAACATAATCCGGGCTGGTTTGAATCCAAACTTTGTGTCCTTCTTGGGCAGAACTGATTGTAGTCTTATTGAGTTTCAATCTGCTTGGGCCCTCACTAACATTGCTTCCAGAACATCAGAACAGACCAAGGCTATGGTAGATGGAGGTGCTATCCCAGCATTCATGTCTCTGTTGGCATCTTGTCATGCCCATATCAGTGAACAGGCTGTATGGGCTCTAGGAAACATTCCAGGTGATGGTTCAGTTTTTCGAGACTTGGTTATCAAGTATGGTGCAGTTGACCCACTGTTGGCTCTGCTTGCAGTTCCTGATATGTCATCTTTAGCGTGTGGTTACTTATGTAACCTTACTTGGACACTCTCAAACCTTTGTCGCAACAAAAATCCTGCACCCCAGTTAGATGCTGTTGAGCAGATTCTTCCTACCTTAGTTCATCTCCTGTATCATGATGATCCAGAAGTATTAGCAGATACCTGCTCGGCAATTTCCTACCTTACTGATGGTCCAAATGAATGGATTGAAATAGTTGTGTAAACAGGATTTGTGCCCCAACTTGTAAAGCTTCTAGGAGCTACTGAATTACCCATTGTGACTCCTGCGCTAAGAGCCATAGGAAATATTGTCACTGGGACAGAAGAACAGACTCAGGTTGTAATAGATGCAGGAGCACTTGCTGTCTTTCCCAGCCTGCTAAGGAACCCCAAACCTAATATTCAGAAGGAAGCTACATGGACAAATTCAAACATCACAGCTGGTCGCCATGACCAGATACAGCAAGTTGTGAATCGTGGATTAGTCCCATTCCTCATTAGTGTTCTCTCTAAGGCAGACTTTAAGACACAAAAGGAAGCTTTATGGGCTGTGACCAACTATACAAGTGTGGAACAGTTGAATAGATTGTATACCTCGTTTATTGTGGCATAATAGAACCATTGATGAACCTCTTCACTGCAAAAGATACCAAAATCACTCTGGTTATTCTGGATGCCATTTCAAACATCTTTCAGGCTGCTGAGAAACTAGGGTGAAACTGAGAAACTTAGTATAATGACTGAAGAATGTGGAGGTTTGGACAAAATTGAAACTCTACAAAACCATGAAAATGAGTCTATGTACAAAGCTTCATTAAACTTGATTGAGAAGTATTTCTCTGTAGAAGAAGAGGAAGATCAGAATGTTGTGCCCAAAACTATCTCTGAAGGCTATACATTCCAAGTTCAGGATGGCACTCCGGGGACCTTTAGCTTTTAGATTGTACAGCTGAGACAGAAAGTTGTTCTGTACTCTGTTTGGAAGAAGTTTGTCTTACTGTTTCTCTACTAAGAACTCTTTTAAAATGTGTTTTGTTATTGTAGCACTTTTTACAACGAAATTATACTTGACCAGTTCCAAACTGTACAAACTGTATGAAGCTCCTCTTCTCAGTGGTTTCTTATTTCTATGTGGAATCTCCTATCTTACAGTGTCCTATAAAAAAGATTAAATTCTACTCTTTTCTTAAAAAAAAAACTCACAAAAACTAGTACATAAATATCAATACAATCCTATTTACTAAACTATATATTTTATTCAGATTTTCGCCACTAGTGTCCCCTTTCTGGTCCAGGATTGAATTTGATCAGGAGAAGATGGAAGATGAAAATATTCCAGGAAAGAAATCCCTGACCAATGAAAACCAAACAGCCCAGGTTACTTCTTCTAAGATGATCAATAACTTTTATTAAATCTAAATCCCTGTACTAGCAAGTGGGGAATTCTCCATTGCTGTTTTTTCCCCTGTTAGCTCTGTCTGGCTGAACATAAAGCGATAAATAAGGAGGAAAACAATTTGTGTTATTCCCTTGCTGTACTGCTGTACTTTCCTTTTGCATCACCAGTAATAGAAAATTAGGCTGTGCACATTTCATTGTTAATGCACTCTCAACGACTTTTCTGCCTTCGTCTGACAGCTCTGGCTTCATTACAACATACCACAGATCTGAGAAAAATATGCCGTTCTATGCTGTGTTTCCCCAAATAACTTTTTCATTTTGCAGGGTAGAAAGAACCTGCTCTACCCAAAAGGATAAACAAAGCTATTAAGTTCATCATCGGTCTTTTAAAAGACTTTCAAAACAGCCATATTAAAAAAAAACTATAAGCTCCATAGAGCAGTAATACACTAGACATAAATTTAAAAAGTATGTCTTCATTGAAAACAACTATGACACAAACATTCACCTACGTCTTTGGGAAAATATAAATGATAGGAACTCTTAACTTTGCCAAGTTCTATGTGAAGAACCAAAAGAGTACTTTCTCAGAGAAATAGAAAATATGCCTCTAGGTTCACTTCCTTCTTTTTCTTATTAGATTGATGCATTTCAGCTTCCTTTTACCTACTTTTCTATCTTGCCCTGGAGATGGATCCTCAGTTCATATAACTGTAAAGGTGAATCGAGGAAGGTTTATTTTTTTTAAAAAAAGGGCAACTGTCAACTTTGCTTCTTTGACTTTAGAACCTATGACATAGGGGATCCCTGCGTGGCTCAGTGGTTTAGCGCCTGCCTTTGGCCCAGGGCGTGATCCTGGAGACCTGGGATTGAGTCCCATGTCGGGCTCCCTGCATGGGGCCTGCTTCTCCCTCTGCCTGTGTCTCTGCCTCTTGCTCTCTCTGTGTTCTCTCATGAATAAATAAAATCTTTTAAAAAAAACAAAAAAAAGTATGACATATTCTGGCATGATCCAATGCAGAGGCAGGGCTGCAAGCTAGGTGTACCCATGTTATCACGGACAATGATTCAAAGGTCACCAGACATCACTATTTCCTGTTGTTAGTGAAATTGCAAACGGGCACATTTTTAGTGACATTACTCATAACCACACTATGGTTGTTTAAATTGGAAGGAATGATAATGAGAGTAATTTGTGGGTAATTAAGCCTCTCTTTTCCACCTGTCAGTTATGCAAACTACAAGGACATGAACAGCATAGTCATGTGTTGCTTCAATTATGAAAAGTTTCATGAGGACGTTGAATAATGTGGGTAGTCTGTTAGAATGTTAAAGAGGAAAAAATTGAAATCTGTTATGGGCTTTTAAAGAGTTTTATTGAGATATAATTTACATATCATAGAATTCATCCATTTTAAGTGGATACTTAAATGAATATTAGTATGTTTACAGTGTTGTACAATCTTCTAGAATCTAAATTTAGAACATTTCCATTGCCCTAAGAAAAAACTTTGTGCCCATTTAGCCACTCCTTTTTTCCTTACCTCCAACCCTTAGCAGACTACTAGTTTACTTTCTCTATATGTTTGCCTTTCTAGGACATTTCACATAAATAGAGTCATACATATTGATGTTGTGTCTGGTTTCTGTCAGAGAGCATTTTTTAGTTTCATGCACATTGTGGCATATATCAGAGCCTCATTCCTTTTTATTGCTGAATAGTTTTCCATTCTATGGATTTACCACATTTTATCTACTCACCATCTGATGGACATTTGAGCTATTTCCAGTTTTCATTATTGTGCATCATGTTGTTATGAATATTTGTGCACACCTTCTTTGTGTGTATATATGTTATTTCTCTTGAGAGTGGATTTGCTAAATTAAATGGCAAGTGTAACTTTTTTAGGAAACTGCTAAGCTGCTTTCCAAAGTGGCTACTTCATTTTACATTCTTACCAGCAATGTAAGAGGATTCCAGTTTCTGCACACCTCTGGACACACTTCTTATTGTTTGGTTTTTTGGTATACTCATCCTAGTGGGTGAAAAATGGTATCTCATAATGATTTTGATATGCACTTCTCTAATGAGGAATGATGCTGAGCATCCTTTCATGTTCCTATTGGCTTATCAGTAGTTTGTTGGTATAGCTTCTTTGGTTTTGTGTCTGTTCAAATCCTTTGTTCATGTTAACATTGGGATATTTACTTATTCCATCTGCCTATCTCCTCCTAGAGGAAAGTCCTATCTTATATTTTAGGGCTATTACTCCCCTTGCATCTAAAAAATTGTTTTCATAATGCATTGTATTAAATTGTTTGATCATGTAATCCTAAACAAACCATTGTTTGGCTTCTTCTTATGTTTTAAAAAATGGATTTATATTGTGTATAGACTTCAGTAGTAGAATCTTGAATGTTCTTATAAGTTCAATTTTCATGTTGGGTAAACAGTGATACCAGAATACTTAACACAAAAAGGTCTTTTCTTTTTTACTTTCTTTCTTCTTTTTTTTTAAGTAGGCTCCATGTCCAATGTGGGGCTTGAACTCATGATCCTGAAATCAAGAGTTGCATGCTCTATTGACTGAGCCAGCCAGACACCCCAGAAGTTATTTTTAAGTACAAAAAAAAAAAAAAAAGAAAAAGTATAAATGAGAACATATAGCAAAGGATTCTTGTCTTTTTGGAAGATTGAACAGTTATTATAAGTTACAAAAGTTGCCCTCAGATGCCCCCAGAATTTATGAACATCAACTACTGTACTAATTTGTTATGAGGATCTAGAGCTATTTGTCTCTAAATAGTCCCATCCTCCTGGGAATTTTTCAGTTTGCAAAACTAATTTTTATAGTTTTCTTGTCTCTTTTTTCTCTGAATCTAATAATTGCATCTTTTATTCCTCTCAGTTCTTTCTGCATGCTGTTTCCTATCCAACATAGATTAAAAAAACAGATAATCTAGGATTAGCTTCAATATTTATATTCTGATTAAAAGTTGGGGGGGGTTCCTTTGGAGATGAGTTAACACATTTTAATGCATAGATTATGTGAAATATATTTTGGTTGCTGAAGCCTCTTCTTGTTTCTTTCTTTGTTCTTAGCTTTTTCTGGGGAGAGATTCCAGAGGGTAGGTTTGAAGTTGGATTTGGTGTTGAATCCTTGCTCTGCCATTTTATCAGCTATGAACCAATGACTCCAATTTCTTTATCCTCTAATGAGGATAGGGATGTGTTTATCACAGTATGACCTAAAATAAGAGGGTATCTCTCAACACCTAATATAAGCACTCAGTGGATATTATCTTTTTTTATAAGACTAAAGAAGCTTATCAACAATATCAAGCTCTCAAATTGCTCTTCGGTGACATTGGAGAGTAGGAAAAACAAAAACAGTAGATAATAAAGACTGTGCTTGATATTTGGATGGTGGGAGGTGGTAGCGGTAGGAATGGTGATAGGAAAGAAGTGATTCAGGAAAGCCAGATCAAGCAAACTCCTTCTTCCTGGTCCAAGTTGATGGCAGGACTGTACCATCAAGAAGGTCCTGAAAGAGGGCTTAAGCATTATCCAGCTCATAATTCTCAAGTTTTACCACCACCTAGATTTTCTTTTATTATTACGTCTTCTACTGGTTTCACTGAACAAATCTGTTCACCAAGAGATCTGATGTGCCAGGGAATTAACTAATTTGTGTGGTGAACAAAGTCTAGAGAAGAAGAATGATTTTTCCCCCCTTTCTCCATTCCAGAGAATGAAGAGGCAGTGAGGTCGGGCCTCAGAGACTACTGTAAGCATGTGGACTCTCCTCTAGCTCTTTGTTTGGCTAGGGTCCATGGCTCCACCTGAGCCTTATACAGAGAAGCCATTCTTCTTCCTCCTGTGCTGAATCTGGTTTAGCCGAAGTGCAGTAAAATCTATAGGGTATATGAGCCTGTCAGCAATTCAAGAAGACGTCATCTTGAGCTTGGCAGACATCCCTAGAAGGTGTCTGCAACCAGGGTGGTGGTTTTTGCAATTGCAGACAGATTTGCAGACAGCAGACACCATGTAGTTGACAGGAGGACAAGAATAGGATTTCACTGGTGTGTGGGCATTTGTGGAACTCCCCAGGGATTCTCAGAAGTAACTATGGGAGAGATGATTAAGGAAGTAGCTGAAAATTATACAGATGAAGATGATGTATCAAATAATTTTTGGCTTCAATGATAACAAAGTCATTTAAACTCACAGAGAGGTGAGGTTCCAAGATTTTGAGTTATTTAAATAATAATTCACAAATTAAAACAAAAATAACCACTTGTGTTAATCTAGGAAAAAGTTATTTTAATTATATATTTTACTAAAAACTATATAATTAAAATCTTTAGAATTATAATGTTTTAGTTAGCATATGCATTGTCATTCATGCATAGGCCCCTGTAGTTCATATATCTTTTTATTAGATTCTAGAATCTCTAAGGATCTTAAATTGGGAATCATGATATAGTTTCCATTCCAACATGGATCAACAAGACAATGATAAAACTAGTATTAGAACTCAGCTCTCTTTTTAACTCAGTGTTGTTGTTTTTTTCAGTCTCGTACTATTTCTTCTAACCCTTTTAAATATCCATAGCCCATAGCTCTGTATTATAAGAAAGTAACCCAGCAAATATATAGAGCAATTAGTGAGTTGTACAGTAGCCAGATATGCTGGTGGCCCTTTTCACTCAGCTCTAAAGATGAAGTATTTTGTTGTTTTGGATGGATCTGGGGGAAGGAGAGAAGGGACAGGCTTGTAGCAGAATGTCACCATGATTAGTAATCAGGGAAAGCAGAAACCCAAGGTTTACTTACCTAGCACTGCTTAAGGAGCCACAATTCAGCTCTTGGGAGAAGAGAGAACCAGCATGGTGGCAAGTTGGAACAGGGAGAATAGAGACTATAGCAACTAGCTCAGAGAAAATATTTATGGGTTTAGGTGGCCAAGGGAAAGTGGAGGGGACCTGGCATCTGGGGGGTACGGAGGGTCTCAGAGAGGCTGGTCATCCAGACCTTTCCAGCAGAGGGCAGTCACAGCTTATTTTTTCTCAGGCAGTTCTTGGATTCACTCCTTGGCTTTCGCTACCAAGTCTGAGCTAACTCTGGAGTCTCAGGACATGGTGGAGGATAGTTTCCTCTCACGCAAGAGTCTTCCCCAATCTGTAGAGAGGGAAAATGATTTTTATTGGGGTCTCAAATTCCAGAGAGAATCTTGGTGGGAATCTAGCAATATTGTCTTGAGCAGGGCATGGAACTGAGAGTCCATCCATATAGATCTTCTTTTTGCTTCCCTGCTTCAAGCTTGATCAGCTCTCTATTTGGAATGTCTTCACTCAGACTTCAATACATTTTAGACAAAGGCTGACTGAAGGTATGGTTGCTTAACTAAAATTTGCTTGCAATGGAGAAAAATATAGAGATGTCTGAAAGTGGAAGTTTTTTTTTTTTTGAAGGTGGAGGTTTTTAAGTATTTAACAGATTTTTTTTACATGTCTGAGGGAAAAAATAAAACCCTACTTCATTTGAAGTTGGAGACTTCAAATGCCTAGAAGGCACTTATTTTAAGAACTATTTTGCTTGTGATTCTTGATAATGAAGAGTAGCAGAATGTTATTTCAAAATATGTCACTTTTAGTATATTGATTATTTCTAGTTGATTATTTGCTTGAAAAACAGCAGATACAGGGAAAGGCTCTCTCTGAACTCTCTTTATTTGCCTAAAGACAGATCCTCCGAAAGGGACCCAATTATCTCTTCCCAGGAGCCTCATCACATGAGAGGAGACTGGAAGTCCATACCACTTCCAAACCAGCTGTAACACAAACTATCAGATTTCCTATTCATTCTTCTAAGGGACTATTCATATTATCTAAAAATCATTTACTCTCCCCTAAAAAGTCTACTTCCCCCTTTTCCTTTTCTTATTAAGAGGACATGCAAGCCTGAATTTTAAGTCACCACACAGAGTTACTCATTTTCTCCTGGATTTCTCCCACATATGTATGAGATATACATGTTAATAACTTTTTTTTTCTTGTTGATCTATTATCAAAGAGGTCTCAGCTAAGAACTCAGAAAAGTAGAGAAGGAATGTTACTTTTCCTGCTCTACAATAATTTACTTAAGTCCACAGTCTACAACTCTATTAACTTTGTATTTAAAAATAAGAAACGGAATATTAAGCTACTCTTACCTGCAACTAGGTTTTAGATCATCATACAGCATAAAATATTTCAATTCATTGCTGTTTCTTTCTCTTATTTGAATTTAGGATTCAGTGTGTACTTTAGCCAAATTATTCGAACCCTTTTTCTGATTCCAAAGGGAAATTAATTCAAGAGACTCACCTCCCAGTAAACTTTCAAGTTTATCATAAAGTCTTAACTATTGCATTTTTAATTGGGTACATTTAAATGTTATTCATTTCTTGCCATGCTTTCAGGATGGATATAAAGTTACGAGTTAACTGATATTGCAAGAATAAAGCAACTCTTTGGTTCCAAGTTGTAAAATATCTCAAGGTTCTACACCCAATTCCAATGTGTATATGTGGGGAGCATTCCTCATACCACCAGGCAACAGGATTCCAGCTCAGTGTTCTGGAATTCAACTCAATTCTGACACTATCTGCAGATAGCATCAGATCCCACAGGCTAAAGGGTTCAGTCTACAAGATTGCCCCCTCTCCCACTCTGCCTCCAGGTACAAATCACAAGACCAGGTTGTCACCCATGCTTCTGACCAACTGACTATAGATTAAAGTTTCCAAATACCCTCTCCTTGGGTTTGATTAATTTGCTGGAATGGCTCACAGAACTCAGAGAAACATTTTCTTACTACTTCATCAGTTTATCATAAAAAGATATAATTCAAGAACAAACAGATGTTAGAGAAATATAGGGAAAAGTATGGGGAAAGAAGGGAGAGATTTCATTCTCTTTCTGAGTGTATGAATCTCCTTAGAACTTCATGTGTTCACCAACCTGAAAGCTCTCTGAACTGTCCTTTTGGGGTTTTATGAAGGCACCATTATTTAAGCATGATTGATTAAATCATTGGCCTTGGACAACTGATCCAAATTCCAGACCCTCCTCCTTCTGGAGAGGTAAGGGGGTGGGACTGAAAATTTCAAACTTCTACTCACAAGGTTGGTTGGTTCCCTTGGTAACCAGACCCTGCCTTAACTAGTTGGGTCCAAAATTCCTCACTAACGTAAAAAAACTGTTATAGCTCTCATCACTTAGGAAATTTTGAGGGTTTTAGATGCTCTGTCTCAGAAATAGGATGAAGACCAAATACAGTTGAGTTTTGCATAACCCTGGGGGTTAGGGATGCCAGTATCCTGCAGTCAAAAATCTGCATATAACTTTTGACTCTCTAGAAAATTAACTAACGATAGCCTATTGTTGACCAGAAGGTTTATTGATAAGTTATTTAGCATATTTTGCATGTTATATGAAGTAGAGAAATAGGCTAGAGGAAAAAAATGTTATTTAAAAATTCATAAGAGAAAATACATTTACAGTACTGTCCTATATTTATTGAAAAAAATTCATCTATAAATGGATCCAAATAGTTTGAACCCATGTTGTTCAAAGCTGAATTGTATGTATCTCTTATTATAAATCACAATACCACAATAATTTAATTAGAAACCTGAGTCCACATCTATACCCTAACTCTGACAACTCCTAACATTAACATGGTTTAAAGATGCCCATTGATGGATTCATTTGGCAAAAACAAGTTTATATACCTCCAAATGGATATAAATATACAATTTTAATTTTTTTAGAGGAAACATTTTGTCCATTCCTGTAAGAAGATGAATAGGGTTATTTTTCCTACTCTTGAGTAGAAGAGAAAGGCCATGATATTTCTATGGAATGGGTTCTCCTTGCCTTGGAGGGAGGCTGTGACAGATTATAGATTATACCGAATCTCATATGCTTTTCTTACAAAGTGATTGACAGCCCCCCCCATGGGGTTTATGTCCCCGTCCCCTGAAGTTGGGCAAGGCTTATCACCACCTTAACTAGTGGAATATCTCAGAAGGGATGCTTGTGATTTTTAACGCAAAGTCATAAAAAGAATGCAGTTTCTTCCTCTTCCTCTCTCTTTCTCTTTCCTCCTCTCTCTTTCCCTCCTGGAGGAATATAGGAGTTGTGTGCCCAAGTATAGGGGGTATCAAGACAGAAGTGATATTGATAGCTAAAAATTCCAACATTTTTTTTAAAGATTTTATTTATTTATTCATGAGAGACACACAGAGAGAAGACAGAGACACAAGGTAGGACTGGATCCCGCGACCCCAAGATCACACCCTGGGCCAAAGGCAAGTGCTAAATCACTGAACCCACCCAGGGATCCCCAAAACTCCAACATTTTTGAGGAGCCAATTTATACTGTAGGTAGCATGTGGGCTCAAAGGCCTTTGATATTAATCCTATTAATGTTATGAGGGCAAAAACTCTCTGAAATCTATAGATTAGTCAAATAGTGAAAAGAGGAGGTTTTCTACTCCTTTGTCCTTTTAAATTAAACTGAGAGAATTTTCATTTTGAAGCCTCTCCAATATCCCAAGAGTGGAAATAAAGACTAAGAAAGAAAACCCAGGCCACCATAACCTTGTCTTTCTCAGTGACTCAAACGTATGAAACTCATGAGATAAGCATCAGAAGATAGACTTGCAAAACACTTGACCATTTAGTTCAAGGTTAGAAAACAACTGTGATTTCTCTCAAGACTTGAAAGGACATGTTAGAGAGCTTTCAATTAATGGTATAATTTTTTATTTATTCCTATTGCTTCTTGAAAACTCATCTTGAGGGTCATCAACAGGCAAGACACAGACAGGAGCCTGTCATCTGCAAAGGCCACTAACATGCACTAGTGTCTTTTACTACATGAACACAGTCATTAAATTGCTCTTGCTTTAAATCTTCACATACCAAATTTCTGATGGCTATATGTGGACAGAAGGCGTAAATGAAGAAGTCCTGTAATTCCTAGGAGACATACTGAGCACCTTGGGGTAATATTATATTAAGGAACCCTAAAGGTGAGCACAATGGAAGTAAACATTCCTGTTTCACACCAATTTTGTGCTGACCCACAGGGCTTCTCCACTCAAGAACACCATGTGATTTATTCTTTCTGTATTAATAAATGTTGAACATTGGTAGGTCATTTTTTTGTAATCCTGCACTAACATCAGGCATTCTTTGTCATGCCTATGTTCCAGAGATCTCAAGCACAATATGTAAAAGTGAAAGAAAACCATAGGGAAATAAAAGAGACTCTTAGATATTCTTTTGGGCCAGATGTGTCTTCCTTGACTACTGGCTCCAAACATGATCTAGGAGCTTTGCATAGTGCAGGTTCATCTATCTCTTTATATCATATCTCATCATATATAATTTCCTCATATTTTATATATATGCATATTTCATACAATATATAAAATACTGTTTTCCTTTTCAGTGTTCACACAATGATTTCCTATGCTACTATCATTTAAAACTATTACATCTCACCAATTAATGTGTGACAGAAAAAAGTACATTAAAATTTACCAATATGGTGACCCTATACATCTGGTGACAATCTGTGACATTTTAGTACATGATACTCTAAATACACAGTAGTGCAAATATTCACTCTAACATTCTGTGCACTGTGTTTTATTGTTTCTTTTTTTTTTTAATCTTCTTGACTGAACACTATCAGCAGGGATTAGCAGTTCATTTTCTGAGCTCCTATAGTAACTGATAATTGCTTTTTTATGTGTGTTGGTTGTTGGTGGTGTTGTTTTTGATACTGTTGTGTTTTGTGGTTTACATATCTGGGAACCTCTGAGAGGTAAGATCCATGTGTCATTCATGTTTCTAACACCTGCATGTCACATATGTGCTTGGAATAGATGCTTAATTTATGTCTACTGAATGAAGGCACGGTTCTCTCTCTCTCCTTTTTTTTGGTAAAGATTTTATTTATTTATTTATGAGATACAGATTGAGAGAGAGAGAGAGAGAGAGAGAGAGAGAGGCAGAGATACAGGCAGAGGGAAAAACAGGCTCCATGCAGGGAGCCTGATGTAGGACTCGATCCCGGGACTCCAATATCATGCCCTGAGCCATAGGAGACTCTCAACTGCTGAGCCACCCAGGCTTCCCAAGGCATGGTTCTTTTGATGTTATTTTGCTTAAATCTATTTTGGATTCTTAGATTAAGATTCTGTTTGACATTTAACTTAGTGTAGAAAAATTCTCCCAATTACAGGCAGACTTGGTATGCCTTGTAAAGTTCTCAGAAGTAGATATAATCTGTTTCTGCTTTTACAACATTGAGAATTTATCTGTGAAGTCATCTGTGTCTGTGCTATTTTTCTAGATTTCTATTATTTTCTCAGAGAGGAAGTATTAATAGATTGTGTCTGCACTTCCTTTCCTTCTTTAACCCACAAACATGTTGATGGTTTCTGTTTTATTACAATATAACTCCTCGGAAGATAAATCTAAAATCTTCTCAAAATTAAATGATTACATCACATATAAATTCATAATGACTTTAAATATCTCAGTCCGTACATTTGGCCAATGTTATAAGGATTAGTATCATTAGATGAGCATTTTACCTTAAAGGGGGAAAAAGTTAAACCAAGCTTTGATTCTTTCATGGAGGAAGCTACAATTAAACATTTATAACTTCCAAATAATTTTATTAATGATCTTGAAATATGCTCAAGGCTTAGTCATATATTTTAGGAGTTACATTTATTAAGTTCATAAAAGTTTATTAATTATTAAAGTACTTTTGAGGGTGGAAAGCAATCTCATTTCTACAAAAGATAAGAAATAACTTTCAGGGAAGTGAATTCAAGGTGGTGGTGTAGGAAGACTCTGTGCTCCTCCCACAGACACACTGAATCTATACCTCCATATGGAGCAGTTACTCCTAAGAAAGAACAAAAGCCTGGGTCAATAGCTCCTGCACAAAAAACAACAGAGAGCCCCAATGCAGCCTGTCTGGGGACCCCCTGACCTGTGCTCACTGCAGTTCCAGTTGCCTTGCCAAAGCTGCCAGGCACATGCATGCTATGCAGGGGATGAGCCTATAGAAGTCCACTCCTTCAAGACTGGTAGAGGTAGCTGTTCTGGCTAACTCATAGAAACAAATGCAGAAAGACAAAAACAATGAGGAGACAAAGGAATATGTTCCAAGCAGAAAACAAGATAAAACTCCAGAAAAAGACCACAATAAATGAAAAATATACTAGAGGAAATCAACAGAAGATTAGTTGAACAAAGGAATAAATCCATAATCTTGATGACAGAATAGTAAAAATCACCCAATTAGAACAGCAATGAGAAAAATAATAAAGTGAGGATAGTTTAAGGAACCTTTAGAACACCATTAAGTGTACTGACATTCTCGTTATAGAGGTCCCCGAAGGAGAATAGAGGGAGAAAGAAGCAGAAAACTTATTTGAACAAATAAAAGACTGAAAACTTTCCTAATCTGGAGAAGAAAATAGACATCCACATCCAGGAAGCACAAGGTTGCCAAACAAGATGATACCAAAACCAGATGAAGGTACTACAAAACCAGATGAGGTACCACAAAAAAAAAAAAAAAAAAAGGAACACTATAGGCTAATATTCCTGATGAACATAGTTGCTGAGTTGTTGAGAAATCCTCAACAAAATATTAGTGAACTCTATTCAAAACAAATTAAAAGGATCATTCACCATTATCAAGTATGATTTATTCCAAGGGTACAAGGATATTTCAGCATCTGCATATCAATCAGTGTGATACATCACATTAGCCAAACAAAGGATAAAGACAGGGATCCCACTCCTGCCACTTTTATTCAACACAGTATTGGAAGTCCTAGCCACAGAAACTGGGCAAGAAAAATAAAATGCATCCAAATTGAAATGGAAGAAGTAAAACTCTTGCTATTTGCAGATGACATGATACTATATTTAGAAAATCAAAAGATTCCACCAAGAAAGTGTTAAATCTAATAAATGAATTCAGTAAAGTTATAAGATGCAAAATTAATAAACAGAATTAATTGCATTTCTAGACACTAATTATAAGTTATCAGAAGAGAAATAAAGAGAAATCAAGAAAAAAATCCCATTTACAACTGCATAAAAAGAATAAAATACCTAGGAATAAATTTAACCAAGGAGGTGAAAGACCTATACTCTGAAAACTGTAAGACATTGATGAAAGAAATGAAATGACTCAAATAAATGGAAAGATACACCATGCTCATAGATGGGAAGAATTAATATTGTTAACATGTCCATACTACCCAATGCTTCTCTCTCCCTCTGCCCTGCCCTCTGCTTGTGGGCACTCTTTCTCAAGTCAATCAATCTTTTTTTTTTTTTTTTAAATCAATCTTTAAAAAAATAAAAGAAAAAAATCCTAAAATTTCTATGGAACCACAAAAATCCTTAAATAGCCAAAGTAATCTAGAGAAAAAACGAAACAAAAACAAATCAGGGTCCCTGAGTTCAGACAATACTACAAAGCTATAGTAATCAAACCAGTATAGTACTGGTAGGAAAGCAGACACTTGGGTGAATGGAATAGAATAGAGAACCCAGAAATAAACCCATGTATAAATGGTTAAATAATCTATGACAAAGTAAGCTAGAATATATAATGGGAAAAAGATAGTATATTCAATAAATTGTGGTGAGAAAACTGGACAGTTACATGTAAAAGAACAAAACTGGATCACTATCTGACACCATACACAAAAATAAATTCAAAATGGATAAGGACTTGAATGTGAGATCTGAAACCATAAAAATTCTAGAAGAAAATAGGCAGTAATTCTGATAATATAGCTTTAACAATATATATTTTGGCTCAGTCTCCTCAGGCAAGGGCAGCAAAAGCTAAAATAAATAAATGGGATTGTATGGAGTTTACTAAGTAAAAATCTTCTGTACAGTAATAGAAACCATCAACAAAATGAAAAGACAATCTATTGAATGGGAGAAGATATATTTGCAAATCATATATCCAATAAGGGGTTAATATTAAAAATATATAAAGACTTATACAATTTAAAATAAAAAA
This sequence comes from Vulpes vulpes, assembly GCF_048418805.1. Taxonomy (NCBI): domain Eukaryota; kingdom Metazoa; phylum Chordata; class Mammalia; order Carnivora; family Canidae; genus Vulpes; species Vulpes vulpes. The sequence goes on along the minus strand of NC_132783.1, from coordinate 53,205,248 downwards.
ATTCAAACCTCATAAAAAATTGAAAAAAATTTTTTAAAAAATCCCTGAAACCCAATAAAAAAAAAACAAAATAATGAAAACAAAGGTTTTAATAGACATTTTCCCCAAAAACATGTACAGATGGCCTAGGCACATAAATTTCACTAATCATCCTGGAAATACAAATCAAAACCACAATGAGACATCACCTCACATTGATCACAAAAAGACAAAAAATAATAGGTGTTGGCTAGAATGTTAAGGAAAGGGAACCATTGTACACCGTTGCTGGCAATGTCGTTGGTGCAGCCAGTATGGAGGTTTTCCCCAAAATTAAAACTAGAAATACCATATGATCCAGCAATTCCACTTATGAGTATTTATCTGAAGAAAATAAAAACAGTTCAAAGGGATATTTGCACCTTTATGTTTATTGCAGCATTATTTACAATAGCCAACATGTGGAAGCAACCTAAGTGTCCAAGGTAAAAGGATAAAGAAGATGTGGTGTATTTACAAGAGAATATTACTCAGCCCTAAAAAAGAGTGAAATCTTGTCACTTGTGACAACAGGAATGGACCTACAGGGTATTATGCTAAGTGAAATAAACCAGAGAAAGGCAAATACTCTATGATTTCACTTACATGTGGAATCTAAAAAACAAAACACACCAAATAAAAAAAAAAAAAGCAGACCCATAAACACAGAGAACAAACTAGTGGTTGCCAGAGGTTAGAAAGTGGTATGGGCAAAATGGGTAAAGGATAATGGGAGGTATAGGCTTCCAGTTACGGAATGTGTAAGTCATGGGGATGAGAAGTTCAGCATAGGGAATATAGCTATACTTGTGAACATAGCATAACTTATAGACTTGTAGAATTACTATGCTGTGCACCTGAAACTAATTCTGTGTGACCTATACTTTAAAAAATTAAAGTGATAAAGACATTATATATTGAGAAATTTAAAAATTCATTAAGAAGATAAACTATTATAAGTGTATACGTAATAAAGCAGTCCAAAAAATGAAGAAAAATGATAAAATTGATAGACAATTCCATAGTAATATTTAGAAACTTCAATAGTCCACTTTAAATAATGAATAGAAAAACTAGAGCAAAGATCAATAAGGAAACACAGGACTCCATAATAAAGTGGTAATTCTCACTTCCAGATTAGTATATATAATATAGCATATTATTATAAGTTTTGAACTTGAAAATATCAATTTCTAGTAAATCACAGGCTCATAACAAAGTAAGCAATATTAATTGTCTGGGACATATAATTCTGTTTATGGGTAAACATTTCTTCTTTATATGAACCTCACATTTTTCCTCTGTGAAATGGTTTAATAACATGTTGTAGATGTTGACAGATCCAATGAGTTAATTTGCAAAGTACTATCTTTATAACAAACAGTAAAATAAGTATATTATTATTAAAATAGTGGAAAGTGATGAAGCACTGCTGAGCATTCTGCAGAACTCAACAATAAAGAATATTAGCCAGTAAAACAAACAGTTCCTCCCAAATAAGAAATAGCTTTTAGTCAATTTGTGCAATAGTACTTTAGGTGACACATAAAATAATGCCTTAATACACTGAGATCTTTTTTTCTTGTCCCCTGAAAAGGGTAAGTAATTTTATAGTTTCAGTAAGTATTCTTATTTTTTTGCAGCTTTGGCATACAACTAATTGTTGTTATTGTGAATATGAGATTTGAATAGAATATGGTTATTTTGGGGTGCCTGGGTGGCTTAGTGGGTTAAGTGACTGCCTTCGGCTCAGGTCATGATCCTGCGGTCCTGGAATGTCAGGCTCCCTGCTCAACGGGGAGCCTACTTCTCCTTCCCCCTCTTCCCCAGCTCATGCTTGCTCTCTCTTTCTCTCAAATAAATAAATAAAATCTTAAAAAAATGGATATTTTGATACCATAATTTGTTTTTTCTTCCTTCCTCCTATTATACTATTTAGAGGAAATATTTTTGAGTAACCCTCATTTTCTTCTAGAAGTAATTGTTTCCCTTTTTTTATACTCTACCCTTGATTTGGAAGATCTGTTACTTTATTAGTGATGCAGCAAGAAATATTCTAGTAGCAGAGTTAATAAAACTTCATAAGGGCTAATGGAAGAATGAATGAGGTCATAATGAGAAAACCATTACATATTATTGAAGTCGCATCTGACATCCTGTCATTAGCATATCATGTACAGTAGCCATAGTGAACTAGTTAGGTAAATAGATGATGACACCAGGCTTGAGTGGGTTTCTATCATGCTGCCACAACTAGCTAGCTATATGTAATTAACCTCTCTGCATTTCAGCTTTCATTTGTAAAATGGGAAGGTAAATAATAATAATAATGCTAACATCATAGGGTTATTGTAAAGAGCAACAGATGATGTATATAAGAAACTTAGGGTAATGACTAGTATATAGGAAACAATATACTTTAGCTATTATTATTAGTAGTAACAGTCTAGAATACTGAGGTATAATCATTCATATACAAGTTTAATTGTAACAGGCAAATAATTCCAATTATCCCACTTTGTGAATGGGGAAATTGAGGTATATAATGTCTTTAAATGTTTATCCTAAAAGCCTTGAAATAAGCACTAGTACCTGAAGACATCTTGTAACAACTTATTATAGCCTCTTTTATAGCAGAATGCGTCTCCTTTACTGTATATTCTAGTAAAGAAAATCTTATATGCATATGATCTACATTATTTACACCAAGAAATGGTTTTCAAATTAGTACTATCTGTAAAGGTAGATGAGAATAACAAACCACTAATACTAGAAGCCAAAGGGGGCATAGCTGGAAGCAGCCAGCCAAAAGAGAGAAATTTATCTGAAATCTCATGTTTTATCATTTAAAAATGGTGAATGTGCCCTTTGACCTCTTTGTCAATCGGATTCTGGTAGGAAACACTTGCCATTTTCAAACTGGGTAATTGAGAAGAATTTTATAAAGAGATTGTGTATAAATAAAGGTGTTGGTGGGTTTTATAATTACAAAGTTGTAGTGTAGTATCACGGGTCTAGCGACAGGTTGGGGTCACTTATAGCACTCCTAAGCCTGAGGAGTCCAGGAAAAGGAGGAGTAACCAGAACCCAGCCTCCTGGAAAGGTCTGCCTGGTAGGGGTTCTGGCTTTGCTGAACATGACACAGACAACACAAAACACCTGAACAGGGGTATCCAGGAAATAAATGCACCAAACACTCCTCTGGACCACCCATCTCTAGCCTGCACCTCTGACAGTCTGAAAGCGATGGGTAGCGCCATGGTCAGGGGGCCTGTGGAGCCTATCTGTACAAGTCAGGCTGTAAGTGCACAGAGCAAGATGGTAAGGGTGAAGGCAGAGAGACAAGACCAAACGGAAGATATCCAGCACATCTACGTACATTTATGTTTGCTTCAACATTAAAATGACTTAAGCACTTACTCATTAAAACTACCATCTGACATTTCAGGAAAATGGATTCTTCAGGATGAAAGAGTTCGTGTGTCCTGGTTTGGGTAGCGTAGAAATAAATCTTGACTGCAAAATTGATCTTTGGCAATTTTTGAATCCCTAAGTCCTGTGTTAGTTTTCTACTGTTGTGTAACAAATTCCCAGAACTCAGTGAATTTCAGCAGTTCATATTTGTTATCTCACAATTTCTGTGTTTGGAAGTACTGGTGCGGCATTTCTGGATTCTCCAGAATCCAGACGTGGGTCTTGCCTGACAAATCAAGGTGTTGGTTAGGGGCTGCGGTTCTCACCTGAGTGTGGGGCTTCTCTATCCAAGCTCACTGGTTGTTGGCAGAATTTATTTCTTTGTAGTTGTAGAGTCAAGTAGCTATTTTTCTTCTGGTCATCAGCTGGAGAAGTCTCTCAGTTCCCAGAGTGTCTGCAGTTGCTTGCCATGTAGCACCCATTTGCAGTTTGCAACACAGAATGCTTGTTTTCTTACCGGCCTGTTGGAGTGTGTCTGATTTCCAGGGCCAGCTGGAGAAAACTCTCCGTTTAAAGGGCTCATGTGCTTCTGTCTGTTACATGCAGATTATCTACTTTAGGGTCAAGTGATTTGGGACCTGAATTACATTCATAATATCACCTCACAGAAGGGACTGATTGAATAACTGGGGGGAAAGTGTATGTACATCAGGGGCTGAGAATGTTGAGGACCATCCTAGGATGTTGCCTACCACAGTGGCCTGAATAAATCAAAGTGGAATCACCTGGGACCTTCCTGCCACACTCTCCACAAGATCTAAAATGTATGAGATTTGGGGATCTGCAAAGTAGCAAAAGCTGCAATGCAGATGCTTTCAGAGGCCAAAAAGACAGCATACCTCACACGAATTTCTAGGATTTTCTGTTCACACAAAGCTTCATGTCAGGTGGCAGCATCATTATTAGCAACATTATTTCAGTTTTGGGAGAGCCCCTAGATTCAGCAGATGCAGGTCGCTCAAAATTGTAAATGTAGTCTCAGTTGAAATTTAAAATGCCCAGTACCATGTAATAATCCTTATTTTGCTTATAATTTAAAGTTCTCTCTTAATCAGCCCCACAGAGCCACATGAAGAATGGGGTTGTGATTGGGATTCCTGTTTCTTTCCACCCCTTAGGGATTCTAATTTTGCCAAATCTGGTTGAAGACTAGGGAGAGGGAGAGAGAGAGAGAAAGAACAAGAGAAACAGCGGTTTTGGGAAAGTCATAATTTCCTTAGTGTTGCACACCCTGGGAAGTGTTTACATCTAACCTGAGCTCATGAGCTGTCCTAAGATTCTTTAGAGAACCCTCTCCCTCCGGTCTCTCCTCTTCCTTTAAATGTGCATGGGGGCTGCTCATAGGTTTGTGTGCAGGTTCACGTGCACACACGCTCCTTCCTTCCCTTCCTCACTCACATACACACCTCACCAGGGATCTTCAACTTAGTGCAGGTGAAGGACTATCTTCCAGCGCTTGGACATAAAGCTCCTAATTCAGCCCCTGTGAATTTTTAAGGTTCCTCTAACAACTTTCAGCTGTGGGCGATGGAGATTTGTTAGCACAATTGAGCATATTTTCATGTTTATGATGCTTGCTTATAGAGTTTGACAGATCTCTCTGTTGTATTGTTCATCTTTTTGTAACTGATTTGGAGATGTTCTTCCTATCTTTCTAGATTCCAATATTTCATGAGGTATATGACTTCTTTTTAAATTTGCATAAGGAATCTTAGTTATCTAAGTTTTTATTTTAAGGTTTTATTTATTTATTTGGCAGAGAGAGAGAGCGAACACAAGGAAGATGAACTGCAGGCAGAGGGTGAGGGAGAAGCAGGCCCCCTGCCCCAGGCTTCCCACTGCATGGGGAGCCTGATACAGGGCTCCATCCCAGGACCTTGGGATCAGGACCTGAGCGGAAGGCAGAGGATTAACCAGCTGAGCCACCCAGGCACCCCTAAGTTTTAAATTTTAGTGTAAATTTGCCAATTGTTTCCCTTTTCCCTCCTTTTTGGAATGGTAATATTTTTTATTAGCATTTAACTTTATATTTTAAAAATCATATTTGATATGCAAAGTTAAAGTGAATCAGAAATCTTTTCCTAATTCTTAAATATCTGACAATGCTATATGTTTGAATGTATTATCATCATGCTTTAAACAAAAGGGAAATACATTTAAAGTCACAATGTAGGTATTTCATGTAATATTTAAAAACATTCTTAGTAATTATCTAGATCTATTTTAAAAATTTAGTAAATAGAAGAAAATGGCAAAATGCCAGACTTTTTACAATTGACTGATAAAGTTCAAGCAAAGAAGAAAGGGAAAGGAACTCACATTTGTTTTGCCTATGTTATTTGATCCACACAATTTCGCAAAGTATGTACTGCTATCCTCAATTTACAGATGGGTGCACTGAGCCTCAAAAAAGACTAAATGATTTGGCCAAGGAATTTAGGTTTAAAGCTGAAATTTGAAACCAGGTTTCCCTGGTTCTAAGCCTGGGTATTTACCACTATATCCCTTTGGATATCCAATTTATATGTCTCAAGTATCTACTCTGAAAAAAATTTGACTGTAAAACAGTGTGCATTTATATACAATGCCTCCCAAGAGTGAAAACATATGTGGAAATGCCCAGCAGAATGTTTGGCACATAGCTATTATTCTTTGTATTGACTTCGGGCAAAAAGAACGTAGATAACAGGCAAATACTTTCCAGCCCTTTAAGAAATCTTATCTTGCTTCTAAACACCTGTAATATCTTTGACAATGACATTCTGCTTAGATTTTTTTTTTTTTTAATGGCAGGCCAAGGTGCCTGTTCAGTTTGATTGAGAGGTGTCAAGTGGCTCTACAAAAAAGATGTAGGGAAATAATCATCCCCGAGATGCCAGTACTCCCACCAGAAATCTTTCAGGCACTTTCAGCTTCCATCCTGACAATTTGAATTTCAACTATGTTAGTCCTCTATGATATATTTAGAAAAACTGGCTGTGGAACATTAAAATAGTTTTAAGGTCTAAAGATTTTAGAACCCTATACATTAGCTGACTAACAGTGCAGGATGGCATTGAGGAAAATTAAACAATGTTGGTAATCATTAAGAATGTAGTAAACTGAATGTGATCCTATGTGGTTTACAAAGCAGATTCTTCCCAGGAAACAAGAGGTATCTTAAGTTCACAATCAGTCCAACGAAGCCAGATTATGCTAAGAAGGCTGCTCTTGTGTTCACTACTCAGCATTAAAGATGTGGATGGGTGAGAACATTTGGCTGGAAATGGCATCTAATGAGACAAAACACCCGGTTGGTAGGACAGAAACAACTACAGGCATAAGACAAACTCTGGGGCCCCCCCAGAGGACCTTTGTGTGGTCTAACTTTCCCACAGCGCTATTTACATCTTTGGAAATGCAAGAGGTTTAATTTTGCCAAGAATGAAGGTCTATGTATACGAGAGTTAGATAATGGCAGCTCTATTTTAGGCCCAAATAGTGTGTATTTATACGCACAGAGTAGTTGGAGGTTTTGAAACAATCATTGTTTAAAGTTCATAGAAAATTCACTAAAGCATTTTCTGAGAGTTGGAGTTCATAAATCCTACACCTCTTCCTCTCTACAGTTCCTTGATGAAGACAGATCCAAGGAGGCACAGAGAGATTACTTAGTTTTATAATGATTAAGCTAGATTGGAGGACATGGCTGGGCTATCTTCTTCTAGGAACTTGGACTTCAGGACCCTAACCTAATTACCCAGGAATAAGCAGACGGGCTGCACCTACACAGCACATACCTGGATGGCTCTGGGCAAGAGGCCGCTAAGCCTAGATGTGAAATAATATCAGCTTGGATATAGGTGTTCCATGCTGCCAAAAGTGCAGATGTGCTCTCTACCCCCACCCACTCTTGTATTTCCATCAATGTCGAGCTCTCATCACTTTCACCTACAAAAGTATCTATACACACACACTCACATGTGTGCTATGTCAACAGCAGGAAAAATCAGATTCTGATGACTTGCATGTGTTTGTTGATTCTATTTTAATTAAAGAAAAAAAAAAGCCTTTCATTGTAAATACTTTCAGTTCCACCGCAGATTTTTAGCAGAAGTGTGTCACGTTGAAAATCAATTATTCTAAACATCTAAAGCTAAAAGAATATTTTCAACAGCAGTGGCAAAAACAATAAAAAACCCCAAAGTCAGTAAATTTTAATCTATATAAGGTTTATTATGGAAAACAAAATGCAAAAAATCATACTTAAAATTTTTTGAGGGTAAAACTAAGTCATCCATTGAATTTCCTTCCTTCCTTCATTAAAAAATAAAGTCCAAAAATGAGAGTGGAACTGTATATAATTCCAAAATCTTGATCTAATATAAATTGTAACATTCCATCTTTTTTCTAGAAAATGAAAAAATTGGTAGGTCAATTTCTGGAGGATGGGGCTTTCTTGAATAAACCATTTTATGACTTTCATATATAGACATCATGAAAAGACATTTAGATTCTAATATTGGTACATTCATAAATAGAATCATTTTGAATATTACTGTTTCTTCAGAGATTTAACATTACACTACACTTTTGGTCTTTCTCAGCTGAGCATTTACACACATAAATAAATGATTTTCACATTGACAGCTATAGTTTTTCTGGCTGGCATTTAAATTAATAAACATCTTCCAAAGTAATTACATGAACTTATCTTTTAAGCAACTTAAGTAAATATTGACAAACATCATAATTCCAGGTATCCTGCTCTTAGAAACAATTATGTTTTTATTAGTTAAATAAACACAGCCAGCTATAGTTATAATTGTAGTGTTCTTATGATTGGTTAACCTTTTATTTTTATCTAAGACATAAAGATGGCACATTCATTCTCTAAAACATAAATATGTATTAAATATTATTAACTTTTTACTGAGAAGTGGTTATATTTTCACTTTGCCACACCAAATTCTCTATTAATGGGCACTCTCGCATTTCCATTTATATCTTCAACCTGATACTTAGCCAATATACTTTGCAGTGTCAGGGAGCCAGGGTCAAATTATAGTAGATTTTAGGAACCAGATCAGACTTTCTGATCACTAATAGAAAACATGAGAGAACCTCAAGCAACATCAGTTCAATGATTGGAATTGGGTTAAATTGACAAATGTTGTCCAGTGTCAACATTTGCTGGCTAATGTCTTCATCTTGTTATCTAGTTATCCACACAGCATTACCTTGTTATCAATAATAGTAATTACGTGGGCGCATTTTAAGGAGCTCCCGAATACTCATATCCCATTATCCTACCAAAATCAGTTGTTAATTTTTTTTTTAATTTACTCTTTGACTTCTTTGGTGTTGCTAAACATTGTTTTGCACATCTCAAGAGAATGCCTACAATCATTTTCCACTTTGATTATACACTATTTTGAAATCTAGAGATACATCTCTTAAAAAAGTTAAAGCTTTTATCAGCCTGTGCAAATAAACACACTAATAAATGTACAAGTGAAGCCTACAAAACATAATTTATTTTCCCCAGTGTTTGTCATTACCAGATATAAAATTAGGTGCTTAAACAACAGCATGAAACCTCTGAAGCTGCTCAGGTACCAGTCTATGCCTGAGTAAGACACTAACTAGATTTTCATAGTGAGGCTGGGCTTTCCTAAGCACCAAATCTGCTACCAAGGAGAATAACATCATTTAATGGGGAGCATTTGACTCAATATCAATGTATGTGAAACAGAACAGTCATGGAAAGATGCAGTTTTCAGTTAGTTGTTTTAATTTGTGACTTATTTAAATATTAACATGAATAAAATGCATTTGTGTGTGTGTATATATATACGTGAGTAAGCTATTTACAGTTATGCCATGTATACATTTTTATGTGTAGAAAATGAAAATACTCATTGATTAGCCCTTTTGAGGCTTTTGAACAACTGTTTCTTCTTCCTGCTTTCCTACAACTTTCTGAGGATTTAGATAATTCATACAAGGTATGTACACAATCACACCCATAGTATGTACATCCTAGTCACACACTTAACACGGAGAGGATGTGTGAGGAATGTAAATCATCCTGGTGGTCAAAGAACTGACCTTACCTGTGACTAATGGCATGGTTAACTAACCTGGCATATTTAGTAAGATGCCAATGTACTGCCAATGTATCCAGCCTTTGTGATAATTAGTTATCTACTCTCATAGATGACTAAAAAAAACAAAAACAAAAACAAAAAACCTAGCCCTTTCTGACTTTCAAAAATTAAAAGGACAAATTCTGTTACTGAATACATATGCACACTTCTGTTAGCTTTATTCATTTTGTACATGTGCCTACCTGATGACGGAACTTGGTTTTGAAATGGGACACAGCATGTTATTTTTTTTCTACACATAAAAATAGAAAACCAACCACTCACAGACTGTACACTTACAAAATGTATTGACATACCACAACCAGCTACAGTATTATGCACAACATATTGTTCACACATTAGTACAGCAGAGATAAATACATCTAGAAATTTAGTAATTATTATTTTATATTTCTTTCTTGAGCTTCAGGCCCTGTTAACCTTTCTCAGCTCAGGAAAAGCTATCTCCAGACGTCCTTAAAACAAAAATTAGTCTCTTCCTCTAGGGATTGAGGAGCATGACTCTAATCCTGCAATCTTCTGATTTACCAACATTGTTTTAAGATGTGATGGAAAACATGAAAAATAATTTGCTCAAAGGTGTGGCCTAAAATAAATGCTAAAAAATCTCAAATCATTAAGAGAGTCTGATAAACATGGGTAAGCCCCTTCTACCTATTTAACAGATTGCTCTATACATAGTCTTCACATATTAAAGCAAAGATATGAATCAGAAAAAGTTGTTTATCTGCTTAAAAGTTTTGTTAAAGAATAGACAATTTAATTTTCTAAACAAAGAGTAATGCTAGCTGTAATGTCAAAAAGCAAGCTATAATTTTTGCCCTGCAAATAAATGGGTGACATCTCCACATCATAAGACATTAGGAAAGAAGTTAGCATTTCTCTCCCAATTATTACTCCTAAACACAAATCACTAGGGTATTTCTCATCATAATTATCACCATGCTGGTTGGTTATCAGTATCTTTTTTGAAGTGTAAAGTATGTGACTTATTCCTACCGTTTTGCAGCCGATTCTGAACTTGAACTGAAAAAGGACTCGATGAAGGATCAGTGTTTAGAAACACCCATCTGGAATATAATTTTCTGTAAGGCATTATTTGAGGCCCCTTTTGAAATGAGTACTCATGTTTTAGTTATTTTATATTTGGAACCCATTTTTCATAGCTAAGGCTGGTAATCCTCTAGGCAGAGTTAACTGAATTGCTTTTCCACACGCAAGTGTCCGGGAAGAGTAATTACAGTATGTTTAACCCCTTCATTTCAACAAAGTTTCTGGTTGTAGCCATCTTGAATTCTAAGCTAGCAAGACTTTTGACTCCTTTTTTTGTCTTGGCTATAATTAAGACAGAGATGTCAACCATATCCCTAACAACACTCACCGATGCTATACCTCTTTATAGAGCGCCTAAACAAGTTTTTCTAGCAAGAAAAATATGCCTTTGCTTATTTTATCCTGTGGGTTACAGTCTTCATGGAGCAAACCATATTATATAATGGTGTACCCATATAGATGCACTTGCTGGTATAACTGCCTCTTTGGGCACATTATTGCTTGGCTTTAATTTCATTTTCAACAGTCTTTATTCTCATGATGAGTATCTGAGATATCTGGGTCTTAAAAAAAAACAAACAAAAAACCAAACTTGTGAATAACATCTTGTTGCACCATTCTGGCCTCCATGGTCATTTCACCAAGGCCCACAGTTATTTAAATGTTCTTTATAATTATCATCACCTTGATTTAACTAATAGTCAACAGTAATTTTTCAGGATTTTTTCTCGTTTCTATCTACATATATATATATATATACAGATGTATTGGATCTACTTTGAGAGAGGTTATTTGGTTGTGGCAAGTGAGTAGTTTAGCTGGTGAGTGTTCACAGTTAAAAGTAGCTGTAATGACCTCTGACAGATGTCACTGATTACTTGTGAGACAGAATTTTTCCACCTCAATCCATCTTCATTATTGTCCTTGGTCATTGCAAATCAAGTTTATCTGATTTCTGTAGCCAAGGAGATTTTTTTCCCCCAAGAGTAGGATAAAGTTCATGGAAATGTTTCAGTATTTACAAGACTATTTTTCCCCTTTTGCAAAAATGTCTAAAATTTTGTAGACATCCTTAAGCCCATGTGTCTGCAGAGATGACGCTTATAATTACTCAGCCAGTTGCAGAATTTCATGAAGGATATTGTTACAAGAATGGACAGGAGATTTAGCATATCACCTGTTACTTGCCAGGTGGCAGCAGCTGACCCACATTTGGAGAGATTCAACCAAAAGGGCCACACACGGCATCAAAGAACATCGCTAACAGAAAACAAAATGCTCAGATATCAATATAAAATAGCAAACACTGAAGCAGACATGGACAAGCCTTCTGATTCACTGTGTAGACAAAACAGGGGCGGGGACAAGATGGTCAGTTCATTTATCCAAGATACTGCTGAGTTCACCACGTTATTATCACAAAGGGAAATTCACAGGCCTCATTTCTCAAATACCATTTAGGACAAAGCAGGAGAGAGTAAACAGCGTCATCTCCATGGCAGCATTGTAGACAACGAGTAAATCAGACAGGTAGAGGCCTACACAAGGCTACAAGGGCCCAGTTTTCAGTAAAAACACATATACATATATGCAAACCTTACCCTAAGGTATTGTTTTTCTTTATAATGATTCTTAAAAGTAGACAGGGGATGTAGTGAATTATATGGTACTAGAAATGAACAAATTTTGTTAACACTTGCACAATATGTAGGAAGAATAGAAGATATTTTCTCACATTTTGGCAGCAAAACAGTAACAGCAGATACAGCAAAGGCCAAACAATTTACATTAACAGCATACTCATATATATCCTCTGTAAACAAATTTTAAAGTCACATTATATTATATTCTTCATGTGGTATATATAAGTACTCCCAGAATGATAGGAACTCCCAGAAATGAGAGGAATAATATTAGAATAAGCTAGGAACAATAAAACCACAATACTCTGGGATGCAACCAAAAGTCATTTTCTTCTTCTGTTTTCTACTTTAAAATGGCAAGCTCCTATTGAGGATTTGGTTCTAAAATTCAACCTCTAGGGTATATGTTATACATGCTTATTTACTTCAGTCTATTTAAAATTTGATATGTAAGCTATAGCATGAAGAATACTGGTATCCAAAATAACAATTATCAGACAATTCTAAAGATTAAGAAATCATCAAAAATCAAACTATATTCAATATAGCTGAACTTGTCAAGGTAGGAAAACATACCAATATATTTTATAAATACTTCATTTTGGATGCAAACGAAAAGGTTTCGTTGATCTAATAAAATGTTTGACTTATGCCTTTGGTCCAAAACACAAATGTAAATAAGAATTTTACTGTATGTAAAGCAGTTGGTCTGTGGCATCAAAGCCAAAAATCTAGAAAGAGATAATTAGGAAAGCACTGAAGATAAACATGTGACAGCTGAAGCAATGACATTTTTCTTGTGGTCATTAAAATAGAAAAATCAATATTTAAATTCTAGTATTCACTTAGTAAGCTGTATAGCATCTGAACATTTTAAATGTCTCATTATCTTCCAGACACTGTGTTCTAATTCATCTCTCTCACACTACTGGGTTAAGAAACATTTTATGTGTATTTACTCAATAAAATATTTCCTCCATATATTTCAATGACTAAACAGCATTTAAAAGGAACAAAACATCTAAAAGAAATTAAGGACAAAACCAACTTTCAACCTGGTATCTGTCATGCAGGGAAGCTAAGGAATTGCCAAACAAGTTCAAAGAGTCTGCCGCCCACTTTTATGTGTTGAATGAACCTCAGAAGTCATGAATCATGTATTGAATGTCAATGCTGTGTCACAGATTGAAGGGAAGGAGGGACGCCTGAGTGGCTCAGTGGTTGAGCATCTCTGCCTTTGGCTCAGGTCATGATGTGGGATTGAGTCCCACATCGGGCTCCCCACTGCTCCCCACAGGGAGCCTGCTTCTCCCTCTGCCTATGTCTCTGCCTCTCTGTCTCCCATGAGTAAATAAATAAAATCTTAAAAAAAATGGTGGGGGGGGGGGAAGGAAAATTTCAAATCAATTTTTTATGGTGGGAGTACTTAGGGTATCATAAAGCAAATGCATGGCTGGTCTTTAATGGCTCTTTCTTTATCTGTTTGAAGATCTATTTCATACCTGTTCTGAAAAGCTGTCCCTTCTTTAAGGTTCAATAAACAACCAAACAAGAAAGGTTTTGTACTATTTTGTGACAATTTCTGGAGTGTGGTAGGAGTAAAGATGAAGTACAAAACAATTAAAGATTAAGAAGGAAAGGCCAGTTCCAGTACCAAAGAAAACGAGTTAAAGTTCCTCCATCAAACACGAAGTTTTACATTGAAGGGCACAACCACAGCACTAAATTTAGTTTTAAGTAATTCAATGTAATTTTCTTAATTTGTTTATTTAATGTGCAACAAATGACGACAACTCTCTTAGGCCTCTGCTTCATTTTTAACTTGAACTACTTATTATTTATGAATTTTATAACTTACAAATTTATAGCTACAAATTTGTAATTTAACTTCAGCTCTTTATCATTCATGTGGTTACTCCAGACTCATGAAGATAAATATTATTACCAGATGCTAAATTATTCTTTCTTCCCCTCTTTTAATGCAGTAACAGCCTATTCCAGTAACTTCACAGCAGAGGATTACCTGGGGCCCACCCATCTGGAGCGGATACTGTTGCCAGCTGCTACTGTGTACACAGGGTGTTCTCTGTGTATACACAGCGTGTGTGCCAATGTGTGAGGGAGTCAGGCAGTGAGGCAAGGGTAGGAGTGAGATTACATCCTGGCAAAGACATCTCCAACAAAAGCTACATGAACACTCCTACAAATGGGTATTCAAGGCCAAAAGAGAATTTTAGACAAAATTTCTAACCATTAATAGTAATTTGATTGCTAATTTCATGGCAATTTCTACTTCAGGTAGTATTCTTAATAGAGGCCAATTGGTAAGAAACAGAAAAACGCACCTCATTACAAAATTCATTACAAATTCCAAGTATAACAACTGCAATTTTACCATTCTCAGGCTCTGAGAGTACTATGACTGGAGTCTATTTATGAGGTCTTCATATATAGTCCAATTGCTTTGAAAGAAACCAGTGGCTATATACTAATTTAGGCTGTGCCTTGTTTAGCATCTGGTATTAAAGTTTAGGTATGATTTTCCCCTATATGTTCAGAATCTGCAAAAGAGAATTCAAAAAAAAAAAAAAAAAAAGCCAAAACGGAAATTGTCAACTTACTGCACAAATGACATTTATGAGTCTCCAGAGAGAGAGAGAGAGAGAGAATAATAGCCAGACACCCTTTTCTGGCTCACCAAGGAGAACAATCTCAGAGAAGGCAACCAGCAAGCACCCCACCCACCATGTTTAACAATCTGATTTTCTAAATGCAAAGTGGAAACAGTGATCTCCCTACAATGAATCTAGCGAGGGGGACACTTTTCTAGTGTCCTATCTCATTTCCATCTTCCAGACTCCCCCCAAATCTCAAGCCAATGCTCATCATCCCAGCTCAGTGCCCTGCAATACACTCACGGGTACGAAGGACACACTCCTTTTCCAGAGACAGGTGAGTGCTGAGCTCAAACAGGTGTCTATGTTCTCAAAAACTATAGCCCACCCGAAGCTCAAACCATGTTTTAGTAAAGGCCTCTTTTATTGGGTTTGAAGTATGAGATATGATGGTATTTCTCTTAAAGTCAGTAAGTCTACACAGGCTGCCTTTTTACTACAGATTAGAAACTTAAGCAATTAGATGATATTAGTCTACATACAAAAACTGTGAGGAAGCTTCTGTTCTATTTGGTGTTGACTACATTTTCTATTGGAAGCTACTGGACAAGCAAGTCAAAAGAAAAATATAAACTATCGCATTTACAGGAATCAAAATTAAATATATTGCTTTTGTTACTTCTTTTTCTTCAACACAGAAAAGAGAGTGTTTGGTAAACTGGCTATTTATAATTCCTTACCAAAATCTTAACACTCTCAGTTGAATGTTTTTGGAGAACACCTGTACAACACAAACCTTAGTATTATTAATAATTCGATGACTCCTTCTAAGAATTCAGTTGCATTGTAGGGAGATCACTGTTTCCACTTTTGCACTTTCTCCAGAGTAAAGAAATACGAATTTAGTCAGAAGCATAGTGTTGTTCCTCCCTTCTAGTGCAGGGAAATCCATCTATATAAATTCATGTTTTATGTGGGCACTATTCATATTCAATAGCTTAGTTAACTTTCCTAACATAACTTTCTTAATATTTGATAACGGTGTAACAAGGTTTACAGAAACAATGGCCTGCTGATGTTTACAAATATTAATTCATGTTTGGTATTTTATGCTTTTAAATGCTTTTACTTAATGTCACCTGGCCTAAGAGTGAGTCAAATCTGTTTTCACATTTTTATTATAGTTCTTATCATCTGTTTAAATTTTGTGTGGTCATAGCATTCTCATTGCAATACGACTAGAACGACCTAACAGCGTTTTTGCTAGTAGTGGTTTTGCTATTTTTAATATTAAGCGGGGATTTTATTGGCAATACCACAGGGTGATAAATTGAGGCAGTCATACAGAACGACCTACGTGTAACAATAATGCTAGTTCCAGAAGCAACATCGTAATAACAATAATAATAATAATAATAAACCCAGTGAATATTATCTCCTCTTAATTAAGGTCGTTAACCTTCATTGAAGCTTTCTCCTTTCCTCCTGTTCTTTCTTTCAACTATTTCTATTTATGGAGCCCCAATCAAAGGACCCAACAGTTCTTAAGAGCAACTTCCGGTCGTTAATACTTGCTTCCTCTTTCTGGTCTCTCGGAAAAAGAAAACGAAAGAGAAGCCTAGGTCAGCCTGGACCCCCGAGCCCCCGGGAGTACCACGGACGCGCGCAGACCAGGCCGGACGCGCTCGCCTCAGTCCAGCACGGAAGAGGGGGCGGGGCGGACGCAGCAGTTGGGGCGGCGGAAGGTCTGCAGCACCGACTGCAACACGCTGTGCTGCCGTCCTTTGAGCTTCTTATTTGAAGAAGTATCTGAGGAAATGGATCTCCGGGCCTGGCTGCTTTGCGCCTTGATTAATTTCTCGTGTTCCCTGATCTGTCTCTGCAGGTGGTTCTGGATGGCGATGCCCAGGGACTCCGGGTCCAGGGAGGCCCCGTACACTTCCCAGGTCATGCCCTGCTCATCCCACACCACGTCCCTGACGCGCTTGGACTGCTTCAGCTGCAGCTTGGAGTCGGGGCCGAGCTGCTTCTTCTTCTCTCCCGGGGTGAGCCCCACCTGCGCCGCGGCCGCCGTCACGTTGAGCTTTTGCTCCCTGAGGAACTCGCTGACGCGGCTGGCGCGGCGCGGGCTGGCTTTGGCCAAGCGAGAGGGGGTCCTCTTGCCGGAACCCGGACTGGAGTCGCCCACGGCGGCGTCGCACGGCAGGCTCAGGCTGGCGGCGGCCTTGGGCGGGCGGCTTTCCTCCGACGCCGCCTCCTGGCTCCGCCTCACGGGGGACGGCGTAGCACCGGCAGCGGGCGCGGGGCCTCCACCTTCCCAAGACTTCGGGTTGAGCAGCAGCGTTTTGGCGTCCGCCCGCGCCCCGCCGTCCAGGCTCTCGGTGCCCCGACGCGCTGGCCGGTTTCCCGCCTGAGGAGACGCAGCCTGCTGGTCCCCCGCGGCTCCTCCTCCGTCAGCCGGGCCCCAGCTCTCAGGGCCGCGCGAGTCCGGGAGCCGGCAGTCTGCGTCTGTTCGGGGACCGTCTGCGCTTTTCACCGCGACCTCAGCCGGCTTGGTTTCAGAGCCCCCCACCTGGTGGCTTGTTTCAGGGTGACTTCCCGCGCTGACAGAAATCTGGTCGGTGGCGCTGGCTTTTGGGGAGCCAGACTTCACACTCGAGGGCTGTTCGCAGCTGGGCGCCTCCCTAGTTGGGGTCATTCCTGCTGACCTCCCGGCTTCCCGACACATACTCTGAGCATTACCCGCCGCCGCCGCGGTCGGTGACACGGTAAGGACCTCCCCTGGTAGCCTCACCAAGTTACCTTCTCCTTGGAAAGCCGTGGAAACGGCAGTAGGCGCCTGGCCGCGCGCCTCCGGTGTGATGCCTGGGCACTGACCTGGCTCCTGGGGGCCCAGGAGCTTGTCAGACAGCTCCACGGTGTGGCTCCCACTGCCACCCCCATGGCAGACGACACGAAGCTGCTCCTGTGGTTCCAAACGCTCAGGAACGGGCGTTTCCTTTAAGAATGCTGTGAGGATGCTGGGGCTGGTGGAGACGGATCTGCTCTCGACACTTGCCACTGCCTGCACCTCGGCGTCTTGCTGAGCCCTGCTGGGAACTTCCCTGACCTCACCCGCAGCTTGGTTGGTCATTGTACTTGCTTCTTTGAACCTTAACACCTGGTGCTGCGCTGGCAGCGGCACCTTTCCCAGATCCGGAGGAAACGTGGAGCCTTGACTAGTGAGGTGGGATAGTTGAGTTGTCACGGGGGTCACACTCTGGCTGTCCGAGGTGGTGGCAGGGGGCTGTTTGTTCCCAGAGCATCCATCTTCTCTTGCTGGAGGTTCACAGGACCTTGTCCAGGGGTCACACATAGCTCCTGGCCTTTCCGCTTCAGGTCCGCCTACAGGAGAGGAGGTGTGAATGAACACCCTGGCTGCCATATTTGCAGTTTGTACCATTTCCTGGATTGTTTCTGGAGAAGGAAAATCACAGGGCACTTGAGCTTCGCTGTTGCCCCGGGTGCTGCCCGCCGGACAGCTTGACGTTTCAGCTTGCTCTCCTTCTGAGGAAGTTCTCTGTGTTTTCAGCAGTGTATCTTCAGGTTCTGATGAGGGGCTGGCCTTGAGCTGGGCACCTGGGATGGCCTGGTAGGCATGCTGACTGGCTGGCATGGTCAATGCTTCGTCTAGATCCTTTCCTGCTGTAGAACACGGGGCTGGTGCTGTGGGCTCGCAGCTTCCTGGCAGCTGGGTATGGCCAGGAGAGTTGCACGCGGAAGACACTTTTTCCACCTCATTGAAGATACCAGGAGAAGACATGTCCGGCTGGGTGGTCTCATGCTCATAGGCCTGCATCAGGGCCTCAGCAGCTGCCCTGGGGCTGAGGACTGGCTCTTCAGGAGGTCCAGAGAGGCCATTGGTGTTCTTACACAGGAGGGCTGGTGGAGGCTGAGGTGAGGCAGGCGGCACTTCTCCTAGATCCTCCTCTTTTCCAGCAGCTGTGATCAAGGAAGTTTTAGCAGATCTCAAAGGGTCAGGTACAGTCCCCATGGAATTTTTCTTAAGAAAAATCTCAAGAGCTCTCTGGTGCAGTGCTCCCTCAGGGAAGCAGTCTTAGCTCAGTGTGAAGACTCAGTCAGGGATGATGACCTTTCTGAAGGGTCAATCTGCGAATAAAGGAGACGGTATCATTAATACACTACAGCATTTAAGGACTGAAAATACACCAAACTGTCATTTGTAGATCTTATGAGCAGGGCGCCTGGGTGGCTCAGTTAATTAAGCATCTGCCTTCAGCTCAGGTCGTGACCCCACGATCCTGAGATCCAGCCCCACATTGGGCTCCCTGCTCAGTGAGGAGCCTGCTTCTCTCTCTCCTGGGGCCCTTCCCCCTTGGGCTCTCTTTTGCTCTCTGTCTCTCAAATAAATAAATGAATAAATAAATAAAATCTTAAAAAAAAAACTTACAAGCACATTAAACCTTTTTCTCCTACATCTGTTGCTATAAAAATAGATCTTAGGAAGAAAGATTTTGAAGAAAATAGTTTAATTATACAAGTATTATTTTGGTATAGTAGCCTCTGCTTGCATCCCGCTGCTGTCTAGTAAATATGTTTTAAATGTATTTTACCTGAACAGATGATAACTACCCAAAAGTCATTTGTGTAGTCTGATTTACCAGATATCAGAAAATCCTATAAGGCTACTATAATCAAATCAGTAAGTTGAAATAGGCCTAAACAAATATGTGAAATAGAGTATCTAGAAATAGATCCAGATATAAATGAAGATTTAATATGTGACAAGGGAGGCATTTCAATTTAGGGGCAAAATGATGGATTACTTAATATATGGAGCTGGCAAACTGTTAATACATCTGGAAGAAAATTAGATCTTTATCTTACACCAACTCCAAAAATAAATCCTAGATGGATTTATATGGATTAAAGGTTAAAATGTAAAATAAATAAATAAAAAAAAATCCTGTAAGAAAACCTAGGAAACATAAATATAATCCAGGGGCAGAAAGAATAGGCTTCTTTTGGCAAGGGAGAAAATACAGAAACTATAAGAAAAACTAAATATAAGTGATCAAATAAAACCCAAAAGTTTTGTATGGCAAAAGATACTATAAAAAATACAAGTGATTTGAAAAACAAATGTTTAAAACTGTAGAGAACAGGTAAAAATATCTACACTATAGCAGATCTTTTTTTTTTTTTTAATTTTATTTATTTGTCCATCAGAGAGAGAGAGAGAGAGAGGCAGAAACATAGGCAGAGGGAGAAGCAGGTTCCATGTAGGGAGCCTGACGTGGGACTCGATCCTGAATCTCCAGGATCAGGCTCTGGGTTGAAGGCAGCGCTAAACTGCTGAGCCACCCGGGCTGCCCCTATAGCAGAAGATCTTAAAAGTTTATAGGAGTTGAGGCACCTGGGTGGCTCAGTTAGTTAAGCATATGTGTCTTGATTTTAACTCAGGTCATGATCTCCAGGTCATGAGACTGAACCCCATGTGGGCTCACACCTAGTGTGGAATCTGCTTAAGATTCTCTCAGTCTCCCTCTGTCCCTTCCCCCGCCCCTGCTTGGTGCATGGGCTCTCTCTCTCTCTCTCTCTCTCTCTCTTTCTCTCTCAAAAAAAAAAAATTTATAGGGAGACAAAGTTCATTGGAAAAATGGACACAGAACACAAAAATGCAACTTAAAAGATAGGAAACCCAACAAGCTCGTGGAAAGAAGATCAAATTCATTTGTAGTCAAAGAAGTGCAAGTAAAGTAACTGAGATTTTACATCAATAGCACTTGCAAAATCTTAAAAAAAAAAAAAAAAAAAAAAAGAGCATTATGACCTGGCAGTTTTTTCATTAATTGTAGGTACAAACTGTGTACTCTTAACAGTTTTCTTTAGGAAGCAGTTTAGTTTTTTTTTTTTTTTTTTTTAGATTTTATTTATTTATTCATGAGAGACACAGAGAGAGAGAGAGAGCACGGCAGAGACACAGGCAGAGGGAGAAGCATGCTCCATGCAGGGAGCCCAACGTGGGCCTCAATCCCAGGTCTCTGGGATCACACCCTGGGCTGTAGGCGGCGCTAAACCGCTGAGCCACCCAGGCTGCCCATCAGTTTAGTTTTTAAAAGGAAAAACACACATGTCCTTGACCCAGAGACCCCAACTCTATCAACAGAAATAAAATACCAGCATATCTAGAGAGAGATACCAGTATGCTTATTGAGGTACTATTTGTAGGAGCAAAAAAACTGGAAGCCAACTGATCTCCATGAATAGGAGGAATACGGGAACAGATCACAAAATATACCTGTACTGTGGAGTGTTATGCAACCATTAAAAGAACCAGCTAATTGGGCTGTAAGTGTTCACTTGGGAGGGATTTCCCCAAGGTATGGCTGAGAGAGAAAAGCAAGGTAAGGAAAAGAATATATACATTTTCATTTTTGTGAAACAATGACCTCAAACACTACACTAAAACACACACTGACCTAAATCATGCCCTGTGGGTGTGTGTGCAGACATGGTTGTATGTGATTACATAAATTCTAAAGATATTTAGAATGAGACATGTTACGTCTTAATGGAGGGAGTGTGATGAGTTGAAGACAGAAAATGAGAGATGGAGAGACTGAAAGGTGGGAAAAGACTAGATTCTGAAAAGTATATCTGAATTTTAATGTATATTCAGTTTATTTTCTCCTCCAAACCAGCTCTTACAAGTAACTTCATCACTCATATTGATGGGTTGAATATTTTCCCATCCTTGGTCTGTCTTGACTACTCTCTGCTCACTCAAACCCTTTCCATGTCTTCCTTATTGGAGATTTCTGTTGCAATGGCTGGGCCCCAACCCCCTCTTACCTTCTCTCCTCACCTGCCTTTATTGTGCCTTTCCTCTCGCTCTCTGCTATCCTCCTCAGAAAGCCTACCTGTTCTTCAAGGCTCCACTTAAATCTCATTTTCTTTCTGAAGGCCTCTGATGCTTTCAAGTCATAAAGTCTCCTCTTAAAATCATACAGCTATAGTTATCTGGGTCCTTCTTATGCACTGTTTTTGTACCGTTGTACTTGTATAAATGTTGTATTTCTCCAAAGGTACTTCAAGTTCCAGGAGGGAAGAAGACAAGCTTATTGATTTTTTTCTGTTCACTCCACAGGAGACAGTGCCAAGTCTTGTGCATAAAAAGGTGTTAATTGATCCCATTTCCCTCCAAAATGGCCATTATTAAAGCCCTGCCAAACTTCAAAATAATAGGAAATTTCAACCCATGATGTATTAATCAAAACGCAATTTAAAAAAAGAGTGCTATTTTTGAAAGAAAATGGTTGTATCTTATTTATGAAACTTTTTTTTTTTAATTTTTATTTATTTATGATAGTCACAGAGAGAGAGAGAGAGAGAGAGAGAGGCAGAGACACAGGCGGAGGGAGAAGCAGGCTCCATGCACCGGGAGCCTGATGTGGGATTCGATCCCGGGTCTCCAGGATCGCGCCCTGGGCCAAAGGCAGGCGCCAAACCGCTGCGCCACCCAGGGATCCCCTTATTTATGAAACTTTATCTGTAATTCCATGTTAGACAATTAAAAACAAGTCCAGTGGACATCTGCTACAAAAGCTGGAAGGTTTCATAAAGCCAGAAGGACAGAACATCGCCTATGTTATATAGCGGGAGCAAAGAAACCTGGTTTGCCAAAGAGAACTGTGAAATATAAACAGCTCAAGGTTCAGCAACTGAAGTTCGAAGACGCAGAAAAACATGATGGATTTCAGAAAAACTCTCAGAATTCACTACATTAACTTCCATTTTTTACAGATAGCTAGCTGCTGATACTAGATTAACTGTGAAAGGGTGTTTTGTTTATTTATTAATAGAGGTAAAACTATTCATCAACTTAAGAATCAAAAAGAAATACCAGATTGCTTGGCTAATACCTGTAATTTGAAATCTTTTGATTCATGGGGAGATAAGAAATCAACACTTCTCTCAAACATGTCTGCTAAAGTAATTGTCACAGCATCTTCATGCACCCAGAAAAAAACCATCTCCCCTTTCCAACCAAAAGCAGAAATCTATAGTCTCTAATAGGTTAGACAAATAGGACATTTTAAAAGTGTAATTACTTGGTGGCTTAGAGTGAGGAGTGCATATCTTTTAAACCAAGCCGAGTCCATTAATGTAAGATTTAATAACCTCTAAAAATGAAATTACAAACAGGTAGCCTGCAGCTGAATGAATCTCTGCTGCAGGTGTGTATGTGTGTGTGTGTGTGAGAGAGAGAGCGCGAGAGAACGCAAATGCACATGGTACAAGGGCAGGAGGCAGGGTGTATATACTGCATGGTTTCCCCTTTTCTTCCCACCTTCTGTCTCTTTTCCCCTCTCCCCTTCTCTTTCTCCCCCCCCCCCCCCCCCCCATTGAAGAGATCTTTCATAAAAGATTTCTTGAGGCACCTGGGTGGCTCAGTGTTGAGTGTCTGCTTTTGGCTCAGGTTATGATCCCGGGGTCCTGGTATGGAGTCCCACATCGGGCTCCTTGCAGGTAATCTGCTTCTCCCTCTGCCTATGTCTCTGTCTCTTTGTGTCTCTCATGAATAAATAAATAAAATCTTTTTAAAAAAAGTCAGATTCTCTTTTCGCTAGTCTTTAAAAACTCAGAAGGTATACATTTCTAGACAGCAACCACTAGGTGGTGACAATGAGGACTGGTCACCTTGACCAGCATGGACCTTCCAGGTGGTGTATTCCCCACAGGCCTTGCTTTCCTAGTTGATAGTACTTACCCTGGACTTGTGAGGGCAGCTAAATTTGAGAACTTTGTTCTAAGAACACTGACAGAGTCGCCTTCCCAACCTAAGTTTTAGTCCTTGGGGGGCAGTTTGATATTCTGTTTAAGAATATGAACCCTGGGGCCAGAACTCCTGGATTAGAGTATCAGTTCCACTAGCTAGCTCCAGCTCTGAGTGTTTGGGCAAGTAAGTTAACCTCTGGAGGAACTCCTTTAATCTGTAAATTAAGGATAATAATAATAGTACTGACTGGGACGTTGTGAGGAATAGATTTTGGCATTTAGAGCAAACAGCATCTTGGCACATATTAAACACCTATTGAGCATCAGCTTCTTTGGAAAACCACGATATTTAGGCTTTGATCTGTGTTAAAGAAAAAAATTATTCTGACACTTGTGAAGATGGTAAGGAGGACTTTATTCAGGACTACTGGGCTAGGTGTCAAGATCATTGCATAAGGAGAGACAGATCAAGTTCAACTCCAAATACGATGGCAAAGCTAAGTAGGATTTATAACTAAGAAGCAGATAAGGAGGGTGGCAGCGGATGCAAAATTACTAAAAGGAGACATTAAAGGTAGGGAGATTCTTGCTGAATGCAGACCAGGTGATCAGCTCAGGGATGGTAGGAGGATGAGAAATTTGATCTGTTATTGAGGATATCAGATATCCTCAATAGACAGATTCTCTCTAAAGAGAATCTCTAGAGATCCCTAGGATTCTCTCTAAACTGGCTTAGCAGGATTCTTGCTAAAACTGGGTGCTTTAAGGACAGGCATGGAAGCCCAAGATGGAGGCCTAGTCAAGAAGAGGGCTCAGAGGAGGCTGACTACAGTTTATTCAAGTGGGAGTCCTTGTCATCTTTGTCATCTGCACTGGTGAATACAGATTTTCTTATGAGACACTTTGCAGCAAAATGAATTCCTTCCGAATTGGCCACACATCACACAGGAGCTAATGGCCCCTCTGAGTTTGTCTTTAAGTTTGATGGGTACTAAACTACTAACAGCATGTCCCTTTGGTCCTTCTGCCCTTAAAATCATGAGCAAGGATTTAAGGCCTCATTGCAACAACGGAGTAAGCCTGCAAGGTACTATTCACCTTATACAGGGAGGGAAACTGAGATCCAGAGGTTAAGTAACTTACTCAAAGCTGAATACCTGTAATTTCTATTGAACTGAATTTTACCGATGCAAATGCCTGAGCTCCTGTACTGCTGCCGTATTATCTGTAACTCTGGAAAGAAAATGGAAAGAAAGGAAAAAAAAAAAATATATATATATATAATCTCCAGAGGAGAGAGAGACTTCTGTTTTTGCAAGTGGCTTGCAACTCAGGGGCAGCCTGGATGGCATTAACACAGACTACAATGACATTCCTAACTGGTCACTTTATGAAATACCCACTCTGTTGAAGGCTGCCACTGCCACCATTCATCCTGAAAATAGTGGGTTCCACTACTATGCCACGCTGCCTATTTTCATAACAGACACCCACGCTTAATAAGACAAACAGCAGGGAAACTCAGTCCTTTGTGATTTGCTCCAAAATTGCTCTGGTGGAAAGAGCATTAGAGAACCAGAGGGAGGGTTGGCAGTCTCAGACCAGCAGGATGCTGATATGCTGCAGGTCACGGTGATAATCCTGTGGGCAGCAGTTACCCTTGCCCGCTTCAGAACTGCCACATTGCTAGAACAAGGGCTTCAGGATGTCATCGCATCTCTTTAGCGACATTTTGAGGCAAGTGTTACAGGGATCTTGGTGATCCCTCTATCCCCAGATAACTGACAGCAGCTTTTGGCCTTCATGTGGATATGCAAAGACCTTTGAAGAACAAGTGAGGTTAAGAGGTAAGGGACTATTAATCCTTAAGAAAAGGATAAAAAAAATGTCATCTGGCATCCTATTCAACCCGATTTTTTTTCTCCCTTTTATTGAGAACCTTTGTCTAGATATTTGCATTCTGAGCCTAGCAGATCCTGTCGGTGCGCAGTTTGAAGGAGACGTGATTCAATCCCAAGAAACACCCACAAGCTAGGAAAAGCAGCTAGTTTTTTCTTTAAAAATTCATACCTTCACACTAACAGCTGCCTCAAATGCACTTCAAAGATCTAGCTGAAAAACTGGTTCTTCCCTTGGAACCGCATCTAAAGCAAATCAGAACGGCTGAAGAGACAAGAAGGTCGCTTTGCTGAGTGCCTCTCACAGTGCCAGGCAGACCCTCAGCCCTACTGGGTACTTTAATGAAGGCACAGGACAAACAAGTTACATCCCTCTCCCTGTTTGGCTCTTTTGTTCAACCCTCTTCTAGGAAAACAAACGCATAGCTTATTATTATCTCATTGAATTCCACTGTAAGCAGGGCTAGATGAAGACTAAGAAGGAAAAAAAAGGGCTTTAAGAAGCATGAAGACCCCACATATATCCCCGCTGTTTTGTCAAACACAAAACCTGAACAGGAGGCTTCTAAATTCACAACAGAATCACAGAGCCTGGCAGGTGCTTCCTTATTTGCTCTCTTATTTGTATTCCTGACACTGTTCTCTAGAAGAAGGTGTTTCATCCTCAGAATAACTCTCTGAGGATGGACCTACTCTGAGTTCCACTTTGCAAGTGAGTAAGGGATAGGCAGGGCTACGCAGGGAGAGATAGGTAGGGGGCTTTGTGATCAGACTCACGGAAATCCCCAAAATGCTGAGGTATAAGGAAACCAGAGAAACCAGAGAGAAGGGAACAAACCTGATCACCTTGCCCTAGATGTGTGTGTGTGGGGGGGGGGGGGGGGATGGGGGGATGGGTGTGGTGGTGGTGGTGGTATCTTTTTTATGACACTCACCTGTGACCAACAAAGAATAACCAGACCTAAGAAAGAAGCCCTTAAAGATGTTATCACCACCAGTCCTTACTCAAGCCAAAACATCACAAGAGTGATAAGGCCACAAGCTCCCTAGTCAGTTCTAAATTAAAGACTGTCAGTGGAAGCCCAGGTTAGCAACCCTGTCCAGACTCTTCACTCCTAAGACCTCTCTCTGTATCCTCAGTTAATAAAACTCTATCACTGTACTTGCTCTCCTGTGTGTCCGGGAGATTCCTTCTTCCACTCTGTGAGACAGAACCTAGCTCTTCCACTTCACAGATCTGGAAACTGAGGCAGGACAACACAAGCGATAAATGTTGGAGACCAGATTTAAATCCAGACCCTCTGCCTCCAGAGTCTGTGTTGTTAACCAGTTTCACACAGCAGGGAATAGGGCACTTTTCATGGAGGCAAGCTCTAGGAGCCAGGAAGGAAGCATCATCAGACAATAAAGGGAGCAATAGAAAATTCAGAAAACATAGCCTTGAAACTGATGAGGGAGCAGAAGACAAGCTGAAGACAAGTACAAACTGACGCCCTGTAATCGCCCCTTCCAGGTGGGATGTGTGTGACATTCCTCAGGCATCCCTGGCTGCCCTAAAGCTAAGGGGAGGAAAAACAAATGGCCACTTGACAGAGATCACAATCCTGCATGACAAGAGTCTCCCTCAGTCTACAAATGTTTTAGTGATTTACAAGAAAAAAAGGTTATTGATAAGAATGACCTAACTTCCAGAAGGAAATGTAGATAAAATTAAAGGTCCTTATAATCTGCAGCCAATTGACAAATACTTGAGGCAGCAGAGTATAATGTTCCTCCAGGAAGCTCCCACTGTCTTCATGTTAATATGCTTTGCTAGAGGGAAAAACAACCTTAACTTGACATTGGCAAGGCCTCCAGTATCTTGTAGGTCCTATTTAGCAAAAGAAAGTTCTTTGACACCTGGGTGGCTCAGCGGTTGGGCATCTGCCTTCCGCTCAGCGTGTGATCCCATGGTCCTCAGATGGAGTCCCACATCAGGCTCCCTGCATGGAACCTGCTTCTCCCTCTGCCTATGTCTCTGCCTGCCTCTCTCTCTCTGTCTCTCATGAATAAATAAATAAAATCTTAAAAAAAAAAAATTCTTTGAAAACCTCCCTTTTTCCTTACCTCCCCCAACTCCCAAGTATATCATCAGCCACCCCTTATAACCCTGGGGCAGCAGCTCTTCCTGCCCCTGGGTCCTTTCCCCAGGTTTTAATAAAACCACCATTTAGCACCAAAGACATCTCAAGAATTCCTTCTTGGCCTTAGGCTCTGGACCTCACCTACATTCAAAACTACATCACTCTCACTCCTGAGAGCTTTTTCTGTATTCTCACTTAATAAAACTCTACTTCGGTACTCACTTTCCTTTGTTGGAGAGGTTCATTCTTCGATTCTGTGAGACAAGAACCTTGCTCTCCTGCTTCAAAACCCTCCTACTAATTCAAACAAATAGAAGTAAACTGGACAACACAAAAATTCCTGCTCTTCGTAATGATTAATCCAATTTGGACATTTTAAGGGCCACAGGCTTTTCGAGAAGCTGATGAAAATAGGACCCCTCTAGAAAAAAAGATGTGCACACACACACACATTTGCAGATAATTTTAAAGGGTTCATCCCTGGAAACCTTCCCCAGACTATCCATTAATATCCTTTTATTTAAGGAAAATTTGATGAAATTAGTTTACCTGCCTCACATTGCTGTTGTGGCATTTAAAGGAAATAAATACTAAGCATAGTTTTGGGAAGATAACAGATGCATAATCGTGAATTTTTATTATTTTTAAAAGTTATTATCTTGGCATCATTTACCTAAGAAGGCAGGAACTGTGCAATATATTTTATAGAGTCTGTTTTAAATGGTCCAGTGGAAATGTTTACTTTTTATATTCTCCCAAGCCCCTGTCTAAAGACTATCATTTGAAGAGGACACTTTTAGCTAATTCAAAAATAAACACAATAACGAGGTCTATTCTTTTTAGATCATGTGTGAGACATGAACTTTTGGGTTCTTTCTCAACAAAATCAAGACTCAGGTTTTAATAACCTGAGTTATTAAAAAATTAGCTCAATAGCTCCATTTTCCTACCTGTGGAGATAAGTCAGAGCTAAGTATCAAAGCTGCTGTTTAAAAATGCCTAAATAAGTTTTTTTTTTCCCCATTGGAAAAATGATTAGAATATTTGTGTTGTTATTGTCTCCCTTCTCTAATCAAGCTGGCTCTTCTCATTTACTTGGTCTGCCTGATAGATATTCAAATCTGTTTCCCTCTTCTTTTGCAGCTCCAGCTTTGAAGGACTTCAATTGCGAGCCTATTTTAATTGCAAAGAGAATGCCATAGGATCTCGGGGCTAACGGTTAAACAACAGGCTATTAGCAATAAACTAAGCAGCTCTGCATTTGCATTTTAAAATCCTGCGTGAGATATGATCAAAGCTGCCCTGCATCCCAATTTTCTCAGGATATATTTAGCACCACACAGCCTTACAAACAAGTATTGTTGTCCTTGCTTCGTTCCTCCCCGACCTTGCCTTTTTCTTTGGCTGCTGCACCCCCCCCCCCCCCCACACACACACCGTGGGGATCTCACCCGACCCGGCCTGGTCCCCCTGCTTCCCCCTGGCAAAGGCAACTCCGGTGCGCGGAGGGAGCCTGGGCGGGGGCCTCCTTACCCAGCTGCGGGCCGAAAGCTTATTAGTGATTTCTGCTTTTAGCTCCGGTCAGACCACAGCCAGGAGTCTCTCCTCCCACACTCGGGTCTTTAATCATATTGAACGATGGGGAACATGCCTGGTGGCCCTACTTGCGGTGAAGGAAATAGATGTGAAAAAAGCTGGGCACGGAGCTGGTCAGCTGGGGTTCCTGTGCTCCTGTAGACAGAGAAACCAGGGAGAGGGCAACGTGTGAAGCGGGCAGATTCCTCGGGGATTCAAGTCTGGTGGACCTTCTGCGGTGGGTGCTGCCTTTTTGGTGTTTGCAAGGACCTGAGTTGTGGAGTGAGAGTGTTCTGCTCTTGAGAATGAGCAGTTTCTTTGCTGAGGTCAGAATCTTCTTTGGGTTTGGTCTGTGAGATGTGATTAAAAAGAATAGGAAGAAGAAGAGGAAGAGGGAAGAAGAGGAGGAAGAGGAAGAAGAAGAATCATCAAACAACCTGTCACTCTCCTGCTTTCCAGTCTATGAAAGGTTGTGTTTGGCACCCTGAGGTCCGTACAAGTTTTGAGTTTTGCCCTTAAGGACATCTCAATCCACTGAGGAGATAAGACAAATTCAGTCAGAAGTTATAAATGAACAAGATGGGATATAATTAAGTGACTAACGCTGTGGTAATAAACTCGACAGTAGTTCAAATCAGGGGAAAGGCCACTACTTTTGATTCAATTGACATTTCCTGGTACAATGTTTTCGTAGGCTAGAAAAAATTGCCTCTGTAGTCTACAGAAAAATGGGTGGGTGAAATTAAAAGAAAGGTGAAGCAAGTGATAGTAACAAAGAACAGTCTTTGATTAATAAGAAAATAATCCCTTAAATCACAGGGGGACAAACAGGAAGTACTGTTAAATCCAGTCATTCTCTCTTTTTTTTTTTTTTTATTTATGATAGTCACAGAGAGAGAAAGAGAGAGAGGCAGAGACATAGGCAGAGAGAGAAGCAGGCTCCCTGCACCGGGAGCCCGATGTGGGATTCGATCCCGGGTCTCCAGGATCGCGCCCTGGGCCAAAGGCAGGCGCCAAACCGCTGCGCCACCCAGGGATCCCTCCAGTCATTCTCTTAATAAGCCAAGTGCCTTCTTTGTGCCAGATATTCAGGATACAAATATAAATAAGATATATTCACATTTTTGAGGAGCCTAAAGTTCCTACACATCATTAATTTCAATACAATATAAATGTTGTAACAGAAACAAAAAAATTTTTAAAAAGGTACCATGGAAGCACTTCATTTTATTTGGCATATATCTTAGATTAGAGAGAGAGTGAAGAATCCTAAGGTTGAAAAGATGTATTTAATGTGATGGAGAGGAGGCAGATGTTTATCTAGCTCAGAGTTTCTCATGTCTGCACCACTGACATTTTGGACCAGGTACCTTTGTGAGGAGGGAAAGAGGGATAGACTGTCTAGTGTGCTGTAAGTGTTTCACAGCATCTCTGGCCTCTACCCACAAGATGCCAGCAGCATCACCACCCTCCCATTTGTGACAATCAAACGTGTCTCTAGACATTGCCAAATGGCTACTGGAAGGCAAAACTGTTGGCAGGTGAGAGCCACTGATTTAGAATGTGAGTGTATTCACCTTTGATAATAAGGAACATCCTTAGAATAAAGACCTGTGAGTTGATGTAAGAGACTCTGAACTTACTCCAGCTAGGTAGGAATTAATGATACAACTTTCTTCTCTCCCGTTAAAGATAGTGTTCTTTGTAGTCCACCTGTGAGAATGCAAATTAGCACAACTTCTAGAGAGAACAATGTGCTAATACTTGTCAAAAAGACAAGGTCACATACACATTGACTCAGCGATTCCACATTAGGCGCTAACCTTAGGAGTAAAATAAATAAATTTACTTATTGATATACATACAAGGTTATTCATTGCATGAAATAAAAGATTAGAAGCAGTCTAAAAGTCCATTAATAGGGAGAGGGTCAGTTATAAAAATGATGGTGCTTCCATATAATGGTATACTAAGCACCTATATTTAATAAGGAAAAACTCTTTGGGTACTGATACAAAACAATCTCCAAGATATATTAGGTAAAACAACAATTAAACAACAAAAACTTAGTGATTACTAAAAAAAAAAAAAAAAAAAAAAAACCTTAAGATACAGAGCAGTATGTTTAATATGCATTTGTATAAAAGGGGAAAAAGAATATCTTTTACTTGTATATACATCAAATATCTCTGTAAGGGTAAATAAGAAATTGCTGTCAGAGGAGGGAAACTGGGTACCTGGGGGACAGGATGCATGGAAGACTTTTCACTCTATAGCCTTTTGTACCTTTTGAATTTTAAACTATATACATGTATTGCCTATTCAAATATAATAAAAAAAAATTAAAATTTGGTCCTCCTCAACTAGGCAATACTGAACATTCACATGTGCTAAAGCTTTTCTATCAGTGATGATGGATTTATACTGGTCTGTCCTTCCCTGCTCTTTCCATCTGCTCTTTGCTATGCAAGCAGGTTAGCCTGGCCATGAAACTGGTTAAAGGAAACAATAATTTCCTTATCTATCCTGGTTATCTACAAGCTCCAAGCTAGGCAATGTAATTATTTTTCAAAGTAAACAGCTGAAAAATGCTTTTTTAAAGTGATGCCTGTCCGGCCACTGAAAAAAAAAGTTTACTTAAGTTTCTTTTCCCAGACTCTCTGACTCCTGTATATCAGTTGATTTCTTTTTCTCCCTCTTTCCTATTGCTAGTAGCTCTAGCAGCTGGTTCTCAAATTATACATATCCTTCAAACAATAAATCCAAGAATGGCCTAAAGCCAAATTCTATGAAATTGGGTAAAAAGATCGATGAAAATGATTAATTTACTTATTTTGTCTCTCTCTATATATATATTTTAAAAATACTTTGTCTATATAATGAGATCTGACTAGATAGAAAGATATAAAATTTAGAATACATACTTTAATTGCCACTTATCAAGTCCACCTCTTTAAACGCTACCAGGTTTTCCTGAATGGATTGTATCTCAGCATAATGCAGTAACATGCTACTTTATCTGCTCTTGATTCATCAGTTCCAAAAACTTACCCTCCACTTGATGCTAATGTTATCTTTCTAAAACAAACAGATATGACACTTATCAGTGCAAAACAATTTAATGGTTCCCCATTACCTATAAATAAGATACAGTCTCCTTAGCACAGTTTAAAAAACTGTCCTTCAGTATCTGATTCATTTCCCTTTCAAGACTGGTGTCCCCTCTCATTATTGCTTGCCAGACCTCGTATGTTACTCTGCTTACGACAAACTTCAAAGAGGTTTATCTTCATTTTTACAGAGGAGAAAACTGAGGCTCAGAAAAATCCAGCTCACCCAAGTTGTATGTTTAAGAAATGGAAGAGTCAGAATTTAAAACCAAGTGAGTCGGATTCCCAAATTCTACTGCCTCCAAGAGAATGGGAACAAGAGGTCAAAATGAACTCATGATATATGCAGATAAAAGAAAAGATAGCAAGTGAATACATCTGAAAAGCATTTTTGAAAGATAATCCACCCCCCAGACCTTCCCTGCCAACATCAACCAAAAGCAACTGTCCAGTCTCTCATCTCCTGTAGCAGCTTGTTTATTGTTTTACCGACCTCATGGCCTCATTCTTGGTTCTCTAGGTAGAAGGCACAGCCCATGAAAAGACAGAAGCTGTGGGGAAGCGTGAAGAGTGTAACCTGACAGCTGGAGCTGTTAGGAGGGGAGGTTAGAGAACTAAGTTGGAGGGATCACACAGGGCTTCCTTACGTCTTTCCACACCTGTCACTCTCTCATGAAAGTCCTCCTAGCTGAGGCTACTGTTAAATCTCAAGTCTTCTTCTTCTTCTTTTTTTTTTTTTAATATTTTATTTATTTATTTATGAGAGACACACAGAGAGAGGGAGAGACATAGAGGGAGAAGCAGGCTCCCCTTGGGAGCCCGATGTGGGACTCCCATCCCAGGACCCCGGGATCATGACCTGAGCCGAAGGCAGACGCTCAACCCTGAGCCACTCAGGTGCCCCAATCACAAGTCTTTTGACTTCCACTCTCTCTCACTTTGAAAGTTCTACTATGTTTACTTACCGCTTTTTTTTTTCTCCATAGTACTAATCACTTTTTAAAACACTGAAACATTTACCCACTTATTGTATCATATATTGACTGTCTTCCCCTGCTAGAATGCAAGCTGTAAGAGGATAGCACTTTTATCTACTGTTGCTTATTTATATTCCCCAAGTGCTTTGTGAAATGAATGGCCCATAATAAGCTCTCAAACATGTGTTGAATGAGTTGAATATTGCCTTTTGCATTTTAGCCTAACTTCATCGTATGCCATAGTTTCTACGATTTTCATTTAGTTTCTACTAGCATTTGAAGATAGATTTTAACTGGAAGACATACATATACAGCCAAGGTAACCATATATTCTTGATGTTTTGGGGGATGAGTGTAGTTAAAAATACTGAGTTCTATTGCCACCGTTACATACTTTACAAGTATGTATATACTTTACATACTTTTAAAGTACATACTTTACCATATTTAAGATGTGGTCTTAACAAAAAGGGACACACACACACACACACACACACAATATGTATATATATACATATCTTCTGTTCTTTTTTCCTGTTGGCTAATTTAGACAACAAATTCTATTCCTCCAAAGACATCTACTGTATATGGAGATGGGCATCTTCTTATTTCATCTCTAGATGGGGTATGTCTTATTTGGGAGATTGTAAGTGATTACAATGTCTCTTTTTGCTTAAAATATCAAGGAGAGCATGTAATGTATAAATAAATTCATAGGAAAATACTAAGCATTAAACATAATTGTTTCCAACCTAGGGAATACTTATATTTGCTCTTCAGATCTTTTTTGGAACATTTAAAACATTTTAAAACTTTGTGATGAATTCACTAAGGTCATAGTGGCTAGAAACATATGCTAACACTAGAATCCCAGATTACTATGATTTGGTACAAATTTAAATGTTAAAATGTTGTTTGATTTCCAGTAACATTTCAGCTGATGCTTATTTACTATACTCTCGTTGGACCAACCTTCCTTCTTTCCCTTTTTCCCTCCTCTTCTCCCCTCCCACTTTTTTTTTTTAACTTGGTATAAGTCTAATATAATTTATTTGCCAATACTTTATAGTACATTATAAAGCAATAAAATAAATTAATATGCTGCTTTTTATTAAAATAAATTAAAAAAATAAAATAAATTAATAAGATGCTTTTATAACCATCTTATACACTCTGTAGCCAAAATTATAAGACAGGAAATTTTTTTTAAGATTTTGTTTATTTATTCATGAGAGACACAGAGAGAGAGGCAGAGACACAGGCAGAGAGAGAAGCAGGCTCCTCCATGCAGGGAGGCCTATGTGGGACTTGATCCCGGTATTCTAGGATCATGCCCTGGGCTGAAGGCAGATGTGCAATGGCTGAGCCACCCAGGCATCCCAAGATAGGAAAATTTTTAAGAAGGTGAAGCTGACAAGTCTACAGAGTCAAGAACTACCATATTATATCATAACATTTTCAGGTATATCAACACAAAACACCATATTTGCTTAATTGGCAAAGATTAAAAATAATGTTCAATATTTGCAAGCGTGGGGTGAGAATGACATTTTCGGACATGTTTAGGTGCACAAATTGATGGAGAACATTGCAAATACCTATACTCTTTGAACCAATAAGTCTACCAGGAATTGAGCCTAAGAAAAGCTAACAAAATAACTGGTAAGGGTTTATGACCAGTGGGTTTCATTGTAGGGTAGTACGTAGAAGCTCTCTAAATAACCTCCACCTAGTTGATGAGCTTTCTACACCCAGTGTAAGATTTATGGATGGAGTCCATGACTCATGGAACCTTGGCAGCTAGTGAACCTGCTTCGTTCTGCTCCTATTACTCATGCTGTATGAAAACCAAGAGTTAGTGGCTCTTCTTGAACTGTTCATACCAGTTGTTTTTGTTGTCACCATATAATTTGAATATATTATATATAAAAAGATGAAACTAGAGTGCAAAAGTGTTTTTGTTTCTTTGAAACTAAGTTGAATACTTGGATAAAAACCTGGCAAAGGTAGGTTCCTAAAAAAATGTAGTTATTGAATTAGGACTGAGACAGCTGTAAGAGAGGAAAATAAGTATAAACACTTAATATTCTTATTAATTAAGAATATTTTGCTTCAAAAAAAATAAAAAATAAAATAAAATGAAAGAATATTTTGCTTCACTGTAACAAAACTGAACAGAGAAATATTGAGGAGCCAGCATGTATTTAATTATGAAAGAGGATACAAAACTCCAACCAGTGGTTCCATTCTCAAAGAAAACATCTGCCCTGTGTCCAAAGGCTAGTGAATAATGCAAATTCAAATGTTGTAAGTTGGAATAAAAATCTTAAGAATATATGTATTATTTTTATAATTCCACATTTTCTCTAATTGTTGATCACTTGCATCAACAAAATATGATGCTCTAGGCTGCAAGAAGTATACATCTAATATAATATGTAGAAAATACATATGTAGAAAAAATATTAGAAGGAAATATACTAAAATATATGGGGTCAATTTATGGTGGGATTATGGGTGATCTTAAAACTTTATTCTTTAATTAGGTGTATTTTTAAAACCTTGTAAACATAGCCTTATTTCAAGTGTAAAATGTAGCAAAAAATGTAAAGAGTAAGAATGGAGAAACAAGATTCCTGGCCAAAATGGTTTCCCATTTTATAATCCTATTAAATCTCTGAGCTTCCCCTTGCTAAGAATATTCACAGTGCAAAAAGTGGGAAGATTGTTCCTCCTTGAAGCTGCACTTCTAGATCTTATTTTATCTCAATGCTCTCTTTCTCAGTTTTCAGATATTACACCAGCTCTTTGCTTAAACCAAGGGAGTCCCAAGCACATAATCAGACTCCACTAGGTATATGGGAAGAAATCTGGAGTTAAGCTTGCTCGATTGAGGTAGTCCTACATGTTGCTGCTTTAGAGTACTCACTCACCCAGCGTTAGAAGGTCAACAATCACCCTGACCTAGAGGCACGTGATGGCTCTGATTCAAGAGCATTAACAAGCCTTTGCTGGGAGTTGCTTATCACTGCTTCTCATTGGTCCTTGACATTCTTTCCTATCGGGCCCCAGTCAGTCTCTGGCATCTGGTTTAAGGCATTTAGATGCCACAGTTATTTCTTTTCTACTTCTGGCTTTAAGAAGTATTATCTTCTTTTTCTGCTTTTAATGTCTATAAGTGCTACATGCTTTGACCTTGAATGGGAATATTTGAGCTGCACAGGAGGAAGGAAAACTCACAAGGAGAAAGTTGCAGATATGGGGAGAATAGACCATTCATTCAGGGAAGGGTGGGTTGTCCTGGAAGTTTAAACACTGTACTTATAAGCAGGGGTATTACTGAAAATATTTATCAGCTAGTACACACCTGGATGAGCTGACTTATCAGTTTGGATGCTATTCATAAAACAACTGATACTGGTACGTAGTTACATAACAGTGGCTACTCAGAAAAGTTGCGATGCTAGACTGGCTGAGACCAGAAAGCCTTGATGGCATTGTTAACAAATTTGGGCTTTTCAGTAGGCAGTAGGAAACTACTACGTGATTTCCAACAGGCCAGTGAAGCAATTAGGAAGTTTATAAAGGGAGCAGGTTTTAATTTGTATCGACTAGCAGGGAAGAGTCCACAGGTAGGGAGATCAATTATGAGGGTATTACTACATAAGAGGTCAGGAGGAATCCATTGACATTGCTATAATAAGGTATTAAAGAAAAAAGGTATATGAAAACTATGGCTGAGGTGGCACTGGAGTGTCTAATGAAGCAAGGCTGGGAAAAAAAAAATCAAGGATGATTCCAAGATTTCAAATCAGAGTGATTAGGAGAATGTCGAGGGAGGCTGCCAAGATGACTTAAAATAGGAAAGAAAGCTGGACTACATTCCTAATGGGTAGCTGTGCCCACAGTGGATGAATGGCATGCAAGGGGAGCTTCAGCCATTCTCTATCTCCAACTCACTCCTAATAAACATTTAATCCAATAACGATAGTTCACTTAATATGCAGCCTCCATTTCCTGTTATGTTGGTCCTGCAATTCCCTTTTATATAAAAATTCTGGAGCCATTACTAAGATGCATGAGCAGTGAATGATGGATATTGTAGGCTTATAGCCAAAGTGTGTTGGAGCTGGCTCACACAACTAGTTGTATTCGTCTCTTCCCTACTCTGTCATCAGGAACATCATATAGGTAGCCTGAAATTGGCCATGGCGGGAATATTTACACCACAGCAGTTGGCCAACTCTGCAAATCTGGATATTTTTCTCCCAGAGGGCCTGATGTTGAATATTTATACCTCTCTTGAGCAATCAGCTATGAAAAATTTTTTTTAAAGATTTTATTTATTCATGAGACACACACACACACACACACACACAGAGAGAGAGAGAGAGAGAGAGAGGCATAGGCAGAGGGAGAAGCAGGCTCCATGTGGGGAGCCCGATGTTGGACTTGATCCCGGATCCCAGGATCACGCCCTGAGCCGAAGGCAGACACTCAACCGCTGAGCCACCCAGGTGTCCCTGAAAATTTTTTAAAAAGTGAAATTTTATAAAAGTTCTTGAATGATCATAAGGCAATCCTTAAAATACCAGTTGGAAGGAGAAGAAGGAGCAGCACATATGATTTTGAGGTCAGGTATAGGCATCTTGCTATACATGGCTATCAAGGTTCATGAAAGGTGGGATGGTGGGATTTACTGTCACCCAGAGGGATCTCTGAACATTTCTAAGTTAGAAATGGTTCCCTGAGGAAAAAAATTCTTCTGACTATTCAAACCATATTTAATACTTTGGCATAAATTATGTTTTTCAAGGATGACCACTGTGGGTGGTTCCTGCTCTCATGCTCCCTATTGCAATGATCTTACTGGATTTCCTCTACAAATTTGGTTAACAATTCAACTGAGCAATAATGAATTTTTTCAGCAGGCAAGCATGCTGAATATGTGAAACAGTTATTAAAGAGCAAATCACCTCAATACTGTATACCACTAAACTTTTTCAGGGTGCCTTTCTGGAACTAGGTCTATGTTAAAATGTCTACCCCACCCCAACACAATCTCATTTGCTTGATCTTCTCCTCCCACCTCCAAAAGGCTATTGTAGGTCGTATTCACTCTTATTACAACAAATCGTTTCTAAGGCCTAAACCCTCAGCTGTGAAATTTATTATAGAAATTGTTAACTAGAGCAGGAGGGATACAAGAGGTGATTATGCCTGGATGACCTTTTGGTTGGATTAAGGTTAAGATACGCATTATTTAGAACTATATTCTCCTACACAGGGCTAAATGCAGTTCTTCAAGCATACTGAAGTATTTGTTTTTTTTTTTTTTTTAAATTTTTATTTATTTATGATAGGAACACAGTGAGAGAGAGGCAGAGACACAGGCAGAGGGAGAAGCAGGCTCCATGCACCGGGAGCCTGACGTGGGATTCGATCCCGGATCTCCAGGATCGCGCCCTGGGCCAAAGGCAGGCGCCAAACCGCAGCGCCACCCAGGGATCCCATACTGAAGTATTTGAAAAAAACAATAGATTGTGCAAGGGATTCCCATTTATTCTCAAGGAAATTATTAGGTGCTACAAAAGAATCCAGTCTCTTGCTATGTGACTTCATACAAAACTGGGGCTCAAAAATGTTTCTGAAAATAAAGGAATATTTTTCTGTAGCAGTAGGGTTCCACTGCACTAAGCTTTAAACAAATATTTAAGGAACCAAGGGAAAAAACATCCCTTTCACCTGAAATAGTATTTTAGAACTGTCAGATAAATTTAATCAATAGCATGGAAATCTTGAGCATTTGTTCATTCTCTTAGTCATCTTGAGTATCTTTATTTCTCATTTGAGGAGAAAGTATTTCACAAGATTGGCTGATTAATTATCATTTTAAAATTACCAAAATAGAACAGATAGTGACATTAAAAAGTATAAAGGAAGTGAAGGAGGGTAGGTGGTAAATTTATTCACCATAAAAAGGACAAAGGAGTGGGAGAAAAGGGATAAAAGGGCTTCTCTTTATCTGGTGGTGATAGTATAGCTTGCTTCCCAGGGATGAAAAAGGTGTATTAACACTGATGACTTTTGAGATCTATATAAAATCTGGTAACTAGATAAGCCTCCCTGTGATTTGCTTTTATACTAAGGAAACAAGGGTGAGTTAACTAAAATCAAATAACTTAACAAAATTACCAGACAAATGTGGTAACTCACTGACTTTAGAAATACAAATGGGGGATCCCTGGGTGGTGCAGCGGTTTGGCGCCTGCCTTTGGCCCAGGGCGCAATCCTGGAGACAAGGGATCGAATCTCACGTCGGGCTCCCGGTGCATGGAGCCTGCTTCTCCCTCTGCCTGTGTCTTTGCCTCTCTCTCTCTCTCTCTCTCTCTCTCTCTCTCTCTCTGTATAACTATCATAAATAAATTTAAAAAAAGAAAAGGAAAAGAAAAGAAAAGAAAAGAAAAGAAAAGAAAAGAAAAGAAAAGAAAAGAAAAGAAATACAAATGGTTGGGCAGCCCAGGTGGCTCCATGGTTTAGTGCCTGCCTTCGGCCCAGGGCCCGGTCCTGGAGACCTGGGATCGAGTCCCATATCGGGCTCCCTGCATGGAGCCTGCTTCTCCCTCTGCCTCTCTCTCTCTCTGTCTCTCATGAATGAATAAAATCTTAAAAAAAAAAAAGAAATACAAACGGTTTATCTATTCCTATTCTTGTAAACACTTTGTTTTTCCTGTATGTTTCTCATCATATTTGGCATTTTAAATGTTTGCTTACCATGGCAATCCCCCTACAAATCTCATGCACAATGATACACATAGGAGAAATAATAACTAATCACATATATTACTAATGGCCAAATGAATGGAACAAAACATGAAGTATGATGCAGAAGGTGGAGGTAGGTGCAGCTGAGAAAGATGTGTGCATTGGCAATGGAGGGAGAAACATTTCAGAGGTGCAATGCTCAGGGTTAGGTATTGTGGTCAGTCTGTGAATAAGAGGATTTTATTAATATGTATTGTATACTTATAGAATATTGTATATTTATACAATATATCAGAGTAAGGCAGGTTGAAATATTGTCTTGAAGAGTGTATACTCCATTATATAGATTAGTGTTGTGTTATGATGTGGAAACATATTTTATTGAGCACTTACTATGCTCCAGGTTTTCTCATGTCCTAAAGACTTCATAAGCATTATCTCATTTAAAACTTACAATAATATTATGAGGTAGTACTCATTTAATGCACATTTTATAGTTGTTGAAGCTCAGGAAATTTAATTAACTTACCCAAGGTCAATAGCTAGTAAGCAATACCACCAACTTCAGAGTTCAAATTCTCTCAGCTTATGGAAATGAATAAGAAAGATAAGAAATGAAACACACAGGATAAGAATGGCAGCATGAAGGCTAAGAAATGAAATGCACAGATTAAGAATGGCAGCATGAAGACCAGTTGGCAGTACAGGGGAAATATGGGATATTTTAGGGGGTATGAGTAAAGACAATGGACAAGTGGTTAAAACAATGGTCTGGGCAAACACTGAGAACAGAAGTGTAAAGAGAAAAACATGGATGCAGCACATCTTCTGAAGGAAGAATTACTAGGAGTTGAACTCTTACTGGCTAGGGAGGATCATGGAGAAAAACAAGGACCTGGAGTCTGGACCTAGATATTGTTGGGAAGGCTGTAGAAATAGTTTTTAAATAGACTGTAGGAAGTGGATGGAAAGGGGAAGGCAGCAGAGTCACAAAATAGCAATTGCTGGTGTTGGGTGTTGAGATGGGTCATGCTGTACCACACCACATACATCTCTACTAGCCCCATAAGGAATTTTTTTTTTTTTTCAGTTTTTATGGTCAGCCGTACCATTATGGTCATGATAATGATAGCATTAAAATTTTAAGATTTACAAACATGAAATGTTCTTTTCACATTCTCAATTGTTTCTGGGGTACTTAACTCAAACTTCCATTTCTCCTGATTTTGTTTGGTACTTTTTTGATGGCATGTTTCTAATTATTTAAAAATGATTGTAGTTAATGGGAATTTTGCTTCAATGGAATATTTAGGATATCACAAACTTTTTTGTTTTTTCTGTAAATATATCAGCTATACCAGTGGATTTCAAACTTTTTGGACACAATCCAATATATAAAAAATTATAGCACAACCCAGTACACACATTAATATCCAAATGCTTAGTCTACTAAAATAAAATGTTACTAAAAACAGTACTTACCTTCTGATATTTTCTATTCAATTTCATTCCATTTAACAATGCCGACTAAAACCTACCAAACTGATATCCATAGTGAGCCACAGACAGAAAAGCAGGGAGCTTAACTCAGAGCTCCATATAAGAGATAGCCATGTGTTTCATTTGGGCCTCTGGTGCCTAGCACAGAATCTAACACATAGAGCTTTTGAAATGATGAAAACAAGAAAGAGGGAGGGAATCACAATTTTGGGGGGTAGGTCATTTATTTTTCTTAATTTAAAAAAGATTTGGTAAATCCATTATATGGTAATTTTACTCAGTTTACTTCATCTGCAAATTTAGTAAGTTTGTTCCCAAGTCCTACACTCAAGTTAATGGATAATCCCAATTATAGCATCAGTCTGAAAGTTACCACAAATTGAGATTTAAATCTTGAGAAGGTCATGGACAGGCATGGGAGCTACGGATGTGGCTATAGGAGCTATAGCCTCTTGGGTAAGCACTATGTCCTGGTGACTTCTACATTTCCCAGTAGAGTGTGTGTGTGTGTGTGTGTGTTTGTATGTGTGTGTGTACATGCCTGTGCATGTGTGTGTGCATGCCCACACATGGAGCTACAGGGGTAGGGGTAGAAGGCAACTAATCTAAGAGCCATTGTCTAAGAAGAGAGCTTGAATACAAGATAGGGTTGGTCCTCTGATTTAAGTAATAGAACAGAAGCTGAATACCTAATTTTACATTTTTACCAATGATGTCTACATTTTACTGTTCAAGATATTATAATTAATAACAAAATAATAACATCCTGCCTAAAGCCAGCAGCTGCTTAATGCTAGAGGGAATTAGCACATTCTTTGACCTTTGGTTGTATTTGAGTATCTTGGAATCAGTAGAAAAAAGGACTCAAAACAGAGATAAAAGGCTAAAGGATAACTTTCCTCTTCCTTCTTCAGAACAGGTTCCCTGACAGTTGGATATGATTTGCTCTAGCAGTTTTCTGCCTCAGCCAACATGATAAGAATTGCATCCATTTTTGGAGGCGGAGCAGAAGGCAGCCCTCCTTCCACCTCACTCCTTTTGGTATCAGCTCTGCAAACAGAAGAAATGACTATGCGACCCCTTCATTGCTTGTTATTTATATCTTGCTTAATTAAATAGACCTTTGTTTGCCTCCTTGTCCACGTCACCAGTAATGACGAACTGTAACACCATCACTGTAATGCAATCTGGGATCCTAATCAGACTGGTTAATATTTGCAGATACATTTCGCCAATAAACAAGAAAAACAACCCCAATCTATCTAACTGATCTTAACAGTGGGCCAGTTCTATGTAGAGCTCAGTTCCATAATGAATAATGTCTACAATTAACCTAGGCCTGGCAGACAATTTCAAGGGAAAGTTCTGTGAGCCTTACCTGCCTCAGGAGAATTGAATTCCAGGAAATTCTTGCTTAAATTAGTAGAACAGGGATAAACAGTGTGACCTGTCTTGATGCCTAGAACTATCATCTTCCTGGGCCACACAGAAAATAACATAGAGTATTTTTTGATACTTGAAAATACATAGAGTATTTTTTGAACACACCAATCATTCTTTCACAAATATTTACTGGTCACCTAATTATGAATCAGGTATGATCATGTATAGTTATATGTTATACAACTTTTACTCTTATTTATTCTATGCATTGTCTATACTCTGATCTTTAGATCTCTTTTGAAATATTTATTTTAATTCCATTATTATAGTTTTTGCTAATGGTAATCTGATTCATATTTTAATGCAATCTTTCATAATTGTAGATCTCCTTCATTAATTACTATTGCACTAGGGATGCCTGGGTGGCTCAGTGGTTGAGCATCTGCCTTTGGCTAAGGTCGTGTTCCCGGGGTCCTGGAATTGAGTCCCACATCAGGCTTCTTGCAGGGAGCCTGCTTCTCGCTCTGCCTATGTCTCTGCCTCTCTCTCTCTCTCTCTCTCTGTGTCCCTCATGAATAAATAATAAAATACTAAAAAAAAAAAACAAAAACAAAATCTTAAAAAAATTACTATTGCACCAGCCACTTGTATTATTACCTAGAATTTGGATTTTCCTTCTCCCTATTATTTATGTTTGGAAAGAGACTAGATAAAAAAGATGCCATCAGCAGTTAGTTCCTTTTTAAACATATTTTACAAAGAAGTAAATATATTTGATATGATATCCATTTTCCAAAAATGGAAAGATGGGCCATAGGGACCCATGAGGAAAGGGACAGAAGTGAGATAGAAGGATAAGGAGAAATTATTTAATTAACTAAACAAAGAGGGATCTTTATAAGGCAGAGCTTATAAACTGAGTTAAAAAATATGATTATTTACAACCATCAGCATTTTGAGGGGAAGGTATAGAGATTTCCCATATACGCCTGCCCTACATATGCACTGCCTCCCCCACTATCAACATTCCCCACCAGAGTGGTACATTTGTTACAACTGATGAACCTAAATTGACACATCATAATTACTCAATGAGAATAGTTAACATTAGGGTTCATTCTTGGTATTGTACATTTTATGGGTTTGGACAAATATATAACGACATACATCCATCATCGTGGCACATACAGGGTATCTTTACTGCCCTAAAAATCTTCCATGCTATACCTATTCATCCCTTTCTTCACCTCTCCCCTGCCTACCAACTCCTGGAGAATAATCGATCTTTTTACTGCCTTCCATTATTTTATTTTTCCCAAAATGTCAGATAGCCAGCATCCTGTAATA
Organism: Vulpes vulpes; assembly: GCF_048418805.1. NCBI lineage: Eukaryota > Metazoa > Chordata > Mammalia > Carnivora > Canidae > Vulpes > Vulpes vulpes. The sequence goes on along the minus strand of NC_132783.1, from coordinate 53,160,837 downwards.
TGTAGCCTTTTCAAATTGGCTTCTTTCACTTAGTAATATGTATTTAAAATTCCTCTGACTTTTCATGGGATTTCATTTCTTCTTAGCTCCAAATAATACTCTATTGTCGGATGTACTATAGTTTATTCATTTACCTACTGAAAGACATCTTGGCTTCTTCCAAGTTTTGGTAATTATGAATAAAACTTCTATAAACACCCATGTGCAGGTTTTTGTGTGAATATATATTTTCAGCTCCTTTGGGTAAATACTGAACAGTGCAACTGCTGGATTGTATGCTAAAATCTGCCAAATGGTCTTTCAAAGCGGCTGTATCACTTTGCATTCCCAGCAGCAATGAATAAGTTCCCATTCCTTCATATTCTTGTCAGTATTTAGTGTTGTCATTGTTTTGGATTTTAGCCATTCTAATTAGTGTATGGTGGAATCTCATTTTTGTTTAAACTTGCATTTTCCTGATGGCATACAATGTGAAGCATCTTCTCATAGGCTGGACCTATCTCTAGGTCTTCTTTGTCCATTAATCTCTTTGGCCCATTTTTCTGGTTGTTTGTTTTCTTATTGTTGAGTTTTAAGAGTTCTTGGTATATTTTGAATAACTATTTTATCAGATGTATCTTTGCAAATATTTGCAATAATGTCTCTTAACAAATGTCAGTCTGTGTCTTGTCTTCTAATTTCTTTGACATTATCTTTTGCATAGCAGAAGTTTTTTATTTTAATGAGTTTCAGCTTATCAATTCTTTCATGGATGATGCCTTTGGTATTGTATCTAAAATGTCACTGTTATACCCAAGATCATCTAGGTTTTCTTCTAGGAATATTGTAGTTTTGCATTTAGCATTTAGGTCTATGACTTATTTTGAGTTAATTTTTGTAAAGGGTGTAGGGTCTGTGTATGGGTTCATTTTCCTTTCTTTTCTTCTTTTTTTAAAATTTTTGCACATGGACATCCAGTTGTTCCAGCACCATTTGTTGAAAGGATTATTTTTGCTCCATTGTATTGCCTTTGTTCTTTTGTCAAAGATCAGCTGACTACATTTATGTGAGCCTATTGCTAGACTCTGACAACATAACTATATTTCATTGGTCTATTTGTCTATTTTTTTTCCCACCAATATCAGACTATCTTACTGTAGCTTTATAGTAAGTCTTGAATTTGAGTAGAGTTAGTCCTCCAACTTTGTTCTCTTGCCTCTCCATATAAACTCTGGAATCAGTTTATCAATATACATAAAATAACTTGCTGGGATTTTGACTGGGATGGCATTGAATCTATCGATCAATTGAGAACTGTATCTTGACAATGTTGAGTCTCCCTATCCATGAGTACGGAATATCTTTCCATTTACTTGGTTCTTTGATTTTGTTCACCAAGTTGTTAGTTTTCCACATATAGATCTGGTACATATTTTGTTAGATTTACAGCTAAATATTTCACTTATTTAGGGTGCTAATACAAATGGCAGTAATTTCTTTTAAAAAGCTAGATATCGGGATCCCTGGGTGGTGCAGCAGTTTGGCACCTGCCTTTGGCCCAGGGCACGATCCTGGAGACCCGGGATCGAATCCCACATCGGGCTCCCGGTGCATGGAGCCTGCTTCTCCCTCTGCCTATGTTTCTGCCTCTCTCTCTCTGTATGACTATCATAAATAAATAAATAAAAAATAAAAAAATAAATAAAAAGCTAGATATCTCTCTCTTGTTCCTCTATAGAAATCACAGTAATCTGTTAACACGAGAAATATATCCTCCCTTCACCCATCCTAAAGCCTTTAAGGATAAAAGTAAAGAAACATAAATGCATTAAAAGATAATGTGAATGCACTGCCAAGTGTAAAGACATGAAGAAACAAGGTATAGATTATTATTGTCAAGCATATTGACATAGTGCAGTGTTTTCCAGCCTCTTCCCTGTTGCTCTCATGATGGGAGTTCAAAAATGAAGGTATCATTTTTCCTACCCTCATTTGTGGAGTGGGTATGTTGTTTGGATAGAGCTCCGCTTGCTGAAAATCCAGCAGAGAAGATGGGCTCCTGCAGCTCTAGATGGAACCCATAACTAATATTCCCATGGTGGAAGTGTTTGGGTGGCTTAGTTGGTTAAGCATCTAACTCTTGACTTTGGCTCCGGTCAGTCTTGGGGCCATGGGATCGAGCCCTGTGTTGGCCTCCATAATGAGTGTGGAGCTTCCTTAGAATTTTCTCTCTCGGGATCCCTGGGTGGCGCAGCGGTTTGGTGCCTGCCTTTGGCCCGGGGCACGATCCTGGAGACCCGGGATCGAATCCCATGTCAGGCTCCCTGCATGGAGCCTGCTTCTCCCTCTGTGTCTCTGCCTCTCTGTCTGTAAAAAAAAAAAAAAAAAAAAGAATTTTCTCTCTCTCTCTCTCTCTCTGCCCCTTCTTCATCCCACCCCCACTGTGTACCTACGCACATGTGCGTTCTCTCTCTCAAATAAAGAGAACCTCCCATGGTGGGGGGTGGGAGAATATGTTTATGAAATGACAGCTCATAAGGATATGTGTCAAGTATTCTTGTTTAGATGAACCAAAATATAAATTTTTTCCATTGTTACATTTTTAAGGTCTTTTTGTTGTTCAACAATTCATTCTGATACATAAGCTTCTCACATATCTGGAGAGGGGACTTCAGCTCAAAGAAAGAAAAATTTTTCTCCTAGAACCATTAAACTTAGTGTGGTTTTGCAGTCTCAGAAGAGTCCCTTCTCCTTTACAGTGGCTTTTCAGGCCAAAGCTGGGTTCTCAGAATGGGTCAGGAATTTTAGAACCCAGCCCAAATGGTGACTAAGGTGGCCAGTGTTCCCTTTGTGTGTGTGTGTGTGTGTGTGTGTGTGTGTGTCTGTGTCTGTGTCTGTGAGCTAACCCCCTAGGAGAAGCAGCAGATTCTGTGCTTATGGGGCCTATGTCTGGGTGAGGGATTGTCTCTTAGGATGATCCTAAGGGAAGGCAGGTGAGACATGCAAGAGCAGAACACCCATCACCATGGGTAAGTCTACAGTCTACAAACTGAAAAGGCCAGGGGAGAGACCAGGACTCACAGAAAAAGCAGTACTGGACTCTTTCCTGCCTCAGAAACTTTTATGCTTTCCTTATGCTGACCCGGCTGTCACTCCATGTGGCTGCCTACCTAATATCACTCCCACAATCAGATCTATAGTTTAGCTATGCCCCCTTATCATGAAACCTTGTAGAGGTGGTCAACAATCTCTCATCTGCAAAAAAATTGCCATGTCTGCTCAGTCCACTGACTCCCAGGCCACCTAACATAGACATCTTGGTCATTCCAAATTCCTTTTTTCCACTGCCTGCCCTTGAGTATATCATTTTGTCACCAGTTGCCCATTATTTGAGTCACCCAATCTTCATACTGGATTCCTCCCAGCATTGCACACTGTGACCATTGGTAATCTTGATGTGAATGGATCCAAAAGACATTCTGCTTTTATCTTAGTTGACTTCTTGGCCATATTCAACATATGCCTCCTTTCTTCTTTGAAATACATGCCTTTCATGGTTTCCATAACCCACTATTTGTTTTTTTTTTTTTTTTTCTGTCTTTCTGTGTTGTCTATCTTGGGTAGCTTTTTGTCTTCACTCTGAATGCCCGAGTTTGGCACATTTATTCCTTGGCCTTTTTCACTACCCTCTTTCCTCCCTGGATGATCATACCTAATCCCATAGCTTTATAATGCACCTCATCAGTTACCTGTTGCTGCAATATTGCTATGTAACAAACTACCCTGAAACTCAGCGTCAGACAGCAGTGAGTATTTTCAGAGTGAGAAAATTGAGGCTTGATTAGCTTCGGGACAGAAGTGACACAGGCCTCTAAACCTGATTCCCAGATTACTGAATTTTCTACTGTCTTAAGAGAACTTAGAAAGAAGGGAGCCATCATAGTCACCTCATTTCTCTCAACAGCCATTGTGGAGCAATCACATTTCAAAATAATTTCTCAAAACTCTCCTATATTTTAGTTCTCCAAAATTCCGTACAAGCATGCCTTTAGTGTCTCTTGTTAATCTTCTTTATTTGATTCTTAAATGAGAACTTTCATCTATTTGTCACTATAATATATTCAAATTTTCTTTCTCTCTTCAAACTGATAAATGGCCAATCTCTATGGAATTATTTATTAGATCTACATTTTCAAGTTTGGTATAATAAAATATACTTTATGTATAAACTCATTTGGAATAAAGGAGGTATCCATTAGGATTCTTTAGTGGCACATAGCAGCAAATGATCCTGGCTAACTCTAGAGAAGAGAACTTTGTTGTAATAGTAATAACAAATACCTGTCTCATTTACTCTGCTTATCCCCTGTTCTAAGCACTGGGCTCGTTAATTCCTAGAAAACCCTATACATAGCCACTACTCCACTTTACAGATGTGGATACTAAGACACAGAGAAATTAAGTAACTTGTTCTAGATCACGCAGTTAGGATGTGGCCAAACCTGGATGTGAATCCAAGCTGTGTGGCTCCAGACTCTTAAGATACTACAGTCTATCCAAGACTATGAGGAAGTCATAGAACTGAAGGAAAGGCTACAAAAGCAGGTTCAGAAGAGGCTAGGAACCAGGGTATAACCCTCATCAGGGATAAATGAACTCTAATTCCCCCCAAACACCTGTGTCAGTTAAAGGCTCAAAAGTCCTGGGAGAGAGGCCTGATTCATCCTTACATAGGAGAGAGCAGGGCACCTTAGATGTCAGTTCTACTAAGGCTGTATGAAAAGGAGAAGAATCAATTCTCCAAGAGGAAATGAGAGTGTTGTTATAAACAGAAGGGGATTTGGGAGGAGTGGCAGCAAAAAATGCCCATTACATGGGCATGAAGGAAAGGAGATTTTTATTCATATCAACAAAAAGTTCACAGTGGCATCTGTGTGAGAGCTCACTCAATTCCTTTAAGAACATGTCCTCAGAAGACAACTTTATTTGGAAGAGCTATCTGTACTCCTTTGCTGCTACTACTCCTGCTCCAAGCCCACTCTGTAGATCCATGTTTTCCCACTTGAGCTGGATCACAACATGCTTGAGTATCTATCATCACTGAAACACTTCCCTAACTGCAGGCAGTTATTGATTCCTATACAATTCCAATATAGCTCTGCTTCCCTCACAGTCCAACTTCTTGAAAAGACAGTCTACAGCCCCTATATTCCCCTTCCTGGACAGTTCCTCCTCAATCTACCATCATCATGATTCATTCTCGATGGCAGAACAAATAAACAAATAAACACAATATTCTTATCTTGACTTCTCTGCACACAGCATTTGACATTCTGAGCACTCTGTTCTTGTAGAAGCTCTCTTATCTGTGATATGCTCACTTGCTTTTCCTCTTTTCTCTCCAGAAGTCCTTCTTCATGCTGCTCTTTGGTTCTTTTTTCCTCAGTTCATTTCCTAATGTTGGCATTTCCTAGATCTTCTGTTCTTCTCACTTTATACAGTCAGCCTGGGGGACACAGCTACTTATATATTCATCAATCTTAAATTCATCTCCAGCCAGAACTAGAGACCTCACCAAATTTCCACAAAAGCAGCTCTCCACTTAGAAGTGTTACTGATACCTCAAATTAGGTATGTCCAAAAACTCATCCACTCTTCTCTCTAAGCATATTCCTTCTTAATTATCTCAGCCAATGTTACCTCCATCTTCTCACTTGAGCCAGGAACTTCAAAACCACTCTTGCCTTTCTCTTCTCCTTTCTCACATCTCACTCATCACCAAGTATTATAGATCCTTCTTTTTAAATATCTCCTCTATCTACCATCTCTTCTCTAGTTTCCTTACTGCTGGTATAATGTAGGCACTTATCATTTCTTGCCAGAATTGTTTCAAGGACTTCCTATATAATCTCTCTGCCTCCAATCTCTACCTTCTTCAGTTTTCCACACTGCTGCCAGAGAGATTTTCTTAAAATGCAAATATGATTATGAAGCTTCCAGTATTAAGGTCGTTCAATGATAGCCACATATTCCATGAGGATGTTCAAATACCTGAGTTTAGCATATAGGTTCTTTGTGATGAGGCTCCTAATACCTCTTAATATTCATAACTTGGTATGATCCAGAGTGTTTCAATACAACCATTAAGAAGAATCTATGGTTGCCCAAACATGTCAAAGTCTCCCCACCTTCATCCATATGGCTTCCTTTTTCTTGACTACCTTCTCTACTGGGTTGAATACTGTCTCCTAAAGTTTAGGTCCACCTGGAACCTGTGAATGTGATCTGACCTATAAATAGAGTCTTTGTCTGTATCAGCCAGTGAAGAGGAAGTCCTCCTTGGTTAGGGTCGGTGACTGCTGTCACAAGAAAGAGGAAATGTGGACACAGACACATAGGGGATAAGGTCCTATGAAAACGCAAGCAGAGGCTGGAGTGATAGATCTACAAATCAAGGAACACTGAGGATTGTTAAAAACCATCAGAAGGAAAGGGAGGGATGTGGAGCAGTTTCTCCCTCAGAACCATTAGGAAAAGCCAACCTTGCTGACATCTTGATCTCAGCCGTCTAGCTTACAAAGCAGTGAGAGAACAAACTCCTGTTGTTTTAGGCCACATTGTTTGTGGTATTTCACTATGGTGGCCTTGGGAGACTAACACACCTGCCCTACTCTTTCTCCTTTGCTGACCTCAACTCAGCTTAGCATCTCTCTGGCAAGCCTTCCTTGTGCTTTCTCACCCGCGAGCCTTGGATGCGTTTCTTCGGTTTTCCCATTGCATCTGTGAGTATCTCTGTTACAATGCATTGCAATGCTGTCATCGTTAGGTTTTTGTGTTTTGTGGTTTTTTTTTTTTTTTTTTTTGTTAGGTGATAAGCTCCAAGAGAGGTGAAAGGCTGCCCACCTGGTGGCCCCAGGATCCTGCAGGGTACTGGCAAGAAAAAAAAAGAGGTGTGCTGTTAACATCTAGTGAATGTTAACATGCCTTAAAAGAAGTATGATTTTATTTCCTTCCAATGGAATATTACAAATCATCAAGGAGAGAGGATATAAGTAAATGGGAAAAATAAGATCTCACATTAGGCCAACAATGTGCAATGCATTGATGATGAAATTACTTTAACCTGACAGAAGAACTGTTTGTATCGCTGAAGTTAATTTTCTTCACTAGTATTGATGAGAATTGTGTCCTTGCTATCTCAAAATGTTTTGCTTTGCATTTTTTTCTAGAAGTTTTGACTAGCAGTAAATAAATAGCATCTGAGTGTCTAAGTAGAACTATCCTTCATGAACAATAAAATAACTGGAAGTCAGGAAACCTTACATTATGCCTGACGATAGGGCAGCTGTGAGATCTCTCACTTGCTTCAGTGGTGGGCAGTCTTTATTGGGTAAACCCATAGGGGTACAGGAGCTCTTTAGGGAAGGATCCATCCAAAGTGTGTAGGATGTTAGGTTGAGACTCACTTATCAGAAGTGTCGGCACTTTATTCACTACAAATGACCTCTTCATGGCCTGAAATGGCTTAGTGGGCTTTTTTGCCAGTTCATTATTACAGGAATTATAATTCAGTCTCAGCATTTATGTTAAAGACCTCACAAATATGTGGAAATTTGCCTAATAAAGATATGAAAAGCTGGAATCGTTTACTTTTAAGAATTCATTAATCTATTATTTGCCATACATACAATTATATTTCCCTCAGGCGGTAATGCAGGTCATTTTTTTCTAAAAGCGATAAGAACATCAGCCACATCTATTCTGGTCTCAGAAGACCACCTGTTATTAAAATTAACAAAGGTTGCCAAGAACTTTAGTATTTTGATTGCAGAAGATCTTGCCTAACTGAGGGCTATCCGATGAGATTAAAAGCAGGGCCTTCACAATAATTATTCTTATTCACTCAACTGTTATGCAACTAAACAGAGAGCCCAAAGCACCATGAAACATGTTACGTATTTTGATTCTATCAAATTGTTTAACATAGGCGACTGTTGGGCCTGCTGGTGTGGTAGGCACCTGAGAGCCACAATCCCCTGCCCTCAGGGGTGGGCATCGGCTGGGGGAAAAGGCAATTTCAGTGCCAGAGATCTCAACAGTAACGTAAGAAGAGAATGACTCCTTCCACCTTGTGCAGTCACGGAACACTTTCAGGGGAGTCTGGGGAGATCTGTACCAATACTGAGAAGGAAAAAGCACCCGAAACAGTGCAAATAATCCCACTGTCACAGGACACGCAAGATGGACTTTGAGAGCAGCTGCAAGCTTAATGAAGAGAGAGGAGGAGGGAGAAATAGTAAGGCTTGGGCCTGAAAGGTGGAAATAATGTTATTTAGATGTATTTATACATGTGATGCTTAAACACGTATACTAACTCACTAATTCACTCATCAAACATTTATTGAGTAGTTGCAGTGTCCCAGGCCCTGAGCATATAATGCTAACTATACCAGTTTTCCCTTTCAGGAAGTTCTCATCTAGTGGGGGAGGCAGAAATATAAAGGACTGATTGGAAACAAGGTAGTGAGCCCCTTGAAGGGGGTGGGGGAAGGGTGTTATGAGAGCACAGCGTTAGTGCATCTGATGAAGGAGCCACCCAGGGCCTCGGAGTGTAAACGACAGCAAAGCTGCCTTGCAAGTCCAGCAGGCATCTGCCAAGCAGGAAGGACAAGGCATTTCAGGTGCACATGAACAGCAATGTGTGAGCAGATGTACAGAAGCAAGAGACGGCCTGTCGGGAGGAGTGGCAGAGGGTGAGGTGGGGTTGGAACAATAAGTAAGTGAACATTGCTAGAGCTCCAGATGCAAGGCTGATGGCATAAAGCAGCCATCTGGCAAGAGATGGGGCCAAGGGCAGCAACCACGTGAGGCTATGCTGGGCGGGTATGTCTTTACCCAGGTCACAGGCAGCCACTAAGGGCTTGATGGGGCAGGTACATAAGGACCAGAGGGAGAGGGACGTGTGGGAAGGCTACTGCATGGAGGTACTGGGAGAACGAGGGCAGTGATCACAGGAATAGAGAGGAAGGGATGGATCTAGAAATACCGAGAAGGTCAAATCACCTGTGCACTGTGAGTTACTGAACGTGAAGGAGGAGACAGTGCAAATATCCAAGGCTTCAAGATGAGGCAAGAAGGTAACAGGATGCTATCTATGGTCAGTTGCAATAGATGTACTCACAGAGTACCCCTCATAAGTCTGTGAGGGAAGGGGCCCAGTCTACCTTGAGGAGAGTTCTGGAAAGCTTTACTGAGCAAAATGATCTGAGATCTGAAGGATGTAGAATAATCCATGAGAAGGAGGGTTGATGAAAGGAGGCTGCCCAAGGCAAAGGAAACAGCCAAGAGCAGAGGGAGTTGATGGAATAAAACAATTCATTAGAGGATGGTCAGCAGTTCTGAAGTCCTATGTCCCTTGCCTTCTGGAAACATTCTCTGTGTGAGAGGCTGTATTGACAGGGTGGTTAAGAGTGTGCTTCTAGGATCAGATGGTTTGGATTCGCACTTAGCTTGCCACTTACCAGCTGTGTGGCCTTGGGGAAACTCCTTAACTCCCCAGTGACTAAGGCTTGGAACACTTGCAACACAGAAAACAGCATCTACTTCCTAGGCTTGTCGTATGCTCTCAGAAGAAAGCTTGTGCTCAGTGTCTTCTGGCAGGCAGCAGCAGTGTTGGTGAGAGCGGCAGCAGAATTACTTGGGTTTTCTTACCAATACAAACTTACTACCAGGTCTACCTTGCAAGTCTACTGTCCCTGCTTTACCCTTTTCATCCAAATCATTCCATAGCCATGGAATAACCAAAGGATCATGGCCCATAACTTGAAATTTTAACTTAAAAAAAAAATGTGTTGGAAACCTCGGGCTGCATGGCAAAACTCTCAATTCTCTACTCTCATACAATTCCTTTTATTTTTCTCAGATCTTACTACTCCTTTCTCCATAGATGTTCCTAAAGCAAATCACTCGATTGTCCTATGTGCAAACTGAAATTGACACTGATGGGAAAGAGGCAGCTTAAGTGCGTCGGTGTACCCCAGAGGAGCAATGCAGGACTGGGTGTTTGGGCGGGTGTCGTTACAGACAAGCAGCTTGTCAGCATGTCCACTCCTTGCCTATGCCTGCAACTCTGCTGTCCCCACTGCTTAGTCTATCTTCAGTGGAAAAAGAAGCAGTAGACTAGTTTTTCACTTACTCATTTTCTAACTTGATTTCATCAGTTGCTCATCCTCCCTCTCTCCCTTTTTCTTTTGCAGAACATATTTTTTTCCCTTTTTTACATTTTCCTTTTCCTAGAGGTTGCTCAACCCCACTAATCTTTTCTCAGATATAAGGAGTATGTTTTCCTTGTGCACATAGACATAAAAATTGAGAGAACACGATGCTTGAGGAGTTGTATTCTCTGAAGCTTTTAACAAGAGCAATAAGAGGAAGGAGAAGTTAGGCAGAACTCTAATTTGCAAAATATAAAAATGTTCACTTTGCAAACCCAACCTGCTGCAACCAAACTATGGTCTTTGCTTCTTGTTGGAGTTGTACAGATGATAGTGTCAGGTGGGTTATGCTCATTATTATCATTATTTTTTTAAAGATTTATTTATTAACTTTAGAGACAGAAAGAGAGCACAGTCGAGGCGGGGACGGGGCTTGGGCAGAGGGAGAGAGAGAATCCTGAAGCAGACTCCTTGCTGAGCCTCGGGGCTTGATCCCAGGACACTGAAATCAGGAGTCAGACGCTCAACAGACTAAGCCACCCAGGCGCCTCAGGTGATGCTCATTATAACCACTGTATAATAATAATCCCCCAAATCATGTACTCGACTTTATTTCTTATTCTCTGTCTGCAGCTTGCTTCAGAACAGCTTTGCTATTTCCTTTTCAGCCAAATTCACCTTTCAGAGATGCTTTCCTATATTCTGTTTTTATCACATCAGATATGCTTTGTTTTCATCTGAGAATCGACCTCATATTCAGAAAGCTTACTTTAAAAATACTATAGTTCTTTTGTCTTTTTTTGTGTGTTTTTAAAGTGTGACTCCAATTTCAATTTATTTCCATCTCCTATGTACATCTTCTCTTATACATTAATTTCCTGTCTTTCTTGTATTTTTTGTCATTGGTTCCAGAAGCTTCTTAACTTTCAGGATGATTTGAAAATAAAAATCTCAAAGAAGAAAAGTCACCAAGAAGTGACAGGAAAACTATGTGTTTTCTCTCATTATATTACATCTAATAAATACCTTAGATACAATAAAGACAGTAAAAAAATCCAACTGTTAACTTTACAAGGATTTGGAAGGTGGTAGCATACAAATGCATTTAAAGCAAATTATTTAAGAAATCTCTTACTCCAGCCTCAAATTCTTAAAGAATTCAATACTGAACCCAATGGACAATTGAACTGAATTCAATAAACATTTATTGAGGATTCCCATGTACTGGGCATTGTGCTAATTTTTTTTTCATTGTGCTAATTTTTGTGGGGGCTATGCAAATATATATATAAAAGTGTATAAAAGCTGCCCGATATGTTTCAAAGTTGAATATTTTAGAGATGCCCCTTAAGAATAACTTGTATTAAATATAAAGTGCTGTGGGGATGCTGGATTCAATTAACACCAGAGTGAACATAAAAGGATTTTTGTAGGTGTTGGTAAGGACTTTTTAAGATATATACATATACTTTTATTTCCTTAAGCCATTGAAATTTGGGGTTTATATGTCATTAGAAATTATGTTACTGTCGTTACTACAGTAAAGTCCAACCAAATTGGACTGTGTACTGTTTCCTAGCCCAGGGTAAAGATTTGAGTTAGGTCTTAAAAACCCAGCATTTGGGATCCCTGGGTGGCTCAGTGGTTTAGCGCCTGCCTTCCACCCAGGGTGTGATCCTGGAGTCCTGGGGCCGAGTCCCACATTGGGCTCCCCGCGTGAAGCCTGCTTCTTCCTCTGCCTGTGTATCTGCCCCCCCCATATGTCTCTAATAAATAAATATATTAAAAAAAAAAAAAAAACGAGCATTCGGGGTGGAGGGGAAGAGCCCAAGCAAAGATTCAGAGACAGGAAATCATAGGCTTACTGTGGTCCATCGTGGTGGGCCGCGATCATTATGCCTGGAGCTTATGGGCATATGGAGGAGGAAAGCTGAGAAGGGGTGTAAGTGAGGTTTGGATTGAGATACTCTTCGGGAAACATAGCTCTAGGCCCAAGTCTATGATGTACCGACTTCAATACCAGGTTAGGAAATTTAATTTTATTTGAGAAATTGTTTCAAAGTTCTATTCAAAGTTCTAAATGAGTGAAAAATGAACGATTCCATTAACTAGAATGTAGAATCAAAGAGGAAAAAGAAATGTGTGTTTAGAAGTGTTTTTGGAATATTAGGAAAATCATAATAAGGCCTGAAGTTAAGGAAGATTTGATAGGTTGATTCCTGCTACTTTTCCTTCTTAGTAATTACTGCAAATATAGAAGAAAATCTGCTCTGGTTGCAGTGTTGGACCAGCAAACATGCCAACTGATGGGGCGGGGGGGAGTTTTATCAATTTCCTTGGGAATTCACACACTTTTGATTAATGATTTGAACATGTGGAATGACATGCCATCGAATTGCAGAGCCATACTGATCCTTAAGACAGAATCCTGCTCGTTGCCTTGGATAGGTTTCCCCAGAGTAACAGCAATGGTGCCTGGCCTTTCCTGCTTTCTCACTTGTGTGTCCCTAACTGCATACATTTTCAAGGGAGCTGATGTGAGGTGAGACACATGGTGTGATTCTGGAAGGGTTTTTTTCCTCTCTCTCTCTCTATCTTTTTTTTTTTTTTTTACAAAGCAAACTGGTTCTTACATGAATCAAAGCACAGAAGCTCAGCCTCTTAAATAAAAAAAAATTAAAAATAACACAAACAGAGTTGATAACTGTTCTATGCTGTCTTGGTCTCTTATTCCTAAGATAATGTAAAAGTGTGTCTATCAAACCAATACTTTTTCCCCCTTCCTTAAAGATTTTCTGGGCCAACAAGGTTTTCAGTGCCACGTTCATGACTGAAATTTAGCATTAATTCCATACAAAAGATACATTCCTCATTAGGAAAGAAAGAAGCAGATGAACAAGTTCTTCTTACCCTGTGTAACTTGCTATTATTCAACATTGGCCTGGATCAGAGAATTTTGTTTTTCCATGCAGGGCACCCTAATGAGAGTTACTGAGAAACAATATGCTCTTGTCAGAACGGTATGGAGCTCTTCTAAAACTGGGATGGAGCTACGTTTTACCCTTTAAAGGTCAAGAGATGTTATTATGCAGCAAATTTAGCCTATGATTTATCTTTTAGAAAGGCAACATCCCACACATTCAAAACCCACAAGGTTTGGGTTACATTTTTAAAAATTCCTAAAGGATATTGAAAATGAGAATGAATTTCCATAAGAGTACTAATAATAGCTCCAATTTTTAAGCCTACTATTGATAAGATATTAGACGAAGTAATGCCCCTTATTTACTCTCCACAATGCACCACCAGCACAGAGGGTATTATTTTCTCCATTTTAAGATGAGGAAGCTCAATTTTATTTCTCATCCCCCTTGAACTCTGGCTTTGTTTCCACCACTGATCCCCTTTTCCTGACACTCTCCTTTCTTTTCCTGCCCTTGGGAATCTTTTTCACACTTGGGATATCTAATGGTGCTGATCTAATAGCTGTAATTCCTGGCATTACCGTCTCCGCTATGTTCCCATCCTCCTCCACTTTAATACCTGCAGGCCTGATATCTGACATGCATGTTGTGCCAGGTTCCCAAACAAGGTCCCACCCAGGATTCGAGATCACTCTGCCAAAATGAACTTTTCCTCCTGACATCTCTATTTCTGTTAATGGCACCAACGTTCTCCCAGTCAGGTCTGGCTTAGAATCCTGGAGTCATTTTGATAGCTCTGACTCCCTCACCCCTGATGTTTATGCATCCCAATTCCTATTACATCTCTGCTAGAAATATTTGCAACTTTCTTTCCAATAACTGGGGCTCAAAGAACATACTTCTCACATTATAGAGCTTTTGAAAATATCCAGAAACTTCTGTGATTTGCCCCACAGTTTAGAAGCGGAGTCAGGACGCGGTCCCAGGGCTTCTGACTCCTGTTTTCCAGGTGGATATTGCAACAACTGCCTTCTCCAAGTCCTGCTTGAGCTGGTACCAGTGCCTCAGGCACGGTCTCTCTCCTTGGCTCCGATACAGCTTATACAATCACTAATAGTCACTGTCTCATAATCACTGACAAATGACCTCATTTAAAAACAGAGATCTGATCACCTCCTGCTCAGCTCAAAATCCTTCAGTGCCTTCCTCTGCTGAAAAATGTTCCAATTGCTTAACCTGGCACCACAGAGGGCTCCGGTCTGATTTCAGCACGGTTCTGGAACACAGCTTCCCACAACCCCCTACACCCTGCCCAGTGGAACTCCTCTCAGGGTCTTGCCTGCATCCCTCTGCTCAGGCTATGGTCTTGGAATGGGTTCTTGGCCTTGAAAATGCTGCCTCTTCTTTCTTTCATGAATTCTGAAAACACTGAGGGATCAACAGTGTAACAGGGATGCTGCTAGGCATGGGGGTAACTGGTGAATAAGACGAAGGATCCATTTCTCAGGGATCTTAGAATCTACTGAGTTCTATATATTTCTTTAGAAAAGATTTTTATTTATTTATTGGACAGAAAGAGAACACAAGCAGGGGGAACATGAGAGAGAGAGAGGGAAAAGCAGATTCCCCTGTGAATGGAGGGCCAGATGTAGAGCTTGACCCCAGGACCCTGAGATCATGACCTAAGCCAAAAAGACGCTTAAACTACAGAGCCATCCAGGTGCCCCATACCAGGTCCTGAAAGTTCAGGACAAATGCCACACTCTTTGCAAACTAAGTCCTTCCTGGTAACCTGTGGCAGGAAGTGATGACTTCTCCTACCAACAGCCCTAGTACAGTGAGAAAACCCAATGCAGGATTTATCATAATCTGATTGAATCAAGTTACTGAGTCTTATCTGTCAGCCTAGGTTATAAACTCCATTTTTAATGGAGACTCTAAGTAGCTTGATATTTAGCCTTCATAGCACTCTGAATAGAATAAAACTTCAATAAATGATATTGGGATAAATAATTTCTTTCAAGAGTCTGTGAATATGAGATTGGGGGAGAGAGCAGCACACTGCATTCATGCACGGTCAGTAGGGGACACAGAAAACTCACACTCCTGTCGCACACCCTCACCAGATGGTTAACATAACATTATTTTAGGCAACAGAACTGTCAGCTGATATCCAGGGTCCCATGATACTTGCCGTCCTCCATTTAAAGAGAGATTTGAGACCGAAACTAACCCAAGATCTCTGGACATCCGAGCACAGATCTGTTCAGTCTGCACATTTTTCTGTGTCAATAAGCAGGAAATAGGATTAGCATCTTCTCCATATGGTCTGTTTTTCTGACTCCAGAATAAGGAGGATGCTAAACTCTGGGCCACGATTCTAGGCTGAATTTGATTTGTAAGAATTACAAATAATCACGTGCACTTATATTTACTCCTTTTGGTTTACAGTTCTATAAGTTTTACAAATGCATGGTTGTATGACCACCACCACAATCAAGATACAGAACAGTCCCATCACCCCCTTGAGAAACGCCCCTTGACTATTCCTTTGTAGTCAGCGCTCCTCCTCTCTTAACCACTCATCTCTTCTCCACTCCTACAGTTTTGCCTTCTACAGAATGTCATATAAATATAAAAGTACATAATTGTTTCAGTCTAGCTTCCTTGATTAGCATAACATATTAGCAATTCATCCGTGTTGTTGTCAGTATCAATAGTCTGTTCTTTTTATTGCTGAGTAGTATTCCATTGCACAAATCTGCCACCGTTTGCTTATTCATTCCCTAACTGAGGGACATTTGGGTGATCTTCTGATTTTGGTGATTATGAATAATCACGAAGAAGTTACCATATGTTTTTTGAGTTATGATAGGTTTTCACATCACTTAGGTAAGTAGGAGTGAAATTGCCAGGTCGCATGGTTAAGTGAATGTTTACTTTTATAAGAAACTGACAAAATACTGTATGAGTGAGAGTTCTAGTCACTTCACATCCTTGCCAGTGCGTGGTATTGCCAAGGCTTTGTTGTTGTTGTTTTGTTCTGTTTTTGTTTTTGTTTTTGCCTTTCTGGTTCTGTAATGTGAGACAGAATTTTAAGACTTCATCTTTTTTGGAACCATGATATTTCCATTTCCACATTGAGGCCACACTCAATACTTCTCCTCCCTTTACTTGGACTTTGTATTGTCCCTCTCATTAGATTACGGATTCCTTCGTGGATAAAGAACAAGTTTTAGCCACCTTTGTACGTAGGATGTGCTGCAATACCACCCCAAGTGTATAGATTTGCAATAGTAGGAAATAACACATGCTACTTAAATAAATGCTTCTATATGATCAGATTAGAGGAACACATAATGACATGATTAATGTACCCAAAACATAATCTCATTTGCTCAATTTTATCACTTGTTTTATAACCCAGAAATTTTAATAAAACTAAGCACTTTTCTCCCTTTTCAGGGATATTAGATATTTTCATTTGCTTTTGTGAATACTTATCTAAATGATAGATTTCTGTTTTCGTGCTTTATTAAGGTGTAAATTAGAAAAAACAAGATTTTTTTACTAGTTCTTAAGAGATTATGATCAGTTTATTTTACAAATTATATCACTTGCTTGTATTTTTCAAAAAATGGGCTATAATGTGTCATTATAATCATTTCAGATGTACAACATAATGATTTGATATCTGTATGTATCCCTAGGACCAATTTATTTCATAACTGGAAGTTTGTGCCTTTTGGCCCCCCCTTCACTCATTTTCCTCCTCCTCCCACCTATGGCAACTACAGTCTGTTCTCTGTACCAATGGGCTCATTTTTGCTGTTGTTATTCTTTTGTTTTGTTTTATTAGATTCCACATATAAGTGAGATCTTGTGGCATTTGTCTTTGTCAGACTTATTTCACTTAACATAACGCCCTCAAGGTCTATCCATGTTGTTGCAAATGACAAGATTTCTTTTTCTTTTTTTTTTTTAATTTTTTTTAATTTAATTTATTTATGATAGGCACACAGTGAGAGAGAGAGAAGCAGAGACATAGGCAGAGGGAGAAGCAGGCTCCATGCACCGGGAGCCCGACGTGGGATTCGATCCCGGGTCTCCAGGATCACGCCCCGGGCCAAAGGCAGGCGCCAAACCGCTGCGCCACCCAGGGATCCCAAGATTTCTTTTTTAATGGCTGAATAATATCCCTCTGTGTGTGTGTGTGTGTGTAATCACATTTTCTTTATCCCATCCATCAATGACACTTAAGTTGCTTGACTACTGCAAATAATGCTGTAGTGAAGACAGTAGCACAGATATCTTTTCAAGTTAGTGTTTTCATTTCCTTCAGATAAACACCCAGAAGTAGAATTGTTGGATCATATGATTCTTCTATTTTTAATTTAATTTTTTGAGGAACCTCCATACTGTTTCCCACAGTGGCTGCACCAGTTTGCATTCACACCAATGCTGCATGAAGGGTTTCCTTTTCTCTATATCCTCTCCAATGTTTGTTATTTCTTGTCTTTCTTGAGAATAGCCATTTTAACAGGTGTGAGGTGATCTCGTTGTGGTTTTGAATTTGTATTTCCTTGATGATTAGTGATGTTGAGTACCTGTTAGTCATCTGTATGCCTTCTTTGGAAAAATGCCTATTCAGATCCTCTGCCCATTTTTCAAAAATTGGGTTGATTGGTTTTTTTTTTTTTTTGGGTGAGAGAGAAAAAGTTAGAATTAGAGGGGGGATCCTGTCTGTAAATATCATTTATCTAGTGAGTTGGAGCAAGAAAAGAGGTCGAGAGTCACTGATAGAGACTCAAAGAATCTTAAAAATGGATGTGTCTTGGAAGTGCCATAGGCTAATCTCTCAGTATTTACAGGAATCCTGACTACAGCATCTGATCGAACAGTTCCATCATTGGTATGCTCACCTCTTCATATGGCACCACTGCATACATCCTTACAGCCAAGAGTTTCAAAACAAAACAAAAAAATAAACACTGGGAAGGCAGCTTCTGTTTTTCTGTAACATTATATTACATTAACCGTCTGTAGCACCTATGGAAATCTAAAAATGGAGTTTGGAGTCTATTGTGGCAGAAAAGATGTTCATCCTTGCATCATCCAGCCACGAGCAGAGTTAATTTCATTAACTTTAACATTGTAAAATGATACATATTTTGAGGAGATGAGCTCAGTTGCTTAAATGACATGAATCTTGGAACTTTTTTTTTTATAGATAACTCTTTCTGAAATTTTAGTTTTTGAATGGGAGTAAACTAACAACTTAGAGTTGTACCCAGAAGAAAATTTGTATAAGTTTTTAGAAGAAAATGTCTTAAATATAATCGACAAGCAGACCGGACTCTGAGTCCTTTAGTGGAAAGGATTCTTGCAGAACTTGAAAACAAGGGACTTTCTAACCTTAGACAATTCTCTTTCTTTGTTGTTGAAAAACATTTTATTTATCTATTCATGAGAGACACAGAAAGAAGGCAGAGACACAGGCAGAGGAAGAAGCAGGCTGCCCGCAGGGAGCCCAATGTGGGATTCGATCCCAGGATCTGGGATCATGCCCTGAACCGAAGGCAGACGCTTAACCACTGAGCCACCTCAGCGTCCCAACATTTCTCTTTCTACTGGCTAGTTTCTGGGGTGGTTTTGTACTCAGTGTCCACTTAGCTGGGATGAAAATCCATTCCCAGGATTCTCTTCCCTAAATAGTTCTTTAAGATAGTTGGCTACAAGGGAAAATTATGTGTGATTTGGAGGCGGAAGTAGGGCAGCAGCATTATTATGCTTGGAAGGACGGTGTGGTGCAACAGGCGGCTGCACCCTCATCTTCCAGCTCACCTTGGTGACATCAGGCAACAGCCAGGCTGCAGGTCCTAGCGTTCCACCACATGCTCTTTCTTAGCCTTTGCCCCGGGGGTCCATGAACAGCCCTACGGTGAAAAGGGCCAGCTCCTTCTATGGTTCCCCCAGGTCGCTGAGGTTGGAAGAGAGAGGAGTCCAACACTGATTCTGTTTTGTTTTCATGTGTCCCAGTCCCAGCGCTTTGTAGGTTCCAGTTTGTCCTTACTGGGCTCCACTTCATATCCAGCTTTTTTTTTTTTTTTTTTTTTTTTTACCACTCCCAGCACTGCTAACCTATAATGACTTCAGAACCAATACCAGACGCTTCCCACAGATTAAAAAAACTTTTTTTTTTTTTTTTAAGAATTTCTTTATTTGAGAGAGAGAGCAAGAGAGTACAAGCAGGGGAAGTAGCAGAAGGAGAGGGAGAAGCAGGCTCCCCGCTGAGCAAAAGCCCAACGTGAGGCTCGATCCCACTCGGATCATGATCTGAGCCAAGGCAGATGCTTAACCAACTAAGTCATCCGGGTGCCCCCCCACAGACTTTTTTTTATAAGCTCCCATGATTGTGTAAGATCTAAAATTCATAATAAATCCATGATTCCACATCCACTATAGTGGTCCTGCTTTCCTACTGATATGGCTTCCATTAAGTTGTTTCTATTTCGAATAGGTACTTGGTTACAAATATATTTATTTATTTATTTATTTATTTATTTTAAATTTTTATTTATTTATGATAGTCACAGAGAGAGAGAGAGAGAGAGGCAGAGATACAGGCAGAGGGAGAAGCAGGCTCCATGCACCGGGAGCCTGACGTGGGATTCGATCCCGGGTCTCCAGGATCACGCCCTGGGCCAAAGGCAGGCGCCAAACCGCTGCGCCACCCAGGGATCCCACAAATATATTTATTTTTTTAAAAGATTTTATTTATTTATTCATGAGGCATCCTGACATCCTGGTTACAAATATTCTTTTTGTGTATGGCTTTCTTTTTAAGAAAAAGTATGGTAGTATCAAATGCAATAGTACTGATTTATTTAGCCTAAGCATGTCATTTGATTCTACTTTGTTTTTAAGAGACTGTGAATATGCTCTTTGCTCAATTCTCCTCAAAACTACTGGGCTGGGGAACTGGGAGTCTTGTCCATGAGCAGAGAACAGAGGAAAACTAACAAACTAATTTGAGTTGCAGTTACTAGAGTTAAAAACCACCTGGCTAACTAACTGTTTCTTCAAAATTAACTTGTTTTACTCACGATAAAACATAAACATTAAAAATTTGAAAACAGGGACGCCTGGGTGGCTCAGTGGTTGAGGATCTGTCTTCAGCTCAGGCGTGATCCTGTGGTCCTGGGATCCAGTTCTGCACTGGGCTCCCTGTGGGGAGTCGCTTCTTTCTCCCTTTGCCTATGTCTCTGCCTCTCTCTCTCTGTGTCTCTCATGAATAAATAAAATCTTTAAAAAAAAATTGAAAACAATTCCAAGTAACCAATTTTTATCACAATGTATGTACATTGAGAGTACATATGTACCATCACTGGTACTTTAATCTCTTTAATATTTCTTAATATTAAGATTTTATGGTCTGTAAAGATAGAGAAGCATCTCTTCATCCTTACATCCTTACATATTAGCACATAGACAAGACTGTATTAAACATCGATTGATCTAAGTAAAGAGCAAATTTCAGCTTCCTGTTTTTTACAAAAAAGAAAAGAGCAGCAGTGCATGAGCAAACAACCACAACCAACTGCATCCTCTGATGCTTTTCTCACTATTATGTAGAAACTCCAGCAGGAAACCACAGCTATATCCTTTTCACCAGTATAGAAAAATCTTATGAATTGCTGGGAAGCATAAAACAGCTCTATTGATATTACATAGATAGTTGTGACAATTTATATTCACCACATCCAGGTGCTTTACATTTTCACAATGTTTCTCAAGGACAAATTCCTCAGAAAAAGTCATAGTGATACTTATGCCATAACCACTTGTTTGGGGGTAAACTACATAGAAAAATAATGCCACTGAAACTCAACTCCTCCCTCAATGTAGTTTATTTTTTTTAAAAAAACTGATAAATGCTAAACTTTTGCATTTCACTCCATCTTGTAAAAATTTCTAATTGACCGAAGATACATTATTTTGTACTCAAAAATCATGACAGTACTAATTGTCACCTTTGTATTCAAAATAGCCCAAGAATTAGACCTTTTTATGTATGAGATGTACAAACCCCTTTCTTTTCTCATGCATAATCTCATTCAGGATTTGCACTGCACATGTTTTTAAACTTGTAATATGAGCCTTGACAATGTGTTTTATCAATGAAGGGTCTTTCCAATGAAGATCTCTTAGTCGTTTAGGAAGTACAAAGAAAAGATTATGGCAGAAGTCCAGGGCTTCAACAACTTTAACTTTAATGGGAATCACAGACATGTAGACTCATTTCACACAGAAGTCAAAGAGTACAGACCTTGAGCTCTCTAGCATGTCTACAACACCAACTACAGAAATTCTCCACAGGCTGTTTGTTCCATGAATGTGCATGAAAATAAATGAATGCATAAATTCTTGGCGGTGATGGAGTGGGAGGATAACAAGGGCACCTCCAAGTTCCAGAAAAGGCTAAGGAGACCTCAAATTCAGAAAACAGGCCCAAGATAGAAAAAAAAAAAAAAAAGATCATTTCTTTTTTTGGACATAAAAACTCGAATTTTTCTTAACAATTTCTGGACCAAACTGTTCATTTCTAGGAAGAACCTGATGTGCCTTGGGCAATGACATGACTTCAAGTACCACTTTCACAGATTGTGACATTGGTGTGCCACTTTGAAGGTTTTTGCCTATGGTGCTTTTTATTGAAACTATTTTTTACTTAAATTTTGTATTCAAGGGCAGCCTTGGTGGCTCAGCGGTTTAGCACCGCCTTCAGGCCAGGGCCTGATCCTGGAGAACCAGGATCGAGTCCCACGTCAGGCTCCCTACATAGGGCCTGCTTCTCCCTCTGCCTGTGTCTCTGCCTCTCTCTCTCTCTCTCTCTCTCTCTGTGTCTCTCATGAATAAATAAAATCTTTAAAAAAAATTTGTATTCAATTGACTTTAACTGGTCCACTGGTTGAAAATATTTGCCTAGTCTTAAGAAGTGGTAAAACCACATGTTTCATGTGCTAGTAATATATTTTTAAAATAGCACATAGTATATTTATATAAGACATATTTTTAAAATATAGCATATTTTAAAAATATACTTCTAAATTTATTCTTAATATATTTACATTAAAAAATTCAATAACTATTAAAATAAAAAGTAAATCTGTATACCATCTAAGATCATCTTACAGGACACTGGTCAAAATCTCTTGCGTTTTGAAATTAGTGCCCTTTACCATGCCATCCCCCTGGAACAAAGCATTCAGAGTTTGAAACCACACAAAGTGGTAAAGACATTCCAGACTGATGACAAGAATCCAGTAATAAGAGCAATGCCTGTAGGTGACTTCTGCCTGTTTTTTTTTTTAACTAGAAAAAAATCAACTGCCTATTAAGGAACTAAAAATAAATGAAGGCAGAAGTCATGGCTTTAAAAACAATTAGTGGATTTTCATTTTCAAAATGACAGAGATAACA
Source organism: Vulpes vulpes (assembly GCF_048418805.1). Classification (NCBI taxonomy): domain Eukaryota; kingdom Metazoa; phylum Chordata; class Mammalia; order Carnivora; family Canidae; genus Vulpes; species Vulpes vulpes. The sequence continues at coordinate 53,138,237 of NC_132783.1, read as the reverse complement.
TATATTCATCCTCCCACCAACTCTCATTAATTATTAGAAATATAGTTCTAAGAAAGACCTTGTCTCAAATGAGCCTTCTGTACATAAACTGCCTTTTTCTCAGCCTTTAATTTGCAACTGGAACACTTAGTGCAAGCTATAATGAGGAATTGCTCAACTTTCATAAGTAAATGAGTATCTGTGATTAAAACATCAATCACAGAAACACTAGTTCTATAAATAGTGTCTGAGTCCAAAGTCCATAGGTAGGGCTAAACACAGGCACATGCTTTGCTTTTCTTGTTAGATGTGTGTATGCGCACGTGTGTATGCACGTGACTATCTGATGTGTATTTGGTTCTTCTTTTGAGAAGCAAAGAAGCTCTGTTTGCTGAACATATGTGTCACCTGGATATTTTGATAAAAATTTTTGTTTTCCAATTTAAACCACCTATATGATGATTTGTAAAGTTTTAACCTAAAGTGTTTGTCCTTGAACTCACTCTGCTTAAAACCCGACTTATCTCTGATTTAGAGGCTTTCAATTTGGCTTTTCAGCAACACAAAATGAAACCTGACATAGGAGAAATCAGTCTATAAAATACAACCTATTCTTTTTATTTTGACCCAGTGGTAATAATAATTAATAATGTTGACACACTGCAGTGTGGCGCAGTTACAAAGCCTGTGACCTTTGAAGCTGGATGACTGAATGTGCACACAGCTCAGTTATTATCTGAGGGACCATGGGCTAGTTTAAGTTTTTAATCTGTTTCCTCATCTCTAAAATGGGGGGAAGCCCAAGGCAGCTGCTTAACTGACTGAGCCACCCAGGTGCTCCTATACTTCATCTCCTAAATAAATTCCTATTTCCAGTTTGAGGAATGCTTTTATTTCATTTGCATTGTACAAACCTCATAGATTGGTCTAAATGAGAAATGGGTTTCGCATGTCACTAACAGAAAAGCCTAAAGAATGCAGTTCTATACAGATCTGTAGTCTCTCCATCTCCTGTTTCCTTATAGTGGGAAGTAGGTGGATGAAGAGAAATGAATTAGGATTCTCTTATGTCCTAGGACCAAGATGGCAAAAGTGCCCTGAGTGGTTCCCTTAGGCTCTTGCTCCCCCTTTACCCTGCTTTATTTCTTTTTCCTTATGTGTTTGGCTGGGCTTTCATTCTCGTCTACTTATCATCATTGGTTCTAAAGTCTAGGTACTGTCCTCTTCTCTTATTTCCCCTGTGTCATTACCTTCTAGGGGAAGGCAAGAAAGGTCTCTTCTCAGCAGGGGTGAATACACGAGATGGAATCACTCACCAGGCATTCCAGAGACATAAAATTACCACTTGAACTTCCAGGGTCTTCACCCTGGAGAAGACGACTAGGGAAGAGGGGAAAAAAGCATAGCAAAGGACATGGGGTTTTTCATGGAGCAACTATGAAAACACCCAAGTGTTTTCAGTACCTCAAAAGGGGCACATTACCCAATAATGGTCTGATTCCAGATCATCTTCCAAAGTGATGGATTAAGGAGGCGATCCTTGAGAGTCTAGGCAATAATCCAAAACAGTGGCCTTTAACTTGTCTTCAAATACACTAGTGTATTACAAATCGTTTATGGTAAAGTACCACTGAAAGCAAGTGATCTATTAAAAGACTAACTTAGAGCAGTTTTCTCTAATGTCATTTACACTAATCTCAATGATAAAATAATTTCTGTAATAATGTTACTCTCATTTATCTCACTTGCATTTGTAGATGTTTTCTTGACTAGAAGAAAAAGGGAAGGAATGAAGTTATATTGAGGTTCTGGTATACTCATGGAGATTTCCTATAGCATATAAACTAGCTGCTAATAGAAACTTAGATGATTTCTTAATCTGACACCTGCCCCATATTGGTCACATCTGCTACCCGCTGTTTCTTAGTTGTTTTTAGCAGAATGAAGTTGAAAATACACATGTCGACATTTTTATTTTTGCTGACATTAAGGAAGTATAGTGTGGGAAAGGCTTCCCTCTCGTTTTCACATTGGCCTGGCTGGGAAGAAAGGAACCCAGGTGTGGTGAGCAGGTGGTGGAGCTGAGAGGGGGAATGGAAAGTTAGTGAACTGCCAGGGCCTAAAGGAAGAAAGAGAGGGGTTCAGGGGTGTCTGTTTGGGACAGAAAAAGAATCCTGGTTGTTAGGCTGCCAAGGGAATTCCCAAGGATCCTCACCAGGAAAAGAGCCCACTCTAACTCTGCTGAGCCATATTTATTAAAATGTTTCTGTAGGCCAGAAGTCTGGGAATTATTTGACAGTTCAGAGTATGTTTTATTCATTTTTGAAGGCCGAGCACATAGTGCAAGGCCTAACATATACATCAAGTACTTGATACAAATGTATTAAGTGATCCAAGCACCATCTTCCTTAAATCAGAGCTTCGGCCAGCCCCTATACTTCATCTCTTTTCTTTAAAAAAAAAAAAAAAAAAAAGATTTTACTTATTTGAGAGAGAGAGAAAGCACACACTCACAAGTGGTGGGCCAGGGAGGGGGGCGAGAGGGGCAGAGGGAGAGGGAGAAGCAGACTCCCCGCTGAGCAGGGAGCCTGATGCAGAGCTGCATCCCAAGACCCTGGGATCATGACCTGAGCCCAGGGCAGCTGCTTAACTGACTGAGCCACCCAGGTGCTCCTATACTTCATCTCCTAAATAAATTCCTATTTCCAGTTTGAGGAATGCTTTTATTTCATTTGCAAAGCAGAAGTAACTGAAACAGCCCCAATCCATCAAGTTCACATTATTAACTTTTATCATCCCTCCCCGAGAGTTAGACTCACTACTCAAAAGCCACAAACCCCAGAGGGATGATCTTTAAAAACTCATCATTACAATTTTAAACATTGAAATAACCACCAGGGGAAATAGGAGGAGAGTTCTTCCTAAGAGCATGGACGTTCTGGTGTGACTAAATTTACGTTATTTAAAAATCGCTAAGAAAAATTATCTTTAACCCTAAAGGATTGTAACACCTATGGTATTTTATATAGTATCAATAGATTTGAGGTGATATGAGGCCTAATACTTACAGACTTGGACATCAGCCTACAAGGACACGCACTCTGCCCGAGGAAAGCATAGAGTCGAGGTAGCACTGTGTCCTCTGTTGGCTTCTACGCTGCTATTCCCAGCACTGTCTCCTTGGAGCGAAGCTGCCAAAGTGCCGGTGCTCTGGGATTAATAATTTGAAGTGAGGATGTTTTTAGAAGCGAGGTAGGAGGCACGATGTGGGGGTGGTATGCACCGAAGTGTGCCCGAGGTAGGAAAGGAGCAGCAGTAGTTGAGGAAGAATGAGATTTCAGAGAGCTATTAGTGAAGAGCTTTCTCTCCTTTTGAGATCTGCCGAGTGTTTCCTCTTAGTATCTCCAAAGGGCATCAGTCTTTATTTCCAAAATGAATAGATCAACTCCACCCGTCAGCTCACTGCTGGCCATAGGAACGGACCAGTCCCACAGGAGCCAGTGGCCAGACTGGGCCGGGATCTGAGCGATGGGTGGACAGCACGGCCACTGCCATGGTCCGATGAGCATTTCTCGGCTGTACAGACAGAGCCACAGACTGGGATAGGAGTTCATACTCCTTCTGACAGTTTGTTCTCAACAGAGTGCACCACGACTTGAAGGACTGAGATAGGCTTTGGGCTTCCGGGAGGCTATGTGAATCTGGTAGATATCTAAAGACTGGTACATAACATAAAGATATGGGGCATTTGGAAATACCTAAAGCCATCTGATGTAAAACTGTAGTTATTGGTTAAGTTAAAGAGTAAATACATTGTTGTTTAGATGGTTTATTTTGTTTGCTTGTTGCCAAATGTGGAATAGTGAAAAACAAACAAGCAAGCAAACAATTCACTATTCTCTTACTAAGAGACAAAGTCAACTCAGTTTGTACTCATTAACTTTTCACAGAATCTACGTATTTTCATGATGAAAACTTTATAGACTCTCATTAGGGTTTACTGGGAGTTCGCTACCTTCACAGGATGATCTCTCTACTTTGTAGAGTCGTGTCAATTTCATGAGGACTCGATGATACTTAGAAAACACCTAGTCCAAACTTCCCAGACTCGGTTCCTATTAAACACAGTTGTTGAGTACAAGCGACTTATATGAAGCCTCAGTGTCAGAGAGACAGTAGGGAGTAGTGGGGGCTAGCGTGAAATAAAGAGACAGCACATACTGTTATTTAGCTCCTACCCAGAGAATAACCATCAGTGTTTCATTTTGTATAATAGATCTCTTGATTTTTAAATATTGGCTTACTTAAAAAAGAAATACCTGCAAGCCAAATAAAACATGATCTTCCTGCTGGACCCAGAAACTGCCAGTTTTTAATTTTTAATCTGGTGCATACATCTTCGAACCTGAGGTCGGGACAGGTCAAGTGAAGTGCACCAGGTGTCTCAGATGCTTGCCGCCAAGGATTCTTCTGCTCTGAGAATCTATATGTATAGACATGAAATCATCCCCACATGAAAGGAGATTGCATAGGCATTTCCATTCACTTAATGAGAGCTCAGCCCCTGACCCTGACATAGACAGATTTCTGTTCTCTGACAGCTTTCAGAACATGCTCAACATGAAAACAAGACCAAATCTCCACACCCATTTGTCATAAGCAATTTTTACTCATTCAAGGATGCAAGGGGAAATGTACATCCATTTATTAACCTTTGAGCTGATTAAAATTCTTATTAGCATTAAAATTCTAGTTGCTTCATTTTTACCTGAATTTTTTAAGGAGAAATAATTTGTAGGATTCAAAGAAAGCCATGCTTAGGAAACAAAGTAACTAAGTATAAATTAAAAATTCATGCTATGTAGAAGAAAATAGTTAGGGACAGGGCATAAGAATCATGGAGGGTTTTCTGAAATAACTGATCTTTAAATCATTATTTTGAGGGGCTTGAGAAGCTAATTTAGGATGAGGGACCGAGCCTTCCAAAATGATGTAATGGCAAAGGCAATGCCAAAGTCCAATGAAGTGGAATCCACGATGAATCAAATATCTTTTGCATTTTTGAACAACAGATTTTAAAAAGTGTATCAGGAGAAAGCAAATTCATATCAGAGTAAAAGAGAAGAAAAACAATTAAAAATTTCTAGCTTGTATTCAGCGGCCCTGTCCTACACAGCCATAATTCAGAATAAAAATCTGGAGCTGATGCAAAATTCTGAATCCTGATGATATCTGCCATATTGTACTTATTAAGGCAGATGCATAGGCACAGACTATCACATTTTAGATAAACTGTCAACAGGAATTGAAGCAAAAAAGATGCTCTGATGACTGAGAATATAGGGAACACAAATGCTTAACTCCCTCAAGCGTTTAATTTACCCAAAGTTGTACATTATAAAAAAAGAGAAGAGTCTCCCATAGACATAATATGGTTGTTTTAATTTTAGGTTATTTAGGAATCAAGATCCTAAAAAAACCACCAAGAGTCTATTCCCATAAAACATCTTGATTATCCCCCCTAAACCAGATCTCCCACTTTGCTGGACCATTTGCAATTCAGGCTTAAAAAAGGATCCTCTGCAACTCCTTTTCTCCAGAAAATTAGTAGATGCAAATGTGATTTTTTTTAAGGAGCTCTGGAGCTCTCTGTCCAGCTGTTACTGAATTAGCCAGAGCTCCAAGGTCCCTGGAGGTGCCTGTGACTTTGGGACTTTTTACTCTCTAGCCTTGAGTTTTTTTCAGGGGTTGCTTGGTTCTTCGGCAAGTATCACAAGCTGTGACTATTGACTAAAGCAATCTTCCCAGGGCTGGCTTGGGTATCCATTGGGTTTAAGACACAAGAATTAACATTTTTAAATTGAATCTGGTGTGTAAGGCCAAGAAAGCACCGTGCCTCAGATCACACAGCTGGTGCCCACAATTTTTCTGCCACATCAGTCCCCTGGGACAGAGATCACTGCACTGTCACTTAGAAAGGCTCACTGCATTGACACTCAATTTGGGAGGAAGGGCTGCAGGAATAATTAAATTCCCTTCCCCCCACCACTCTGGAGCCATTCAAATCCTCTCTTCAGACCCTATTCCTTCTCCCCCTAGCAGAGAATCAGTAAAGAATTAGAGAGCAGAGATCTAGATTTTAGCCCCAGCTCCAACAATGATTAGGACAAGCTACTCACTCATTTGGGACTCACCTGGAATCTTTTTATTTCCCGGTATGTATTAAATGCAGGACCAAGCAGTGGTGTTCAAACCTGACTACTGAAATCACTTTAGGACCATCACAAAATAATAGGTTTCTAAGCCCTGCCTCCAGATTCAGATTCAGATTCAATGGGTCATATTTAACCTTCCAGTTAAGGGTAAGTTATTACTGCCTAGTAATAATAATTCAGCCCCCCAATTATGCTGCTAGCTTTAAAATAAAACCAACAAGCTAATTACAGACATGAAAAATTAGAAATCTGTTATTGTGTTGCCAACTCCAATAAGCCCAGATAAAAAGCTGTGAACATTTTTCTTACTGGCATTCAAGACAGTAAGTAATCTAAATTGTAAGTGCATTTACATCCACCCCCCCCATGAAATTCAATAATGTCTTTTCAATTCAAATGCAGCCTCTAAATGTTTTTACTATTCCAGACTTGAGTCTCAGGCAAAAAACAAAAAAAACAAAACACAGGTACAGAGGTGATCACTAATCTGAACATTCTGATGTGGCAAGAAGGAGATGAAAAGAATCCAAGACATCTTTCTAAAAAAGTGGATCTCCATATTGGACCGAACTCCAAATCATCTCAAGGCACCTGAGTATTTCAACTGATGCTGTTCTTCTGGTTAAAGGTATAATTTTATTCAAATAAAACAGAACAGATCACTGTTTCATTCCGTGGGAAAGAGCAAGAGCTGAAAGAAGCTCACCAAACATTTTAAAAAATACGAGTGAAGACTTTCTCATTGGATTTTATCTCCTCAAGATAGCCATCAGGATGCAGCAAAACACACAGAGGTTAATGTCTCAAAATGAATACAAACCTATTTAAATATTTAACCAAAGTGATGAACAAGTCATAGAGCAACTGAAGAATAAAATCTGGCAGGTTCTGGCCTTCCTTTTGGGGTTGTGAGCACCAAGCGGTCTGTTTCATCCTCATGAAGCTGCGGGTTTCCAGAAAGCATGGGGCTTTCTACCCATGAGGCACACAGGAAAGGAGACTTAGAGAAGAGAAAGGTTTGCTGGACTTGTGACAGTCACTTGATCACCCCTGTCCCTCTGTGCCAGTGATTGTCCTTGTGTTCTGAGAAATCAAATGCTCATACTACAATGTGGTGTATCATGTGATTTCAATTGTTTATTAAATTCGATCGAAACAAGGCCTAGCCAGTAAATTGTTGCAAAAGAGACTTTCGTAAAGGCAGGAAATGACAGATTTATGATGTTATGGCCATTTTGCCTAGAGTTTAAGAAACCAGTAGTATTAGGAAAAGAAATCTTAGGTATAAAATAAATAGCAACTTGCGAGTGGGATTTTAGTCTAAACGGAAATTCTGCTACAACTCTCTCCCCCAACTCAATGTTCATTTTTTTCTTTCCTAAATGATTCTTAAAAAAATCTCACATTACCCACCTCATTCTTTGCTTCCTCCCTCTATAACATTGTCCCTTTCTCACTGCCCATCCAGATCCACTCATCTTTCATAGACTAGCTCACCTTCCACCTCCTCCTTGAAGCCTTTCCAGATTAATGCAGTCTGCAAGGTCTCCTCACATGATACTGCTGTGAATCAATGGCAAGTCATGATGTCTTGCCGTTCTCAGGGCAGCTTGGCTATTCAGAATACTGTGTAAATGCTTATGTATCAGATCTCCCCAACTGCCTCTTGGGATCTTGCAAACTGGAAGCATCTCTTCTTTGTCACTTAAAACAGTAGCTTCTGGACTTTTTGGAACATGATGCATAGTAAGATATACATTCTACATCACAGTCCTATGTGTATATATGCCTACGAATATATACTTGATTAAAAAGTTCCATGAACTATACTTACTTATCCTTTTATTCTGTTTTACTCTATTTTATTTTTTAAAAAAATAAAAATAAAAATGCCATCGGACCCAGTAAAACGGACTTCACAATGGGTTGTGACCATTCTAGAGGGGCATTTACTGATTACTATGGTACTACTGTACATATTTCTCTCACTTAAAACATAATGTAAAAATTGTATGAGACCTTTTGGTTCTCTTTAGCATGTGTTTCTGAGTTACTTTTTTTTTTTTTTTCATTCTGTTTTTCAGACCATCATACCTGCGCCTCTTGGAGTCATCTGGGACAGTTAAATCCTTGCATAGACAGTCTTTTCTGTCTTTTTGCCCTGAGCACTGTTATCATACAAATAAGATTCTCTGCACTTCTATAAAACTCCATTTTCTCATTCCCTTTCATTTTCACCATACGCAAAGTAGGTAGTAGACATTTTGTGGATGAAGAAATTGAGGCACAGAGAATTATGACTTTCTCAAGGGCATGTCTCCGTTTTAATCAGGTTATTACAGGTTCATAAATAGAGTTTCTAGACATTTGAAGATTATAAAGTTGGGTGACACGAACAACATAGTGCCTCCATATAAATGACGTCCCTAATTTACCCAGGGAACCAGTTTCCGGACCAGAGGAGTTAGCGGCTCTATGGGATTTCAGTTCGAGGCTCGATTCGCTTCCTTTCAACCTCCTCTTTCCATCTTTGTCTACTCACAGTGTTTCACCCACCTAGACCTACTTGTTATTCCTGGGCCTCTTCATTCCTTGGTCCTTGTACCAGGACGGCTCCTCTCTCTTCTCTTTACCAGACGAGTTCCTCTGGTCCTCCAGGTCTCTGGGCACCTCCTTGTCCTCTCTACCTCCACAACCTGGATTCCCAGCTCCCTGTGCAGGCCCTGTCACAGCACTTAACCAGCCGGTACTTCCTGACTCCCAAGTTTGGCCCGCAGAGGCTGTGTCTCACTCACTCTTCTATTCCACAGTCTAGGGCCATGGTGAGTTCCGGGTAGACAAATATTGAATGCATGAATGAATCAATGAATGTATACATCGAGGGCAGAAACTGTTACCACTGAAGAAACTCAGGTGTGAGCTAGGGCTGGAATTGTGTGTCTTGAATCTCTGAGGCCAGTCTTTTAGGATTTTGGATTCTGTGACTGCTATCTTAATGCTTCCCCATAAGCTGTAGAGTTTCTGACTGAAAATTCTTCTAGTGAAGGAGAGCTGTATCTAATATATTCCTTTACATATATTTGAGGCACAATCAAGAAAATTTCGCAGGGTCAAATAATTAAGGCAAGTGTACTGAGGCGATTAAAAAAACACTCAAATTTCAGAACACCTTGTTGGACCCCACCCGGACCTCCAACTGAGATTGATCTGATTCAGGTCATGCTTCAGGACTCGACCTCCCATACCAAGCTCAGCGCTTATGATTTTGTCCTCATCATTTCCATAAAAGTCCAGTTAGTGACGAGGTGAAGCTTCACTACCACACAACATACTCTGCACGGATTTCCATGAGTTCCTCTGCTCTGTTTCCAAAATAAATCCCAGTGATATAACATCTAGACTCGCAGGGGCTATTACTACTTTTTTTTTCTGTTTATGAATCAACAACCGATTTCCTCCCCTGCCCCTCACCAACACATAAAAACTTGGAAAGTGCCCTTTGTGATTCTATTTAAAAAACATTCTCTAATAAAACTTCTGTCGTTCACAGATAGCGAGACAGAGCAGATTTTCTTCTTTATGCTGTGACTCATGTGTCTTTATACCCAGACTTAGGGCAGGCCAATGGTGAACACAATGGAAAAGAAAGAATAGTTTATAACTAGAAAATAAGCACATTCGAGAGAAGTACACTCAAAGCATTATCGAAGTAAAATATGCAGCAGTGCCAACAAGAGCAAACAAAAGCCCACGCAAGAGATGTGTAAATATTTCATGAAGCTAAGCCTTAATCAACTCTCTCTCCAAATCTTGCTGGTGTTGTAAACACTTCAGTTTCTTTCAGTCCCATCATGACCCAGATTCCTCGCAAAAATAAAATGAAAACATGGTTCTTTAACAAACGTGTCGTGAAAAATATTCAGGTGGGTCATACCCAGGTATTGCTTTAACAGGAAGGAGATACCTTAATGAAAGGCAGTTGCTCCTTGGTGACTCTGAGCTGCTTTCTCCCTTCCTCCTCCCTTGCCTTTTCCCCCACAGCCTCTGCTGCTTTCTGGGCATTCACATCATCTTAACCTTGAACTGCCTACATACACCCCAAGCAGAGATCTCTCCCAGTGCTTTTTCTGGAGGCCCTTTAAATCCGACAGTGGTTTGCCGCCTTCCCACCACCCAAAATTCACTTCCCAGTGTCCAAGTACCTCCCTTCCCCTGCACCCCCCCCCCTTTCATTGTCCATTGTTGCGTCTGAAATTTTGCGTATAACCCTTTAGATCTGCCTGGATAGGATGAAAATCTGTTGTGTGTATTGGCCGGCACTGTTCTTCAGATGTTTTCTAAAATCCATCTCCCAAGAACCATTTATAGCCCTTAGTCTCTACCTTGATTTAATGTGGTTCCAAAGTTCACCTCTAGATACTGAACAGGTCCCTACAATGCTTTCCCTTTATCAACCTCTGCCGGCCCTCCTTCTCTCTCCACCTATTTCAAGAAAAAAAATACATATATATGTACAGGTGTGCGTGTATTAATGCATATACACACACAACTATAGTGTTTCGACTCTAAAGAGAATAAGCATGGGAAAACGAGAAAAATGCAAGTATAGTATTACCACGCGCGCGCACACACACACACCTACGTGGACTGCACAGTGTGCAGACCCGATTGATTTTACCCCCGCCCAGAACGAGGACACCAGGCATCTCTTCCCTTTACCTTCGAAGCCAGAGTCTCAGGGAGCAATGACCTTGCAGAGAAATTCATCACCTGCGAGAAAGACTGGCCCCTCCTGGGGCGCAGGATGGGATGGGGACGAGAGCAACAGGCAAGGGGTCACCGGGCACAAGCTGGGGCCCAATCCCCCCGCGGCAGTCCCGGGCACCCCGCAGAGCTGCGGCGGCGCGGGCGGGACGCGGGGCAGGGGCGCGGGGGGCGGTCCCCCCCCCCCCCCGGCCGCCGCTCGCCTACCTGCTCTGCCCGGCTCTGCCCGGCTCTGCCCGGCTCTCCCCGGCTCTGCCCGGCGCCGCGGGGCCGCTGCCTGCGCTGCGGCGGGGATTCCCCGTCGCATATCCCAAGCGCGGCTCTCGGCGCCTCGCGGGTGGCCCCGGCGGGCTCCGGGGCGCGGTCCCGTTTAGACCCGTTCCGGGAGCGAGCCGGGCGCTCGCAGGAGCTGGAATCACCGTGCAGAGAGCAGAGGCGCGCGCAGCAGCGGGCGGGGCCGCGGGGCCGCGGGGCCGCCCCCACCGCGGGGCCGCAGCCGCCGCCGGGCGCCGAGCCAGCGGGAGGCGCGAGTGCACGCGCCCGACCGCGCCTCCGTCAGGCCCGGGGCGCCCACCCGGCCGGGCGGCGGGGGCGCTGCGGCTTCGCGGCGGGGGCGGCGGCGGCGGCGGCGGCGAGGGCGGCGGGACGCCGAGCTCCGCCCCCGCCGCGCCCCGGCCCAGCCTGCCAGGTCCCCGGGGAAGGGTTCGCCGCGGGGCAGGCTGCGCCCCCGGGCCCGGGCCGGTGGTAGCGGGGTGCGGGCAGGGGGGCGAGGGCTGCTCTGCAGGGCGACCGGGAAGTTAGGAAGGAGCCGGAGGTGCAGGAGAGGGGCGGAGGGCGCTCAGCAGGCGGTCCGGCCCTTGCTCCTCCCGCAGGTCACCGGCCTCCATGTCTGTGTCTAGACTCCAGCAGGCGGGTTCTGATGGAGCCACGCGCGGTGCAGATCTGAAAGCAAGGACCCCCCCCCCCCCCACCGCCACCACCGCCACCGCCGACGTTTAGTATGTGTTGCAAAACGTACGGTCTCCTGCGCATTTGGAGCTGGCGCTGCGGACAGTGTTCCTGTCTTTCCCCACTCCCCCGCCCCCATCCGTGGGCGTGGAAGGCTTTGAAAAGCGTCCCTGCCGAGCGGCTCCAGTGATGCTAAGTGGACATGTAGTAGGGTCAGCGGCTGACCGCGGAGGGTGCAAACGGTACAGTGCAAAGAACTATTATTAAGTGAGTATTGTTGGCAGGCGCTGTGCAAAAAATGCTTCCTGTGTGCCTTCCCTAATTCCCACAACTCGGTGAGGTGGGTATTGTTCTCCACTGCACTGGCAAGAAAACAGGTTTCCATGATTTAGACAACCGGAGGTGTGCTTGAGGTCACACCCGAGTTACCTGCACCAGTGGGATGCAAACCACTCCAGAATATGTCCTCTCAACCGGTGCACAAGGACTCACCCAAGGATCTTGTTGAAATGATTGGTTCTGATTCAGTAGGTCTGGTGTGGGCCTGGGGATCTGCATTCCTAAAGGGCTCATGGTTTTGTCCATGCTGCTGGCCAAAGGACCAAACTTTCTAAACTAGTAGGCCAGGGTTTTGAAGTAAACTATTTCATGCCAGCTCTAGTTGATTGAGGCAACTTTCTGAAGTTGGGTTAAGAAGGACCCTAAGGCTGTGTCTTAGCTCTGGGTCAAACAATGCAGTAATCAATTCATCATGTTCACTTTGGCTGATGGAGAGAAGGTTATCACACATGTGCTGGGTGGCCCTCCCTGTGGTCAGCCCCTTTCAAAACAACAAGGGCAGTTACGTTTTTACGGTGGTTATGTTTTTGGTTTTTTTCTTCATTTAAGGCATTGGTGCACCAACGTCAGATGTCTTTCTTCTAGTTCTCACCTTCATTAAGAAAAGCTCGGGCAAAGTTTTACGCCTAAAGTTTGTGTAGAATGAAACACTTTACAAAGTGCTCACATAAATGATTTTCTCTGTCTTCATAACAACACTGTAAGACAGCAATAATTCCATGTTACAGGAAAGAAGAACTGAGGTGGAGTGATTTTTCTTGAGACTAACAATACGCAGGCAGTAGGGGCTAGACTGTGACAGGTTTCTATTTCAGGGGTTGTTTTTACTAAACTACTGTATTAGTTCCTGCTGCCACTGTAACAAATTACTACAAATGTAGTGGCTTAATACAACACGAATGTATTATCTTACAGTTCTGGAAGTCTAAAGCCTGAAAATAAGTCTTATAGGGCTAAAATCAAAGGATCAGCAGGGCTATGCATTCCTTTTGGAGGCTCTGAGGGGATAATCTTTTCCTTCCTTATTGTTCCTACCTAGCTTCTAGTGACAGGCTACATTCCTTGGCTTGTGACTACATCACTCAGATCAGATTTCTATTGCCTTATCTCCTTTTATTCCAATATTCCTGCACCCCTTTAAAGATTTTACTTATTTATTCATGAGAGAAGCAGAAAGAGAGGCAGAGACATAGGCAGATAGAGAAGCAAGCTCCCTGTGGGGAGCCCGATAGGGGAATTGGTCCAGGGACCCCGGTTACAGCCTGAGCCCAAGGCAGACGCTCAACGACTGGGCCACCCAGGCGTCCCTCCTGCAGCCCTTTAATAAACATCATTGTGATTACTTTGGGTCAACCCAGATAATTCAGAATAATCTCTCCCATCTCAAGATCCTTAATTTACACATCTACAAAGACCCTTTTGTCATGTCTGGTAACATATTCATAGGTCCCAGGGATTAAGATGTAGAGATATTTTTGGAGGATCATTATTATGCCTCCCTAAACCTCACTTAGTACTTATCCTATGGTACTTATACTATACCTTACTCATCCCTCTCTTCTGCTTGATTTCTGACTGCTGGGACAGTCTTTCAATGGAAAAATTCACTTGAAAGTCATGCAAGAGACTATAACAAATGTGCAGTGGCAAGAAACACCCCAAGAACATCAAAAGGCCATGAAGATCTGTAAGAATATGGTCGTGAAAAGGACATAAGGGATTAGAGGCTGCCTGTTGGTCTGAATGACACCAAGATAAACCTTAGGGGAAGTCCTAACCACCATTAAAGGCCGCCTTTAGCTATCAGAATGTTTCAAAATTCTGCTTCTCAAAGAGTACACTGTTCCAGGATAAATAATGCAAGTCAAAACTCATGCAAAAAGAATATAACATCAAATTCCAAACCGAGTGATGGTTTTCAAAGTGATGAGAAACATTAAACCAGCATGTCAAACGAAATCAATAAAAATTATTGAACATCTTTTATGCTCAAGGCATTTATAGAAACATTCTGCTATAGAGAAGTTTATCATTTCATTGGCACACAGAATTTACGAAAAATGGAATAATAAAGGATTTCAACAGAAGAAATGATTGGAGAAGCAACAGGAGATGGTACGTGATTCATCACCAAGTGAATTAGATAAATTGGGAAGTTAGGTTTATACAGGAGAGTGGATATAAAACTGGAAAGGTAGGTTGGAAGGTTACGTTGCTCACGATCTTAAATGTCAAACTAAGGAGTTCAGACTCCCCTGCAATAAGAACAACGATAATAACGTCTTATGCTTTATATCGCCCGATTATTTACCAAGCACTTCTTACATATTTTCAGTCATTTGACTTCCACCCCTAAGCCCCCAGAAAAGCAGGCCTGAGCATGCATGTGCCTCCCTCCCCCTACACAGACGCACGCGTGCAAACACACACAGAGAAGGAAATGAAAGCCTCTTATCAAAGAGGTGTTCTAGACCGTTCTATGTAAAAATTCAGCTCCCACCCCGCTTATCCGCTTTTCTTTTTTCCTTCTCACCCTGCCAGCTTTATGTTTTTCCACGGGGCTTGCTACTGCATCTTGATAGAGTTTATTGATATCTATTACCTATGAGGGCAGGGACTTTGTCTCTAGTTTGTTTCTATATCCTTATCACCTAAAATAGTTTCCAACACTTAGTAAGTGCTCAGGAAATATCTGTTGAATGGATCATCATCTCCAGTTTACAAACCAGGAATCCAAATCATCATGAACTCACCTTCATGATGTCTGACAGCTAAAAGTACCTTTCCCAAGACGGAGTCCCGATGTCTAGCCCCTGCTTATCTGATAGTATATTTTCTATCTGAGTGAAAGCTGTTAGTAGTGCTTAACCAGGGACCGCAATGTATTTGAAAAAGATAAGAATTTGAGACTGGAATCTTCTCTAAATGTCACATCTTTCCTAAAAACTTCTTCAGCTTAGCTGGATTGGCAAGAAGCATTGGCAGGAGGAGTTACCAACAGTAGATCCTGGAGGGCTGCCATCACTCCTACGTTAGTTGGCACTGAGGAATACTGTAAGTTGCTTTGTAATTGTTCCCTGGTAATGCACGTGGGCATGTCTTGACACTCGGGGTTATAGGCTTTTTGGTCTCAGGGACCATAACTACTATGTCCTTTATATCCCCACATTCAGCCCAGTACTGGCCTCTAAACAGACTTATCACTGCGTGGCTACAAGAAGGCTGCCATCACTACAAAAATTCTATCATTACAAACTACATTCAAAACAATGTAGGGGATCCGAATGTGCCACCGCAAAATATGCCGCTTTGGCAATAAGCATTATTTTGAGCTGGAGGCAAATGGGAACCAACAGATGCAGAACAAAGCCTTCTTGGAGCTTTCCTTATCTGACAAAAAAACAAACTTTTGAGAAATGAGGATGGCCATAAACCCCCTTTCCTGGGGAAGTTTTATGGCCATGAAGAAGACAGAGTCCATCCCAAGATCCATCTCCAAACAGATCTTACTAAAATAGCCCTTGTCTTTCATTCATTAGGTTCCCCTCATATATTTACCTTCCCACAGTTTGCTGTCCCTAAAAGCCTGTACCCCTTTTTCCTTTGTCTTGTCACCTTTCTACAAACATTCTTTGTTAAGATCAGCCCACTGGTTTGAGTTATGCACCACTGAGTTTCCACTGCATCTAGGCAGGGTGCATGTGTAAATCAACTCTGTTTCCTTTTCCCTCCTTAATTTATCTTTGTCTGTCTAATTTGTAGGGCCTCAGCTGGAGAAACTAGGAGGATAGAGGGACAAGATTTCTGTGCTCCTCTCCAACAGGAAGAAAAGAATTCCTGTGGAAAAAGAAACCTCTAATTTTTTTTCATGCAAGAAAAATTATTTTCCAGAACCAACTCTCCTAGTCTCAAGTATTTGGTCAGAATTCAGTCACCACCACATCACCCAGGGAGGCTCTGAAAATGAGCACCTAGCAAGGAGGAGTGGACTTGCCTAGATTTTTTTTTTAAGCTAGACATCCTGGTGCCCCAGTCAAAACTGAGGTTCTGTCAGTAAGGGAGAAGGAAGGTCAGCTTCTTCTGGGATCTTAGCTGCATCTTTCACAGAGAATCAGTATAGAAACACCGAAGATTCACATTCAGGCCCGTTTTTTTTTTTTATTTTTTTTATTTATTTATGATAGTCACACAGAGAGAGAGAGAGAGAGAGAGAGGCAGAGACACAGGCAGAGGGAGAAACAGGCTCCATGCACCGGGAGCCCGATGTGGGATTCGATCCCGGGTCTCCAGGATCGCGCCCT
Organism: Vulpes vulpes; assembly: GCF_048418805.1. Lineage (NCBI taxonomy): Eukaryota > Metazoa > Chordata > Mammalia > Carnivora > Canidae > Vulpes > Vulpes vulpes. Next base: position 53,121,691 of record NC_132783.1, on the reverse strand, counting down.
GAGCCAAAGGCAGGCGCTAAACCGCTGCGCCACCCAGGGATCCCCAGGCCCGTTTTGATGTTACCTGAGTGCATTTGGTTTTCTGAAAGACCATAGCAAGCCATATAGGACAGGTTCCTACTTATTTTCCTCCTCCCCTCCCTCTTTCCTCTCTTCCTCTATCCCTCCCTCCCTTCCTGCCCAACCACCTCTTCCTGTCCCTTCTCTTCTGATACAAAATAGCCTTCTGCAGCGTCATTTTTTGTATAATTACTTTTCCATTGTATAATCAATTTCCTATTTAATGTTTAGATTATCTCTATCTGGAATATTCTTAAACTAGTCTTATTCAATTAATCAAATAAAGAGAAACTCAAATCACTGGCATCATCTCTTGCTGCTCCCTAACTCACATTTTCTATTCCTGTGATAGTTTTTAGAACATGTTAGTATATTGTTCTACAACACGAGGACTTTGCTTTTATTTGTTCCCCCCCTCCCCTCCCCCTGAAATGCCCTTTCTTCATAGCCACTTACCAAATTCCTAGTTGCCTTTCAAAATTCGATTTAGCTTTCACCGCCTCCAGGAACACTTGCCAAAACCACCCATTCTCATATTTAATTACTTCCTCCTCTGGGATATGCCTGAATCAAGTATCAGTCTTTGTTGTAGTTAATAAAATACTGTACTCTAATTTGTATTTTTTCTGTCTCCTTAATGAACTCAGTGTTCCATGAGGACCAAGCCCGTGAATTATACTATTTTCTTTTTTTAATGTTTGTTTGTTTATTTATTTATTTTTAGCAATCTCTACCCTCAATGTGGAGCTCAAACTCACTACCTTGAGATCGAGGTAGTATTGCACTTTCCTCCGACTGAGCCAGCAAGGCGCCCCTGCGTTATGCCATTGTCTATTATCAAACTTAGCCTATTGATTGTTCACATTTGTGGAATTTAAGGCAAACCATTTTTTATTTTTATTTTTTTTAAAGACTTTATTTATTTACTCATGAGAGAGAGAGAGAGAGAGAGAGAGAGAGGCAGAGACACACACAGGCAGAGGGAGAAGCAGGTTCCATTCAGGGAGCCGGATGCAGGAGCCGATCCTGCGACCCCTGGGCCGAAGGCGGGTACTCAACCGCTGAGCCACCCAGGCATCCCAGGCAAACAATTTTTTTAAAGAACTGATTCTGCTCCAGCTGTTGTGCTAGGCATTTTTAAATCAATTACTCTAATTACAGTGAGAGAAGACAGTAATCATTTCATAACAAAAGGTTTCTAGCTAAACTCTAAGACAAAGGAGTCCTACATGGCTTTAGGTTCTGAAAACCGGGGTTGTGTCTACACTGTTGTCATGAGTATGCAATGTGGAAGCATTTGGTTTTTACCTTTGGGCATTTTAGCCATTTATACTTGCAGATAACCATCACTTTCTACTTAAAAACTGCATGTCATACATGTGAACCTGTATTTCATACAGGACCACTTTTCAAATGATGATTTTTGCTAGGTACTTTTAGGCTACAAGCAGCAGAAATCATGCTCAGTTCCCCTCAACTGCGGAACACTTGTTTAAAGGGAAATAAGGGTGTCCTGAGAACTGCCTAGGGAAGACACCTGCTGCTTCCATCCTCTCAGCTTCCATTCTCCCCTTGCCAACCACTGCATCTCAGTTTTCCATTGAAGAGCCACATACCTCAGTCCATGTGATTAGGTGGAGCTGACCCTGACCCAGGGGGGAAAAATATAATGTAGGATAGAGCAAGAGGAGAACCACCTGTCCCTGGCCACAGTGATTGGTTCATGGATGGGTGCAAGACCCAAACCATGGCTGGAACTCTTGGGAAAGATGGGGTCCCCTAGCTAGTAAAGTGTAAAACTGGAGCTGCTAACAGGGACCATTTGCAGACAGGCTGTGTAAAGGAAACAGGAAGACAAAGGAAAGAAAAGCAGGGCTGGGAGATGGAGTGAAAGTGAAACAGTTCTTTTTCTGGTGATATGATTTTAAACCATTACATTCAGTCATCCTTGAATTTATGGTCTGCCACTGAATTTTACACTGGTTAATCATTTTCAAATTGTATTTGTCTCCCACAACTGAAGAGTTCTTATAGGCTCTTATAATAGCTGCATGGAAAAACTTAATGTATTTCTCAGGATACAGTAGCAGACCCATGATGGACTGTGATACTTATGGTCCAGTGAGAAATTCTCTGGTGACTTGGTCACACTGTTCCTTTAGAAGCAGCCATCTGCTGTTGCTTCTTCTTTTCTGAACAATCTTCTAGATACTTTTTTTTCTGCTTCTCTCTTTATACTACTACCGAAACCTTTCTTTTTTTCTGTGCAGATTGCATTCAAACTTTCCAGGAAAGAGAATCTGATTGACTGCTTGATACATTCTATTGAGTGCTTCATATACCTTAAATGTATTGAGTGCTTTCTTGCAAGTTGTTCCCTCTGGCATGATTTACCACTCCATATCTACCCCCTCATCACTTCATTTGGCTCATACCTGTTTAACTTTCAAGTCTCAGGTAAAGCCATTTCCTCTGCAAAGGCTATTTGAGTCTGTGGGATTGAGTTAAGTATTTCTACTTTGTGTTCATAAAGCACCTATCTGTTCATCACTGGGTATTTCATTGCTTATTTACTCATTTGCCTCTTTACTATTACCCTTAGACTGTAATTTCTTTGTGGATAGGAATTTTTTCGCTGGTTTATGTTTAGCACCTGGCACAGTGCCTAACATACAGTAGATACAAAAAAACAATATTAGTTAAGTGCTGAATAAAATATTTGCCAATATCCTAAGTCTCTGTTAAAAATTTCTTTGACCAGGGGCTCCTGGGTGACTCAGTTGGTTAAGTATCTACTTTCTGCTCAGGTTTCTGGGATAGAGCCCCGCGTCAGGCTCCCTGCTTATGGGGAGCCTGCTTCTTCTTCTCCTCCCTGTTTGTGTTTTCTCTCTCTCTCTCATAAACAAAATCTTAAAAAAATAAAAATAAAAATTTCATTGACCAAAATATCAATGGGTCTCCAGAGTCAATTCTCTTAATCTAACTGGAGTGTAGCATCAGGAAAAGAGATTAGAGTATAACTGATGCAATGAAAGCCCTAGAGTGCCAAAAGTTCATACACACATTTAGCTAATGTCAATATAAATGCATAGTATTGGGGAGAGGTAGTGGGAGAAATACAGAAATAACAATGCATAGAGTATGCATCTGGCATGACATTTCACCATTTTGCATTTGACCTGGGAGCCAAAAACCTGCTATTCCCCGGGGGTGGGGGTGGGGGCTCTCATAATGGGGTCTTTTTAGCAGGCTGGGGATGATTCTGGTATTTAAAGGAATTTTTTTTTTCATACAATATGACCCCTAATCACAAAAGAATCGTTTCATTTGGTATTAGATCAAAGGCTCACAAATCTGTTCTAATGCTGGAAGAAAGTGTCCAAAGGAGGAGTTAGAACTTTCTTCTAATGAAAAAAAAAAAAAACAAAACAAAACCCAAAAAAAAACTCAGATGTTATATAGACGGACAGATAAGCTAGTATCAGATATATATTTTGGCTGGAGAGGTTTGGATGTCCTTGCCTTTCTCTTGCTCTGTGTTACCTCAGGATTTTCCCTACCTGTCCTCAAGCTTTTGAGTCCCAAACCCAGCTCTGACCAAGGCAGGCAGTAGACTCACAGCATGCAGCTGGTGGCCTATGGAAATCATCTCATTGAATTTCCATATTTGACATGGAACGACTGAGATGGGCCACAAGCCACCATATCTGCGATGATGATCCATCTTTCCTCTCTGTTCTCCACTGTATTCTCTTGGCTCATATGGTCCTAATTCTGCTTGCTACCTCAGTAAAGCTTCATTTGCTGGTACTCCAACGTGTTTGTCTGAGACCCTAACCCTTCTTAGCTCATTTTTCTCCAATGGCAGTGGGCTAATGGTACCTAGGTATAACCTTTTCTGGTAATTTGGTGGAGTTCAGCTCTAAACTGGATGAACCTCCCGAAAAGAGAATGCAACTAGCATGTGACTTCAGATATAACCACTATCTGGAGACTGACTTCCCTGCCTCATTCACTTTGAAGTCTACTCTACCCTTTTCCTATCTTAAAGATGTTAGCTCTATGTAATAAAATTTGCCCATTCTTTCAAACACTATTACTTTTTTTCTGAGTCAGGCTCTTAAATTGAGTTAGTTTCCCTAGTCCAATTTTTCCCCCTTCTCCATCTGCTGAGATCACCAACATTCTCTATAAAAACATAATTATTTAATAGTACTCATCAGCTGATGAATGGATCTATATAGTGTGGTATATCCATACCATGTAATATTACTTGTCAATAAAAATCTTTTATGTGTTCCATTCAAAAAACAGGCAAAAGATCTGAATAGACATTTCTCCAAAGAAATACAAATGGTCAATAGGCACATGAAAAGATGTTCAAGGGATGCCTGGGTGGCTCAGTGGTTGAGCATCTGGCTTCCACTCAGGGTGCCATCCCAGGGTCCTGGGATCAAGTCCCACATTGGGCTCCCCAAAGGGAGCCTGTTTCTCCCTCTGCCTATGTCTCTGTCTTTCTTTGTGTGTCTCTCTGATAAATAAATAAACAAAATCTTTTAAAAAGAGAAGACATTCAGTATCATTAGCCATAAGGGAAATGCAAATTAAAGCCACAATGAGATACTACCTCATATCCATTAAGATGTCTACTGTCATACAACAGAATATAACAAATCCTGGCAAGTATGTGGAGAGATCAGAATGTTCATAGTTGTGAAAGGGAATTAAAGATGGTGCAGCTCTGTTGGAAAGTAGTTTGGCATGTTCCCAAAAGGTTAAACATAGAGTTACCATATGACCTGGCAATTACATCCTCAGTATATATCCAAGAGAAATTAAAATACATGTTCACACAAAGACTTGTATTCAGATGTTTATAATAGTATTATTCATATCAGCTTAAAAGGAGAAACAACCCAAATACCCATCAACTATAGTACCTATATCCATAAAATAGAATATTATTTGGAAATAAAAAAAATATTAATACAGGCTACAGCATGGATAAGCTCTGAAAACATGCAAAATGAAAGAAGTCAGCCACAAAAATCACGTATTAAAAGATCCCAATGATAGCCAATCTATCCAGAATACACAAATCTATAGAGTTGGAGAGCAGATTAGTGGTTTCCTAGGGATGTACAGCAGGGGAAAGGAGAAAATGGGGAGTGACTGCTAATGGGTATGGGTTTTCTTTTTGGGGTGATGAAAATGTTCTAAAATTAGATAGGAGTGATGATTGCATAACACTGTGAATATACCAAAAATATTGTACAATTTAAAAGGGTGAATTGTACACTATGTGAATTATATCTTTAAAAAGCTATTTAAAATATCATTCTAATAGCTAGTTTAGCCCAATAGAATACTTTTTAAAATTTCTTAACTTCTCTTATCCTAAGGTTGAGCTCACAACCTTTTCATCTCTAACTCAGTTTCCTTAGTGCATTATTCTGATCATTGATACATATCCTGCCAAATATATCAACCTACACAAATAAATTCATACTTTGGTTTGCCTATCCATGTCTTGTTGAGTTTTTTTAGTCCAAATACTTTCTCCAGAGTTTGATCACACTTGGGGTGAACAGAGAGAATTGATTTTAGCAAACTGCAAAGCTAAACTCCTGGCCTGTATTAGCCTCAGACAGGTACTAGAGCCCCAGGAGACCCTGTCTAAAATAGCCAATCAGTCAGCCAGCTGGTCTTTTGCTCTTTCTTTTTGACAGCTCTAACCTACAATATATTGGATGGAATATTATTTTTCAATATAGAACCACAAGGATTCCTGATGGAAATGTGCAGTATTGCATCACAAAAGAAAAATAAAACAAATAAATTCAAAATAAGATATAGTCCCTGATTTTGTTTTCTATATTGGATATGAAGCCCTTGCAAGAATAAACAGTCACTTGGCATTTAGCATCACCACTACATCAGTCGTTAACAAGGACTGAATTAACGAATGAATAAATTCGAGTTATAATCACATTGTTTGTGGATGTTAAGTTGATCTAGTAATGAAATTGCACAACTCAAGGAATATAACTTGTATTCTATATAAATGATGCCTTCTGGATTTGTGCAGAATGGAAAATCTGATGTACCTAACAGCTCTTCTAGAATGGCAGTGGAACCTGGAAACTCGAAGGAAAAATGGGTCTTCATATCCTGTCTTTCCGCATACCTTACCTAAAGGTAGAATTGTAACAGGTATCTCACTTTATTTCCTGAAACCTGAAGTCACTACAATACTCATTAGTGACAATGCAATTGGGTTGATACCTATTCAAGATCCCAGAGAAATATAGGCTATACTTGGCTCTTATGAATTTATAGACTCATATTCATTGATTAATGAGTTTAACATTGTAATACCCAGTTGCCTTAATTTTCTATGGCTGGTATTCATCATGATGTAGTAGCTTAGACATTACTAATTTTTTGATGAGGATCTAAATAGAATCCATTTTATAGCTTCACATCCAGTTCGTTTGCTATGTCTTTAACCTGCTCTTTTGGCATGGATAAATGTAGAACCAACATCTAATCAGTCTGTAAGTGCAAATAATATGGTGGAACAGAACTTCTAAAAGTCATGATTCCCTTTCCTAGGAAACATGGTTATTGACCACAGTAAATATGAAGAGAGTTTATACACATATCCAGAGTTATTTTATATATATATACAGTGTTATATATACTGTATGTGTGTAGATATGAATATATGTATATATCACAGAAAATATATACATATATGTATGTTCCATAAAGCCTAGATATATAAATAGTTTTATTTTTTATAGATTGAAAATATGTCTGATAAGATTACATCCTTCTAAATGTTACCAGAAATTTTGAAATCTTTTTATACACATGAAAGACAAATGCAGGGGATCCCTGGGTGGCTCAGCGGTTTAGCACCTGCCTTCAGCCCAGGACGTGACCCTGGAGCCCTGATCGAGTCCCACATCCGGCTTCATGCATGGAGCCTGTATCTCCCCTGCCTGTGTCTCTGCCTCTCTCTCTCTCTCTGTGTCTCTCATTAATAAACAAAATCTTAAAAAAAAAAAAAAAGACAAATGTTAAAAGGACTTCTCTATTTTAGAAAAATATTTGATTTTCTAATCACTGAATGGTTTATTGTTTCTTTATGTAATTTCCAGGATGGCTTATCTCCCTAATTATTCATTTACTATAAGGAATCTCTCTGTAAAAAAAAAAAAAAAAAAAAAAAAAGGAATCTCTCTGTATCTCTCTATATAAGACAGTTCGAGAAATTATATCAGATAGTATATTAGTATGAAATGGATCTTTTTTCCTTATAGCAATGATGCTACTATTAGGCCTGATTTCTCTGATCATGAATTGAACAACAAAATGATTCAAAGTAAAAAACTAACAAATACTAAAATCTCTATAATCATTTAAAATAAGATTATGTTCTAAATTCTATAAAATGACATAAATAGGATGTGGGGTACATGAACCCTGATGTTTATAGCTGTATTGTCAACAATAGCCAAAATACAGAAAATAAATAATCCAGCTCTAATAACCATTGCAATAATTATACACGATTCTAGGAATAATTTCATTTGTGTTCTTACAGTTCTGAAGGAGTTGGGAGGAATAATGTTTTGGCAAATTCTTACTAAAACTGCTTAGGGAAGTTTGAGTGGATATTTTCTTTTTCTCTAGGTAAGTTTTCCTGAAGCAAGAAGTCTTCCAAATCATTGGACAGTCTTGACAAGCAGATATTCGCTGATTCTACCATATGCCAGACACTATACTAAGCAATGAGGACACACAGTTGAATAATACACAGCCCAGGCCAGGAGAAATTCACAGTCCTGCGGGGAGACAGATGCATAAACAGTTGATTTCCATACAGGCATGAGCTACACAGGAGGCACTATGGAACACGGGACAGCTGGCGTTTTGAGAAAAGAGAAGATCCCTGAAATGAGTCTTAAATTCAAGATGGAGAGCAGGTAGTGGGATGAGAAAGTGGAATGTATGAGAGATATTTAAGAGACAGGGTATCCTGGCCTGTGCTCAAAAAGGGCCAGTAGAAGATAGAGCCCCTGCAGTGTTTACGTATTTGAAGTTCTTTTTAAGAAACAGTTCATTCAATAAAATGCATACTTGGTGTTTTATTATGCATTGGGCAATGTTCTAGATGCTCCAAATACAGCAATGAACAAAACAGACAAAGTCTCTGACTTTTTAGGAGCTTACACGCTCGTGGAGGAAACAGATAAAAATTGAATAAACAAATATATGTTATAATGTCAGATAGTGATGATAGTGATGAATGTCCTCAAGGGGGAAAACCCAGTAAGAGACTGGAGTGACAGGATGCTAGTTTAGATGGGTGGAGGTGGTCAGGGAAATCCTCCTGAGACGTGGTTTTGAGCAGAGTGAAGTTAGGGAGCACACTGTGTGCATATCTAGTGAATAGTTAGATAGCTTTTCAGATACAAAGGCTCTGAGGCAGGACTTTGGCTGGGTATATTTGAAGATCAGCAAGAAGGCCAAAATGGTTGGAACACACTAAACAAAGGAAAGAATAACAGGAAATGAGTTGGTGGCAGTAGCCAGAGGCCAGCCTATATAGAGCCTCTATCTTTATCAAATCTGTTTTGTCCACCTCCCAGTTACATAGCTGTCCTGTGTACCCCAGAATTCCTTGCAGTTATAAGCATGTAGCCATATGAAAGAGCTCTGACTCCTGGCTTATGGTGGAAGTGCTCTCTACTGCTTCCAGACTTAACGTAAATGTTCTGCATGCTTTTCTCTCTTCTATTGATCTCATGGAAGACTACAAGGCCCTGGAAAGTCCTGGATCTCTGATTAACCACACAGAAGACTGACCACTGATTAGGAACACTTATTTTGGATTTTTTTTATATGTTAACACAAAATTCAGTTAACTATGCTAAGCCACCAAGATTTGGGAGTTTGTTACAGCAGCCATTGACTCTCACTAACAATGCTTTGTGGCTGGTGGGGTTTGAGAAAAAGGCAACTATTGAATTTGATATTTGAGTTCATTTTCTTTTCTTCATTCTTTATCTTATATCCACTACCTCTCAAATTAGAAAAGTTTAAAGAAGCAAAGTGGCCATAGAAGATCAGTCTGATGGGGCTTTAAAAAAAAAAGATTTTATGATCTATGAGAGAAAGTGACAGAGAGCACAAACCAGGTGGTGGGAGTAGGGGAGGTGCAGAGGGAGAGGGAAAAGCAAACTCTCCAGTGAGCAGGGAGCCTCCCCACACCAAGGGGCTCCATCCAAGGACCCTGAGATCATGATCTGATCCAAAGGCAGACACTTAACCAAGTGAGCCCCCAGGTGCCCCCAGAGGCTTTTGTTTTTAGGAGAGGGGAGATAGGCCCCCTTCTTTGCCATAGTAATGCTGAGGGATGTGGACATGAACTTGAAGGCTTGTAGGAATCATCAGGTTCAGCCTTCTCACATCAACCCCTAAATGATTCCTGAATTTTTTCCCTGTTCAGTTACAAGAGGAATAGCAGAAGTGATCAGAAGTATAGACAAAGAAAAACATAGTTATTTATTAAAAAAACTGAAGTTTAGACCCCCTCACTTGTAACTAACAAAAGAATATATGAGAAAAGGACTGTGTATTGGGGAATTTGACTCAATAATTAATTTACCTTTAAATTTATATAATAGTTCTTCTGCATCTTCACCTTTCAGGTGTAAACATGTGGCTAAGACATCGCTATTTTTATAGTTCCCAATAGCATTTAAGTTTTTTTTTTTTTCTCCCTGTAGGAACATTCCTCTAGTTTTTAAACTCTCCTATCTTTCTGAAGTATCATGATACTACTATGACATTTATTGTTTCTCTGTTTTTGAATTGAGCATATACTCTGCTTCTGGCATTCCAGGGGCTAGGAATATAAAATTTCTCTCCTGGAGTTTGGGGGAAAAAATAAAATTTGATCACAGTATAACTTAGGTTGGTTTTACTTCTTGTATTAATTAGTTTCTATAGTTTTTATGTTAAGAAATTCTCACAAATTTAACTTAAAACCACACAAATTTAATCTTATAGTTTAGGAACTTAGAATTCTAAAATGAGACTTAGAGGGCTAAAATCAAGGCACTGGCAAGGCTAGTTCCTTCAGAGCCCTGGGAGAGAATCTGTTCCTTGTCTTTTTCAGCTTCTGGAGGTTGCTAGCATTCCTAGTTTGGCTGCCAAATCATCCCAACTTCTGTTTCTGTCATCACAGCACCTTATTCTAGTTATGACCTCCCCAGGTCCCTCTTAGAAAGACCCTTGTTATTTTATTGGGCCTACCAGGATTATCTCACCATCATAAGATCATTAATTTAATCACATCAGAAAGTTCCATTGCCATGCAAGAATCCATAGGCTCTAGGGATTAGGGTGTGGATATCTTTGAGAGGGGGCATACTTTTCAGACTACAACACTTTCTCAGTATTTAAAACCAAAGAACTTATTTCCTTTGTCATTGTGCACTAGCAACTTTTCCAGCTTGCCCCTCTCAGCCCAGCTCACTGAACCATGAGTGTATTTGTAAACTGTGATTTGAATGAGGCACTTTATTGAGCCCACATATATGGCTTGCTTATTTCAGGACACAATACTTCCCTAAAGCTGTGATTCCATGTCATGATTATCCATTGTATGATAGATGGTGAGTTCCTTGAGAGCAGAGCTCATATTTTATCCATTTACTTATACCTTATGCCTAATATTATACAGTAAGTGTTTGGGAAATATTTGTCATATTAAATCAAATATTTATTAATGCCAAAGTCTTTTTTTTTCCATGAAACCTACATTTCCTTCTATTTCTTTCTCTATTAATTGTATCTCTCTCTAAACACATATCCAAGTTTGAAACCGTGATAATTTATATCAGGGGTCAACAAACTATGGCCCTTAGGCCAAGTCTAGTTGATGCCTGTTCCTGAAGTTTAATTGGAACATTGCTGAGTTGAATAGTTGTGACAAAGACTATTGGATGGCAAAGCCTAAAATATTTACTAGTGTGCCCTTCACAAAAAATGTTTGCTAACTGTTGAGTTTCATGATAATTAATGCACAACAAGTTATCACCCGGGTTGGGAAAAATTTTTATCCACATCACTTTCTTAAGTATGACCTCTTCTCACTGATTCTTCCCCAACTCATCCTCAATCCTCACTTATACTAACTGCCACCTTGTTGTTGACCTGCTCATAAGTCAAGAGTAATAGCTGTGATCTTGGGAGGGCAGGAATCATAGTTGTCTTTCTTCCTTAGCTGTACTCAGTAACTGTTGGTTATGTGCAGTGTGTTCTTCTCCAAGTATCTGACTTATTGTTTATGATCTTCTTTGGCTTTCTTTTTTTTTTTTAAGATTTTATTTATTTATTCATGAGAGACACATAGAGAGAGGCAGACACACAGGCAGAGGGAGAAGCAGGCGCCCTCGGGGGAGCCCAATGCGGGACCTGATCCCAGGATCCCAGGACCATGATCTGAGGTGAAGGCAGAAGCTAAACCACTGAGCCATCCAGGCATCTCTTCTCTAGGCTTTCTTATAGGTATTTCATGTAGAGAGTGAAGTTCTTTGGACAATACTTACCTGCATCTTACTGTAGCTTCTGCACAAATAGATGTTTCAGGGCTCATTAAAGGAGAGCCTCCAAATGGGCAAAAAGCCCCAATATGGCATTGTGGGAAAACAGAGAAAATTATGCAAAGGGGTAAGAATAAAATGTTTACTGATTTTCTATTGTGCTTTTAGTGATTTTAAAGTGTATTGCCTAACAACAAAATAATCAATGATAAGAAAAAGAAAGCTGGGACATCAAAATGGCTCAGTCAGTTAAGCTCTGCTTTCAGCTCAGGTCATGATCTCAGGGTCCTGGGAGTTGGGCTTCCCTGCTCAGTGAGAACTCTGTTTCTCCCTCTACCTCTGCCCCTCCCTGCCCTCCCCCCATGCTCTTGCCCATGTGCACGGGCTTTCTCTCTTTCTCCCCTCAAACAAGTAAAATCTTAAAAAAGAAAAAAAAAAAAGGAAAGGAAAATCTATGTAGCATAAAGTGGATAAAGTGGTACCTTATGTTTCATCTTGTATCTAAAATATAAAAAATATGTATAAACCGCAAATATAACGATGAGAACAGCAAACCTTGCTTGGTAATGGTAAGAAAGACATGTCTTATTCTGGACTCATTGAGTGTATTACTAACCACAGAGGTCAAGATGAATGAGATTAAAGTGTTTAACATGTTTCTCTTTTTGAAGCCTCCCCAGATTCTAACTGGAAGGGTTAGTCTTCTCATCTTCTATATTGTCATTGGATGAAGACAGAAAACCGATGAACCTATTTCCTCAGATATTCTACTGACCTGATGACAAAACAATCTAAGCTTTCACAGGACTTCCTGAAGTGGAAAGACAACTCTTGATGTTTAATTTTAGAACTTTATGTGGGCAAAAAACCTTGGCACACATTTCTGTCACCCACTGGCAAAAAAAACAGCATTAAAAACTATCAGATGCATCTAGAAAAATGAGCTGCTCCCAAACCTGAGCTAATAACCACATGAAGGGGTAAGAAGACAACAAAAGTTACCTCAAGGTGGGAATGGTCTGTTGGGGAGACAGGGGGCAAAGGTAATAGTTTTCGTGGGGCTTTTGGAAAAGGGTTATTTTTTCTTCGATTGTAGCAACACAGATTAATTTTGTAACTTATAAGATGTTTTAATACCACCTGCCCCAAAGATCACAAATAGTCATATATGAGCCTGGGAATAGGTATTTTAAAATTCTGAAGTCTAGAAATATTTCAGTTAACCAAAATTTGAAAAAAATGATAGAGTATACATGCATCACACTGAGATACTTAAAGACACATGCATATGTTTGCCCACATCTATCAATATTCTCTATCTAGATATTGATCATCTACTTACCTACCTATGTATTGTTCTATAGCAAATGGCCAGAGCAGTTGTTGCCAAAAATGCATAGTTTTTAACATACAATTACAATAATAATGATGTCTGTAAAAGATAGGGTGAATAGTAATGATATTTTCTCTTAAATGTCGCTTCATAGCTGAGTCCTGGAAAACAGAAATACTGCATTTTTTACTTACAGATCACAATTTATAGACTCCTCATCTTTTTTTTTTTTTTCCCATCATGACCCACTACAGCCTTTGAGTATAAATGTGCCACTCTGACTAGGGTTAAGATGAGTGTTTAATTTGTCACTATAATAGGAGAAAGATACTGGATTCGGAAGACTATTTTTACACAAATTTCATATACACACCAACTCAATCAATAGTCTTACCCAAAACATAAAGCCTAATTCCTTTTGGGTGATATTTCAATGTTACAAGATTGTCGAACAATCATGGACAAGATTTAACTTCCATGTTAATATGAAGGATAGGTCACTTTTTATTGCTGAAATAGTCAACATAATTACGTAATATTTTATAGAAGTTAAGAAACAGTGACAAATCTCTGATCTTTTAAGTCTCTGTCTATACCTTGTTTTAACCTAGAAACTATTCCTCTGACAGCTCATGTTTAAATCTTATTAGGTATACACTTAAAATTATGCCAAAACTCCACCCCTGCCAACCACACTATCACCCTCATCACCTCCTACATTCCTTCTATCTTACTTAGTATTTCTAAAATCTTTTTAATCTTATTGTTTCCTTCTCCCACTCTATCCCATAGTTAGTACTTATTTTTGCTCCACTTTTTGGATTTGAATATTATTCTGATTAAGAAGTGTCAAGATTCAATCTCCAAATTTTCCTTTGCTCAAACATCTCCTTAAACCCACTCAAATGCTTATCTCACCAGGGTCCCCAAATGCCCTGTTGAGTTTGAGAGTCTAGTAATGTGGATTTCACTATTTTTCTTGAAAATGTAGACTATAGGTTAAGTAAAAAGCAAAACTAAAAACAAGTCTCACCTTGACCTTCTCCAATTCTTCTTTATTATTGAGGCTCTAACAATGGGAAGTGAGCAAACCATCTCCACTGTCAGAGCAGGGGCAGTACAGCCTCTTTGAGGTTTGGCATTATTTCCAAACCTCATTTAGATGTATTATAGTAAGAGGATGGGGTTGTAAAGTGGAGTAGGATCAGAGTAGAAGAGGAATCTGTGGAGATCACCTGGCTCTGTTGAAAGGCAAGGGGAAGCAATCTCTGTCCTTAACTTACCTGTTAAGTTACCTGTTGTTGACTTACTTATTTAACTGACCTGTTAGGCAATTTCTGAGCTTCTCAGACTCATCATCTGTAAAGGGAGCTCATGAGATCCATCTTGTATGACACTGGGCATAATGTATTTAAGGCACATAGCACAGTACTTAACACACAAGTGAAACTTATTTAATGGCAGTTTGTGTTAATTTGTTTTTACTTCAAAGAAATCAGATCCCAGGTTATAAATGAATTAAGAAAGAGTTAAATTTTTCAGAGATGCTGTGGCAAACACATCTTTATCCTGGAGCATCAAGTGAATGTGAGGGGGAGTTTTAAGGGTTTGGCTGTGACAAGATTTGTTTTCAGCACACAGTTGGAAAGCCATCACCATCACACCCACTCAATGCTTTTCTCACCAACGTCTCCAAATGCCCTCACATCTGAGAGTCTACTAATACAGATTTCACAGTTCTTTCTATTGAAAACGTAGAGTTCATGTACCTTAGTTTGGGTTGCTACAATAAATACCAGAGACTAGGTGCCTTAAACAACAAACATTTGTTTCTTACAGTTCTGGAGGCTGGGAAATCCAAGATCAAGATGCCAGGTGATTCAATGTCTGATGAGGGCTTGTTTCCTGGTTCCCAGACAGCTATCTTCCTGCTGTATCCTGACACAGTGGAGAAGGCAAGAAAATTCTTAGGGGTCCCTTGTATAAGGGCGTTAATCCCATTTGCAAGATGCCTGCATGACCCAATTGTCTTCCAAGGGTACCATCTCTTAATACCGTTATATTGGGGGTGTGATTTCAGTATTTGAATTTTAGGGGAAACAAACATTCAGTCCATTCCAAATAGGTTAAATAAAAAGTACAACTAAAAGCAATGGTTCATTTCTCTTGATCCATTAAGCACTGCTTGCTTCTCCCCTAGGACATATTTTCTTTTTTAGCTAAAAAAAGAAATATTAGAGCTATGTGCCAATGGCACCTGATAATCTCTATTTTCAGTAGGAGTATCTAGAATGTAATTATGACATTCAACCACAAATTAAGGCAGAATATGGCTCTGTTCCTTATGTACCACAAGAAGGGAGAAGTGAGAGTTAGGTTAGTGTGTTTTCTCTAAAAGGCCAATTAATTATTTGGCTATTATTTACTCAAGGAATTTAGGAATGTCTTGAGGATCTTCATTTTGAAATAGTTATACACACTACATTTGGAGAAAGTTATTTACATAGAACTCATCTGTGAGAAACAAAGAGATAAAAGAGCCATAGAGCTCCTGGTTGGCCTTACTTCCCCATGTCCTATTACAGACAGCCTGTTGACTTCTGATGACAGTGGGGGTGAGGGAGCAACACCACTGGGTTCTGCTTTTCCTCTGACAATGCATATGACCCCAGACAATTCAAAATATATCTGGGTCTCATATTTTTCATCTAGAAAATATGGGAGTTGGACTAGATGACTACATTCCTTTTAGCCCTAACATTAGATCTACATCATTATTTGAATTTTTGTTCTGACCCTTCACATCCTCCAGGGACTCTGGGTGCAGGAAATGAAAACTGGACAGGAAGTTAGGAGTCCTGCTTGCTTACCCGATAGTGAAGTGATAATGGTCACCACTCTCTGGGCCTCAACTTTCTTTTCTGAAATGGAGTCCAGCGGAGAGCAAAGCAGGCATCTTTCTTGTCCACAGAACAGGGCTGAAGGGTGTGGGGAAGGGAGTATAGAGCAGATGATGTCAAGATTCTTTACATCTCTTAAATTCTTTGAGGTATCTTAGACATTTTGTCTATCATTACTTAAGCAAAGCTAACATGAGAGGATTTTATGGAATCTCAACTCCTGTTTTTTGTTTTGTTAGTTTTTTTTTTTTTAAAGATTGACTAGTAAGAAGAACACAATTCCTAAAAATATTTTAAAAATCCAGTATCCTGATAATATGGATTTCTTATAAACCCAGGAATCAAAGTGGATTATAGGAAAACAGGATTTAGCCACAAAATTATTTTCTTTTTCAACTGTATTGAGTGTGTGAGTTTAATGAGCAACACTTAGTTAATATTACTTCAAATCCTTGCCCTTACTTATTAAGAACAATAAAGGACAGAAAAATGCACATTGTGTTACTGTATATTATTAATTTTACAGATTGCTATTTCTGAGAATTGCAAAGAAAAATTAATCTTAATGATTCAGGAAAAGCAGTGCATTGCTCTTTACCATGGAGTCATTTGTATGAGTGCAATTAACTGTCCTTCCCAACACAGAAAATCCTAGAGGTTAGAAAGGACATGCCATTGTTTTCTGTTTAGTAGATGCAGATTGGTAAATTAAGCAGCAAGGAAGATAAACAAATAAAACTAAATATAGCTTTATACAAAACAAAACAAAAAAACAACCACTTTCCAATTGCCTTCTTTAAAATTTCCCAAGCTCAAACTACTGTAAGAAATATGAACTGGAATGCTTTCTTCCAAATTGTGTATCAAGAGGTCACTAGCCCTCATTTTATAGATTATCTGGGATCAGCTCAACTGAGTCATTAATGGACAAAGACATATCTATACATGAGTAAATAAACAAAAGAATACATGCATAAAATCTCTAGGCTATGACCTTTTAAAATATGGTATTTATTCATTATGAGTTCCTTACGATTCATCAGCATATAGCAAGCACTGGCCTAATGAATTCTTGTTGCTATTACCATTGTTAATTTCTCTGTTGTTTTGTTCTTGGCCCATTAACATCAAAGTCCAAATAGCTAGAAGTGTCTTTAAGTGGGGTCCTAATATTTTTAAAAAATTAAATGAATTATTCAAAATTCTTAGGATTTTTTCAAATACAGCATAGTTTTCATATAACATAACCATTCATTTTAGGAGTACATTACAAAAAGGGAACAAAATAAAATCGTGATTTACCTAAGAGAGAAAGCTGACTTGGATGCTTTAGCATTAAAAGCTATTTTTCTTGAATGAAGAAAATATTGCTTAAGGTCTCCACTTTAAAAACTTTGTGTGTGGGATCCCTGGGTGGCGCAGCGGTTTGGCGCCTGCCTTTGGCCCAGGGCGTGATCCTAGAGACCTGGGATCAAGTCCCACATCAGGTTCCCGGTGCATGGAGCCTGCTTCTCCCTCCGCCTGTGTCTCTGCCTCTCTCTCTCTCTCTGTGACTATCATAAATAAATTAAAAAACAAAACAAAAAAAAACTTTGTGTCTTTTTTGCCAGTACTTTCTTCAGAGATTTAGAACTAAATAACACCCTGATAAATTCTCTACAGAAGACATCTGAAGCCAGGTAAACTAAGAGCAGAGAAACATCCTGTCAGAAGTGGCTAGGTCTTCTCATTGTGTCAACTCAGCACAAATGTGTCATAAGCTGGAAAGCTGCCTGTCTTGACCTTGTAGCATAAAACCATTATTAACAGAGCCTTGAATGATGGACCTTGAGAGGTCCTCCAAGACGTCATCCTGAAGGCAAGGGTATCATTGAAAAACAAAAAGGGCATGAGCTCATTTAGATTATTCTGAGAAGATTCTGTAAATATAAACTAGTGTGTGTGTAAACCCATATACAGCTGGGCTGGGGGGTTTGGAGGACACTGAGGACTTATATAATAATTTCAGTTATTATTCCTTGATTTCACTGCTCCTCTTCAGAATTCTCAGTGGAACTCTGACTCTCTCCTTTCTTTCCACCCTGACTTAAGGGTTCTGAGGATTTCATGTTCTTCCCTAGTGGCTGCTATAACTTTGCTGCTACAGAATCCCAGATCATTCTAGAGCCTGTCAGTGTTACTGCTCCTGTGGTTCTCATTCAGCATTCCTATTGCTTTCCCTTCCTGTCACCACTCTCCCTTGCTGTCAGAACCTCCGCCATGTGTACTAACAATGATGGAGAGAAGTTTCTCCATCATGGATTATTGCTTCCTAGGTCTCCAAGGCTCAACCTTGTTGCTTTTTCCTTACTAATGCTGAATTAGGAATTTTGAACATGATTGCCAGAGCCCAAGGGTAGCACAGCAAATGTGCTCCATGTCAATGATGGTTTAGTGACACAAAATGAGGCACATGTTTTATCAGCCTGGTATCTCTGCCTTCTCTTATGCTGTATTTCTCTCCTCCTATCCTCCCTCTTTGTGTGGGTGTGCTAATATAATTACCCTGAAGATGAGGCCCACAGTTTCCTCTCCTAATGTCCAGGGGATCCTGCTAATAGAACTTTTGGTGGTATGGTCTGATTCCCAGATTCTCCAAGGCAAATAAGAGTGATCGAATCTGTATTAGTCCTATTGCTGTTGTAACAAATTACCACAAATGTAGTGACTTAAGACAACACAAATTTATTACCTTATAGCTCATAGGTCAGGAGTCTGGAATGGATATTTATCAAGGTGCCAGCAGGTTAAATTTCTTTTCAGAGGCTCTCAGGGAGAACATGTTTTCTATTCAGACTGTCGGCAGAACACAGTTCCTTGTAGTGGGAGGGATGAGTTTCATCTTTTCTTGCTTCCTGCTGTGGATCATTTCTAGCTTCTAGATGGCACCACATTTTTTAGATCAAAGCCTATTACATCCATGTTCCAAGCTAATAACAGATGTGACTCTTCTTCATGCTTAGAATCTTTCCTCATTCTTCTTCCATTCCATTTCATGACCTCTTTGCCTCCCTTTTCTACTTTTAAGGACTTATGTGATTAGATGGGGCCTTCTAATCTGAAAGTCTTTATCCTTAATCACATCTGCAAGAATCTTTCTTTCATGTAAAATAACATATTCTCAGGTTCTAGGGATTAAAATGTGCACATCTTTGGGGGAGGTCATTATTGTGACCACCACAGAATCTTCTCAGTGATTCTCATTGTCTTGTTGTTTCCAAAACCTTGATTAGTGTCTCATAGAAAGTTATAGACTCATATTATGCTCTGTACGAGAAGCCTTTTTGATTGAATTAAAAAACTGAGATAAATGGAAAGAAAGATACTCATTAGATTATTAAATGGAGTAGGCCAAATGGCTTCAGATACAGATAGATCCAGCGATTGGCTTTTCTTCATCATGTGATACATCATTCCTCTGCTAGTTACAAATTCAGGCAAGTTGTTTCTTTGTCTCTAAGCTTTTGCTCTATCATTCTACCAATGTAGTAGAAAGGAAAGTTCTCAAGAGTTCCGACAAAACTTTGGGAGATAATTTTCATTCACTCTATTTGGTCATATGACCAGTCCAAGATTGGAACCAGTTACACTGTAGTCAGGATGATGCAGTGCTTTATTGGCTAAGTATGGGGTCAGGCCCACTGTAATCCCATGGACTGAGAATGGATGAAGGTACTAACGCTCAAAGGGCATGTGAATGCTGGGCAGGCAAAAACAACAGATGTCTACCATTTTTTCTAGGAATTTTGGGGAAATACTACATAGAGATTTAAAATCTAAAGATTAAAATAGAAGTTGCAGGAGAAAGAAACAACAGAGTAGGTGGTCTTTTTTTTTTTAGTAGGTGGTCTTTATACAATGTACATTATAGAATATTCATGTGAATAAATCAGAAGCTTAACTTTCATGTAAATATTGCATATTTATGTGCACCCTTCCATATATCATCTGTGTGATTCTATACAAATTACTCAATCTCCTTTCTCATATGTAAAATAAAGAAATAGTTTCCCCCTTTCAGCATGCGAAAGACCCACCACAGTGTCCGGCATCTTGTTGATGTTCAATGAATGGCAGATGTCCCTACTGTCATCATCATTTTAATAAACCTCAGCCTTTCTCACTGTCAGAAGAACGGTTTAAGTTACAGCACTTCTACATTTAAGTCTTCCTTGAGGGCAAGTCAGCTACTTGCAATGCTCTGCTTTAAATGTCAGACTTTAAATGAAATTTTGTTCAATTTGTTCTGAAGCCATTAGACCTTCTTATTGATTCAGCTCTGAGGAAAACCCCAATAGTTTAAAATATATTGATGCTAGTTGAAGTAAATTTTAATTTAACATAAACCAAAGGCAAAGTTAGGTCAGACTAGCAATTTTGTCAACATGAAGTTTGCACCCTTCTAAGATTCCTTTCACTGCTTCTCTACATTAAATCACGTTTCATTTTATTAGCCAGGATGGATAGGATCCTGAACCTGCATGACTCTCTTCCCAAACCCTTTTTTTCTTACAGAGGGACATTTCCTACTGATAAATAGGATTGTCTGTAAGTTTTTTTAACGGCATGAGGTATTTCTCATTCTCTGTTTTGGCACTGTTTTGCAGTCCAGTGCTGAGTCTACAATTATCTGCTAAGAATTTTTGGATACTGGTTTAGAAGTAAGGTTGTGGAATATACACATATGTGTTTGTATGTGGTTTGATTACAAAGTTGGGGTAAGTATAACTGAATTGGAGTGGGAGAAAAATGAAGAAAAAAGTAGAGAATGATAATAAAAAGGAAAACAATTTTAAATTAACAATTAGAAATCAACTTGGAGTCCAAAGCCAGATTCAGGGGTGCTGTTGAACCTTCTGACATCCTCTGCAAAATTTCAAGCATATGTTTGTATGCGTGTCTTCTGGCAGAGGATTTTCATAAGCAGATAAGCTATCCAGGACGGCTTTTCTTCTTTTTTTTTCCTTTTCTTTTTTAATTTATCCAGTGTTATTGGGCAGGGTGCAAGGATCTTATGTCATAGAATCATCTTAGCAAATGCACTTCAAATGATTTATATTGTTTTTCAGATTTTTTTTTTTTAAAGGCTTGAAGGACAGAGGAAATTCTCCTGCACACCAACAACCCTCCTCCTCCTAGAGGATTCCTAAATTGATAGATAAATCCATTGTTCCCTAAGGCTTGTTGAGATGTCCTAGCACTTGCTATAATAAAAAAATGTGATGAGGTCAAGAGTTTGCACTTCGCCAGTCAAATCCTTAGCTCAAAGGTTTTAAATTTGGGAATTCATATCACTTCTGTTGTCTGGGGCTAGCCTTGTTAATGAGGAGCTGGAGAAGCATGCTACCTAAATAAATGTGATGTGTGGGTGGCCGGTGTGAACACAGGTGTTGAAAAGATGGAAACTGGGCCTGGCCTCGCTGAGTCAGAATCTAATGAGGGTAGAGAGTGAGAGAACTACTAACCTGATCCTATATGCTGCACCTAGGAGGAGGAGTTTGCTGGTGAGAGATACTCCACATGGACATAAGGAGGGGTGGGTAAGTAAGAGCAAACATTTTAAGGGGCGGGTAATAATAACAGCTAACATTTGGTGCAAGCTTATTACGTGTTGTACACAGTTGTAAACATTTTATATGTATTTTCTCATTTAATCCTTCCAAATCTTTGTCAGGTAGATTCTATAATACCCCTATATTTTGCAGTCAGGAAGCTGAGGCCAGAGAGATTAAATAACTTGCTCAAAGTCTCACAGTGAGTAAGCAGCATAGTAGAGTTTGAAGCCAGGCAGAGGGGCTCCATTGCCTGCCCTCATCACCACTACACAATATACTTCCTTATCCACCCAGTCCTCTTCTAGCCCTTTCTTTTGACCAGCACGAACTGGCCAAGCACTAAAAGCTTCAGCCCCTCTTGAGCTCCATGTCAGTGAAAACAGCACTGAAAGTTCAAGGGGAACTTCTTTCTTTCATGTACTTGAAATCTTACAAAGTTTCCTGCCCACTCAATCCCCCTCCCCTGGGTCACATTGGAAGAACTGAGTTTACCTGGGTTCCCAGGTAAGCATAGGGCTGCAGCCTCACCTTGCTCCAGGTCCTATTGTAGATGGTGTCCCTGCTGCTTCCTCTTTTGCCTTTGTTCTTTGCTGTCCTGGACTCTTTCCCCATTAGCTGGGGCCCTAAAACTCTCAACTTCTCTTCATTTAGCTTTTTAAAGCTTCCTTACCCTAGGAAGTGATAACTGCTGACGGTGTTAACTTGTGTAGAATTGAAACAAAACTGCCCAAGACCTCACCGCACTGCTGGATAGAAGTCTCTGCCAATGTTCTGGGTTAGATTGAGCTGGCTCAAGTCCCAGCTGTGTAATGTTAGGCAAAGTAATTATGTTCCTGAATCCTCAGTTTCCTCATTTGTAAAATGAGGCTAAGAAAATACCCCTCATTGACATTGCTGTGAAATTTAAATAAGATGATACAGGTAAAGTTCCTTGCTTAAATTGAGCACTCAAAGAAATGTTAGCTATTAATTATGTCCTTCCTCCAGACCAAACCGTGAGAAGTTCAACTTTGTGGCTTGTGATGTTGAATCTTTCCTAAAAGGGTTTAGCTTCTTGGTTCATCTTCATTCAGAGCCTACTTTACGCCAGTACGGGGCCCTCCTTTGCAGTGTGCTTTGTGGCTAGGTTTACACAACTTATGGCGGTCGTGGTTCTGGAAGCTGGGGGCCTTGGTCAAGGTAGGACCAATGAAGGTCAAGATAGCTCAGTGTTTACAAGAGGGCCATGTGGCTTAGGGGAGGAAGAAGGAGTGGGTGGGCAGTGCTGTGGATCTAAAGACTATAAAATCACAGGGTTTCTCTCCAGTGAGCCTTTTAATGAGTCACAGTGGGGGCACGATTTAATTCATGTTCCAGCAGAGAGTGGAACTGAGAGTCTTCGTACTTTTCCTGGCCTTTATATGTCGTTTTCAGGACCAGGAAAGGGGTTAGGCTTGCAGGGGGATCTTGCGGCATACGAGTATTAGTTTTCTATTACTGCTGTAACAAATTGCCACAAATTTATAGCTGAAAACAGGATAAATTTATTAGTTTACAGTTCAGGAGGTCAGAAGTCTAAAATAAGTCTGCAGGGCTGTGTTCCTTTCAAGCGCGTTATGTGAAAATCCATCTCTGCCATTTCCAACTGTGTTCTTGGGCTTGTAGCTTCTCCCTCCATTTTCAAAGTTCATGATGTAGTATTTTCAAGTCTCTGTCTCTCTCTCTCTGACCTCTGTTTTCCTGGTCATATCTCTTAGTCTCCTGCCTCCCTCTTTCACTTGTGATCACATCATACTACCTGATAATCCAGGCTAATTTCCCTCTCTCAAGATTCTTAATCACCTCTACAAAGTTCCTTTTACCATGTTCAATAACATATTCACAGGTCCTGGGGATGAGGATGTGGGCCCCTTTGGGAGGGCATTCCTCCGTGCTTTGTGGAGCAGGACAAGCTCATGCAAGGGAAATACAGCAGGCTCTGGCCTTGTAGTTTCTTTTTTCCAGTGACAATCTTCATTGTTGCCATGTAGAACCATGGTCCTACTAACTGTGCTTAAGTTATAACTTTCTACTAGATAAGGAGACGTTGTGTTATGCAAAAGCTTGCAACATATGGGATTTAGGATGTTTAAAATATGTGCCCATTCTCAAATGCTGACAACTCTTTTTGCCTATAAAATGAAGTGTTGATATTTTACATAAAACACACAATACCATACATTTTTTTTAACAAATTGAAGAAAACCCACATCAAATATAGGTTCAGAAATTTACTTCAAAGATAAAGATATTAAATTCCCAGAAAGGAAAAAGGATGATACTTTCATAGAAATAGTCACTAGTCCCTGGGATCCACAGTGTGTGTTTAAGATACCTAAAAGCAGCAGACACCCAATATAGGTCCTATTGCAACATCAGTTTTTAGGACATTTTCTTCCCTTAAAATGGCTCACCAGTGCCCAGAGGGATTGGTAGATATGAGAAAAAAATTTGGTAGAGATGGTAGGTAGAGGTATGAAACTATTTTCAAAAACTTTCGTGAATATCATGGTCATCTATAAGCATAAAGGGTGCCCTCTAGTCTATCCAGACCCCAGTGGGGGGTTGTGTTAGTTTGCTGGTGCTGCCACACTGGGTGGCTTAAGCAACAAAAATTTATTTTCTTACAGGTAGGGTTAATTTTTTCTTTTTCTTTTTTTAAAATTTTATTTATTTATTCATGAGAGACACACAGAGAGAGGCAGAGACATAGGCAGAGGAGAAGCAGGCTCCCTGCAGGGTGCCTGATGTGGGACTCTATCCCAGGACCTTGGGATCATGATCTGAGCCTAAGCCTGATCCAGCTGGAGGCTCAACCACTGAGCCACCCAGGCATCCCAGGGTTAGTTTTTTCTGAGGCCTCTCTCCTTGGCTCACAGACAGCTGACTTATCACTGTGTCCTCACATGGTCTTCCCTCTATGGTTTCCTGTCAATCTCCTCTTTTTATAAGAACACCAGCCATATTGAATTAGGACCTACTCCTATGTCCTCATTTTAACCTAATTACCTATTTAAAAGCTCCATCTCCAAATACAGTGACCTTCTGATATACTGGTGGTTAGGACCTCAAACTATAAATTTTGGAGGAATACAAGTAGGCCCATAATAGGGACTGACTGAATTTATTCTTTTACATTATTTTTTGGTGGTGTAATTTGTTCCAGCTGTGTCCATCACCCTTCCGGGTGAAAGAAGGGTAAATTTAGAAATAACAGGCCTTGCCAGTCACTAAGTGGTATTTTCAACCAGGATCAACCTACCAGTTAGCATCACACTGAAACCAAGACAAGATAAACCCATTCTGGGTCCATGTCTCTGTCAGAATTATTCAAAACCATGGGGACTTAGAGGTTACCACAGAAAGTTATTTAAAGCTATCCAAGCTATTATGTGTTGCTTATTTTAGCATTTCATATTAACTCACAATCCTTTTAGGACATGGGGTTAAATTCTTTGGCTTTTCTCTATTTCAGTCATTTTCTTCTCTTACATCCTAGGGTTTATATTTAAAGTCACTGCTTAGAAATGCAGAAATGTAATTTCATTTTCTGTGATGGAACTCTACTTGCCCATGAGCTTCCCAGTCTGGTCGGGAAATGAGACTTTAAGTTGTCCCTTCTTGTTTTCTTAGCCTCTTTCACTTCAAATTTTCCTCTTTCCTAGGGTAAGTCAGTGTCACTTCTCCCTTTTCTGCCCCTAGATGGGATCTAGATCCCCAGGGAAGGCCACTGGTTCCTGCTTTGATATCCTGTATCCCTTGGTGTTGCTTGAGGCATTGGATTTATCATACAGTGTTCATGAAGCTTGAACTTTAGGGTTTCTCATTTGCAGAGCTTCTTCTGAGCCCTTGGAAGAGGATACAGGGATAGATTTGCATGGTCATCGATTTTGTAACATTTGCAGAAGTAAAATGTTTTAATAGCACTTAAGTCCACTGTTGCTTGCCACTTGATTTCCACTCCACCAAACTTTCCCTCTGATAAAGTAGCTTTGGAGTGGCTATAGGAACTTTGTGAATCTGACCAAGGGAAAGCTGAGATGAGGGTACATTTGGTTTGTATTTCGTGTAATATATTCATGTGGTTTACAGTCACTTCCATGAATAGTTAAATTATATGCTGGTCAATCTTGGGTAGAAACGGCTTCTAGAAATATTCCTATCATCTGCTGTACCAGCTCAAAATCACTCAGGGCTGAGGTGGTATCACGCAGTACCCAGCACTAGAATTGTATGGGGAGTGGAGGAAAAAAAGACTTGGGAAAAAGCCTATGGAAGATTCTTCTGGTAACTGAAGGGGTAAAATTGTAAGCGGAGGATTTAATTCTCTTTGACAACTCGACATAGAAATTTTCCAGTTCAGAAATACACTCAGTAATGCAGCATATACAATGATAAATATGACATATATATATATTTTGTTTTATTATGAAAATAATGCAAACTAGAACTTAGAATTCCTGTGTTTGTAAGGTACAGGCACAAACAGGAGGCACAACTGTGTGTGAGGCCACAGGATTTATGCTTTCCCACTATCACTTATTAAAAAAATTCAATTGACTATCCTTGATGAAAGCCTGAATTGTCTCCCTTTTCATTTTCTCTATAGAAAATATTGTAAAATAATTATCATATGCAGAAGTGACCAAAGAGTATGCACCACATAATTTATGTGAAATATCTTGCTGAGGTATTAACAAATAATTTTTAAAAATTGTTATATCAAGATTTTATGATACTTGTATTTGTTTGCTTTCATACACTTGTTTTGTTTCCCTAAAACTTAAAAAAATCTTTGCTTTCATTCTTAGCATTGTATTTATTGTCTTGGATTGTTTTCCCTCATAGGCCCCCTAAATCTGACAAGCTTCAGGGTTCCCTATAAATCTCATCTGACTGTCCTTATGTTCCTTGAGTGGTAAACATTGAATGCTGTATGCCGACATGATGGGGACCCAGGACTGCAACTCTGTATTCTGCTTGCCCAGACCCCAGCTCTTTCCAGAACAGTGTTCCTTGAGTATGTATATTTCAATGCATCGCCTCCTGTTTCTGAATTTCAGGAACACCTGACATGCATGGGAATTTAGGATGTGGGAAGCAGAGGTGCCCTGCATGCTACTACAATCCATCCTTCCTTCCTTTCTCCCTTCCCTTCCCATCCCTTCCCTTCCCTTCCCTTCCCTTCTTCCCTTTCCTTTCCTTCCCTTCCCAAAAGTTTTATTTCTGAGGTTTGTAGAATTTCAAGTTACTTACCCAAACTATTAAGTATAATAAGGGGTAGACCATGATTCTAGCTGACATTTTGCTTCCAAAGACGTACTCTTTCCAATCATTGCTCTTGACGCTCCATCCCCTGTTCCCTAAAATTTAATTCTCTGAAATGAAAACATGACTAGAAAAGAACATTTTTATGTAAAGAATAGGTCTCTATCATCAGCAGATGCTTGTCAATTGTGGGTAACATCTTCAAGAAATCTATCTATCTGCAAACTTGACATCTATTATGAAAGTATATCTCAGTGTGATTGTGCATTCAATTCTAATTGACTCACCTCTCCCAGTAAATTCTGCCAATACATTGATTCTATTTTAAAAATTCAAGCTGTCCTTGTGGAAAAACCTCATTCCATCTCCCTCAATTATTTGTCACTTGGACTCTAAGCATCATCTTTATTCTTGTGACAAATTCCTCAGAAAAACTCTCCATCCCATTCCCAGAATGAATTGTACGGATCATGTCTAAGGTGGTGACAATAAAATTTTGCTCTTACTTCAAAGTAGGAATAGAGAGATCAAATATGTGAACTCATCACTCTGGCTAACATTTAAAATTAACACCAAACAGGGATCCCTGGGTGGCGCAGCGGTTTAGCGCCTGCTTTTGGCCCAGGGCGCGATCCTGGAGACCCGGGATCGAATCCCACATCGGGCTCCCGGTGCATGGAGCCTGCTTCTCCCTCTGCCTGTGTCTCTGCCTCTCTCTCTCACTCTCTCTGTGACTATCATAAATAAATAAATAAAAATTAAAGAAAATAAAATTAGCACCAAACAATATGCCTTTTGTGTTTCAAGCTTGATCTCAGGTGAAATCATGAGGAAGACAAGATTTGTTTTATATAATCTGCTCTCTCCTTTCTCGGCACCTGCCGCCTTGCCTTTGTAGCTCATTCACAACACTATATCTAATGTTCCCATTCATTTTTCGCTTCTGTCTCTCAGGATCTGGTTTCATACTCATTTCATACGGACATTACCAGACCATACTTCCCCCCCGTACCTTCCTTCTCAGTTTCCCATATGGAGATTCATGAAAATGCTTGTTTCCTTCCTACCTTCCATTCTTTCCTTAGGGTTATTTGTCTTCTGGTTTTCAATTTAAGTTATAAGTGAGTTAGGAACTGTTTAAATTATTTCCATTTTGCCACATGGAAGGGCTTAAAAATAGATAATTCTGCCCACAATCACATTATCATCTAACAATGTTCTGTAAGTTCTGGTTATTGTAATAAGATTGAACTAGAAATAAATTGGACATACATTTTGGAAAAGTGAAGGGAACATAATTGTTTGCATATGTGAAGATATACCTAGAAAATGTATGTGGCTAGACTCAAAAAAGTATTGCAAATGTTAAAAAGTTCAGTAAAAAGGCACATATGAAAAACATTTAACAATAACTGTGATGTTCAGCAATTCTCATTTTGGAAATATAATGAAAGAAATTTTCATTAATGGTATTAGCAAAATATACAAACTAAGTTAGAAATACCCTTATCAAGAACTGCAGGAATTATGTGAAGTAAACTATTTTTTAAAAATAAACAGATAGATAATATGCCTTTGGAATATTTGGAGACACATGCCTTACTCTAATTATAAGGGGATTGAGTATCATGATGATATTTTCTTTCAGTTACAAATGCAAAAATAATTCTAATGAAAATTCAAACGAGATTGAAAAATCAACAACTTTACAAATGTTTTCAAGGTTTTTATTTTATTTTGTTTTGACTGAAATATAGTTAACACATATATTTTCAAGGTTTTTCTGGAAAAATTGACAAAACGAACTACACTTATTGCTAATGAAACTTAGTTGGATTATTAAAACTTTAAATAAAATATTGTATACAAAGATTTTGGGATTCATTAGAATTTCGATAAATTACAGTTTTATACATGAGCATTTATTGCTTATGTGTTCTAGAATTCCCACAGATCTCACCAGCATGTGAAAATGAAGTCTTAATTTCCAAATTACAATGACTTAGGCTCTATCTTTGATACTGAAGGATGTCTTCAGGTCCCTGTCAAAGTCACCCCTATTTATTTTTGGAATGTCAGGGTATGTTGTATCCAGGAGAAAGTGGCTCAAGTTCTTCATGAAACACATTACCACAATCTCTGCTGCCTATGTTTTCTGTGAGAAAGTACCAAGGTTGTTCCTCTGAGCCCTCAGGCTGCCTGCTCCTCAGTGGTCCATGGCAAAGTTGGGGAGAAATGTTAACCTAGACCTAGAGTGGTAACATTTGTGCCCATGACCTCAAGTGGCCTTTATACACACATCTTCTAAACTGTCTGTCCTTAATCCCTCTCATCAGCAGGACTAAAACCTTGAGCTCAATCCAGAAAGAGGTAGATCTAAGCCATCCCTTGTCATACCCAGCCCTGTTCTCCTCATCTTTCTTCTTAGGCCTTCATACTTCTCTATTCTATCTCAACCCCAAAGAAGAGCCCTGTGCATTATCAAATTATATGAATAGACTAGACAATCAGGTCGTCAAACAGCCAGATTCTGAGTACAAGTCCATGCTCAGCAGAGACATTCTGCTGTATAGGAATCCCCCTAACTCTATTATAAGTCATTCATTAACAGTGATTTATTATGGTGTGTTAGGTACCAAGCATAGCACATAGTTAAAAAGTCATGGTTTCTGTCCTCAGAGAAACTTGCTGTCTGGACACAGCTCCTATTCATTGCGGTATCATGAGAGAGCTTACCAAATGCATTTCTAAAATATATAAACTACATTTTCCTACTTACCAAAGCTAAGTAGGCTACAAAAGAGCAATTGAATTTAGTGTCATGACTTGTTCTCAGTTAATTGATACTGACTCTTAGGATTCTTTATCCTATTTTAAAAGTGTTTTTAAAATCCATTTGATGATATTTCTGGGAATCCAATAAAATTCACCAGAATGTAGGGAAAAATCAAAAGAACATTAACCTACTGCCAGTATTTCAGCAGCTTTCTGTAGATGTGCAATACAGATTCACTGTCCTTCACATTCAGTTAGTTCCTCTCCATTCTAAAACAGAATGTCTGAACTCTGTAAATAATCATGTGGTTTCTCACAGTAACTCTACGCACATTATAGATTGACATGACATAATTATTAAGTTAACATTTATTGAACGTAAACTCTTAACTGTCAGCTGTGTTAGGTATAGAGAAAAAAATGGCAAACAAAACATGATCTTGTTCAAAGATGCTCCTTGTTCAGTGAAGAAGACAAGTTTATAAAGAAATGATAATGGTAATAATGCTGATGATAATGAGGAGAGGATTTTTTTTTTTAAAGTAGTGCTGGGTTAGTGGTTATCTAATTGACCATGTCACAACATACTAAAAAAAAAAATCAATTCCAGATGGATTGTAGTTTTAAATGTGAAAATTAAAGCAGTGACTTCTAGAAAACAACATAGAGAATATTTTCATTAACTTGGGTAGAAAAGAATTTTATAAACCAGATGACAAAAGCATTAGCCAAAAAGGAGAAGATTGATATATTGGATTTCACTAAAATTAAGAACATCTGTTCACTAAAAGATACCAGAAAGGGAGCAAACCACAGAGCAGGAGAATATATTTATAATACATATATCTGGCAAAGAATTATATTCACAGTATTTATATCAATAAGAAAAATACTCCAGAAAACATGATTATAAATGGGCAAAACACATGAATAGGCATTTCACAAAAAAGGTAACATTGATAAATGTAATCACCATTTCTATGGTGACTACCATGGAAATGCATATTCAAATAACAGTAAGATACCTACACAAGAAAACTAAAGCAAAAACTGAAATACCAAGTGTTAGTGAAGACATAGTTTGGAAAATTGGCAGTTGCTAAAGCTGATCATACAATACCCAATGCCCCTGCAATTCTACTTCTAGACAAGAGAAATATACATACATACATACATATATATATATATATATATATATTTACCAAAAAACTTGTACAAGAATGTTAATCTTAATACTCTTTATAATCACCACTATCAAAAAAACAAACAAAAAACAAAAAACCCCCCAAACAGCCAAAAAACAAGCAAACAACAACAACAACAAAAAAACCAAAACCAGAAACAACAGCTAGATATGAGCCAACTGTCAACTAACAGTAGTAGAATGAAGAACTCAACAGGGGCAAAGGATGTTCTCTTCAACAAATGGTGCTTGGAAAACTGGATGTCCACATGGAAAAGAATGAAACTGGGCCATATCTAAAAGCAACTCAAAATGAATTAAAGACTTAAATGTAAGCTTTAAGCTAAAAAAAAAAAAAAAAAAAAAAAAAAAAAAAAAAAAAAAAGACTTAAATGTAAGACCTGTAAAAGTAAGAAATTGTAAACTTACCAGAAGAAAATATAGGAGAAAAGGTTCATAAAACTGGATTTGGCAATGATTTCCTGGATATGACTCCAAAAGTATAAGCAACAAAAGTAAAAATGAACTAAAAAGTTTTGCACAGAAAAAAAGAAATAACCAAAAATGAGAAGGTGACATACAGAATAAAAGAAAATAGTTGCAAATTACCTATCTAATGATAAAGGGTTGATACAATATATAAGGAAAACAAACAAATAACCCAATTAAAAAGTGAACAAAAGAACCTAAATAGATGTCTTTCCATAGAAGACTTACAAATAGACAGCAAGTATATGAAAAGGTGCTTAGTGTCACTAATCATTAGGAAATGCAAATCAAAACTACAATGAGATATCACCTCATGCTTGTTAGGATGACCATTATTAAAAACAAACAAAAAGTTGTTAGTGTTGGCAAAGATTTAGAGAAATTAAAACTCTTGTGCATTGTTGTTGAGAATAGAAAATGGCCACTGTGAAAAACAGTAGGAAGTTTTTTCACAAAAATTAAGAAATAGAACACAATCCGTGTGCTCCAGAAGTCCCACTTCTGGGTATTTCTCCAATGCTTATTGCACTGCCATGTTTATTGCAGCACTATTCACACACAATAGGCTAGATGTGAAAGCAACCTAAGAGTCCATCAATAGATGAATGGATAAAGAAAATGTGGTATATACACTTAAGGGAATATTGCTATTCTTAAAAAAAGAAGGAAATCCTGTCATATGTGACAATATGGATGAATCTTAAGGACATTAGGCTAAAAGAAATCGGTCACAGAAAGACAATACTGCATGATTCCATTTATAGGAGATATCTGAAATAGTCAATCTCATAGAAACAAAAAGTAAATGGTGGTTGCCAGGGACTGAGGTTTGAGGGAAGGGGAAATTGCTGTCCAATGTGTACAGATTTAAGTTGTACGAAATAAAAAAGTTCTAGAGATCTGCTATACAATAGTGTGCTTAAGTCAACAATAATATATACTTAAAAATCTGTTAAGATGGTAGATCTCATGTTATGTGTTTTGCTTTGTTACTGCACACACACACACACAACTCTATTGAATAAATGATAAGGTTGAAGGTGTATTCAGATAACAGAATATCACACATTGGTCTACAGTAATGAAAATGAATGGATTATTGCTACCTGGTATGTATCAAGATCATACAAGTACACAATGTTGAGTGAATTAAGCCAGACACAGAATTACATATTATATCATACTGTTTGTATGGGGAAAATGAAACAAAACGAACCCATGCTGGTTGAAGTCAGAATTGTGGTGATCTTGAAGGGATGGGTAATGACCGAGGGGCCACAAAGGAGGTTTCTATTTTTAATATTTTAAAGATTTTATTTATTTATTCATAAGAGACACACACAGAGAGGCAGAGACATAGGCAGAGGGAGAAGCAGGCTCCCTCTGGGGAGCCTGATATGGGACTCGATCCCAGGATCCTGGAATCACACCCTGAGCCAAAGGCAGACCCTCAACCACTGAACGACCCAGATGCTCCCACAAAGGAGGTTTTCAGAGTGCTGGTGAAGTCTGTTTCTTACTTTTTATCTGAGTGGATATGCAGGTGTGTTTAACTGTGAGAAAATTTATCAAGTTGTACACTTAAGAATTGTATACTTCATGCCTATTATGTCTCAATATAAAGTATACTTAGTAATAATAATAGACATCATTTATTGAACATATTAGGTATCAGGCACTTTCCATGTATTGGCTCATTTAACCTTCCCAACTATTTTCTGCAATAGGTATTGTATTATCCTTGTTTCCTAAGTGAGGAAACTGGGACAAAAGCAGTTAGGTAACTTGCCCAGGGTCATCCAGCTTACACAGTGAGTGGTAACTAGGAATTCTATTGCAAGCAGTTTGGTTTTCCAGCTGGCTTCTGAACTACTGTGCACAATGTAGTACATCAGGAGTGAGCCAAGACCTATGCTTTCAGTGATTAAATTTTTCCAGGCAGACAAATTCATAGACATCTTCCACGGATAGCTAATGCTTAACCAACCTTGAAAGGGAGACGAGGTGTCTCCCAGGTACAAAAGGAGAAGAAATATCTCAGGTAAGATGAATAGCATGTGTAGAAGTAGGAAGCACTGAACTTTCAAATTCCAGTAGTTTGGTGTGGCTTGTAAAAAGTGTGAGTGAAGGATCCTTAAGAGCCTGTGCATCGACAGATCTGACTTTTATGCCTGATGAGGATGAAACTATTTTAGGAAGGATAATTATATGATTAAATTTACATTTTAGAAATAGCATCCTGTTGGCAATCTGGAAGATAGACCTGAGGGGAGAAATCAGAGTCAGTATGACCAATTGGGAGATGAGGCACCAGTAACCATGAGGATAGAAGACACTGGGACAATGGATATTTCAAACAGTATATTCTTGGATATCGCTGCTAAATCCTTGTTTGGAAGGAAAAATATTCCTCTCTCCTTAGGATTATAAAGGAAAAAAATTCTTCCTTCAAATCTATTCAATCACTATTTACTTAAGTACCTTCTCTGTGTGAGGCACTGTGTAGAACATTCTTATAGGTGGGCTACCCTCAGGCCTACTTGCCTGCCTGCAAGTGGAGTAGGACAGAAAATTGTGTAATTTTGGTCACTAAAATTCTGCAAGAGGCGTAGACACTTGTTTTTAAAGAGAGAATTAAGGGGCACCTGGGTGGCTCAGTGGTTGAGCATCTGTCTTTGACTCAGGAAGTCATCCCGGTGTCCTGGGATTGAGTCCCACATAAGGGTCCCTGACAGGAGCCTGCTTCTCCCTCTCCCTCTGCCTGTGTCTCTGGCTCTTTCTCTGTGTCTCTCATGAATAAAGTCTTAAACAAACAAACAAATAAATAAAAAGAGAATTAGCTTTCAAATGGTGAAACTGGAGTAAACATGCAGATAATTTTATTCAAATTCCTATTAAAAACATGTATGACTATTACAGTAACAATAATTTAAATGATTTTAATAGTTATGGCTCACCTAGTTCTATCCCATCTCTTTGTACCCTCAGGACAAAGAGGTTGGATGGCCTGGGAACATAAAGAAAACTATTCTATTTATACCTAGAAAGTGAAGCAGCCAGGTTGGAAAGTATGTATAAAAAAATGGGTCTATGAATCATTCTCAGTGCTACCATTGAATCAGTAGCCTGGGTTTATTCTTCAAGTATGGCAATTCCAGACCATCAGCACTGGATATTCTAACTTCCTTTCTCTGATGAAGGTATCAAGTTTAGGGGTGAAGAAGTGAAGCGATGGGCAAGGACAGTTCCTTCTCTCCAGGCAAGGCTGAGCAGTCAACTCAGATATGTAAGAGGCCCCCAGTAGATACAGTAGGGATGGTAGCTTCTCTGAGCCCCATCCTACCCCACTTCTCAGGTCCTATGCTTTTTTGGCTGTGGGCAACAAATTTTCTGTTTGTACCAGCTCCTTTTTTAAATTTGGTGGGGGGTGCTTGGATCCTTGACCCGACTGCTATTAAGATATGCTCTTGCCTTGTCTGCCCCACAGGTAAGGATAATATGCCACAGTTTGGCCTGGCTATCTGCCATGGGTATCCAGGAAACTTGCCAAACTTCTCTTGATGCCATATGCTCAGGCAATATTCTTTTAGATCATATCTCATGAGAGAGTGTGGAATTCTGCAGTGAATATGTTCAGCCCTCTATTTTTAGGGGGAGAGCAGAAAGCCAGGTTGAATTTCTTGCCACCACAGTTGTGGAATGAAATGGGTACAGTTTTAGAGGCAAGTAGTCTGTTACTGTATGTGCAAATTTTTGGATCTCCCCTCATTTATAGAAAGATCAGAGAAGTCAGCTTAAGTATTATCTGAGGATGAACCAGGGGGAATTGGGATACTCATTATCCACTGTAGCTTTTTTCGTATGTTGCTGAAAGAAAGATGCTTGATGGGATGAGCACTGGGTGTTTTTCTGTATGTTGGTAAATTGAACACCAATAAAAATTAATTTAAAAAAAAAAAAAGAAAGATGCAAAAACCAGAATCAAAGACTTGTAACCATGAGAAACAGGACTTGTGATGATTCAAGGAAGAGAAGCAAGAGCTTAATGGGCACTGAAGACTATAATTACAGATGTGAAGAGAATCAGGACAAGGATTGAAGTATGGAAGGCATGGGGGCAGGTTAGGAAACTGAGTCATTGACTAAATGTGGTGCTTTAATGTGATGCCCTGCTAAAGCTTTGGGTCAAGCTGAACCCAAGCACTGATCATATATCCTTTATGTTCATACATTCTGTCTCTTTCTTTTAAAGGAGCATCAGAAAATTTTCGTCAGAGATGCAATTGTAGTCAAGGGTCCAGTTGTTTTCTGTACCTTCACCTGATTCCTGCTATTTTTCTCTAATGATGAGCTGGGTTGGTCACCCTAAAGAATCATTAACTCTTTTCTTTTTTACTCAAAATGATTAGTGAATCAAAGTGATCTGTAGGCCACTTGAATCTGAATCATCTCAAGTAATTTTTATACAGCAAGCTCCTGGTTCCACTCAAATCCCCTGAATCAGTATTTCTTAGGAATAAGTTCTAGGAATCTGTATTTTAAACAAGCAC
Organism: Vulpes vulpes; assembly: GCF_048418805.1. Taxonomy (NCBI): domain Eukaryota; kingdom Metazoa; phylum Chordata; class Mammalia; order Carnivora; family Canidae; genus Vulpes; species Vulpes vulpes. The sequence goes on along the minus strand of NC_132783.1, from coordinate 53,085,900 downwards.
TCTTGGTGATCCTTAAGAATTATAAACTAGTAGAGAACTCTAAATGTCCTTTCTCAGTATTTCTTTTCTTCTGGGCCTGGACCTTGTTTCTTTGTGCCTCTAGAGCTAAAGATACAGCACCAATAGGAAAAACAAAACAAAACAAAACAAAACAACTAATATGATCTTCTTCAAAATGTCACACAGTGTTGCTTTCCTGCTTTCAAATGTTCAGTGGCTTTCCAATGAACTGGGAATACAATAGTTCCATGGCTGTGTGCCCTTCTTTTCTGATCTCATCCCCTACTACTCATTTCTCCTGGCTTGCTATCTTCTGGTGGTGTTGGCATAAGATCTGGTCTCTGAACCTGCCAAGATTATTTCTGTCTGGGAGACTTTGAAATTACTCTCTCTCTTTCTCTGCCTGCAAAACATTTTCCATATCTTTGCACCCCTGAGTTCATCTTATCATTCAGGTAGATCTCCGCTCTTACCTTTCCCTCCTCAAGAAGCTCTCTCAACTTCCCTTTCTAATACATGCATGCTCTCTACCTGTCATTCTTTAGCAAATGAGCCTATTCCACTCAAAACTCACTTTCTGGCCTTTGTCTCCATTTGAAATCAGCCAATTAACCAATCTTTCTATTCTTCCTTATTTTGACTTATCTGTATTCCTCCCCTCTATCCCAATGGAGTGGAAGAAGAATCTTCATTTGTGTTATTCATTGCTATATTTCCAGTGTCTAAAACTTGGTTGGCACACAGTGACTATTCAATAAATTTTTAGTGAATGTTGGATTAAAAACATCAAAAATCCAAGCTATGAAGAATTTTAAAGCCCTCAGATCAACCCTTCAAATCCACAGTGTCCCCAATTTTTTTGATTTTATAATTGCTCCTTCTACCCAAGGAATATCTCTGGCATTGTGATATTTGTCCTAATTGTGTGTAAGAAGAATAAAGAACAACAGAGACCTAGATGATGTAATTTGTAATTCTTACAGCTAAATGGCAAATCATTTCAGTTTCAATCTCTACATATAAATTTAAAATATTGACCTTTAATGAATTAACTAAATCATTCAACAAGAATTTATTGCTAACCAATTCAGGCCTACACTGGACACTTGGGGGTGCATCAGTAAGCGAAAGAGTGATTCCTTCCCTTATGGAGCTTACTTACATTCCTATCTGCTCTTAGGTCATTTGGTTCAATCAGGAGAATCTTCAAGTTCTGGAGAGTTTGCCTTCATCCTGAATTATCTTCTTTAAAAATATTAGTGGTAGACTTAAAAACTCAGTTCTTCTTAAATATGCAAATAAGCTGTTGTGAAACACACACTCCTAATCATCTCCAAGAATATACATTATAAATTGACTATATAGCAATTAAAAAAACAGGACGTTCCCTGTTTAATAATCAAGCTAAAAATGTAGACGAATTCAGAGGGAAGAGCAGACAACAGAGATTATTCAAATAGGAAACCACAAACATCTCTTCCTGTAAAAAGTGATGCGATTCACTTACTAGTTCATCATTCTATTTTCTTTGATGATATCAACATGCTCAATAGTAACGTAAGGAAAAAAATTACTTGAGCAAAACTCATAATTTTACTTCTACTCCAAAGAGAGGTATTTGTGTATATAAATGACCTTTTGAAAATTTGTCTTAATTCTATATTATTCATATATCTGAGGAATTGGTAAAAAATGAAATAATTCAAGATTAAAAATTCATTAAACAATTCTATCAATATATCCAAACAGAAATAAAATCAGTCATTTAAAACAAACCAAAGCACATATCTTTATACACCAGAAAGACAGGATAAAGTTATCTTTATCTCTCTATTTAGAAGAAAGGCCCACCCTCCTCTTGTCAACCTGGGTGCTCTCAGGAGACTGATAAATATTAAGTCTTCATTCCATTACAAAGAATAGTATGAAAATGTGAACAGGCCTAAGGTACAGAACAGTGGGAAATATCAGTGCTGCTTTTCCTAGGCACCAGTGGCTTAATGGTTTTGCAGTTGTGCTATTTTCTAAACAACCCAAAAGCTGAGAAGAGGGGTGGACAGGCCTGGTATCATTCTTTTAAGTAGTATAAATCATGGCCTGACTTTTATTGTGTGAGCAGCCTGTGCAGATCATGTTGTATTTAGGAAACTGCTTTTCTTTCTAAATACCGACCTAGACTTCACTCTCTATAGGAATGAATGCTTGTCTTTGAAAGAGCTGTGTCTCATTAAACTGATGCTCCTACAAGTCCAGGGAGAACCCTGATTCCTCACATTACACTCAAATGCACCAAAGCCCTCTGGCCTGTCTGAGAACCTCCTCTTCTCAGCCCAGAGGTTAGTCTGGACTAAATAATCACAGTGTTGGGAAATGTATTGTTGGGGGACACCTATTTTCCCCCATGAATCATCTGATGATAGGAGCATATTTTAAAACAAAACCAAACTTGGGATAGGGACTGAATTTCATGACCATGGATGGGAGACTTGCATGTTATCTGACATTTCTTTGATGCCTATCTTTGGTCTACTAAAGAAAAAATAAATTCACATGTATTGTTTAAAAAGCTTTCCTTTTCTATATTCAAATTGGTAAATTCTGATATACCATAAAATTCTGATGGTGATGTGGGGAACAAAGAGGTGTGTCAGTAACTAAAAAAGAGGCACATCTCATATTTACCTCTTTACTGATATCCAGCCAGAAAATCCAAATGATACCTCAGAATTCAAAGTAGGCCAATCAGTGAATGATCTATGGCCCCAAAGACCTAAAAGAGGTAAACAGAGCATATGAAATGGATGAGAAGCTGGTTGGCAGAAAGATGGCTCAGGAGCAAATGGTTCAGAACACAACTCTTCTTTCTTCAGTTGAAGTAGAACAAGGTAACAATGGAAGAAAGAGACTGCTCATAGTCCAATGGAGGGAAAGAAATAATCCTCAAAATAATATCTTTTAAATCTAATACATTTTTTAGCTTTTCCAAAATCTGTGACTTTTTAGGATTTGCTATTTTATCACCATTTATACTTTAGGCAAGACTAGCAGTAAGTATTCCATCACATTAAGAGTGTTGAGTTAGGAAAAGGATCAATATTGATACTCTGTAACAAAAGAGGCAAGTAAGGTAGTACTTACTGTCACTCTGAATGAAGTATGGCTGTGGAGTAGTCAATAAAAGAAAAGAATACCAAAATAACAATTGACAGGGTGTCTTAACTCAATAACATGTAGTCTATTCAAAGGAATATTTATTACAAGTACAGTGAGCAAATTAGTAACAATCGTGCATGGCCAGTTCATTCTGAATTTTGTTAGAACCTATTAAATGACAGGCTTTAAGTGATTTGATAACACATTGATTTAATCTGGAATATATCCCTGCTCCCAAAACAGCAGACATAATACAGAAGAGATGGGAAAAAAAATGTGATTTGGAATCTGGGAACCACAGAGGACAATAGTTAAAAAAGCACATCCTAGAGCCAGACTGCTGGATTTGAATTCCAACTTCACCTAATGTCTCTACACTTAGTGTTCATGTCTATAAACTGGGAATACAATTACAAGAGGTTATCATGATGAATATGTGAGATAATTTATGTACTGCACTTGGAATACTGCAAGGAAAGTTTAGTGCTTATGGATATTGCCATGGAAGACATTTATTTGCCCAGGTAACTATATCCAAGGAAAGAAAAGTAAAAAGTCAGGTCCCAGGGCCAAATCAAACTGAACCTCACTGCTTCATTATAATTCTCCCACATACTGTTCTTCCGCTAATCTGCTAAACTCATGTCTGCACAGGCAAAGCCGAATGAAATCCTAAGTGCATTTATTAGCTTGATACTTTGCTAGGGCTGCCATAACAAAATACCACAGACTGGATGATTTAAACAATAGAAATTAATTTTATCACAGCTCTGGAGGCTAGAGGTCCAAGGTCAAGGTGTCAGCAGAGCTGGTTTCTTCTAAGGCTTCTCTCCTGGGCTTGTTGGTGGCTGCCTTCTTACTGTGACCTTAGATGGTCTTTCCTCTGTGCATGCTCCTACTTCCTGTCTCTTTGTCTAGTGATAAAACCACCAGTCCCATTGGATTAGAACCCCACCCTAATGAACTCATTTTAACTTGATCACTCCTTATAGACCTTATCACCAAATAAGGTTACATTCTGAGGTACTGAGGGTTGGGGCTTTGAAACATAAATTTAGGAGGACACAGTTCAGTCCATAATCCAGGCATTTGTTTATTACATATAAACAACACATGACATTTATATTTTGAACATTTCATAATTTTTATTTAGAAAGTATTTCAAAGTCATACATTTATTAATCTAATTTATTTTAAAGATTTTATTTATTTATTCATGAGACACACAGAGAGAGGCAGAGACATAGGCAGAGGGAGAAGTAGGGTCCCTGCAGGGAGCCCCATGTGAGACTCCATCTCAGGATCCCAGACCCTGGGATCACACCCTGAGCGAAAGGCAGACACTCAACGACAGAGCCACCCAGGTGCCCCAGCAAAATCATACATTTGTATTAAAAAAAAAAAAAAATAGCGCAGAGAGTAAAATGTTCAAGATCCTTTCACTCCTCTCAATCAGGCACCTTTGGTGGCTGTAGTTTAGTATGTTTCTCTGAAGAACTTTCATAGGTTTACATGTGTGTGTAAAATATTATAAAATGTATATTAAAAAAGTAGCAGATGTATATATATCACTATGTCATGACTATACTATATACAATTATATCACTTTTATAATTGAATTTTGTTTTTTTAAGTTAATAGAATTAACCTAAATAAATTGTTCTTTGATGTGCTGTTTTCACTACTTGATTTTTCTTGACAACCTTTCCATTTCAGTACACATGTACATGGCTTATTATTTTTATATATAATATGTAGTTTTATAGGTAATTTAATACATATATAATGTATTTGCACTATCTAATCTGTCTCACCATTTCCCTATCGATGGGTATTTTGTTTTTTATTTTTTTATTATTTTTATTATTTTTATTTTTATTTTTTCGATGGGTATTTTGGAGACTTACTTCAATTTTTCTTTATTTCAAACAGTAATGTATATATAGCTTTGCACTTATGTGGGAAAACTGTTCTTGAATTACACAAGATACGTACAGTTTTAGTTTGAAAGACTCTGCTAAATTGATACCCAGTTTTCGGGTCCCACAATTGATATAGGGGAGTATTTCTCCACACTCTGGCCAGCAGTGCTTGTGATGAGCAGTTTAAATCCTTTTAATCTAATGGTGTTTTATTTTGGAGCATTTTCTCATATTGTTTTAGGCCTTCTCTATGTCTTTTTCCATGAATTACTCCTTCATAAGCTTCATTGTTCTTATTATGCCATCTTTTTCTTTCAGAGTTGAAACCCTTTGTATTCTGAATATTAATCCTTTTTAAAGGATCAATGTAAAAGATACACACTGCTAATATTTTCTCCCAGTGCTTATTTGTTTTTTAATTGTGTTGGTGGTACCATTTGCTTTTATGACTTGAGGATATTATGTTTTATTTAGGAAATCCTAGCCAACTCAATATTCTAAATCAGCTCTTATATTCTATTCTGGTATTATAAGCAGAGGAGTGAGGTGCTCAATAAAAGGTTCAGTTTAAATCTTGGCTCTGCCATTTATTAGCTGTGTGACTTTGGAAAAACCACTCAAACTGTTCAGATTATTAATAGTTTTATAATATATCACACCTACCATTATTTAGATTTATTTGCAAGTTTCATTGATTCATCTGTTCACCATTTATTTTTATTCATTTATTTATTTATTTATTTTTAAAAGATTTTATTTATTTATTCATAAGAGACACACAGAGAGAGAGAGAATGGCAGAGGAATAGGCAGAGTGAGAAGTAGGATCCCCATGAGGAGCCTGATGTGGGACTTGATCCTGGACCCAGGGATCATGCCCTGGGCCAGAGACAGACACTCAACCACTGAGCCACTCAGGCATCCCTCACCATTTGTTTTTTATTTATTTTTATTTATTTTTATTTATTTATTTAATTTATTTATTTTTATTTTTTTTTTACCATTTGGTTTAAAAATACATTTATTATTTGTTGAATTAATTGTAAAATATTTGACTAATGAATCATGTTAAACATATGAAAATATGGACAAATATTAAAAATAAACTTGGATGACTGAACACCAGTTTTATCAAATGTTATTTTATTATATTTTCTACCCAATGAACAAAAAAGTTGCAGAATTGAAGCCTTCTGTGTGCCTCACCCTTTACCTTCTTTACTACTGCCATTTCCATATTATGACATGCATTATTTCCATGCAATTTCAAATATTTTGAATATACACACTCATACAGGTAAATATGTTTTGTGTCTTTTTACACTCAAAGCAAGTAATATCATGCCATACATACAACTTTGTAGCTTGCTTTTGTTTGAGATTTGTTTATCTTGATACAAGTAGCTCTGATTTATTTTTATACTTATTATATAGCATTTCATTGATTATACCAAAATTTATGAATACACCACAGTTTATTTATTTTCCTATTTTTTAAAAAAAGATTTTATTTATTTATTCACAAGAGACACAGAGAGAGAGGGGGCAGAGACACAGGCAGAGGGCGAAGCAGGCTCCATGCAGGGAGCCTGATGTGGGACCCGATCCTGGGACTCCAGGATCACGCCCTGGACTGAAGGCGGCACTAAACCGCTGAGCCACCCAGGGACCCCCTATTTATTTTCCTATTATTATTTTTTTAAAGATTATTTATTTATTCATAGAGACACAGAGAGAGAGAGAGAGAGACAGAGACACAGGCAGAGCGAGAAGCAGGCTCCACGCAGAGAGCCCAACATGGGACTCCATCCAGGGTCTCCAGGATCACGCCCTTGGCTGCAGGCGGCGCTAAACCGCTGCGCCACCGGGGCTGCCCTATTTTCCTATTAATTGATGTTTCATTTTCAAGTTTCATTTCATTTCATTTTTATTTTTTATTTTTTGCTACTTCAATCATCCTATGATATCTTTTGAGAATATGTATTGTTTTTTCTAAAGTAAATACCTATTTCTGGGTTTTAGACTCTGCACACTTTCAACTTCAATAGTTATTAATGACTATAAATAGATATAGCCAGATTGCTCTCCAAAGTGGTAAAGCCAGTTCCACTCAAATTATGAGTGAATGGATCTTCCATTTTTTAAATATCCTCACTAACACATATTTTCAAATTATTTTTAGAAATTTTAAGTTTTGATTTTCACACGAGTCTTTAATTTTCATGGGAATGATTTCATCTTTGAAAGAAGTAAGACAGGGATCCTATTCCCATATTGCTAATCAGTACTCCCAGCACTGATAAGTCCTTTGACTTATCTACTCCTTTGGCTCCTTTGACTGTTACTACTTTAGATGTATACTAACTTTTTCTAAAGGCATCTCCCCGTTTCTGGGCTTTCTGCTAGGTTGCATAGCACTGTCTTTTCCTGACCTAGACCACACTGTCTATTCACTCTGGCTTGTTATGTCCTGCTTTCTGAGAAGGCAAACCCTCTGATTTTATCTACCTAATTGGCCTACCCTTTACTTTTTTTAATCCACATTTTGCGATCAGCCTGACTTTTTAACCAGATTTGTTGGGGCCACTCAAACTATAAACTAGAGTATTTTTTGAAGAATAGGGTATTTTAACATTTTTAAAATTTCTCCCTATTTCCTCTTCTCTCTGTACTTTCTGTGCTTCTGCACAGAAGCACTTGGTCGGTGGATGCTGGAATTCGTAGATCTACACACCATGCCTTTTCCCCTACTCTTCTTTCATACTTTTGATCATTTAGCTTTTATTTCTTTCCTTATTTGCATGGCATTCTGAGGCAATACGTAGAATTGATTTTTCAGCTGCGTTTCATTTTCTATTCATCCTGCTTATTGATTGTTTTAGTAATTTCTTTCTCCTTGTAGCCTCATTCTTAATGGATGAGTTATCTTTTTGAATCTTTTAGAAGTTACCAGTTGTGCTTATTTTTAAATGCTCCTTGGTTGCTTGGGGCATTTGTTTCTTTTGTTTATAGATTTTATTGGCTTTTCTTTGTGTTGTTGATTTTCCTTAAATGGTTGCTTAAAATTCATTGTCTATTGTATCTATAGTTGTTATTTTAGATTGCTGTTGACAGCAGGAGAATATTTCAGCGTTCAAATGAAAGTTTGTGTTGTCTTGGCAGTGAATATAGATACAGATGATGCAAACTCACTCCTTGTGTATATGCGTGCGCAAGTAGCAAAAATGTGGCTAGGTTGGGTTTCTTTTAGGGAATGTTTATTGTATATCTTTTTTAAAAAATGTTATTTATTTGAGAGAGAGAGAGAGAAAGTGTGAGTATATAAGTGAGCTGGGGGAGGGGCAGAGAGAGAGGGAGAGAGAGAATCTCAAGCTCAGTGCAGAGCCCAATGCAGGGCTCCAATCTCACCACACTGAGATAAAGATTTGAGCAGAAACCAAGAATCAGATGCTTAACTGACTGAGCCACTCAGGGCCTCCACTTCTGTATCTTCTGTATGCAGTTTTGTGTCCTTTATGGCTGTAACAGGTCACCTAGAGCTCTGTCCTGCTTCTGTATGCTCTGGATCCCGTTTTTGAAGGGCTTCATCTGTGGAAGGCGGTTGCTCAGAGTTAGTTTCTTACACAGGAGACTGGTATAGCCAACAAGGCATAGCTCACTTTTTCTAGGCCCCATTCCCTCTGAACTTAGTATTACTCCATGATTCAGCTGTGTTGCACTTTTCCATCAGTTTACTCTCATCAGAAACACTTTTCTGTTTTGGTGTGCTGATGACATTTCCTGGCTTGACAGGATTGCTGAGGATTTGTTTTTATGTTATTTCAATGGGATTTTTTGAAGTAAGAAAGATAAAGCCAGGCATCTTGAACCAGAAGTGTTGAGTCAAGAATTTGGAATGGAGCAATACATATTTTACATTGTGCTATGTGCTATGATTAGAAGCAAAGGAGATAACAAGGTCTCTGCACTGAAAAACCATGTTATATACTTGACTTTATTTTCCATAGGACTCAGAACAGTAAGTATTTTTACAATTGAATGACTAAAAACACCTTTTATCAAAATCAGGTTTATTCCTCTGAAGTATGTAGGTAAATGTTCCAAAAATTTCCACATACTGTTGTAAGTTTACTGATAGTGCAATTTTTTTTTTTGCTTCACCTTCTAGATATCCTCTTTATTTCCCAGACTAAACTGAGAAAATATTTTCAGCTTTTAATTTTAATGAAGTATTTTTGCTACCCTCTTTCTAACTTCTAATGTCCATGTGTTAGACCAAATGTTTTGGACTGAATGTATCTCAACCAAATTCATATGATGAAACCCTAATCCCCAATATGATAGTATTAGGAGGTAGAATCTTGGGGAAGTAATTAGTTTAGATAAGGTCATGAGCCTAGAGGCCCCATAATGGGATTAGTGTCTTTATAAGAGGAGGAAAAGATAACAGAACTTCCTCTTTCCACTTGAGCACACAGCAAGAAGGCAGCTGCCTATAAGCCAAGAAAAGAACCCTCAGAATGAAACCAACCTTGCTAGCACCTTGCCCTTGGACTTCACCAGCCTTGGGAACTGTGAGAAATATATTTCTGTTGTTTAAACCACACAGTTTATGGTATTTTGTTATGGCAACCTGAGTTGACTATGACACCGATAACACTGAGAATCTCTGGAATAGGATACACAGAGAAGCACCTCAAGTAGAGGGCTTCGAATGGAGACTTGAGTGTGATTAATTCCATTTTCAGCCTGTCTTCAACACATTCTCTTCTGTTTCATTTATAGTTTTGTGCTCCTATAGGACAACATAGATGTCTTGATTCTAGAATTTCTCATTTCTCTTAAATTTAGACTTGTGAGTACCTTAAGGATGCTTATATTTTTATCCTTAAAACTGTTAAGGAGAACAATTTCTGAGAAATAGCCATCATTCAATAATGTTCTCTAAACAAATGAAACATATTTCTCTGCTGCATCAAGTATAAATGGCTCACACAAAAATAAATTTTGATTTAAAAAAAATCATTTTTATTCCAAACAAAAATGTAAACAGATCTAGTAGCTTAGTATTCACACAAAAAGAATCTCTATTATTGAAAATTAAAGGTCTTGCCTCTAAGCTTGTGGTTAGCTAATTAACTTGACCTAATCACATTATTGAATTGTGTTTTCAGAACAGAGATCTGAGACTATTTTAACATGTTACTTTAGAGTTTGATGTGTGTACTGAGCTTTAAGAAAATACATAGATTCTTTCATTGCATTTTGAATCAAAATAATAAAAAGCAATTAAAATTTATGGTTGTGGGGGATAGAGCACTGAGTCTCTTTATTACATATTTTCTTCCTAATTATAAATCACTATAATTGCTTTTGAAATAAACACAAATATGACTCAGCAGTCTTATCAGTTATCGTTCCAGATTTACTGTGTGGCCCTATGAGAATCACAAGTAGCTAAGGAACTCACTTAAGGAAATGACGACAACAAAATAACCTTTTGTGTCCCAGTCACCTGGGCCTGGCTGTGTATTACTAGAAAGCTGTGATGACTACTGCAGCCTGTGCTGCTGTTGGATAATAAGAGTGCTTCACTTATGTTCAGCATTGTTTCTGTGGGATAAATCACCTTGAATTACTAAGATTTAATTTTGTTTCAAATGTACTAATCAAATAATTGATTAGAGTGGCTTAGCTGATTTGGGTAGGAGTGACATCACAATTATTTCATGGTGGCTATTAAAAGCAGTATTGAGAGGGGTGTCTCTAGTAGGGAAATGATTCTCTCCTGAAAGCACTTAAAAAAATCAGAATCAGTAAATAACCAGTGGTACTTTTGTTTGAAATGAAAAGATCCCTAGGATATGATTCATGAATCAACGTTGTTCTAAGTGTAAACTTTGTGGATGGCTTTTTACATGTTTTATTTCTATCCCCCATCCATAAGGCACTGTGCACTTTTTGCACCACACGATTGTTTATATGTTCAATTGCAAGTGCATTGTAGTGAAGCAGATTTGAGTCCCTTCCCAACTAAATGGGAACTGAAACATGTAGAGAAAACTCACCGATGATTTGTGTTTTCCTTTTTTTGTTGTTAAAGATTTTATTTATTTATTTGAAAGAGAGAGAGAGCAAGAGCACAAGCAGGAGGAGGCAGAGGGAGAAGCAGGCTTCCCACCAAGCAGGGAGCCAGACTTGGGGCTCCATTCCAGAACCCTGGGATCATGAGTTGAGCCGAAGGCAGACGCTTAACTAAATGAGCCACCTAGGCACCTGATTTGTGTTTATAATGTAATGGAGCAAAATGTGCTACCCCAAAATGTGTCTCTTTGGCATGTGAATTATTTTAGGCAGATTATTTTTAAGAAACAAAAGGTTCAGGAGGTTTTCTTTTTTGTCTCCTTACTGACTGACTAAAAGAATTTAGGTAGAGAACTTGCTTCAGGAAGGGAGCTATCATCATAGATAATTATTGTATAATATGAACTAGGTATGGTAGACAAGGAGGAACCTACAAGGCCTGTTCGATCAAAGTCCTCTATGTCCTATTGTTTCTGAATGGTCTAGCAAACATTTTTTAAATGTTTGTTAAGTTTTTTTTACTCTTTTTCATCTTCCTGTGAGTTGCTTTCCTTGCTTCTGAAGTCCTAGGCCTCAATCCTCTTCTTCTTAGTTTAGGAAGGCATAGATACCTGTCTTTGGAATCTCTTCTGATTATATGGATTCTTCACATGTCCATAATTAAATTCGGTTTTCTCTTGTTAATTTGTCTCATGCCAATTTCATTCTTAGATCAGTCAGAAGAATCATGAAGCATAGAGGACACAATTTTCTCCCAACATAGCTAGTCTTACATGTTAAAACTTCCTAGTAACGTAATACCTATTTCTATAGTTTACTTTCCAGCAAGCACCACATGGTTACGTAAGCTGTACTTCATCCATGAGTTAAAATGTGGATGTAGACTAAGAATGTATCCTAGATTCATTATATTCCTACAATGCACAATTTACTCCATTTCAAGATAATTAAGACATTCATCATTTTTATTCTGTTATTCTGGTTTGTGTTAGAGGAAATCTCATCATTTCTCAGAACATCTTGATTTTATTTTTTTGCCAAGTGATAGGTTTACTTTCAAGATCCTCCAGATATGCCCTCTTAAAATTGGCAAATTAAAATTTCTTATCATTCTTTCCTGAGACTTTATCTTTTGGTGAGCCCTTGAAATTAGGAAGTCAGTAAACCAAGCTCTATTGTTTTCCAGGCAAAGAATTCTTATGACGTATAGTAGATCTGCAGACACAGATTCTAATTCCAGCCCCACTTAGTACTTGCTAAGCCATGCTTGTAAGTCATTAAACTACAGGGTAGCTTCATTTATTAAATGGATTACTTCCTGACCTCAATGTGTTCTCTCTAAAATAAACCTGGAGTACTTTGTGCGCTGTTAAGTACCTCATAACATGTTTAGCAAATAAAACAGCACAGTGCAAGAGAACTCCATTAAAATTGTATTACTAGAGGCTAATAATCAAACTTTTATAACCGTAGGAATAGAAAAGTACTAAAAAAATGGTATTATTTATACTAAATGCTAATGGTTTAAAAACAAATGTGATGAACATCAAAACAAAAAAGCACCAGGGTTCCATTTGTACTTTTTAATAACATAGCCCAGGTATACTCAGAGATGTTATCTGTATATCTAGTTTTACAGAAGCATAAATTCATAAGATTGGAAGGGAAATCTGAAATTATTTAATCCAATTTCCATCTCACTCTCATTGGATACTTGAATGCTTTCCCTGTTACCATTAACAAGAGATTAATTAGCTTCAACTGAAATACCTCTAATGATACACACATTTCACTAACTACATTTAGCTGCTTGAGAATTCTTCCAATGTCTTAGCATTAACTGCTAACTATTATCTATTTGTACATGTCCTTCTGGAAGTCTGGTGTCAGATTAACTGAGATTCCAGGAATGATGAGAGCAGTCTGGATTTGAACAGAATTAGCTAATATCTTCCAGCTTCTACTATATTGTGAACTAATAGGACTCCACCTGCCAAGACATAAGACAAAAGTACTATTCTCTCTTTTGTGTCTCTCAGATCCCCCAAACGGATAATGTCTTTATTCATTTACTCAAGAAATACCTTTTGAGCACATACTAATTTTTAAACATTTTCCTGTGTATTGGAGATCAATAATGGATAAGATGGAGGTGACATTTGCTTTATGGAATTTATAGTTTAGAAGAAGAGAGAGAGAAAAATGTTATAGTTTGGGGCATGCTAAGTAAAAAGTTTGGGGCTAAAGGAAGGAATATAAATTAAGCTTTCATTGTATTTCCAGTGATTTCTTTTTTAGTAATTCCTGCATTTCTCTTGCACTGATCTCTTTCACCCTGAGTTCATAGACGAAGCATACTGTTCTATATCTATTCTTTAGTAGTGGAGGGGGTTGAATTTTTATTGCACAGGCCTCCTGAATCCCACACAAATTTTGAATTCTTTAGAAATTAAAGAATTTGGGGAGCCTGAGTGGCTGAATTGGTTAAATGTCTGACTCTTGGTTTCAGCTCAGGTCATGATCTCAGGGTTGTGAGACGGAGTCCCATGTTGGGCTCCGTGCTAGGCCTGCTTGGGATTCTCTCTCTTCCTCTACTCCCCCATCAAAAACAAACAAATACATAAATAAAAAATAAATTAAGGAGGTTTGTTTTCCAAGAGAAGTTAGTGGAGATCTGAGCAAAGTGGTGTCAGTTCTGGCCCAGTAAAGATACTTTGTTATACCAATAACACCAAGAATCTCTCCTCTCCCCACAAGGATGAAGACTTGAGAGTGATCCAAAAGATGGGACACATCAAGATTCTGCCCTGGAGCCATCTGTCCTCTCTGCTGAATTTGGTAACAGACTGGAGAACTTAGCTGGTAAGGCTGTACAACTTTCAGAAGCACATATACAAAGAGAAATGGCAGAGTGAAATATTGAGTTAAGGGCTCAACTAGATATTGAATTAAGTGAAGTAGAAGGAAAAATGATTTCTTAATCAAAACCACATTTTTATAACCCTTTAAGTTATGATATGAATTTATGTGTTTATGGGCATACATATACGTTTCTGTGTGTGTGTGTGTGTGTGCATATGTGAAATTTGTGGTAGAGGCAAGTTTTTTGATTAATGGAAAGATAAATTACAGAGTTGACCAGCAATAAATCAAGAGGTTCAACTCTAGCCCTATTTATACTTTTGCTTACTAAGCAAATTTCCTATTCTGTTTTACATCATTAGCTATAAGATGCACATTTTAGTGTCTCTAAAATCAGGGTGTGTCTTAATGTGATGGCGTCTTCCAATTATGGTTGATTGTTGGCCTGGGAGCAGTTAGGACAACATTGTCATTACCTTAAATACAAGAATCTGGAAATAGCTTTATATATTCTCATGGCCACTTCATTTGAGTTATATACATTATTGGGATCACACATAATGCTTTTAATTGCTGTTTAACATCTTTCCAAAAATAATACAATACGCTTTAGTATTTCAATGAAAATTTATTGCATATACAGAAAAGTAAAAACACCTTGAAAACATTTATGTCTAAATATTGCTGAAAGGACCCTTTCAAAAATTGCAAAACAAAATTTCTACATGGTAAGAAACCTATGGGTCATAGTTTACTTGGGAACATTTTTTGTTAGTGGTACACAACATAATGGTGCATCTTCAATAAATGACATATTCGAGTCAAAGAAATGCAGTAATTTATTCCCTCAAGTAGAGTGAAACATGAGCTATTCAAAATCCAGTCTTCTATAACTTCCTGACTTCCAGACTAATTCTATACTTTCTGTAACTAGGGAAAAAATCTCTACTGTAGTTACTAAACAGCAACAGAGGACCCAGGAAAGTGACACTATTTGAGAAAATCTAAAAATAACTTTATGAATCCTATTACTAGTACTTTGGTCCAAGCCACCATTGTCTCCCACTGGAACCATTGCCATAGCATCCTTCCTCGGTGGCCTCCCTGCAAACCCTCCAGCAGCTTACCATTATGTTTAGAAGAAAATCTAGATTCTCCAGCAGTGCTTGCAAGGCTCCACCTTCTTCAACTGTACTGGCCTTGCCAACTTGCCTTTGTGTTACTCTGCCTTGCCAGGTGTCTTCCCAATTTATTGCTGGCAGAATGGATCTTCTCATATCCTGCAATACCCTCCTCCCAGTTCTTCTGACTTACTGCTTCTTCTTCTTCCTTTTTTTTTTTTAAGATTTATTTATTTCAGAGAGAGTGTACAAGAACATGCACACAAGCTAGAGGGGGAGAGGGAGAGGGAGAGAGAATCTCAAGCAGACTCCTCATTGCTCATGCCGCCTGATGTGGGGCTCAGTCCCACAACCATGAGATCTCAACCTGAGCAGAAACCAAGAGTCGGTCACTTATCCAACTGTACCACCCAGATACCTCTGACTTACTCTTGTCTTCAGTTCAAAAGTAACTATCTCAGAGACCTTCCTTATCTAGTCAATATAAAATAGCCCATTAGTTGTTAACATATCACAATTTATTTTGTTTTTATAGCATGTATCACTCTCTGAAGTGATCTTATTTGTTCACTTCTTAGCCATCTGCCTTTCTCTCTAACATACAACTGCACCAGAGGTAGGGACAGTGGGGCTTATATGTCTGATCCTGACTGTTTCCTAACACTATCACATTACTATTTATGGAATAAGGGAATAAATAAACTGTAATTGGACAGTTTTGTATGAAGGAAAAAGTACTTTAATGGGCTGGGACGTCTAGAAAAGCCTGTTTATATAAATACATATAAATATAAAAATATAAATATATAAAAGTCTGTTGATGTTAAAATTGAAAACCACTTCAGGAGAAATCAGAAGCTTAAGAAATAGAGAATGAAGAACATAGAGAGAAGACAGAAGTCTGCCATGATGGTAGTGATTTGGCACAGATTAGAATGGGGCTTGCTGATGGTGTGTAACCAACGCAGATTAAGTAGAGGAGAGACAGACGGCAGAGCAGCTTGGAGGTCTCGAGATGGGGGGAGCGCACCTGTTCCACCACAGAGCCCTTGCGGGCACTAATGTGTTCCGCTCCAGGCTGCCAGACAGCGGAGCCCAGTGGTCTCTGGTGAGGCGGTGGCATTCACTATGTAGAGTAATGTGGTATTAATAAAGTTTTACATTTCTAAAGTACTCCGAGAAGGGCAAATGCTTATCAGGATCAGGGCAAGTGATGTGAATGGGAGAAGCAGGCTGGGTGAGGCAAACTCATGCCTCACCTAAAAAAACCAGCTGCTGCTTACCTCCAACTCTTGCTGCTTTATGGGAATGTGGGTCCAGAATTATGAGATAGTCTGACTTTCCTAGTAGGCCAGATGTCTGGATTTTTATATAAAATTTCCCTACATTTCAATGCTGGCAACAAAATAATGTGCAAAAATGCATAATGGACCAAACAAAAACAGATCTGTAGTTCAAATCTAACTCACGGGTAGCAGTTGGGAACTCCCAGTTGATAAGCACTTTCTCAGTATTATCCTTTTAGAAATGTGTAAGAACCTTATAAAAGAAAGAAATGGAAATTTAAGATTTTTGATTATGGAACGAGCACACTCTTCTTTTAAAATAGTTTGAAAGTACAGAAAAGCATACAAGTTCGGAAACAAGAAAGACTATTGTATCCCTACACTTAGATAATATTCTGGTGGATTTTTTCTATAGTTAAGACCAATGATCTTGGTAAAATGCACATATATATTCATATACAGACCTACCTATGATAGGTAGCTAAGTAGCTTTACGTCCTGCTTTATGTCCTGCTGTCTCTTTTAACATCTGATTATAATATTAAAGCATCTCCTTGTGTACTCTCTTCGGCAGCACATATACTAAAGCATCTCCTTGTTATATAAATTTCTCATGAATATTATTTTAAAGGCTATACACTACTCCATTGTAACTATAAGTGATTATTTACTTAAAGTTTTCTTTATTTTGGACGTTGAGATTGCTAAATTTTTTTTATTACAAATAATAAGAGCATCTTTATGCCTAAATATTGGCTAGTATTTCACATTATTTCATTGGATATGATTGCTAGAAGTAGAATTATTAAGTGAAATGCTGATGAATTAAATAAAATTATTTTAAAAATTTGGTGCCAAATCCATTTCCAAGAAGAGTTTTGAGAATACATAACATATTCCTTTCCATCATTAAAAATTACAGAAAGAAACATGATTTCCACCTGATGTAGGTTTATTTGTTTATTTAATAACTAGTAAGAGTAATTATATTTTATGTGACAATTGGCTAGCTACTACATGTATTTTTTTAAGTTACCTCATTTTCTACTTTGGTCATTCTTTTAAATTTGAGAGTCTACTAAATATATTACTCTTATTTTTCTTGTGTAGGAAATGGGAGATGATTTTTCTGTTGATGTTTTATTTCTGGTGTATTTGGGTGACAGAAGTAGTGGGCTGAGAGTGACCTTTGGTGAAAACAGAGCTGCTCAGGGGGCTGCAGGTCATACGATGCCCTGGCGATATGGAGGGGTCTCCTAGTGGGGCAATTATGGTAAGAACCCCAGAGAGTGCTGCAGATTAGGGGGGCTCCAAAAGGTTTTGGTTAGTAGTCTGAGAATGGGAAATTGGAGCGTTACACTCACTTGAATATGACCAGCAAGCTAGAGACGGAAGAAAGCAACTGAGAAAGACAATACAGAATGACAGAAAGAGTATGAGTATTTCTTCATCATACTCAATGTTTCAAATAAGTAGGCTGAGGTCAGCCTGATTTTTGTGTCTTGGTAGGTACACATTTTTCCACCTTGGTTAGATGGTTAACTTTTTTTCTTTATCCTTGTAATTATAAATGCCACAATATATCTATTTTAAAATTACTTTTTCATGAACTACAGTGATACTTTTCATAGTACCTTCTCACGATTTTGTTTGATTCAGCAAAATTTCTATTTATTATTGTTAACATTTCCATTTGTTCAAATTTGTTCTTTAGTGACACCCAGACTTTGTAGATTGGCTCTTCATATCTCTAGTTTTCCCTCTTATCATCTTATCTTCTCTATTAAGTTGGTTTTTAGCCTCATTCATTCAATTAGCCACATGTGTCATTATTTTCTGATTGCCACCGGTGCAGATTTTAAATTTCCTGTTGTATTTGGCGATTTAAAAAAATTAGTTTCTCATTTTAATTTAGTTCCTTTTCACCATTGTCTTCATGTTGTGTCTTTTTCTCACTATGGATTCCTTCTTCCTTCCATAAGAGCTCCTGCCTTCTCACATGGCCCTAAATGCATCAAACTTCTGTTATCTAAAAGCTATTGGATGTCATTGTACCTCTGGTTTTGTGCTTCTGTCCTGTTAGTGTGTGTAATTATGACAAGGAGGCTGGAATACTGGTGTTGAAGACAGGGCATGTGGGCTTTTCACCACGAGGCCACATTTCTGCTCAGGGGAAACATGATTTTCTTTCTTTTTCACTTTTTTATTTCCTGCTTTTAGAAGAACCTCATCAGTTTCTGTGCCAGTTCAGCTCCTTTGGGAAGCAGATGCCAAGATAGAGGTAGGAATACAAAGATTTGTCAGAGGTAATGCCTGCGTGAGGTTAAGAGGAGAGAGGGCAGGAGTGATTGTTTTGGATGGCAAGACAAGTCCAAATGCTGTGACAGGAGAGGACTGGGCAGAAAGAGGTTCTGAAGCAGGTGCCAGTCCAAGCGTGTCTCTGCCAGCCCAGTGGAGGTTGCTGTGAGAGGACTTGCACATGGGGTAGAAACTTCCAAGCCCAAGTGCTCCCAGTGTGCATGGCATTGACAGTGACCTGGGTAGAGGAGATCTCTGCAGCGGACCCCGAAGGCACGGAAGCAGGGGAGAAACTCGCAGCAGGCTCTCTTGAAAGTAGATTCAAGAAAACATCACCATGACTGCTGCAGAGGGGGAACAAGAAAATCAATACTTTTCACTTAGACAGTCCAGTCGGAACCCAAGTTATCAATCATAATTACTAAAGATATTTTTCTAAGTCTCTTCTGGAGGTGTCATTTTTCCCCACATAAAGTAGCAAGAGTAACGGTCTGTAGGCTTGACAGGGCTCAGCAGGCCCTATCATGTTGCTAATCCATCATCTTTCCCGAGGGCTACAAGTTCTTGCATACACATGTCTATTCTCTAGTACTGTTCTTTCACTCGACCTGTTTCAGATAATCCTTGAATCCTTTCTACTCTTATTCCATACACCTGCCTGCTCCCCATTTTAATTTCCTCTCCTTTCAAAGCCTAGGTCAACCTGAAACAGAGCTGACTATTGATTTTGTCTTCCTTTTGCGTTGTCTTCCTCTGGAAAGTTTAATAATTTTGAATCACATCAGCTTACTCGTGGTTTGATGCCCTCCAATGACGTTCCACTGCATTTAAGGTAACCCTCTAACTTTTTACAAGAGCCTATGAGATCTGCTTCTGCCAACCTTCTGACCTCATCTCCTTGACTGATTGCCCTTGCAGCTCCAAGATGTCAAGAGCTTTGTTAGATTCATAAATTACTGTATGGCTGACCCTAGAATAGTGCCTGGCACATAGTAAGCATTTAAATAAATATGTGTTCAGTAAAGGAGTGAGTGAATAAATGAATGGAATTCCTTCTGTGAAGGTTCTATATTTTATATTCACAGTATAACTTCTCAAATCTTAACTATGTGCATGATGACTGTATTAGTCAGAGTTCTCCAGAGCAGCAGAACCACTAGGATATATATAGATAAATAGGTATAAGAGATTTATTATAAGAATTGACTCATGTGGTTACAGAGACCAACTTCCATATTCTTCTGTCTGCAAGCTGGACAAGTAGGAAAGCCAGTGGTGTGATTCAGTCCAAGTCCAAAGGCCTGAGAACTGGGGTTGGGGGTGGAGGAGAAAGGGGACTGGTGATATAAGTAAGCCCTGTTCTTATAGTGGAAGCAAGAGAACCAGGAGCACAGGAGTCCAGGGGCAGAAGTGGATGGATACCCTGGCTTTTTATTCTTTTTAGGACCTCAATGGATTAAATGCTGCCCACAGACATTGGTGAGGGCAATCTTGACTCTGTGTATGGATTCAAATGTTGATATGTTCTGATGACAGCCTCATAGACACAGCCAGAAATAACATTTTATCAGCTATTGGGCATACCTTTGCCCAATTGGTTGACACAAAATTAACCATCTCAGTGACCATAATAACTGACAGATAGAGCCAAGGAAAAATATTATAGAAGGTCTTTTGAGGTGAGAAATATCAGAATACAAACGACCAAGTGAGGACTATCACCAACATCATTTTGTACTAGGGAATATAGATTGGGCAGTCTGTCAAATAGCCAATTATAGCTAGTCACTCTGCAGCCAAAGTTGCTGCAGATTTAAAGGCTGATCCTCCAGAGCTACTTATTTTCATTTCCCTTCTTGACTCTGCTAGTCCCTCCTTCCTTTTCATCCTCACTATCTGACCTTTGGAGGAACAAACTTCTTCCTCTTATTGGGACTCTGTTCTACTTTCTGTCTCCTGACAAAAGTGTCAGTTGAACTGCAGGTCATAATATACCATCTATTTTTCTATCCAATACAAATCCAAAATTTTAAGACAACTTCCATAGGGTTTATTCTTTAGTTTGATACTGAGAACTTCTCAGAATCAAAAGAATCAAAATGCAATTGACATTGGATAAATTCTTTTCCTCAGCACCACCACTTCTAATGTGCACCTCACATCTGCATTGAGAGAGAAGCCACCCCAGCCATTTGTTTCTTATGAATTTTCCTCAATGTTACAACCCTTTTGGGGAAGATGGGGGCATTTTCTCTCCTCATGCTAGAGTATTTTAAACCCTCATGAAATATGTGGTTCAGCTATAGTTACTCTGGGATGATATATGATGTACCTGTGTGGTTTATTTCTTGAGAATTCCACGTTCAGAGTCTAAAGAATAAAAAAAGGTCAGAGACAATAGGTGGATTAGAAAAAAAATGCTCATTATCTCTTCTTTAAAAGCCCTGTCACTGTAGGCATATGTGATGTAGGGAGCACATTTACTGATCTATAGTGGCCTGCATTGCAGAAGTCTGGCTTCTGATGCCCTCATCATGTGTTGACATGTCCAGATTACTTCTCTGTAAGTGTGTGGGCAAAGCACTGCAAGCCGAGGGGATACCATAGGCGACATTGGCTGTAATCAGAGTCTGGCTTTAAGAATACCGAAAACATAATTTGCAATTTGCACTGTGATACTGAGGGCTCTTCAGCTTTCACAGAATCAAAATAAGCTTTATTATTCTACAACTGCTCTGACTGATTATCCTTCTCTTGTCTCCATTTTTTGTTCATTAGCAAATTACCTCTGATTAATCTTGCAGATTTTTATATGAGCAGAATTTAGGCAGAAAAAATAAATTGTTTGCATGAATCAGTCATGAGTTGTTCTTACTAATTGATTAAGTCACCCTAAGTTCTTTATGGGGTCATAAGAAGGTAAATATTATGAATGGATTATTACATTGCTATTCAATAGATGTCATGCAGTATTTTTTGCAGTGTAAGTTGGTGTAAAAATGCAATAATGTTTGCCTCACATATAAGAAAAAATAGCAAAATTTCTTTCACATAATAGGAAAATGAGGGGAGCCATGTGGTTTCACAGGATAACAATGCCTTTTTGATGCTGCTCTCGGTAATAGTGCCAAACTTCTCAGATTGTCAGTAACAATAGCAAGATGAGTGATGCTTCATGCTCCAAAGCCTCACCGGCAGTGCCATCAGCCTTCCCAGGGAGTCTCTGGCAAGTATAAGGATGGCTGATAGACAGGCTCTTGGGGAACAATGTGCTTAATCACTCAGGCATGTAATAACTATATTAATTGACATTACCTGGGTCTTAAAAAGGTAAAACATGTATGCTATATTTAGCCAAAACTGAAATGCTTTTGGAACCATGCGATCTCTATCGTAGTCAAACATCTTAACAAAAGGGCGGTTGTATGAATTAAGTGATTAAAGTATGTAAACTTATTGGTACAGTGTTTGGGATATAGAAAGCAATGAATTAATGAATTAATTCAACCTTATTTATTGGGAACTTACTATGTGCCAGTCATCGTTCTAGACCTGAGTCTAGTATAGAAGCTACTGGCAACATGTAGCTATCAAGCTCTTGAAATATGGCTGGTTAAACTTGACGTATGCTCTAAGTACACTATAAAATATTATTAATATAAATAAAATATATAAAATATAAATATTTAAAATATGAATATTATAAATATAAATAATGTAAAATAAATATATATAAAATAAAATAAAAATATATATAATATAAAATATATGTTGGATTCCAAAGATTGGGAACAAATAAGCAAAATAATGTGAAACATCACATTAATATTCTTATATTGATTAGATGTACAGTAATATTTTAGGTATATTATTAATAAATTAATACACTATAAAATTAATTGTATATGTTTCTTTTTTTTAGATTTTATTTACTTATTTGAGAGAGAGAGACAGAGCACAGGTGGAGTGAAGGGGCAGACAGAGAGGAGAGAGGGAGAAGCAGACTCCCTGCTGGGCAGGGAGTCCAACGTGGGGCTCAATCCTAGGACCCCAAGATCATGACCTGAGCCAAGGGCAGATGCTTAATACTGAACTGACCCAGGTACCCCTATATGTTTCTTTTTTTAATACAGCTACTGAAATGTATAATTACATATGTAGTTCACGTTTCGGCTCACGTTACATTTAGATGCTGGTGGACAATGCTGGTTTAGATGCTGAAGACAAAGTGAAGAAAAAAAAAAAACCCAAAAAGTCTTCTCTGTTTTAGAACTTACATATTAAATAGAAGAGATCAATGAAATAATATGGCATGAACAAATACAGTCCATCCTCATTATTTGAAGTTCTACATTTGTGAATTTACCCACTTGCTAAAATATATTTCTAACTCCCCAAATCAATATTTATGGCCCCTTTGCTGTTGTTCACAGACATGTGCAGAGTGGCAAAATTTTGAGTCACCATATGTACACATGCCCAGCTGAAGTCAAACAAGGTCACGCTCTTCTTGGTTTCCTCTCATACTGTAAACAAATGTCTTTTTGTGGTCTATCTCGTGCTGTGTTTTTTGCATTTTTGCATAGAGTTGTCTTGGTTGATTTTGTTGTTTCTAATGGCCCCCAATGGTAGTGCTGAAGTACCGTCTAGTTTTTCTAAGCTAAAGAGAGCTATATGTCGTATAGAGAAAACATGCGTATCCAATAAGCTTTGTTCAGATGTGAGGTATATGGCCATTGGCTGAGAGTTCAATGTTAATGAGCAAACAATATACATTAAGTAAGGTGTCTTTAAACAGAAACACACATAAAATATGGTTATATGTTGATTAGGTGGAGGCTTGGAGCAACATGACTCTGTATTTCCTTTAGGAGAAGTGGTTCAGTATTCCCTAATTCAACATTCACGGTGACTTTATAGGGCATACCTGCCATAAATAGCAAGAATTAGCTGCATATAATATAAAGTCAGGTAGTGATAAATCTAGGTAGAGTGGAAGGATAGAGAGGGATGAATATGATGGGGGTAGAAGAATTGTTAACTTTCAAAAGACAACGGGGAAAATCTCTCCAAGCTTGCAAAATTTGAGAGCAAAACAGAAGGTGAACTTGGAAACATCTGTGACCCAGATCATACATGCCTGCAGGCCATGGTAAATAAAGATTGGGATTTTATTCCACATGGGATTGGAAGGCTTTGGAGGGAATGATAAATTCATGTTACATTTTATTTTATTTTTCAAGATTTTATTTATTTATGATAGAGAGAGAGAGAGAGAGAGAGAGAGAGACAGAAACACAGGCAGAGGGAGAGGCAAGCTCCATGCCGGGAGCCCGACGTGGGACTCGATCCCTGGGCTCTAGGATCACGCCCTGGGCCAAAGGCAGGCGCTAAACCACTGAGCCACCCAGGGATCCCCAATTCATGTTACATTTTAAAGGGTCACTCAGGCTGCTGTAAGAAGAATACATCATTGGAGGGGAAAAGTAAAAACAAAGAAATAATTTAGACAGCAACTGTTAAGAGTTCAAGAGAGGTGGTAGTAGCTTGGAATGCAAATGGCACCACTTACCACATTTCAACCATTTCCCCATTGCTGGTTGCATTAGCCTCGAGTTCAAGGCATATGTTCTCTCTTGGTTGCCCAGTTGGCCTTCTTAGGTTATTTTCTTTTTAAAAGATTTTATTTATTTATTCATGAGAGACACAGAGAGCGGCAGAGATAAAGGCAGAGGGAGAAGCAGGCTCCCTGCAAGGAGCCTGATGGGAGACTCAATCCCAGGACCCTGGGACCTGAGCCAAAGGCAGATGCTCAACCACTGAGCCACCCAGGTGCCCCTGTCTTGCTTTGGTTTTCCCCAAATCTGATCCAGTTAAGCACTTTTGTGCCGTTACTGCCCAGAAGTGATCCTAGGAGGCAGAAACGAGGCATAAGGAAGTGGACAAGCATTGTGTTAGAAAGCACAAGCATTAGAGGATGTACCATTGAGCTTGTTACTGCTATGAGCAGCTGGGGCTCAAACTCTCTGGGGCCTCTGAAGAACCTAAGGAATTCATTTCAGGATGGCAGCTCATTACAATAGGAAGCTGGGGCTGCCTCTGTCACAACTGAGCTGAGGACTACCCCTGGAGACAGTAACTCTGTACTTCTGAGCGAACCTGGGAAGGCTGAGTAAGCTCCTGTGGCTTCAGAGAAAGCCCCAAGGCAGCAAGTAGAAAGACAAAGATGTAGTGAGCACAGAAGGCGGGATGCTGGAGGCTGGCACCAGGATTGGTCATCTCAGCTATGGCTAAAATGGTAGCTGGGCCAAAGGGATGAGGCATGGGGCACAAAAACTTTTTGCTCCACCTTCCAGTTCCTTGTTAGAAGTTGAACCTACCTAGGAACCTTGGACTGCATAGCTTGCTCCTTGGAAACCCACTGAGTATTTGCATTCTCAGGAAACAGGGTTCTGTGCCAGACAGACCCCTTGAGAGCCTGATGCCATCGTCACCCTGTTGCAATGTGAGGATCACTCCTGTGGAGAAACTGACTTAGATTTTTTCCATCATAATGGATCCTAACTAAACATACTGATTTTGATTGTGTTTCCTTGTGCCCTGGACCTGCCTCTGGGTTAGTTTAGATGCTACCACTTGCTATATGCTGAACTTATGAGAGATACGTAACTTCTCCAAACTTCACTCCTCTTACTTACAGAAGAGGAATGAAAATAGGCTCTCCCCTGTGAAATTGCAGGAATTAAATGGAATGGTGCAAAAAAATCCAGTGTCTGCTGCTTAGTAAGTGCTCATTGCACCTTAGTTGTGACTGTTATCCCAAATGCTTCTAGTTCTTTCCATTACCATTCTCAATTTAGTTTTCCTCTCCACTGGCCATGTTGTGAAGTCCCGAGGTGTTCACCAATTCTGGGTGTGCTGTTACCACTAGACACGCAAGTCTCTAAGGGGCAGGACTCTGCTCCTGGTTTCTTTCTGACCAAGGAATTTGGCTTTCAAAGATCTTTACCTATGACCCTCTGTCATGAATAAATCTTGAATTAAATCTCATTTGCCACTCAGAATGTGGCCCATGTTATTTAATTATTTATAATTCACGTGAAGAATTTTGTCAGATTCTCAGTGGCGATTTTGTTTATCAAGTTGGAGTTGTTGCTGTGGTCATTTATTTTAATGATTTTAATGAAATTTTAATTAATAATCGATTTTAATGAATAATCTGCCAATTTATTTTGCCTTTGGTTTTTTTCTTTAAAAGGGAATAAGAAGAGCAGGGAAAGGGAAATAGTTCTGAAAACAAACAGTGGAAACTGGATGCCTTTTGTATTCTGGTTATTTCTTTATAGGTCTTTCTATAATCCTAAAAGAAATTCTCTGAGTCCTTGATGAGCCTTGCTCTGAAAGTTATTTATCTAAGAAATAATTATAGAGCAAATTAAACTTATTTTGGGATAATTTAGAAGACTCAAGGCTACATAACTTCTATAGGAGAGCAATGATACCAGTTCCAATGAGAATCCGACAGTATTTCTGGAAAAATCCTGCTGTCTATTCTAAAGTTTAGAATGTTTCAAGCTTTTATGAGATGATTTCATATGCTGAATTCTCTGAACTCCCTCTATGGTAAAGCATGCCTAAAATTTATGCAAAAGGGATGGGACACAAAGATGCATAACATACCACTTCTGCTCTCAAGGGCCTTTGAAATTAGAACAGTCAAGACAAATATGATACAAGGTGTTATGGGAAAGCAAAAAAAAAAAATAGTGGAAATGTTCTTCTATTCCTATTATTAGTAGGAATGTTCATGGGAGAAGTTGCATTTGAATGGTGTCTGTGGATGGGTGAGATTTTGGTACCTGGATATAAAAAAAAAGTAGACCATGGGCCTTCTAGGGAGAAGAAATAGCTTGAGTAAAAGCAAGTTTGTCAGAGTACATTAGGAGTTTAAAAAATGGTAAATGGGGGACCTGGATGGCTCAGTGGTTGAGCATATGCCTTTGGCTCAGGTTGTGATGCTGGGATCCTGGGATCGAGTCCTGCATCAGGCTCCCAACAGAGAGCCTGCTTCTCCCCCTGCCTATGTCTTTGCCTCTTTCTCTGTGTCTCTCATGAATAAATAAAATCTTTCAAAAAATAAAAAATAAAAAATGGTAAATGGAACAACTAGACTGAAATATGAACTTCCTGGAGGTATAATTAAAAAAATTATTTACTTATTTGGCAGAGAGAGCAAAAGCTGGGCAAGTGGCAGAGGGAGGAGAAGCAGATTCCCCACTGAGCAGGGAGCCCAGTGCGGGGCTCCATCCTAAGACCCCAGGATTATGACCTGAGCTGAAGGCAGGTGCTTAACCGGCTGAGCCATCCAGATACACATAGAGGCATAATCTGGAAATTTCTTCAGTTCTGTCTTCATGAAACTTTTATTTACTGGGGAAATAAAGTGTTAAATTTCCTACAGTCCTAAAAAAATAAGTAGTGTATACATTTTATTCTTTGCTACAGATGACATTGCTATCACCTAATTTAAAGTACATCTTCTATTTATATATTCCTTTGACCATTGTATTTTGAGCATTGGACATAATTTTTTTCATGTATTTAACCATTGTGAATTAAAAAAATATTTGGTTTATTGTTAGTGAATGGAAAGTAGAAATTATTAATATTAAAACAAAGTTGCATAAGTGCTACTAAATGATAAGCCACAGTTAAGTCATTGATTATAGAATTCTTCAACTTTTCTGCTCAGCTCATTTATTTGAGGCACATTCTCATTAGTAACACTGTCGCATGAAAATTAGATCAAGCTGGATTAAATTCTACCTCTGCTCTTCACTAGATGTGTTATTTCTGACACATCTCTCAACCTGAGCCTCAATGTATTTATGCATAAAATGGGGATGACATATATAGGGTCATGGCGGGACATAAGTAGAGCATATTGAATGTTTCTACTCAACTCTAACAAACCCAAGTTTGAAATCATCAAGATGCCTCTCTTTGGATTCTTTGTCCAAATGCTTTATTGCCCCACTGAAAAAGAGATGCATTGTGCTTTGGGGAGACCAGAACAAATGTTCTTAGGTGTTAACATAAGACAGGTGAGTCTGGCTCATTGGGGAGTTCTAAGTGTACCAGGTGGCACTGTTCCTGATTGCCTTGACCTCTTATCAATCACACAGCTCAGAACTCCAGCTTTCTTCTTAATGCTGACTGACTGATACCTCTTGAAAATCAGGAAGATGGACCCTTACCTTGCATCTTAGTCCTCTTTCTCTCTCTTTTGTTTTATTTTTAAATAAATTTATTTTTTATTGGTGTTCAATTTACCAACATACAGAATAACACCCAGTGCTCATCCCGTCAAGTGCCCCCCTCAGTGCCAGTCACCCATTCATCCCCACCCCCCGCCCTCCTCCCCTTCCACCACCCCTAGTTCGTTTCCCAGAGTTAAGAGTCTTTATGTTCTGTCTCCCTTTCTGATATTTCCCACACATTTCTTCTCCCTTCCCTTATATTCCCTTTCACTATTATTTATATTCCCCAAATGAATAACAACATATAATGTTTGTCCTTCTCCGATTGACTTACTTCACTCAGCATAAGACCCTCCAGTTCCATCCACGTTGAAGCAAATGGTGGGTATTTGTCATTTCTAATGGCTGAGTAATATTCCATTGTATACATAGACCACATCTTCTTTATCCATTCATCTTTCGATGGACACCGAGGCTCCTTCCACAGTTTGGCTTTTGTGGACATTGCTGCCAGAAACATCGGGGTGCAGGTGTCCCGGTGTTTCATTGGATCCGTATCTTTGGGGTAAATCCCCGACAGTGCAATTGCTGGGTCGTAGGGCAGGTCTATTTTTAACTCTTTGAGGAACCTCCACACAGTTTTCCAGAGTGGCTGCACCAGTTCACATTCCCACCAACAGTGTAAGAGGGTTCCCTTTTCTCCGCATCCTCTCCAACATTTGTGGTTTCCTGCCTTGTTAATATTCCCCATTCTCACTGGTGTGAGGTGGGATCTCATTGTGGTTTTGATTTGTATTTCCCTGATGGCAAGTGATGCAGAGCATTTTCTCATGTGCATGTCGGCCATGTCTATGTCTTCCTCTGTGAGATTTCTCTTCATGTCTTTTGCCCATTTCATGATTGGATTGTTTGTTTCCTTGGTGTTGAGTTTAATAAGTTCTTTATAGGTCTTGGAAACTAGCCCTTTATCTGATACGTCATTTGCAAATATCTTCTCCCTTCTGTAGGTTGTCTTTTAGTTTTGTTGACTGTATCCTTTGCTGTGCAAAAGCTTCTTATCTTGATGAAGTCCCAATAGTTCATTTTTGCTTTTGTTTCTTTTGCCTTCGTGGATGTATCTTGCAAGAAGTTACTGTGGCCAAGTTCAAAAAGGCTGTTGCCTGTGTTCTCTTCTAGGATTTTGATGGAATCTTGTCTCACATTTAGATCTTTCATCCATTTTGAGTTTATCTTTGTGTATGGTGCAAGAGAGTGGTCTAGTTTCATTCTTCTGCATGTGGATGTCCAATTTTCCCAGCACCATTTATTGAAGAGACTGTCTTTCTTCCAGTGGAGAGTCTTTCCTCCTTTATCGAATATTAGTTGACCATAAAATTCAGGGTCCACTTCTGGGTTCTCTATTCTGTTCCATTGATCTATGTGTCTGTTTTTTTTTTTTTAAATATTTTTTTTTCTTTATTTATTTATGATAGTCACACACACACACACACACACACAGAGAGAGAGAGAGAGAGAGAGAGAGAGAGAGAGAAGCAGAGACACAGCCAGAGGGAGAAGCAGGCTCCATGCACCGGGAGCCCGACGTGGGATTCGATCCCGGGTCTCCAGGATCGCGCCCTGGGCTAAAGGCAGGCGCCAAACCACTGCGCCACCCAGGGATCCCTATGTGTCTGTTTTTGTGCCAGTACCACACTGTCTTGATGACCACAGCTTTGTAGTCCAACCTGAAATCTGGCATTGTGATGCCCCCAGATATGGTTTTCTTTTTTAAAATTCCCCTGGCTATTCGGGGTCTTTTCTGATTCCACACAAATCTTAAAATAATTTGTTCTAACTCTCTGAAGAAAGTCCATGGTATTTTGATAGGGATTGCATTAAACGTGTAAATTGCCCTGGGTAACATTGACATTTTTACAATATTAATTCTGCCAATCCATGAGCATGGAATATTTTTCCATCTCTTTGTGTATTCCTCAATTTCTTTCTGAAGTGTTCTATACTTTTTAGGGTATAGATCCTTTACCTCTTTGGTTAGGTTTATTCCTAGGTATCTTATGCTTTTGGGTGCAATTGTAAATGGGATTGACTCCTTAATTTCTCTTTCTTCAGTCTCATTGTTAGTGTATAGAAATGCCACTGATTTCAGGGCATTGATTTTGTATCCTGCCACGCTACCAAATTGCTGTATAAGTTCTAGCAATCTTGGGGTGGAGACTTTTGGGTTTTCTAGGTAGAGTATCATGTCATCGGCGAAGAGGGAGAGTTTGACTTCTTCTTTGCCAATTTGAATGCCTTTAATTTCTTTTTGTTGTCTGATTGCTGAGGCTAGGACTTCCAGTACTATGTTGAATAGCAGTGGTGAGAGTGGACACCCCTGTCTTGTTCCTGATCTTAGGTGAAAGGTTCCCAGAGCTTCCCCATTGAGAATGATATTTGCTGTGGGTTTTTCGTAGATGGCTTTTAAGATGTTGAGGAATGTTCCCTCTATCCCTACACTCTGAAGAGTTTTGATCAGGAATGGATGCTGTATTTTGTCAAATGCTTTCTCTGCATCTAATGAGAGGATCATATGGTTCTTGGTTTTTCTCTTGCTGATATGATGAATCACACTGATTGTTTTACGAGTGTTGAACCAGCCTTGTGTCCCGGGGATAAATCCTACTTGGTCAAGGTGAATAATTTTCTTAATGTACTGTTGGATCCTATTGGCTAGTATCTTGTTGAGAATTTTTGCATCCATGTTCATCAGGGATATTGGTCTGAAATTCTCTTTTTTGGTGGGGTCTTTGTCTGGTTTTGGAATTAAGGTGATGCTGGCCTCATAGAACGAATTTGGAAGTCCTCCATCTCTTTCTATCTTTCCAAACAGTTTTAGTAGAATAGGTATGGTTTCTTCTTTAAACGTTTGATAGAATTCCCCTGGGAAGCCATCTGGCCCTGGACTTTGGTGTCTTGGGAGGTTTTTGATGACTGCTTCAATTTCCTCCCTAGTTATTGTCCTGTTCAGGTTTTCTATTTCTTCCTGTTCCAGTTTTGGTAGTTTGTGGCTTTCCAGGAATGCGTCCATTTCTTCTAGATTGCCTAATTTATTGGCGTGTAGCTGTTCATAATATGTTTTTAAAATCGTTTGTATTTCCTTGGTGTTGGAGGTGATCTCTCCTTTCTCATTTATGATTTTATTAATTTGAGTCTTCTCTTGCTTCTTTTTAATAAGGCTGGCTAATGGTTTATCTATCTTATTAATTCTTTCAAAGAACCAACTCCTGGTTCTGTTGATCTGTTCCACAGTTCTTCTGGTCTCGATTTCGTGAGTTCTGCCTGAATATTTATTAACTCTCTTCTTCTGCTGGGTGTAGGATCTATCTGCTGTTTTTTCTCTAGCTCCTGTATGTGTAAGGTTAGCTTTTGTATTTGAGTTCTTTCCAGTTTTTGAATGGATGCTTGTATTGCAATGTATTTCCCCCTTAGGACTGCTTTTGCTGTGTCCCAAAGATTTTGAATGGTTGTATCTTCATTCTCATTAGTTTCCATGGATCTTTTTAATTCTTCCTTAATTTCCTGATTGACCCTTTCATCTTTTAGCAGGATGGTCCTTAACCTCCACGTGTTTGAGGTCCTTCTATACTTCTTGTTGTGATCTAGTTATAATTTCAAGGCATTATGGTCTGAGAATATGCAGGGGACGATCCCAATCTTTTGGTATCGATTCAGACCCGATTTGTCACCCAGTATGTGGTCTATTCTGGAGAAAGTTCCATGTGCACTTGAGAAGAATGTGTATTCAGTTGAGTTTGGATGTAAAGTTCTGTAGATATCTGTGAAATCCATCTGGTCCAGTGTACCATTTAAAGCTCTCGTTTCTCTGGAGATGTTGTGCTTAGAAGACCTATGGAGTATAGACAGAGCTAGATTGAAGTCACCAAGTATAAGTGTATTATTATCTAAGTATTTCTTCACTTTGGTTATTAATTGATTTAAATATTTGGGAGCTCCCACATTCGGGGCATATATATTGAGGTTTGTTAAGTCCTCTTGTTGGATAGATCCTTTAAGTATGATATAGTGTCCCTCTTCATCTCTCACTACAGTCTTTTATTTTCAGGTTGTAGGTGTCCTTCTGTCTAAAATGAGTCTCTTGTAGACAGCAAATAGATGGGTCCTACTTTTTTATCCAGTTTGAAACCCTGCGCCTCATTAAGCCCGTTCATGTTCAGAGTTACTATTGAAAGGTATGAGTTTAGTGTCATCATGATATCTATTCAGTCCTTGTTTTTGTGGATTGTTCCACTGAACTTCTTCTTAAAGGGGAATTTTAAGAGTCCCCCTTAAAATTTCTTGCAGAGCTGGTTTGGAGGTCACATATTCTTTCAGTTCCTGCCTGTTTGGAAGCTCTTTATCTCTCCTTCCATTTTGAATGAGAGCCTTGCTGGATAAAGTATTCTTGGTTGCATGTTCTTCTCATTTAGGACCCTGAATATATCCTGCCAGCCCTTTCTGGCCTGCCAGGTCTCTGTGGAGAGGTCTGCTGTTACCCTAATACTCCTCCCCATAAAAGTCAGGGATTTCTTGTCTCTTGCTGCTTTAAGGATCTTCTCTTTATCTTTGGAATTTGCAAGCTTAACTATTAATTGTCGAGGTGTTGAACGGTTTTTATTGATTTTAGGAGGGGGATCTCTCTATTTCCTGGATCAGAATGCCTGTTTCCCTTCCCAGATTAGGAAAGTTTTCTGCTAGGATTTGTTCAAATACATATTCTGGCCCTCTGTCCCTTTCTGCGCCGTAGGGAACCCCAATTAAACATAGGTTTTTCTTCCTCAGGCTGTTTTTTATATCCCTTAATCTATCTTCGTGGTCTTTTAATTGTTTGTCTCTTTTTTCCTCAGTTTCCCTCTTTGCCATCAACTTGTCTTTTATGTCACTCACTCGTTCTTCCACCTCGTTAACCCTCATTGTTAGGATTTCTAGTTTGGATTGCATCTCATTCAATTGATTTTTAATTTCTGCCTGATTGGATCTAAATTCTGCAGTCATGAAGTCTCTTGAGTCCTTTATGCTTTTTCTAGAGCCACCAGTAGCTGTATAATAGTGCTTCTGAATTGGCTTTCTGACATTGAATTGTAATCCAGATTTTGTAACTCTATGGGAGAGAGGACTGTTTCTGATTCTTTCTTTTGAGGTGAGGTTTTCCTTCTAGTCATTTTGCTCAGTGCAGAGTGGCCAAAAACAAGTTGTATTGGGAAAAGGAGAAAAAGAGAGGAGAGAAAGAAGGAAAGAAAAGAGAAAAAGGAAAAAGGAAGAAAAAAAAAAGGAAAAAAAAAGAGAAGAAAAAGAGAAAGAAAAAAAAGGAAAAAAAAGGGGTGGGTGAAGCAAACAAATCAAAAAGAAAAACAAACAAACAAACCACGGGGGAGTATCCTCCGATTCTGTATACTTTATGTCCCTTGACTTCCTTCCCCTGGAACTGGTCCGTCCAGCTGGTCTTCTGGGGGAGGGGCCTGCTGTGCTGATTCTCAGGTGTCAGCACTTGGGGGAGCTGCTCTGCCCCCTGCCTGGTGCAGGGCTCAGTGGGGGTTGTTTACCCCGTGAGGCCCCAGGAGGAACAACCGCAGTGGCGGGGCCAGCTCTGCAGCCCTGGAGTCAGCTCCCGCAGTAGCTCCGGGGCTCTCTGTCTGCAGGGCCTGGAGGCTCCGGGCGGGGCCGCTGATTTGCTCAGCTCCTGGCAGGAGCGTCCTTGCTGTCCTGGGCCCTCCCGGCCTCTGCCTGTCCCTGGGGAGGCCGGATCCTGGGCTGTGTCCCAGCGCCCTGTGCTCCGGGGCCTGCGCTGTTGGATTCGCGCTCCCGCCCCGCAGCCCCCTCCGCGGAGCCGCCGCCCGAGCCCCTCCGAGCTGCTCCGGGTCCCGCCGTGTGCGCTGCAGCCCTTAGGGAGCTCGGCGCACTCTCCCGGGGCGCAGGTGCCTGTTAGTGTCCCAGGGAGCCCGAGGGCATCCCCGCCCTCCTGGGTCCTGCT
The DNA here is from genome assembly GCF_048418805.1 of Vulpes vulpes. NCBI lineage: Eukaryota > Metazoa > Chordata > Mammalia > Carnivora > Canidae > Vulpes > Vulpes vulpes. The sequence goes on along the minus strand of NC_132783.1, from coordinate 53,051,908 downwards.
GCAACTCCCTGCGGGCCCCTTTCTGCCCGGGAAGGTTGGTGCAGCTCCTGCTTCTCCGGGACGGGGCTCTCCTGTCCTGGGGACACTCGCCCCGGCCTCAGCCCGGCTCCTCGCAGGGCCCCTCCCCCTTGGAGGCCTTTTGTGTCTTTATTTCTTTTTCCCCGTCTCCTACCTGCATAGAAGCGCGGACTCTTCTCACTGTAGCATTCCAGCTGGTCTCTCTTTAAATCTCAGGCCGAATTCGTAGATTTTCAGGATGATTTGAAGGTTATCTAGGTAATTTGGTGGGGACAGGTGACTTGGGGACCCTACTCTCCCGCCATCTTGCCCCTCCTCCTCTCTTTTGTTTTTAAATGTCATTTTCCCATCTCAAAGTTCTTCTCACTATTGGGATAACCAATACCAGCTGCTTCCCAGTTTGGATATTATCTATTGTTTTACCTTGTGGTAACTTTCCTGCTTATAACAAAACAGGAAGCAGATGTGGAAGCAATAAATACAGCTCATTATCTAGATAAAAATTTGAGTTGGCAGCAATTCACCTTGGAGTTGCCAAGTCAAATGCAAGAGAGTGTATGTGATTTGATTAAATAAAATATGGAGTTTCCTTTAGCTGACCACATCCTTCTATTTGGGGGCAGAAGCAGAAATATCAGAATGATCACAGCAGAGGTCCTTCTAGAATTTCTTCTCTGTTGTCCAAATGCCTACTTTTCAGGTCTATTTGAAGTTACCTGGGCATCTGATTTTAGTCAGTTCCAAAGAAAACTCTTGATCTCCCCAAAGCTTGTTATCCCCCTAGGTTTTCCTGGCTGAGTGAACACAATGATAATCCACCAACATATTGAAATCAGAATCTTTGGAATCATTCTTGATCTCTCCATCATTTTCTTCTTCTAAAAATAATCCATCACAGAGTCTAGTCAGTCTACTTTCAAAATCATCTGCCTATTTCCTCAACAGCAGCTCTGGTCTAGTCATATTATCTTTCATCTGAATATTGAAATTGCCCCTAACTGGTCTCTCTGTGCGCCTTCTTTGTCATTTCTCCCTATATCCAACCCCTTCTCCATCCATATTGTATTGAAGAGTGGTCTTTTAAATTTCAATCTTATCAGGTTCTTTTCTTGTAAAAAATGTTTTAATAATTTCCCATTTCATCTAGAATAAAATCCAACTTTCTTACCACCTTTTACTTATCCCTCCAGTTTCCTCCCCACACCCTCCCTGCTGCTCTTCTGTCCCAACCATTTGTACAGTGTGTTCTTCAGCCCCCTTATCCAGCCAAACCCTTCCTTGCCTGACTCTGACCCCTTCCCACTCTGACTGCAAGGCTCCCCTATGCCTTTGTATAGATGGCTTCTTCTTATCATTTAAATCTTGGGTTAAATATAAGCTATCATGACTTAATTCACAGTAAGCCCTTTCCCTGTTATTATTTTTTTCAACAAACCATGATTTTTCCTTCTCTTTCTTAATATCTAGTTGTATATTATATATATGCATATATAAAAATATAATTATATATGTATAGAAAATATATAGTAGTTTACTAATTTAATATCTGTATCCCATACTAGAGAGGAAGACCCTTGTGGTCAAATAGGAGTCCCTAGCACTGTGCACACATAGGTGCTTTGAGCATTTATTTTGAATTGATGAATGGAAAAGAGAAATAAGGAGCAGTGAGTTCTGAATAGACATGAAGCTAGAAGGATGCTAAGCTTTTCACCACACAGAGAGGGCACATTGATCTTTTATTTAAATCTTTTTATTTAATTTAATAAAATATTTTTATCAATAAAACAGATTGAGAGTATTACTTTTATTTTCAAAATATTTAAGAAGCAACATTGTTCCACAGAGCTAGGTTAATGGGGAAGATTGTCTCTAATGTCAGCATCTAAGGTGTCCCCCCCCCCATCAAACAAAAATAAATGTCTTTGTCATTTGCAGAATCAGATACACCATATGCAAGCCAAAGTCCTTGACATTTCAGCAATCAACAGGCCACAGTCCTGAACTTTTCATTGGGAATTTTAAGAGTCACATCTTTACGGCATCTCAGTACCTAAACTGATCACATGTAACTGATTTGGGACCTCTATCCTGTTGGGAGTTCAGAAGACTCTTGGGTTTTTTTCTAGAAGGGACATCCTAAGTTTAAGAAGATTTAACTTTAATTTCTAGAGTTTTGGCACAAAATACTGAGACTCCTTAATTCATAGAATGCTTCAAGTACTCAGACTTTTGAGCCCAACTCACAGCAAGTACTGGCTGGCTAGGCTTGTGCTCAAGGGAAGAGACAGTCCAACACAATATATTTACTCTGTTACCTGTTCAGGGCTAGTGTTGCTCATGTGTTAAAAATTATACAGAAATCACCTGAGCTTCTTGAAGTAGGTGTCCTGTGCAACTCAGGAAATTGTTCTAAAAGTAACCATATTCTGAAAGTCATTCTTGACAAAATAGATAGACCTCTAGAAAGTGCCATTTCTACAAAGTGAGCAGAATTCAGGAGAAGATGAAGTTCAATGAACCAAAGAAGCTGAAGTCATGGGATCATGCAAATATTAAAAGAAGTTACTCCATGGTCAAAAGTTATTGGTTGAGATTGGTAATAGACAATGGCTTTCAAAAAGATTTTTTTTTTTTACTGCAGCCCTAAGAAATACAAATTCTATAAGGTAAAATTACCCATACTATAGCTATACTTTTTTCTTCCCTTCCTTTCCATTCTTTCTGCCCTCTTCACTTTCCTTTCCAAAATAGCTGGTCTCAACCCACTGGATTAATTTCTTGACCCTCTGATGGGAATTAACTTACAAAACAAACAAAGAAACAAACAAAAAACCTCAATACCATAACAACAACAACAACAAAAAAGCAAACAAATTTTGATGTAGAGAGCAACTGGAAAGTAACAGATCCTCCTTCACAATATATTTAATAATGGTTCTACGCATAAAGTAACTTTGAACAGGCACATCAGCAAAGACTTAGAATGTTCTGCAAATAGTTATGAGAGGCCTGATGCAGGGAATCAATAACCCAGCTCTGAATGGTGTGAGACAAGAGCAGTGTGGGCCATACACCAAAGGATCAATAGAAATTAATCAACACAAGAAGAAAAGATGTATTGCACCAGAACAAGTGGTTAGGAGTGTAAATATATTTCTTAGTGAGGACTTAGTATCAGAAGCCCATTTATTCTTTTGTTTGTTTATTCAACCAATGTTTTTGAGAGCTCTTGATCCTGAATGGGAACAAGACACATCCTCTGCCTTTAAAGAACTTATAGTGAATATATTATTTGTGCTTTAATATATATGGTATAGTAATTAATATATAATAAATTAACTGGAAAGAAAAAAAGCTACATATAAGTCATATTCCACATAGTTTTAATTGTTTCTAATTAAGCCTTCTTATTAGCTGGGTTAAGTCCAGACTCTGGACACCTCTCTAAGTCCTGCATGTAAATATTTAGACTATGTGAACACCAAAGCACAATCATAGTCAGGATGCTTCCTGTTGAGAGTGGAAAGACTGAGTATGTAACACCCTCAAAATAAAGCTGATTTTAAAAGTTTATTTCTCTTTTGAAGTGTCATATATTATGCTTGCACATACTAAATACATAATTTAAAAAGATAGTTTTCCTGTAAAATTTTTATACTAACATTGAATTTAGACGAATATTGCATTGTTTAATTTAGAAATCTATTAGACATTGTCTTTTATTGATTTTTAATTTGGTTGGTGTTTTGCCTACCCACAACTAATTATAAACTTGTTAAAGACAATATTTCATTCTCTTTTTTTACATATTCAGAGTGAATATAGGATATACGACAGGTATTAAATGAAGTTATGTGTTCATTAACTGATAATCATGGAAAATTGTTCTCCCTCTTGGAATTGGGGGTAGAGACATGACTTGCATGAATATAAGGTTAAGAAAATCATGTTTCTTCCTGTGGTAAATAGTCTCTGTTTTCTAAATAGTCCATGTCCTGTTATTGGTGCCAGAACTTATCTCCGGTAGCTAGATCCAGTTAGGGCCAGAAGTAACTGAGTGCATGAGTCTATTGTGTTAGTTTCCTGGGGTTGCCATAATAAAGTACAATAAACTAAGTGGTTTAAACAACACAAATTTATTGTTCTGGGAGTTAGAAGTTTCCAATTAAGGTATCAACAAACTTGGTTCATTCAGAGGGTTGCCAAGGAGAATCTGTCCCATCCTTCTCTCCCAGCGTCTGGGGGTTTGCTGGCACTCTTTGGGGCTACTTGGTATAGATGACCATCTTCCCCCTCTTTTTCCATGTCACGTTCTCTCTCAGCACATCTGTCTTTGTGCCCAAATTTCCCCTTTTTATAAGTCTTTTTGGATTAGGGTCCACCCTAACAACCTCATCTTAACTTGATCATCTGCAAATAAGGTCACGTTCACAGGTGTGGGGGTTAGGACTTCAACACCTTTTGGGGGATCAAAATTCAACCCCAAACAGCTATACTATGAGAAAATCCTTTGATTTTATTGAGAACATAACCTATACCATACCAAGAGAGTTAGACAACATCCTAGTCCATGCCTGACTTAGAGAAAGAGAGGTTTGCCCACATTTTACCATGAATTCTAAAGCTTTCTCTCATCCTGCTGTTATTTTGTCAAGGGATTTTGCCTGCTGGGTTATTCCATGGTTTAAAACACCATCAAATAGACCATGTCTACATTCCCAGGACCTTATGTCATGCATCAAACATCTTAAATTACCTAGGTTTTATTACTACATGAACCTGTGCTTATGGGTAGAAAATCCTAAGGAAAACTGCCCCATGGACCTCACAATTATCTGGAAACAATAGAAAAAAATAGGATATCTATTAGAAAAATACCGAATAGATCACTATTTTTTCTTGAGGAAAGCATGTTATGTTGAATACCTACAAAAGAAGGAAGAAGATTCAGAAGTGTTATATTTTCTGTATTCATTCAAACTCTGGCATCCATAGCATCAGGTCTACCTTAAGTTGTTTAAGTTGTTAATAAACAACTTAAGTTGATTAAGTTGTTAATAAACAACATACCTAGCATTTGAAGATGTTAAAAATTGTCTGATAACTGAACCCAAGTCTGTCTGCCTGATGCACAGCAAAGCCAATCACAGACAGGTTTGCAGCAAGAAAAGAATTTATTGGAGGAACCCCTGGGTGGCTCAGTGGTTGAGCATCTGCCTGTGGCTCAAGGCATGATCCTCAGGTCCAGGGATCCAGTCCCACATCGGGCTCCCTATGAGGAGCCTGCTTCTCCCTCTGCCTATGTCTCTGCCTCTCTCTGTGTCTCTCATGAGTGAATAAAAGCTTTTTTTTTTCTTTTCTTTCTTTTTTTTTTAAAGGAGTTTATTGGAGAGGTAGCAAAACAAGGAGATGAGAGGACAAGCCTCAAATTTGCCTTCCCAGAGTGGGAGAGAATGAGGGTTTTGTTTGTTTGTTTTTGTTTTTTAATAATCATAGGGGTTGAAATTACATACATACTGGTGAAAAGGGCAGGAAAACGTGACTATTCATAAGAACAGATGGAACATGCACATTGAGCAAACAAATATGTAACATATCATCCCGTGTTCACTTTGGGGTGGAGACTTAACATCAGAACAAGGCAAAATTCAGTCCCTGACATCAGGAGGTTGTCTTAGGACAAGGAAAAAGGGATATAAGCATGTTCCAAGAGCTGGTATAAGGATAGGGTCGAAGGAATGCAGAGGCCTGCTAGTTTATAGGCTGGGATCATACCAGTTGACCTTTAGTCTAGGCTTCTACAGATAGAGCTAGTGGATTTATTAGTGGAGACTGAAAAGACACAATAGCTGGTTTGGAGGAAATGGTTCTTTGAAAAACATGCTTTTAACTTTGTTTTAGTTTCAACCTTATTAACCCTATGGGGCACAGTTTCAGTCCTACTACAAATGCACGCACTTTGGGAGTTTTCCCAGAAGCAATGATGCATGTACCACATCTGCTCCAGTGTCTCATCCCGAATCTTGTTTTTGATTAAAGACAAGCAAGTTAAGAAGAAGATTATAAGGGACACCTGGGTGGCTCAGAGGTTGAGTGTCTGCCTTTGGCTCAGGGCATGATCCCGGAGTGCTGGGATTGAGTCCCACATTAGGCTCCCTGCATGGAGTCTGCTTCTTCCTCTGCCTTTGTTTCTGTGTCTCTCATGAATAAATAGAATCTTTTTTTAAAAGAAGAAGATGATAAAATGGTGGCATGTTAACTGACCAACATGGGTATGAGTCTTATTTGTGACATGTGCTAATTTCCTGTAAATGTGAACAGGGGAGGTTATTGTTAAAGCTTGGATAAGAATTGTTCATTGAAGATATGACTAACTGGAAGTTTATCTTGTAAGTATACCGAAAAAGGCCAGGTATTCACATCATGATCAGAGACTTTAGAGGAACAGGGTGAAAGAATGAAAAAGGAGCCTTAACTAGATGTATGATTTCAGTCATTATTAGACTTATTTGTATATGTTTCCTTAAAAAAAGCATCATTATTTTAGATAGAAATCCATTCTTCCTGAAAGTACATCCTCTGACTTTCTGTCTATTCAGCCGTATCAATGAGGCTGAAATATTGTCTAGGTAATTCTGAACGAAATATACTAATGTAAAATAATGATGATAGTTTTTATCATTAACATATCAATAAAAATAAAACATATTGATTAAGAGCATGAGCTCAAGAACCAGAATGCCTGGATTTGACTACTATCTTAATGGTTGTGGGCACTGAGAAAGGCACTTATCCTTATTTTACCTCCATTTCCTTCTTTGTAAAACAGGGATAATAGACCTATCTCATGCAGTTATTGTGAGAATTAAATTTCAGTTGACCTTTGAACAGCACACGGATTGGGGCACTGACCTCCCATAGAGTTGAAAGTGTGTGTATAGCTTTTGATTCTCCAAAAATTTAACTACAAATAGCCTATGGTTGACTGGAAGTGTCACATAAATAGTCATTAAATATATTTTATGTGTTGTATATGTATTACATACTGAATTCTTACAATAAAGTAATATAGAGAAAATAGAATGTTATTAAGAAAATGCAAGGAAGAGAAAAATAGATTTACAGTACTATACTGTACTTCTGAAAAATAATTCATGCATAAGTGAAGCTGTGTAGTTCCAATCCATGTTGATCAAGGGTCAACTGTACTTAATATACCTTGAATTAAATGGCTGTACATACTTAGAATGGTGTCTAGCAAAATGCTATACAATTAATATTCTAAATATTAATTGAAAGCATAATATTTGCTCATTTGTATTAAGCATTTAAGAAGTTTTAAGAAAACTACACATAGCTTAAATTTTGATTTCATGAAACGTATCATAACTTGGAAACCAATTAGATTAAAACATATGTGATTGGAGACCAAAAAAAGACAGTATGTCATTATGTCCCAAGTGTTGCATATTGGTTTCAAACATAGCCACATACTCTTCTATTCTTTTCTGCAATATGACTTTGTTGCTTATCCCATCAACAGATGGAGACAGTTTCCCTGACCCTTGAGCCTTGGCTGGGCTTGTGACTTGTTTTGACCAAAAGAAGGTAGTGGAAGTGACATTATATTGAGTTATGGAGTTTATGTCTTGAGAAGCATTGCAACTTCCACCATAACATATTTGGAGATCTACCCTAGGACTGACTGTTGCAGAAGCAAGGCAGTTCGCTGACTGGAGGAACAGAGGTTCCCTAACCAACACCAGCACCACCTGTCAGACATGTAGGTAGGTCTTCTTGAACCTTCCTACCCAACTGACACTCAAGCTGATTTACCACATGAGTGAGCCCAAATGAGACAAGCCAAGGAACTGCCTAGTTAACCCACAGAACCATGACAAACAGCAACTTGCTGATGTTGTAAACCACTGAGTTTAGGAGTAGTTTATTAAACATCATTAAGTGCTGGAACTCTGAGTGATGTACAGCAAAATGCCACAGCTTTTTAGAGGTTTACAGAAAGGAGGTAGGGGCATGAATAATCAGTAAAGGCTTCTTGAAAGTTGTGACATTTTAACAGGTCTTAAAAAGATGTCTTAATACCACAGATTGAGTGGCTCATAAACAACAGAAATGTATTTCTCATAGTTCTGGGGCAGAGAAGTCAAAGATTAAGGTGCCAGCAGAGTCAGGTGAAGGTCTTCATGGCTTAAAATTGGCACCTTTCACCATACCCTCTTGTGGTGGAAGGGGCTAGGGATCTTTCTGGAGCCTCTTTAATAAGGCACTAAACCTATTCACAAGACCTCACCTTCATGACCTAATCATCTCCTAAGGATCTACCTCCTAATATCTCACCTTTGAGCATTAGGTTCAACATATAAACTTTGGAGGGACACATTCAGATCTTAGCATTCAAAATTTAACAGGTAGTAAGTCGCCAGAGAGAAACAAGTCAGTATCTAAGCTAAAGAAGCAGCATAAACATATGAACTTCTTGAGTGAGCAAGAATAAGTCGGGCATGTATGCAGTTAGGGGATTGGGAATGGGAACATGAAGGTCATGGAGGAAATTAAAAAAATTCACAAATGAGTTTTGTGTTAGAGCTGGTAAGAGATAAGATTGAATTTATGGGTTAAAAATTATAGAGAGCTTTAAAAACTAGTCAAATTTTATAGCAATGTGATTTTTAAAAAATTCCTACCACTCTTTTAGTGCTTTCTATTCCATATTATTTCTTTATTTGAATATCTATTGAATATCTATTGAATATCTATTCTGTGTTAGATACTGTAATAGGTTGGCTGAATAGTGCCTTGTCCAAATTCATGTTCCACCTGTAACCTGTGAATGTCACCTTATTTGGGAATGGGATTTGTGCAAATGCAGAGATATAGTCATACTGGATTAGGATCGAGCTCTAAATTTAATGACTGGTGTCTTTGTAAGGAAAGTGAAATTTGGGAACATAGAGAGATGGAGATACAGAGATTGGAGTGTTGCAGCTACAAGCTCAGCAATGCCAGCAGCTAGGAAAGATGCATCCAACATATTTTTTTTCTTAGAGCTCCAGAAGTAACCTATCCTGCTGACATCTTGATTTTGGACTTCTAGCCTCCAGAACTGAAAGAGAATAAACTTTGGTCATTTTAAGCTACCTTATTAGTGGCAATCTCTTATGCTAGCCCTAGCAATACAGAGCTATTTTGGATTTTGGAGATTCAACAGGGAACAAAAGAGATTATTCCTTTAATTATTTAACTTCATATGTTCTTCCCTCCTAGACTGTAAGCTCCTGAAGGAAGGACCTCTTTCTTGATGATCTTTGTTTTCCATGAAGTTTCTTATACACTGAATATGCTCAAAGCATAAAGATTCAATGAGTAGTGTGCTAGATAATAAGGAACAATTACAATTTATCTAAAGTGCCCACATTATGGTTAGCTGCTCAATAAAACTAGTCTCCTTTCTTCCTTTCCTCAGTAATGGTATACAGAAAGCAGATTTCAGATAGAATGATTTGTCAGTAGAGTATCAGGTGTATGAGAGTATCAGGTGGGGGAGGGCATTAAAACATTTGTTTTGGAGATGGGAGAAGAAAGTTTGCTGTGAAATTATGAGGACATGTGAACAGAGAAGAGAGGACAAATACAGAAACAAACCTAAGGAAGACTTTATAAGATTTGACTACTCATTGGAGAAGGAAAAAAATAAACTGAACTGGAATATTCACCCAGAGTCTTAAGGTAGTAGCCTGAGTTACTGACAGTGTTATTGACCCAGTCAGGGAAGTTCAGCGGTTTCGTTGTCAAGGCTGGAAGACAAGCTTGATTTGGTTCAGAATGATTGATGATAGGGCAGAAAAGTGAAGATTTGTGGAAGTGAAGGATGTAGTAGAGGAGAAAGTTAAAAATGTGGATTTGACCACCATCTGAAGATAAGTAGCAATAGAAACCATGAAAGTGGATGATTTAGCAAACAAACTAAGAAGTCAGACCAGGGTCTTTTTTTTTTTTTTTTTCCAGAGCGGGATCTTGAGGAGAAATAAGAAAGACCAGCAATTGAGAAAAAGAAAATATCACAGAAATCATGGTAAAATGAATCCTTTGACTTATCAGTGATGACTAAATGAAGGTCTCATTTGAAAGAATTGCTGTGGTTTTCAATATCATATGTTATAGGCTGCCAGAAAAAAACATGGACAGCCCCTAGGAAAGACATTTTGTAATGAGCATTAGTTAAGTCTTGATTTAGAAAATATATTTGTCTTTACCTGTTAGCTATACCAGTGTATTACAGAAAAGCCATAAAACCATATAGACATTTAATCTTCCTTGGCCTCAGTTGGAGAAGACAATATCTAGCACATATATTTTTCTTTTCTGTTTATAGATTCCATGATTCTTTGAACTAGTTAAAAACATAATAGCTGGGAATCCCTGGGTGGCTCAGCGGTTTAGCGCCTGCGGTTGGCTCAGGGCGTGATCCTGGAGTCCCGGGATCAAGTCTGGCATCGGGATCCCTGCATGGAGCCTCCTCCCTCTGCTTGTGTCTCTGCCTCTCTCTCTCTCTTTCTCTGTGTCTCTCATGAAGAATGAATGAATGAATGAATAAAATAAATAAAATCTTTTAAAAAACAAAAACATAATAGCTGTAGAAAAATGCTTTGTGATTAAATGTAGATAAGTGGCATATCTTTGTTTCCATATGATGTAGATTCATCTTAGAATTTAGGCACATGTAGGCAATGTCTGGTGAGGGATGGGGATAGACATTCCAGAAGTTGGTTCCATGAGTGTGAGAAGACTTCTAGAAAGAAACTTAAACTAAAGAAGATGTCAAATTCTTAACAGAGATTCAAAGCCATGGACCAGTATGGAAACAGTGGGATCATTCTGAGTGTGTGCAGCTTATATGGTCCTCTGTTCTTGCCCTTTATGTTCAACACATCTCTTGATCCTCCAACACAAACCCAGGGATTTGTACTACCTGAGTCCTGACAGTGAAGCTTGATGGGAGAAAGGAAACTAGACAATTATTTCCTTTAAGTCTCTGAGACAAAGAGAGAACAAGGAAACACTCTCTTGGGGCCAGGTAAAAAGGGTAATGTAAAAGAAGCATTGTCTTGCCTTTTTGAGCAACAATATGAAACAATGGCTGCCATACAGACACTAAAGACATTTATACCAGTCACTGGCAGCCTCTAGCAGGATAGAAAAAAAAATGGCAGTGCATTTGACAAGCAATGACTTGATGGAGAACAGAGGACTTGGAAAAAAATTATTTGAGGTAGGAAGGCTGGAGCTTATAGCATTGTGTTAACTTCTGTGAGGACGGTGGCACTTTGACTTCTGAATATATTATTTTATTTCAAATATTTGTGGACTTAATCTATCACAAAATTAATTCCTGTCAATTTATTGGATGGCTCAGTGGTTGAGCATCTGCCTTTGGCTCAGGGCATGATCTCCGGGTCCTGGGATCGAGTCTCACATCAGGCTCCCTGTGAGGACCCTGCTTCTCCCTCTGCCTATGTCTCTGCCTCTCTCTCTGTGTCTCTCATGAATAAATAGAATCTTAAAAAATTCTGTCAATTTATTAATATAAAAATGCTTTATATAAATATATATAGCATTTGTAATATTATACATATAAATGAAAATATAAAATTATCATATATCATTAAAATATATTGTGCCTAAAATATAAAATATTCTTCCTTCCTTTTCTTTTTCTTTCTACATTTCTACTATCCAGCAGAATGCTGTGTTATAAATATCCCAATTTTAGTTCAGAAGCCATGCTTCTTGTAGAAGAGTATAATTGCATTATCCTTGGTAAATTTATAAGCCTATGATGTAATGTTAAAAATTATGATTTTGCATGTATTGATTTTAGTGTGTAATTTGTGCTGGCAGTAATTTTCCACTGGCCATAAGGAAGAACTATTTTAATTAATTCTGAAAATTCAGCCATGTCAATTGGAGACGCACATAAACACACATACACACATAAAAATACATCAAACATACATACACAAAATCCTGAGAAATAGCATAGGATTTTAGTCTATTTTGTACAAGTGAATCACATTTTTTGGCGCATAATAAGTTCTCAGTAAAATAGGAGCTACTATCATTATTATCATGAAGTGTCACTGATTTATGAATAAGCCCTACTGAAAAGGAAGAGCTACTTTGTCTTGAATACTACATGATACTCTAGGAAAAGTAGGCTCAGGGGCCAGTTGATTTGTATTACTTGATCAGGTAACGGTTTGTAAATATAGTTGCTTTAAAATATGCTGCAGGAGAGGGAGATATGCTTCTAGAACTTTCCCCCAAGAACCCTATTACTCAACTTAGTCCATCATTCTGCCTATTCATCATCCAAATTTCTATGACTGTGGCTTCTTCTAGCAAGAGATAGTATAGTCTATTGTCTTGAGGCCTAGGCTCTGATCCTAGATGTACATGATTTTGAATCCTAGCTCCACTGGTTGTTAGTTCTGTGACCTTGGGCAATCTATTTAACATCTTTGTGATTCATTTTCTTCATCTATAAAATGAGGCAATGATAACAGGTAGCCCATAGGCCTAGTCTGAAAATTAAAACTAAAACAAGTATGCAACACATAGTAAGCCCTTGATATAAATCAGCTCTTTGTATTACCTGATGCTACTATGATCTCTCTTTTGGTGATGACTCCACTCTATCTGATTTCACAGTACAAGCACAAATTGTTTGCAGCCCTGAGTGAACCTTAGGATTGTCCCTCTGCTCCTTTCTTATGATAATTTCCCCAGCTTTCTTCACACATATGTGTTGATTATTACTTATCTTACAACTTGAGCAGAGCTCTTAACAGATATCTAGAGCTCTCTTTCCCTATCTACCTATCTATCATCTGCCTCTCTATCATCTATATATATCTCCATCTTTCTATCTTTCTATTTCTTTTCTTCTTTCTGGGCAGAAATCTCCTGTCCTGTACTCTGCTCTGTAAACGCTAGCCATTGTGATCTCCTCTGACACTTGAATCCATCTCTTCAACTCAAGGGAGACCATGGAGCTTTACTTAAACATCCTTTCCCTACTCCACAGGCTAAAAATTCCCTCTAGGCTATCAGCTAAAGCAACTGTATTTTCTGTCTCTCAGGAACCATTATGCTGCCCTTTTTAATGTTCAATGTCTATATAAAACATTGTTTTATATATTTTGGCTGTTCTTTAATGTTGATTCTGATGGGAGGATAAGTCTGGGCCATTTTACTCCAAGTGTGCCAGAGGTAGACATTACCCAAGTTAGTTTCTCTTAACCATAGCTACTAGAGAGATGGTAAATTTGACTTCTTTAGGCTGTAATGGATTTACATTTCCCAGATGTATTCAAATCCTGGATCATATGCTGGTCCTAGAAACTGTCCCTTAGAGTATTATAAGGATGACTTACAAACTTAAGCCTGCTCTTCTCATCCTTTTCAACAGTAAAACTGACCAGTTATTAATTTTTGATGTTACACATTTATGAAATCAGAAAAAAATATTTTTTCTGATATTTATATGAAATGTTTATATCTAAATTATTTGACAAATTTTAATCCAAACATGTATACACCTGGAACATGCAGTCATTCATACATTAACAATATTTATGGAGCATCTATTTTGTGCCAAATGGACACTATTCTTGATGCTTAGGATAGAGCTGAGAGAGAAAGGTAAGTTTCTTCCGTTTATGAGATTGAGATTCTATTGGTGGTAGTAGGAAGGCAGCTAATATAAAAGCAGATAAATGTATTAAATTAACAAAAAAAATGAGTAAGAAAAAAGAGAAAGAAAGAGAAGAAAATTAAAATATGAAAAAGCACAATGCAAGAAATTAAAAAAGGATGACTGTGTGGCTACTTTTGAGTAAGTAGTGGTCAGAATGGCTCAAAAGTAGTTATATTACCTGAAAGAAAAAGAAAAAAATTAAATATGAAAAGATCAGAGAAAAAGCTTTCCAGATAGAGGGAATGAATGCAATTGTCTTATGGCTAGAAATGCACTCAAAGGAGTTCAAGAAAGGCTAGTGTTGGTAGATGCATTTAGTAGAGAGAGCAGAGTCTGAGAGGTCACAGGAGCAGGCAGGGGTAAGTTACTTAGACGATGGCAGAAGAGTTTGGAATTTATTTAGAATGATGGGAAGCCACTAGAGATTTTAAAGGAAGGAAGTGGCATGCTTTAAAACATTTCAAATGCCTTCTGACTACTACATGAGGATTGTAGAGGAGATTGTAGAGCAGTAAACGAAAAAGCAAGGGACCGATTAGGAGGATGTAGGGTGATAACAATGAATATGGAAAGAAATGGATGGCTTGGGATAGATCTTGGAGGTGGAATCAATATGACTTGATGGATTAAATGTAGATTATGAAGGATAATTCCTAGATTTTTGACTTAAGCAACTGCGTAGATGATTATATCATTTACTGGGAAAAATTGGGAGTGAAGTGAATATGTGAAGAAAAATTGGATTGTTCTGTTTTGGCTATATCAGTCTTGAGATGTTTATTAGAAAATCTCATGGAGATACTGAGTAGGAATTGGATATAAATCTGTAGTTCCAGAAAGAGACTAAAGCTAGAGAACTAATTTTGGGAATTGTCACAAATAGATGAGATCTAAAGTACTGGGTTTGAAGGAACACACCAAGGGAGAATATTTAGATAGAGAAGAGGGGAATCCAGATACAGAAAGATACGTAATGTCAACATCTGAAGTTTATCAGAGCATAATTAAAAAAAAAAGAGAGACTTAGAAGGAGTGAGCTCTGAGGTGGAAGGAAAACCAGGAACATAAGAGAATGGTCAATGTACCAAATGCTGATGAGAATATCTGGTAAGAACAACAAGTAACCCACTGGATGTGACAATATGGAGGTCATTAGTAACTTTAATTGGAGCAAGTATAGTGAACTGATAGGACAGAAAAGCTCAAGAAAGAATGTGAGGTGAAGAGGTAGGAGGGAGTGGTTATGGACTACTCTTTAAGGAAGAAGCTGTCCCTATGAATGGGAGTTGAGAAATGGGATGGACACTGGAGTCTGAGAGGTTAAAGAAAGGATTTATTTTATTGAAGAAAGGAAATACTCAACATGTTTTAGATAAATGGCAATAATTCATTAGAGAAACAGAAACCAAGGCGGGATAAAGAGGAAATAATTGCAGTAACAGAGTTCTTGAAAGCACAAGGAGAAAGCTCTGGAGTGCAAGTGCAGAAGCTGGCCTTGGATAGCCCAAGTGACGCTTCATGAATATTTATAAGAGGGTCCAGATATGAGTAGACTGGTTATTTCATGTTGTAAAGATTCATGGGATGTTGCCTTGAAATCATTCTAATTTTTGGCTAATTATGAGGCAAGGTTGCCAACTGAGAGAAGGCTAGAGGAGACAGATAGAGGAGGATTGAAGATAGCAATGCATAAAATAGTCATTTTGAAGATTCATATGATAAACCGCATTTCTGAGCAGTGTTGTAAGCCCCTTTGAGTAATGTGACCACACAATGCCTTCAAAGTTAGTAAGAGTGCATGTTTTTCCCCAAGAGAGATAGTTTGGTTGTAGGCTGAGACTAAGTGTATTAGTTGAATGTAATTAGGACTTGGATTTTGCCAAGATACTATGTTGCTGAGAGAAATAGGAGACATAGTTAAGATTCTAGCAATAAATTATTTTAATGATACACCATGAAATCTTAGCTACAGCTAAGAGGGGAGTGAGCTCATGATGGGTGTAATAGGGAAAAGCAGTAGAATCTATGAACTGGGGGCTTCAATGAGGTAGAAAAATAGTCTAGGAGGGTTGTTAAATAGGAGTGCTGGAAAAACAACACAAAACAGAAGTGATGGCATTTTTTCATCTCATAACTGCATAATATTGAAACAAAACATCTAAAGACATAATGTGTTCTCTTTCATATCAATACTGGAAAATAGGAAATCCAGAGATAAGTTAACTGGGCAGAGAAGACTAAACTGTAGTTGATGAAATTTTGAATGATCCAGAAGAAGACATAATTTAGGATGTCAATGCATTTTGGATTGTCAGACCTTTTAGAAGCATGAGAAGCACTTTTCATTTTGTATTTTTGGCCTACAACCCAAACTCCTCATCAGCCATTCAATTACACCTGAGATCTGGCCTTCTCCCAACTCTTAGATGTTCTTTTGGTGCTTGCTCATTCTCTCTCTCTCTGTTCAGAATAGGAATAGAAAATCTGTTCAACTGAAAAGACTCACGAACACTGAGTTTGGGTTTTGTCTCATCCTTATATTCTCATATTAATAATAAAATTAGAGTAGGCATGAAGCCAAAAAATAAAAAGACAAGTTCATATCATAAGCCCTGGCAGTATCAAATACTCCAGTATTGTATAGTTATTTTCCTTCTCAGACCTACCTTGATTCAGATTCTTTTGTCAGAGGACAATATTTTTGTACAGACTAAACTGAAACCAAATGCTTTTTTAGCATAAGGGTTGACATATCCTGAGAGAGGACAGTCATGGCAACCAAGAGGTCCTCTGTTCTCAACGTATAAATAGCTTCCCTCTCTTATGTCCCCCATGGCTATTTATAGAGCATGAGGGAACTATAATATAACCAATCTGTTATCCATGCCATATATTCCAGAAAAACTGAAACCATTAGGAGCTACTACCAATTCAAACTAAAAAAGTAGAGGGGGTTCTTTGATTATTTTTAAAGTCAAGTTAAGAAGCTTTTTAGAAGAAAAGAAATTTGAGAAATGAAAATGTGACAAGAGTTGTTTCTTCATATAATAAGTACTAATAGTTATTTTCCTTATTCTGTTGTTTGCAAAAACCCAAACCATAATCTCTATTTCTGGACTAATAACCCAAAAGTCAGATGGATAGTTATGAATAGTTCCTCTGAACTTATATAGAGATTTCATATAAACATGACCATAGTGAGAAGTAATTGCATTTTCTATAGTGCTGATGTTGAGTTCACTGAGAATGGTGTCTTTGTAATAAAAGTATGTTATACAAAATGTTTCTTTGAGGTTTTCCATGTTAAGGAGAAACTGCCTCTTGTTATACAATGGAACCTATTACACATTTTCTTTTGGTGTTTCCTCTGGCTTCAAAAAGAAATTTGAAGATTCTGATGCTTAATATTTCTATTCTCTAATAAACTAAGATCTCTGGTCCCCATTCTGGAATTTTATACTGTATCAAATATTTCTTTTTAATTTTTTTTTTGTTTTTGCTGTTCTCCTGTGTATTCTTTTTTATGTAAGACATAGAATACCATTTTGGTAAATAGAATTGGAATTTCAGAATGTCCCAGTTGATAGGAACTGAGAAGAGAGAAAGCGTAATCTCCCACTTTGTGCAACATAGAAAGTGGGCTCTGAGATGCTATGTAAAGTGGCTAGTAATTGGTTTTCTCAAGCTAAGCTTCATGCAGGCTAGGAAAAATTTGTCTAAGTTCTACTCAATTTTTGCTTTCTTTTAAAAACTTCATGTTATTGCCTGTAGATTGTTCTATATGAGTGAGATTTGGTCCCCCTAGATTGACTCTAGGCTTTTCCATGGTAGGCCCTGTTTAATCTTCCTGTATTCAGTAAACACTTCTTTAAATACATCACAGGCTGAAACTGAACTTTTCCTAGTCCCTTATTTATTATCAATGTTAGTGACCAATGTATTTTTTCCCCTGGAATATGATAGGCTTACCTATTGTGAAATCCTAGAAATATTGGAAATTTACAGTACTTTTTAACCTCAGATTTATATTATGTTTAATTTAAAGCGGCACATTTACCATTTACTCATAGAATGCTATATAAAACTGACAAATTCTCTCCCTATCCCAATTTTATTTATTTGTTTATTTTTAAAATTTTTTCTTTATTTATTCATGAGAGACACAGAGAGAGAGGCAGAGACATAGGCAGAGGGAAAAGCAGGCTCCCCATAGGGAGCCTGATGTGGAACTCGATCCCAGGACCCCGGGATCACCACCTGAGCTGAAGGCAGATGCTCAACCACTGAGCCACCCAGGTGACCCCCTCACCCCAACTTTAAAACACACACACACACACTGAACACAAATTTTTGTCGTGCAGAACGTCTGAAACCTTAATTGGGATGATTGAGGAGGTGAGCATTGTGTCCTTTGTGACACTCAGACTTTCTTCTGCTGATTCCCTTCAGAGGCCTGTGGTAATAGGACTCCTCTGCTGGGTGGAAGGCATGGCTAGGCTCCCTGCTCAGCCTCTTCTTATAAGTTATTTCTCTGCCTTCCGCCTTCCGTCCCCACCCATGTGGCACTTTTCTGGACCACTGCTCTAATGCAATTACTTTTTCGACAGTTAAAGCATTCTTTATACTATTTTAAAATGATCCTGTTACTATCTAAAACAGACTGATTCATGTCCACTACTTTTCATTCCATGCTCCACAGTGAGATAGGTGCTTATGGGAAGTGAAATAATGACAGAATAAGCAGCAGGAATGAGAAAAGTAAGGAAAGGTATAGCTAAGGTAGAAATGGGATAATTGCCCCTTAATATGAATTTTGTCCTGTCCATTATCCTGGAGAGCTGGAAGAAATAACCCTGTGTGGTGAGGGGCGTAGTGGTTGCACAGTGTAGGACTGAGTCTTCAGGTAACCAGAGGAACCCTTCATATAGCACTGAGCACTGTCTGGAAGGATACAAATGCATAAGAAGGGGACTTGGGACTGGTAATGGATGATAGCAGTTAATTCATGTTGAGCAAATGAAAGGCAGCAAGAACAGACTGCAGTAGATTGTGGAAAAGAAACAATTTACCTAAATTATTGATTGAAATAATATATTAAGATGAAATGGTTAATAGGAAGATACTCTCACCTAGGTGTTACTACTTCCATCTTACAAAAGATGAGGTGGAGGCATTAGTCAAGTATAAGTCTATTTAGTTTCAAAAGCATGTTCATTCTCCTGTATAATTCTGCAGAAAGCTCAGAGTCACAGATTCAAGTAAAGACCAGAACATAGGGCAGCCCAGGTGGCTCAGCGGTTTAGCACCGTCTTTAGCCCAGGGCCTGATCCTGGAGACCCAGGATCCAGTCCCATGTCGGGCTCCCTGTATGGAGCCTGCTTCTCCCTCTGCCTGTGTCTCTGCCTCTCTCTCTCTCTCTGTCTCTCATGAATAAATGAATAAAATCTTAAAAAAAAAAAAAAAAAGGCCAGAACATATCTTCAGTTAATGAAATTAAGAAACATGGGATTAAAAAAAAAAAAAGAAAGAAACATGAGATTAAGTGTGAGGCAATTCTGCAAATATAAACCACAGCAATTTGTAAATCTGCACTTTATTAGTTTAATGGAGTTTTACTTCCTTTGGGTTTTGATTTTAAGAGTCATGCGCAAAAAAAAGAAAAGTCATGCTTCATTAACATATGCAAAACTTCCAAATAATTTCTATTCTACTTTGGAGTACTTGGTGTCTAGTATTTTAGATATTAACAATGCTTTTAATAAAAGAAAGATACAAAAATGAGGATTATGTTTCTCATTCACTGTCTGAAAAACAGATCATTCAGAGTAAAAGGAAAAGTGCCAAAAGTCTGCCTATGTTGCTCTATATGATAGCCAGTGGCTTCATGAGTCTCTGCAGCATTTCATGTATGCCTAGCCCCAATTGAATTGTGGTTTAAGTGTAAAATACACTATAGATTTCGGAGATGTTATTTGTGGAACTATAAAATATTTCAAGAAGTTCATTATTGATTATATAGTGGAGTGTAACAATTCAGCTACATAAAATATATCATTACAATTAATTTCACTTATTTCTTTTTCCTTTATTTTAGTGTGGCTACTAGACAATTTATAATGACATATGTAATTTGCATTTGTGACTTGCAAGACTATTGAACTGTGTTGGTGTGTATTGCCTCAAACTCTATCCCTCCAGGGGTATGTCCCATGATATATTCCGGCTTTCCAGGTATTTTCCAGTTCAGGAAATGCCCAGTTATGTATTATATACACAATATATTCCATGCTTTTCTTTCTCAGTACATATTTCAGCTTTCCGTGGTATTTTCCAATTTAGGAAATGCCCAGTTATGCCCACTTACATATCTTTATGAACCAAGTTGTAGAAATAGCTACACTTACCCTGGCAATTCTACAAGTGGCCTCTACATTTTCAAGGAAATTTTATTAAGAATATAGGTAAACAAAAATAGTTCAACCAAGGTAAGTTGTTATATGTAGATAGCTTATATTTCAACGTAGTGGAAATTTATTCCTCCCTTCACTCATTCACTTATTCCATAGATGTGAAAGAGGGCTTCCTGGGGAAGATGCCTGTTATGTAAGACTGTTCCAGACCACAGGGATGGAAGAAGTCCAAGGAATTCAGGACACACTGTCAGTTGATGAAAATGTTTTGATATAGATTACTTATAACATTTAATCATTTTCAGCAGATAACTTTGAGCATTCATTAATATACTTGTTAAAATATAGGAACTGCCTGATTTTTTAATATATCTCTATGCAGGCTAAGAGATCTCTCAAAGAAGGAAATAGACCTTGTATTTTATTTTTCCATAAAAGGAAATGTTCGCTAGCCCTTAGAGCAACAACAACAAAACTCCCTGCAATATTTTTGGCTCTGTTAAGGGTTATATAATATTTTAAAGGGATTGTTGATGTTCATTCTAATATTATGTTTGGGTTAATTGTACCTTTGAGGCTTGTTATCACAAATAATACATCTAGTAATAAGCTGAAGCTGTCATAAATATAGATGATCTCATACCTTAACAAGTTCTTTCTACCTATTTTCTTACTTCCTCAATTTATTAAATAAAATATTTTTTGAGTATTATTTTGAAAAGAAGAATAAAAACCTTCAAGTATGATGAAGTGGATGGATAAAAAAAATTCATGTGCCTAAATTTACTGTTGAGAGACAGTAAATTTTCTTTTAAAGGTTTGTTGTAAGAAAAATTTCAGGCCCCTGTCCAAAGTAATCAAAGCACAAATCATAGTCAGTACTAGTCATCAAAACAAGATACTATAAATAAATATATGATACTTTCTTTGAGGGTAGGAATAGATCCATTATGGAAAAATTCCAATATCCTCATAGGCAACATCTCAAAGTACTCAGATCTTAGCCCAGGTGGATAGAGAAGAAAATGCTTCAAGACTAGTTTTATTTCTTCTTTCAGTGGCAAAACCAGGTAGTCAGTATGAATTATTCTATAACATTTGGGTATGTAAATATATTTTTCTATAAAAAAAATAAATCTGATACTGACTTGGAGTTTCCTATGTATTGACTTTCTTTTTCATTCATTCTTTCTTTTTTTTTTTAAAGATTTTATTTATTTATTCATGAGAGACACAGAGAGAAAGAGAGGCAGAACACAGGCAGAAGGAGAAGCAGGCTCCACGCAGGGAGACCAACATGGGACTCAATCCAGGGTCTCCAGGATCAGGCTTTGGGCTGAAGGTGGCACTAAAACGTTGAGCCACCTGGGCTGCCCTCCTTTTTTTTTTTTTTTTTTTTTTTAATTGTATAAGGGTTAAGGTAATCTTTGGGATTCTTAAAAAAAATTCCAGGGCTCTTGAATTCATTAATGTATAAGTAACAAAGGCAGCAATAAATTTAGTCTCTTATTCAAGTTAAACACATTTCTTTTTCACATAAAATTCTGGATAGGTGGCCAGAGGTTAGTAGGATTGCCTTCTATATTGTTGATTAGCTTTTGTCAACGCAAGGTTTTCAATTCTTGATCCAAGATGGTTTAATGCTCAGATACCAGCTAAGAGAAAGAAAGAGAAGAGGTCAGGTCATCATTTGTGGGCATGACTTTAAGGTTATACATATTTCTACTTCAATAGAAAGTGGTCAAATGGCCACATCTAGTTGCAGGGGAACTTGGGAATGTAGTTACTGGTTGAGTGGCCATACGCCTCACTCAAAATCTACCACCATGAAAGTAAGGGGGAAATAGAAAATAACTGTAAGTCCCTGCCACTTTTATAATCAATGAAAATCAGGAACAGGCCTCTAGTTTGAAGCCTGTAATGGTAACCACTGAGATGACTGTGGTTAAGTTTTATACAGTCCATCTGAATTTTGGTTGCTCTACTTTTTTGGTGTTCATGTCATGGACATCCATCTATCCATGCAGCCAACTCAGTCATTTCCTGGAAATAACATGACTATAGAGATAATAGGAAATCGGCCTCCCCCATATCTCTCAGTCTAGGGAAACAATTCCTTTCTGGGTTTGTGCCCATTTTTCCCTTTAAATCCTTCAAATTTCAATCTCTATACTCTCATATTCTGAGATAATTCCACTGTTATTCATAGGACCCTGAACTCCCAAAGAATAGGATTATTTTTAAAAATTTCTTTCAGGAAAGTAAAACAAAATGAATTTTAAATTTCCTCTAAGAATAAGAATACTGCAGTTGTTAAACTGGATATCACAAACTGGTAGCTGTGGTCAGCTTAAATCCACTGATGTATTTCTTTTGGTTTGCACCCCCCCTTTTTGGGGGGGAGGGTGTGTTAAATTGAACTACAATCAAACTAAAATGAACTAGAACATTAAAGGAAAAAAAAAAAAAGCATGATCCAGCAATTTCCACATGATCCAGAAATCCCACTTCTGAGTATATATCCAAAGAAAATGATAACAGGATATTGAATAGATATATACAACACTAAGTTCACTTCAGCATTATTCGTAGTAGCCAAGGTATGGAAGCAACCTAAGTGTCCACCAATGGATGAATAGATAAAGAAGATGTGGTATATATAGAATGGAATATTACTTAGCTGCAAAAAAGAATGAAATCTTGCCGTTTGGAACAACAAGAAGGGGCCTCAAGGGTATTATGCTAAGTGAAATAAGTTAGACAGAAAAAGACAAATACCATATGATTTCACTTATTTATGGAATCTAAAAAACAAAACAAATGAACAAGAAAAACAGGACAGAGATACAGAACAAGACAAAACATTTTCTGTCTGGATGAACTATCCATTGATTCAAGTGGAGTGTAAAGTTCCTTACTATTATTGTATTAGTGTCTACACCCCCCCCCCCAAATCTGTTAATATTTGCTTTATGTATTTAGATTCTCCTAATCCAAAGGTCGGATTGACCTTTTTTTTCATTATTTGTGATATGATACATCTTTGTCTATTGTTATAGTGTTTCTTTTTAAGGTCTATTTTGTATGATATATGCATGCATTGCTACCCAACTTTCTTTTCATTTTCATTGCATGGAATGTCTTTTTTCATCCCTTCACTTGCAGTGTCTGTCTTTTGATCTGAATTGAGTCTCTAATAGGCAACATATAGATAGGTCCTTTTATTTAATTTAATTTTTTATCCATTCAGCGATCCTATGTTTTTTGTTTGGGGCAGTTAGTCCCTGTATATTTAAGGTAATTACTGATAAGGATGTACTATTGGCATTTTGCTGATTGTTTTTGGTTGTTTTTGTAGTTTCTCTCTGTTCCTTTCTTCTTCTCTTGCTCACTTACTCTGTAATGAGATGACTTTCTTTTGTGTGATATGTAGATTACTTTCTCTTTATTTTTTGTGATCTATCATAAAATTTTGGTTTGTGGGTGCCATGAGGTTCACGTATATAGCAGTTTATTAAAGTTGATGGTTGCTTAATGTTGAACACATTCGAAAAGCACTACACTTTTACATTCCCTCCATTTGTATGTATTTAATGCCATATTTTACATTTTTTGTGTATTTCTTAACTAATTATTGTGATATAATTATCTTTACTGCTCTTGTCTTTTAAGCTTCATATTAAAAAAAATAAACTTCATATTAATTTTGTAAGTTTTACTGTAGGTTTGTATCTACCAGTGAGAATTTTTCTTTCATGATTTTCCCACATCTTACTGATTTTCTTTTCTTACTAGTTATGACCTTTTCTTTTCTGTTTAAAGAAGTGCTTTTAACATTTCTTGTAAGCCTGGTTCTGTGGCGATGAGCTCTTTTAACTTTTGTTTGTGTGGGAAACTCTATATCTCTCTTTTAATTCTGAATGATAATTCTGAGTGTATTCTCGGTTGTACATTTTTTCTTTTCAGCACCTTGAATATATCATTCCATTCATTCCTGCAAAATTTCTGCCATAAAATAAGCTAATAAGATTTTGGCTGTTTCCTTGTATATAACTAGTTACTTTCCTCCTGTTGCTTTTAAGATTCTCTCTATATTTTTAATTTTTGACATTATAATTATGTGTTTTGATGTGGATGAGTTTGGGTTCATCATATTTGAGGCTCTCTATGATTCCTGCACCAGGATGTCTTCTTCATTTGCCAGGTCAGGACGATTTGTAGCCATTATTTCTTCAAATAAGTTTTCTTCTCTTTTTTTCTCTCTCTCCTCCTTCTGGGACCACTATCATGAGAATGTTAATACACTTAATGTTATTCCAGATGTTCCTTAAGCTATCTTCATTTTTTTTAAAATCTTTTTTTCTTTTTATTGTTCAACTTGGATGATTTACATTACCTTGCCTTTTTTTTTTTTTTTTTTGAGAGAGAGAGAGAGAAAGAGACGTTAAGAGAGAGAGAGGGAGCACAGGGGAAGGGCAGAGGGAGAGGGGTAGGGTGTGTGTGAGAGAGAGAATCTTAAGCAGATTCCATGCCCAGTGCAGAATCCTACACAGGGCTCAATCTCACAATCCTGAGATCATGACCTGAGCCAAAATCAAGAGTCAGACATTCAACTGACTGGGACACTCAGATGTCTCCACAGCACTGTCTTCCAGATCACTGACACATTTTTCTGAATCCCCTAATCTGCTGTTCATTCCTTCTAGTGTATTTTTCATTTCAGCTATTATATTCTTCAGCTCTAATTGGCTCTTTTTTTATATTTCCTATCTCTTTGTTGAAGTTTTCACAGTGTTTATCCATTTTTCTTTCAAGTTCAGTGATCATTTTTATGACCATGCTTTGTACCCTTTATCAAGTAAATTGCTTATCTCTATTTCGTTTAGTTCTTTTTCTGAGGTCTTGTCTTGTTCTTTCATTTGGGACATATTCCTCTGTCTTCTTATTTTGCCCAACTTTCTGTGTTTGTTTCTATATGGTAAGTGGATCAGCTATGCCTCCTGATGTTGAGGAGTGGCCTTTTGTAGAGAGTATCCTGTGGGGCCTAGAAGTGCTATCCCACCTGGTCCCCAGAACCAGCTTGTCCAGGTGTGTCCCTCATGTGGGCTGCATGTGGTTCCTGTTGTGTCTGGGTGGTCATTATTGTAGGCATGCTGGTGGGTGGGGCTTTCCCCCACCCCCAGGACAAGAGGTGGTTTGGAGGGGTGCCTGCTGGGATGGGAGAGTTAGGCAGGGCTGATCAGCAAGAGAATACCAGACTTCAGTAATATTTTGCTATATTGTGGAAGCATATATATGATGTTAATATATGAAAAGCAAAATGACAGTATAATGATCCAAGTATGATGGCTGTACCTTCTAGTCAAAGAAATCACTGGTACAAGAAACTAAAATGAAGAGGTTGAAAAGGATACCAATTTATTTTCTGTTTGCTGAAAAATCAAAAGCATCAAGTAAAAATCATATGAAGATGCTAATTTTAATAACAGGGAAACTTTAGGAAGAAATTATTTTAACTTTCCACTTTATGCTGAAAAAAATCTGCAATGTTTTACTACTCATTTCTGTTAACTGGAATTTCAGCAGACTATTCTGAATTGTGTGTCTGTTCTATCATTTCAGTTCTCTGGGATTTTATAATTATGTAAGGCAACAAGAAATACATATTGAATGATCAGTCCTTTTATTGATTATTCAAAAAAAACTATTTAACATATATTCCAGGTACTTTTTTTGGTTCTGGAAATTAAGAGATAAATAAGACAAACTGCCCTTAAGTTGCTTATATGGGTAGTAAGTGAGTAACCCCACATGCACACACAAAATCTTGAAAATTATAATGCTATGGGATATTTAATTCCATATGTTCTGTCAACTGAGTATTAATAAGTTATTATTTATTAATAATGCCAAAAATCAAGAACAAATAACTTAAAATAACTTAAATCAGTTCTATAGGATTACCTTTCTAGCAATGGTAACCCCAAGGTAGAAAATGGCTTCTCCATACAAAGCATGATGAGGTAGATTGGGACAGAAGCAATCACAAATTTTAAAGGAGAATTTAAGGTGGAATTTAAACTTTTGAGTGCTGCTGGTGCTTGGAATTATAGAATCGGGAGAGGAAGAAGCAGCTCCTTGTTGAGCAAGGATGTGGGGCTCAATCCCAGGACCCTGGGATCGTGACCTGAGCTGAAGGCAGATCCTTAACCAACTGAGCCACCCAGGCATTCTGCCTTAAAGAGATTTTAGAAGAGTCTGAATCTTCATGCTCCTAGTAATTTATGTTATATATTTTTATTATTTTTTAAAAAATTATTTATATATTCATGAGAGACATGGAGAGGCAGACACACAGGCAGAGGGAGAAGCAGGCTCTCTGTGGGGAGCCTGATGTGGGACTCAACCCCAGGACCTTGGGATCATGATCTGAGCCGAAGGCAGATGCTCAATCACTGAGCCACCCAGGTGCCCCTATATATTTTAACTCTAAATAAATATTAACTTTTACCTTAATTTTTGCATTTATAAATTTGTATTCTTTTTCTTTTTCTTTTTTAGGGTTCTATTTCTTTATTTGAGAGAACAGGGAGAGGAGCAGGGTGTGAGGGGCAAGCAGACTCCATGCTAAGTACAGAGTCCAACATGGGGCTCGATCCCAACTCTGAGATCATGACCTGAGCTGAAACCAAGAGTCACATGCTTAACTGACTGAGCCACCCAGGCACCCCTGTATTCTGTTTCTTAAAGAACCCAATTCCTCCCCTCATTGTATTAGCTTCAGACCTCACAAAATCAGGATCTTCCCAGTTTTCTGGAAATCTCAGTGAGATCGGATTTGACAGAAAGAATCTAACACATACAATTAGAGGAAATAAAGTAGTTTTTTGTTTGTTTTGATGGAAAGAATACAGAAAGTTATTCTGTATGGAGACTTCCTTACAGATAGAGAAAAAAAATGCATTTTCCTTCTCGGTGGAAAGCAGCTTTGCAGGCTTTCTCAGGGTCTTCATTTGGGACATAGGTTGCTGATGCATGGTGAAGACATGTCAGGCAGCAGAATATGCTACCCCAGAATATGTGTCTCTTTACCATGAGGATTATTTTGAGGAACAGCATTCACGTCAAAAGCTCTGAAAACAGAGTAGAAGTTAGTATTTTATAAGGAAATTTACATTCACAAAGTGAATCTCCATTTGTGACAGTGTCTCCTTCTCTGTACCAGGAAGAGAAGGATGACTAAATCACATAAAAATCTTATAATAGACACCAACTTAAATTTGCATGACAAACTTTACTCTTATATACCAGTTGCTTTTCCTGGTAACCTCTCTATTGCTGCCTTACCCAATACCTTTTTTCTATCGTCTTTAGTTGGAGATGGTATTTAGTTGGAGTTCTAAGCCACCTTGGCTAGTTACTCATTCTTCCGGGGTATCTCCCATGTATACATGAGATACACATGTTAATAAACTTCTGTTTGTTTTCCTTTTGTTATTTGTATTACAGGAGTCTCAGCCAATTTCAGCAGGGAAGAAGGAATAATCTTTCTTCTTCCTCTGAGAAGACTACTTTGCCATTTTCAGTCCCAATTCATTGTTTCCTCTAAAGTGGAGACTCTAAAGTGTCTGCCTGTAAGCCAGGTTCAAGTGCAGAGAAAAACCTGGGGCATAGCTGAGAGCTCCTTCTGGACCTCGGGGACTGGGAAGTCCATTCTCAGGTATCCCAGGTATTTGACCAGGACTAGATGTCCCTGAAAGCCTGTGTCCTCAATTCACTTCTATGTGGTTTGAATTCTGAGATTGGTCTGAGGACCATAGTAAAAAAAAAAAAAATCCCTACTTTTTTTTTTCAGGCATAATAAGATTTTTATGTGGGAGCATGAAGCTTTTTAATGAGAGCAGAAAAGGTGTTATTTTAAACTGTAGGCTGAATGGCAACCTGCCTTCTTATCTCTGATCTCTTATCCTTTTCAAATCCCTGCTAAATTGTTTATGACATGAGGGAGATATTGGGAGTCCATGAACTTTGGAGGAGGTTTGCCTTTCCAGCAGAATTGAGGCAAAGGTGACTAATTTTCCAGAACAGATACCTAGCAAATGGGTGACTTAATTCACTTCCCAACCCAGGACAGAATTATTATTCTAATATAATTGTCCCTGGGGAAGGTCTGATAATCTCAGAAATGCTGGCAGCTTTAGGGAGGCATTCGTATCATTGAGTTAAACTGATGCCATTTCATTGGGTTATATGAGAACTCATTCTACTATTCTTTCACACCCAAGTTATCATGAAGATCAACTTCATATCTCAAGAGAGACTTCAGTTTGCCTGTTTGGCTTCCCACTGGAAAAGAATTTTCTGTTTTAACTGAATTATTTGAAATCCATTTCTGGATTGGCCCACACAGTTTCTGAGGTAACCATGTGTCCTGATACAAGGAGGCAAAGAAATGGCAGGGAGTTTTTAAGGAGCTCAGGAACACTAAACCATAAAAAGAGAGAGCTGCAACAAAAACAAAATAGTAGTAACAGAAGCACACTATGCTAAAGGAATGAAAATTCTAAAGGAGATAAGGTGACTGAGAGAAGACCAAAAGAACTTCCCCAAATCAAAAAAACAAAATGTATTCACTTCACTTCCAGAAAACCACACTCTCTTGTTTATCCTTTTACCTCATTAACTCTTTCTTTCTTTCTTCCTTCATTTCTTTCTTTTTTTTCTTTCTTTCCTCCTTCTCCTTTTTATAGCCTCTTTTGATGGATTCCTCTCTTCATTCAGAGTTCAAACCTTTGTCTTGTTTATCTAAATTAACTCCACTCTGACTCATCTGCATGCCTTCTAATCCAAATTTATATCCTCAGCTTAAACCTCTCTCTTGAATTCTAGATTTATTGTGAACATTGCTACTATAAACATTGGGGGGCAGGTGTCTTGGCCTTTCACAGCATCTGTATCTTTGGGGTAAGTCCCCAGTAGTGCAAATGCCGGATTGTAGGATAGCTCCATTTTTAATTCTTTGAGGAACCTCCACAGAGTTTTCCAGAGTGGTTGTACCAGTTCACATTCCCACCAACAGTGCAAGAGGGTTCTCCTTTCTCTACATCCTCTCCAACATTTGTTGTTTCCTGTCTTGTTAATTTTCACCATTCTCACTGGTGTGAGGTGGTATCACATTGTGGTTTTGATTTGTATTTCCCTGATGGCAAGTGATGCAGAGCATTTTCTCATGTGCTTTTGGCCACGTGTATGTCTTCTTTGGTGAAATTTCTGTTCATGTCTTGTCCATTTCATGATTGGATTGTTTGTTTCTTTGTTGTTGAGTTTAAGAAGTTCTTCATAGATCTTGGATACTAGTTCTTTATCTGATATGTCATTTGCAAATATCTTCTCTCATTCTCCCAAGGTTGTCTTTTAGTTTTATTGACTGTTTCTTTTGCTGTACCAAAGCTTTTTTATCTTGATCAAGTCCCAATAGTTCGTTTTTGCTTTTGTTTCCCTTGCCTTCCACAATAACCAAACTGTGGAAGGAGCTTCAGTGTCCAACGAAAGATGAATGGATAAAGAAGATGTTGTCCATGTATACAATGGAATATTACTCAGCCATTAAAATGATGAATACCCACCATATGCTTTGACATGGATGGAACTGGAGGTTATCATGCTGAGTGAAGTAAGTCAATCAGAGAAGGTCAATCATTATATGGTTTTACTCATATGGGGAATATAAGAAATAGTGAAAGGGATTATAGGGGAAAGGAGAGAAAATGAGTGGGAAAAATCAGAGAGGGTGACAAAACATGAGAGACTCCTAACTGGGAAATGAACAAGGGGTAGGGAAGGGGAGGTGGGCAGGGGGATGGGGTGACTGGGTGATGGGCACTGAGGGGAGCACTTGACAGGATGAGCACTGGGTGTTATATGTTGGCAAATTGAACTTCAATAAAAAAATAAAAAAATTAAAAAAAAGAATTTCAGGTTTATTTATCTGTAGATATGTAAGTAAGCAGAAATATTCTATAGGCAGAATATTGGTTGCCTAAAGATGTTCATGCTTTAATCTGCAAACCTGTGAATATCTTGGCTTACGTAGCAACAGGGAGTTTGTGAATATGATTAAGGTTAAGGACCGTAAGATGAGGAGAGTATCCTGAATTTTCTAGGTGGGCCCAATATAACCACATGAGTCCTTAAAAGTTGAAGAGGAAGGCAAAGAAAGTGAGTCAGAGACATGGGGAGAAAGAAGAGGGAGAAGTGATTTGAAGAGTGAGAAGGACTCAACTTACCCTTGCTGACTTTGAAGATGGAGGAAGGGAGAACTACTAAGGAATGTGAATGGCCTCTAGAAACTGGGATTGACCCTCCAATGACAGCCAGCGGCAAACAGGGATCTCAGTCCTGCAACTGCAAGGAACTGAATTCTGCCAACAACAGATTAGCAGGAAACTGATTCTTGCCATGAGCTTATGGTAAGAAATGCAGCCCTGCCAACACCTTGATGTTAGACCAATAAGACCCATGTTGAACTTCTCAACCACAGAATTGTAATATAATAAATGCGTTGTTTAAAATGACTGAGTTTATGATAATTTGATACAACAGCAATAGAAAAGTAACATTAATATTCAACTGCCAACCTGATGTCTCCATTTAGATATTTAATAGATATTTTAAAGTCAGCATATACAAAATTGAATTCTTGTTCTTCCTCCAAATGCCTGCAGACTTCCACATCTCAGTTAACGATAACTTCATTTTTCTAATTGTTCAGGCCCAAAACCTTGGAGACATGCTTGATTCCTCTCTTTCTCTGGTATATTCCATTGTTTGTCTGCCAGGGATTTGTGTGAGTTCTACAGAATATATTCATGTCTCCCTCTCACCAATATCAATTCCCTGGTCCCAGCTATCATCATTTTTCACTTAAATTTCTGGAATACCCTTCCTGTGAGTCTCCCTCTTTAATACTTGACTCCTGGAGTTTCTTTTCAGCAGAATAGACAGAGTGAGCCCATTTAAAAGACTTGTCATGTTATACGACTTCTCTGCTCAAAATCCTCAATATCTCTCCATTTCACTGAGAATAGAAACTATTTGAGGGAACTGTAAGGTCTTATATGATCTATTCCACTCTTCCCCATTATTTCTGACCTTATTTCCTATTACATTGCCCATCACTCACTATGCTCCAGCCATACTTGTACCCAAAGCAGACATTCTTCCACTTTAAGGTCAAGATCAGTTCACTTGTTCTTTCTGCCTCTCCCCAGTTATCAGTGTATCCTACTCTCTACCTCCTTCATGTCATCACCCAAATCTCATTTTCTCACTGAGGCCTACTCCATCTATTAATACAGACGTCTTGTTCCTACCTTCCTGATTTATTTATTTATTTTTTAAAGATTTTATTTATTTATTTATGAGAGACACAGAGAGAGAAGCAGAGACACAGGCAGAGGGAGAAGCAGGCTCCATGCAGGGAACCCGATGTGGGACTTGATCCTGAGACTCCAGGATCAGGCCCTGGGCCGAAGGTGGCACTAAACTGCTGAGCCACCCAGAGATCCCCCCTTCCTGAATTTTTAATGTTCCTTACCCTACTTCATTTTTTCTTCTCTTCTATAGTATTTATTATTTTCTAAAATGTTGTATAATTAATTATTATGTTTATTGTTAATATCTATATTTCCACACTAAATTTTAAGTTTTGTATAGGTAGGGATAGTTATCTGTTTTATCCATTCATAGGCTCCAAGAGCCTAGACCAGTGCCGGGGACATTATAGATGCTCCATAGCTGTTTTTCTGAATGACTATGTAATTATAAAAACAAGAACAAATGAAATGAAAAGAGAGTGGATCTTGCTGAGTTAGCTTAATAATCTGTAAAATCAAATTGATGTACAATCACACAGTATGGAATAAAAACATCATAAATGGGAGTCATGACTTAAAAGATAAGGAGATAAGGCAGCCAGATCCAGGAGCTTAATATGCAAATCATAGTCAATTTAAAAAGAGAAAAAGAACAGGTAGAGGAGAAGCAATAACTCATAAAGCAACAGGAAGAAAAAAATTCTGCACTGAAAAGTTTTATATTTTTAAATCAAATGAACTTAACAAGCATTTTTTATCTTCTGAGGGAATTTGACCAATTAGCCAAAGATTAAGGAAACATATTTGGGGAGGAAGAAGTTTTTCTCTACTCTCTTTTGGTTCCTGGCTGAGTCTGAAAATGAAACTGACACACAGTAACAGAAGAAAAGTATACACATATATTTAATGTAAATTTTATGTGACAAAGGAGCCTTCATAAGGAAACTAAGGCCTAAAGAAACAGTTAGATCTGGGTATTTTTATGCGAGGTTTGATGGAAAGTGGGTGGTATAGAGGATATGATAGGTTAAGGAAGGTGAGCAAGTATGATCAATTGGCGGAACTTAGTAAAGCCTGTTTGGATACTTTTCAAGGTTCCTTTGTTTCTGGAGATAAGGACATTGTTTTCTTCCAAATATAGAGAGGGCATCTCTCATATGAAGGTGTAATGACCTATTTCAGAGCAGAAGGGCAGGTGATTTTGGAGAGAAGTTTAAGGTGAGGTTCCTGCTTGTTTCTGCTCTTTTCTCCAATTCCTTCAGTTTAAAATATTCAATATGCCAACATGCCATATTTTAATCCTATCACATATAAAGATTTGAATACTATAATTAACTGATCACTCACATCCATGTTTATTTCTACGCATGGTAGACAGAGAATACATGATCTTTTTTTCCTTATAGTTTTGGGACACTTAGAAAAGATACTTATGTCCTTGAGAAATAGCAGGAAACTTTAATAAGGTGTTGGTAGGGTGGGATGGGGGTGGAGTGGAAGCAATAAATTTAGGAATCTTGTCCCCTGACTTGGATCTCTCACTTTTGCTCACTAGCTATGTAGACCCCACCTCTCTAAGCCTACTTGACAGACTGCTGTATATAACATATATTACTTGAGTAAATGCTAGTGCAAGATCTAGCACAATGCCTGACAAGTTTTTGTCACTTAGAAAATAGTAATTGTTATTATTAATATCTGAGAATCGGGATAGTAGGGAAGTTAGACAATGTGCACGGAGATCAAATATAGATGCCTTTCTGGATCTCTCCATCCTTTTTACTGACATAGCCTTGAGAATATTTCTTACAGAGAGTCTAGAAGGCAGTAATGAAAGTAAGTAAACAAGACCGAAGAAAAAATATCTGAACTCTTTACATTGGTTAAGAACCATCACTGATGAGACAAACTTTAAAATTAATAAGCACTCTTGGATAGCATACATTTAAAAATTATTTAGTACTGACACTTCAGAATGTTTTATAATGTATTAATTTGACATTATTGCCACATTATGGCGTTAGAAGGTTTCATATTCTTCACTACCAACTAACAGTCAGGAGATGATTTGGATAATGGGAAAACTCAGATTGCAACTATCTTTGAGGGTATTAAACATCCTTAGTTAAAGCACTTGAAGCTGTATTAAATTGTTTCATAATTATTTAATGGCTCTAATCTGCCTTTTTTTTTGGCTGTATTTTAGTGCAACTGACAAAAGTGGATGCTTGCTAATTAGCACAAGGACAAAAGGTAAGCTACGTGAACAAGTCAGAAGATTTCAGGGACTGTAGCAACAGTCATACTTTCCTCACGCTCCTAAGTTGTGAATCATCCAGCACAGTCTGTTCATCTTGAGGAATGCATGCAAAGCAGGGCAGGGTGTGGGAGTTCATTGTTTTGCTCACTTTGATATACCCAGTACCAAGCACCGGACAGAGCACATTGTGGGCATTTCAGTGAAATATCTGCTAGCAGAATGAAATGAATAAATAAATGCAAGAATGATGTATAGGCAAATCCTAATGGCAAAGAGCCTAAGGTCATGCCAGGAAACACTGAACCCCTATCCACCCCTTCTCCCTCTCCTACCCTTTCCCTCTTTGCCCATCGCCAGGAGTTGAATTTCCCACTCCGTTTTTTTTTTCCTTTTTCTTTTTCTTTTCTTTCTTTTCTTTTTTTTTTTCCTTTCCCACTCCTTTAATCTCCACTCTACCAGCTGGGTTTCAGAAACCTGCTTAATGACTTCTGTGATGCAAATTGTCTGTCTTCTTGACACAGGTTTTCTTTTTTACTAATCTTTAACTCTAGACCTTGTCCCTATTTTGTGCTGCTTGAGCTCCCAGATATAGAAGGAACCATCAGCATCTCAGAGACATCAAGATATTAACCCAAGGTGGAGAATTATATAGGGATTTCTATGTTTCCTGCAAGGGTCATTTAGAAAGATGTGCTTGAGCAGCCTGTCTTTATAAAAAAAATGAGAAGCTACTTTCCTTGCCTTACTAAAAAAAATCACAACACTGTCGCGCATAGTATCTGTTTCTGTAGCTGCCCCAACAGGACAAATAAATCAAAATTCTCACGAGAAAACTTACTGATGCAAGCTATTCAGAATTCCTCAGTATTGCTAAGAAATGTTTCTTCCTAATATTCAGGCAGAGAAAAATAATCTATGAAGGGATATTCCATTTTACATGATACTCATTTTATATAAAATAGTATCCAGTAATACAAGTTGCTTTGTGCAGTTATCTGTTAAGGATGAACCTGTTGGGGAATGAAGGAGCAGTTTTGCAAACTGTCAGGCAAGTCTGCTATTATTTGAGACACTTCTCCTTCTAACCAGCTTGGTTTAATCCTGATCTCACAAAGCAGCTGTCTTTCCTAAACTTCACCTACTTTGATTTGCCAAATGCCCTTCTTAATCATCTGGTGCTACCAGATGTCAGAATCCCCTGCTGCTAGTGACAGTCTTTTGCTTGGGGTAAATATAGCTCGTGTTGACTCAGTTGGCTTGTTCTCTGCACAGCTGGATGAGAAGCAGAGGGGCTTGGGAAAGAGGCTGAACACATACTGTGGAGTCCTGAGAGACTTGGTCACAGCTGGAAGATCGAGTGCCTGGAAGAGCCCATATAACCACACAGCTTGCATCTGATGCAAAGTCTCTGGGAAGGAGAATCCTTTACTCCATTTACAGATATACTTTGTCTATGCCTGCAACGTGATATGGAAGGCTTATATTCACCTTCTGTGTCTCTTCATTATAAATCACTGCTATGTAAAATGTTAATAATAAACTCTTACAAGGTTTGCCTGGATTATTAACTATTCCAATGTTTTCAGCATGTGGTTATTGGATAATCTACATCAGCATCATCTGTGAAAAATATGGATTTCTGAGCTTCCCCCAGATTACCCAAATCAGAATCCCAGTCCTGAGAACTTACATTTTAAATAAACTTTCTAGATAGTTGTTATGCACACTAAATCTGAAATGCAGGCTTAAATTAATTTCCATGAAATTAGGGTTCACATCTATTTTGTTCCCTAAGCTGTTCAGCATATAACTCAATACCTAGCAGGCCATAGTGTTGTTTTTTTTTAAATAAAATATCCAACTAGATCCCAAATATCTACTTCATCTTGATTTTGATGTTCCTTCTAAATAATGGAAAGAAAAATATACTACATTTTGTAAAGCAAGAAACAGATAATCTTGTTTTGTAGATGTATTTTCAACTTTTGCAAAGTTACTGCTAAGACTGGTTTATCTTACTTTCCAAAGAGCCTTCTTGTATTTTTCCATTTACATCACTGGATAACTCTATAGTCACCATGGCTTTGCTGTTATAATGCTCTAAATGGAGAATACATTTGTGTTGTGTGTCTTCTGAGTTACTGAGAAACCAAAGACACAGATCCCTAAAGTGAGAGATGCCTACTGTCCACCCTACAGAGCTAGGCTCAGGTTGCTGTCATAAAGGGGCATGTGTATAGTAAAGGTTCTGCTGGAAGAATTAAAGGAATAAGTTGAGATTTTCAAATAGGTACCTCAGAATTCAGTAAGTCTGGACTGTGTTTTCCAGGAAAAAAAAAAAAGTTGAGGGGGAGGAATGTATTCTCAAGAAGAAATCCTTTTGTCATGTTTCTAACCATAATTAGCTGACTTTCTCCAAGAAAAGTTATGCATTTAATTTTATTTCTAGATTTGCGGTCTAGGCAATTTATTTATAGTTACCTTGTTCTTCAGGTCTAAAAGATGTAAAATATAATAGAAGTGGCAATGGCAAAATCCCATAGACAATGCTAGGTGAACACAGGGGTGTGTGGGCATTCCTGGCTAGAGATTAATTTGGCACTAGTTTGAAATAGTATTCTTGAAAATTTTTTAAGTCACTGTAATTAATTGAACTCTTGCTTGTGCCAGACTCTGTTGTACATATTTTATGCATAGTAATTCACTTAACCCTCTCAACATATCTATGCAGAATGTTCTGCTCTTTTCAGATAAGAGAGTTAAGGCAATGAAGGCTCAGCACCATTTCCTTCTACATAGCCATGTGGCCCTGCAGGGCAGGGATGCCTCTGGTGGTGCTCCCAGTTTGCTCCAGCAAAGCACAGAGAAGTCCCCTGGGAGATGGGGCTAATGCCTAATCCCCTGGGAACCAAAATGAAACCCTGAAGCTCTTTTGCCCCACCCTACCTCTAAAATCGTATTATTTCAGCATGCTCTTTTTTGGGAGGAAGACCGGGTTCCTTCACCAATTATCCCATGGGGCTTTCTGAAACATTCCTTTTATTATATCTACTCCTCCATCTTGAGACAGATATGGTAAACACCATCTTCATTTTCTAAACTTGCCAATGATGCTTTCAGGAGCCTTATACAGTAGTCTCCCATGCTGAACTACAAAGCTGCCCAGATCCCAGGAAAAAAAACATCTACATCTAATAGCTCTTAAGAGTCAAGCCAAACTGGAGACATTTTGATGTCAAACCCTAGTCCCAATGGATCCCGAGGAATGCCTATTTCAGCTTCTCTGCCACTCCCATTCCTGCCTCCTGAAAGGACAGAAATCCTGATTGAATTAGTTGATGTAGCTGTAAACCATTAACATGCTATTATTGTTATCTTTCCTAATTAGCCTATTTCATTAGAGGTTCATTAATTATGAACTAGAATCTCTAAAAGTTGACAATCTAAGAAAATATACCTCAAGGAGAATGTGACCAAGCAAAGAATAGCTTCCGCTAGCCCCACTACCCACCCCCCAAATCCAAGGTTCTGAGGCCTACTGATTACAAAATGCGCAACTGACAAACATTTTGCTTGCAATATAATAGACTTGAGGGAGTCTCAAGTAGCTTAAACATGATTTTTGAGCTGTTATATGCATCACTGGCTTTTCTCATCCTCCCTGAGATTTATCTGAAAAAAAAAAAAAAAGATATCTTACTAAGGAGGATGTTTGGTTTTCTGGGAACACATAGGTTTAGACAACTATAGAACTTCATTGAGATACCAAATGAACATTTAGAGTCTCAATCTGGTAATTTGACTTTCCTAGCAGGATCTACTTACCATACAGATTTTTCATTGTAATAACCATGTGTATTTGAAAAGTAGTAAGCAGTTACTTCTCACTTGGATACTGAGTCTAGTTTCTTGGGAACCCGAGGTAGTATCCAGTAATATTAGACTTGTAATTGCGTTGAGTACCATTACAGAAATTTAGACCTACTTTATACTGAGAATTGATTTTTAAATAGCCAGGGGGTTGGTAGTAGAGACTCTTGAGAATTATGATGTGGCATGCTTTAACGGATACTAAGTACCTATTGTATATTAAGCATTGTGTAATTTGCTGTGGTTGCTATGCTAAATTGACTTATTTATAGTCTAGTCTCAGCTCCTAAGGAGCTCATGTCTAGCAAAAGAAACAGACTCATACAAATAAAGAATTTGAGAGGAGAGCAAGGAAAGCCTCACAGAGGAAGTGGCAGTTAATTAGGGTTTTGAAGAATGAATTTGCATTTCTTTCGAAGGAAGGAGGAGAAAGGATAAGAACATTCCAGGTAGAGGAACAGCCTGTGTCAATCATGGTAATGTGGTAGAGGAGTCCTATGGAACGAAGGCCAACCTATGGGGGTGGGGTGGGGGGAGGCGGGAAGCAGCTACTGGATGGATGTCGAGGTGGGGGTGGGGGCAGTCTAGAAAAGGAGACTTGGGGATCCCTGGGTGGCGCAGCGGTTTGGCGCCTGCCTTTGGCCCAGGGCTCGATCCTTGAGACCCAGGATCAAATCCCACGTCAGGCTCCCAGTGCATGGAGCCTGCTTCTCCCTCTGCCTGTGTCTCTGCCTCTCTCTCTCTCTCTCTCTCTCTCTCTGTGTGACTATCATAAATAAATAAAAATTTTAGAAAAGGAGACTTGAAGGGTCTTGTATGCCCTCCTGAGTTCAGACCTGATGTATAAGCAATGGGGAAACACTGAAGGTTTTTTTGTTTGTTTGTTTGTTTGTTTTGTTGTTGTTTTTTTTTTAACACTGAAGGTTTTTAATCAGTAGACTGACATGATCACATCAAGGTTTTAGAAAGATTCCTCAATTGGCAATGGGGAACAGAAATTCTGATGGTTATACTGGAGACAAGGTGAGCATTTAAGGGATTACTGGAATAGCTTAGATGAAGGATGAAGTAACAAAAGTTACTTAGCAGAAGTAAAGCTTGCATAACAAAAATGGAAGGAAAGGAAAAATTCGAGAGACATTTAATTCCAGTCTCTTAAATCAGTGGACTTTCAAGTTTTTTTTTTTCTCTTAAAACACTTTTATTTTCCACCTCCCTGAGAAAATTAATCTGAAATACTTCTATAAATTTTATTTTGTTAATAAGTGGTAATACATAAGCTCACATGTGCATTTACTTATAAGCTCAATTACCAAAATATAGCTCATTTGTTAAGACACATTTGGTAGTAAAATCTATGGTTACAGATGAGAATTGCTACACTTTATCAGAATCAACATACAATTTACTTAATACATTTTTCGTTTCATATAATGGAGTCATAAAAATAAGTAGTTGTAAAAGGGTAAATGATCATTGTTACAAACAACAAATCACTTTAAAATATCAGATACTTCTTTATCAAACTGACATGGAAGCTTGAAAGAACAATATATGGGCATGGTTGTATTAAAGTAATATTTAATAATGCTTCTATTCCCTATAATAAATGTGAAAGTCTGAAAAGGAGCACCTACAATTTTTTTTTTTAAAACCAAAC
The DNA here is from genome assembly GCF_048418805.1 of Vulpes vulpes. Classification (NCBI taxonomy): domain Eukaryota; kingdom Metazoa; phylum Chordata; class Mammalia; order Carnivora; family Canidae; genus Vulpes; species Vulpes vulpes. Next base: position 53,012,535 of record NC_132783.1, on the reverse strand, counting down.
ACACTTCCATTTATGCCAGGAATTTAAGCAGAGACCTGAAGTGGAACCAATTGACTCACACAGTAGTAAATACAAAGTAAAGCAATGATCTTGGCTTGAGCTACGTGGTTCAGGGGTCTGGCCGAGTGTCCCACATAAGCTCAGTCGCTGCAAACAATGGTTTTCGGGTTGTCCTTTGTAGCCTGGTTGAATCACGCTGGGGGAATGGAGAAAGTGAGCACCACTTCTTACCAGGTTCTCCCTCCGCCTGCTGGTCTCCCTCGGCCCCTGTGTCGGACGCAGCAGGGATCACTCACCAATCAGCCCAGGGCAGACCCGACGGCGGGGGAAGTATTAAATTACTGATGACATTATATTATTTTAATGTGATATATTATCATTCACTTATTTTGCAACTGATGTATATATATATTTTTTGCTAGGAGAAGTACATTTCCTAAGCCAGTATTTCTAAATCTTGCCAGCATATGGTTGAGAATATCACACATATGCTTTAGTAATAAACTCTCTTGTGTAGCTTTACGTGAGCAGATCTGGGCAGGTCTGATTTCCAGGAAAGTGTGTGTGTGTGTGTGTGTGTGTGTGTGTATGTGTGTGTGTTACATGCATAGGTATAGCAGAAGCACCACAAAACTAATTTTAACTACCAATTTATCTTAGTGTGTTTGTTATCACCAATACATTAAGTTGTGGTTATGGTATATTGAGTTATAGAAAAATATACCAAACATGGAATTTGGCTTAAACATTTCCCCTGAACACCAGCCAAAAACTATGGCCTGGATTATTCTGTCTTATAATTAGCCAAATCACGTTGGCCATGATAACATCTGGAATATCTTTAGTTTCTTCTGTTTTGGGTTATATTATTACCTAATTTTTTTTTACTTTATAAATAATTTTTGTAGAAAATTTGTATAGGGTTTAAATGCATTTGTGTGGCTTTAAGTGCATTTGTATATGAAATTCCTACTTATTCTAGCTGAGGAAGAAGAAAAGTACTTACATTTTTGTAGAATGCAGATACTTCAAGGACCTATAATGGGAAGTCAGTACTCAATAGACAAACTTCATTGAGAAAAACATCATTGGATATCCTCCATGTTGGTGGTTCCCCATCTTGGCCGACCACTGCATGATGCAAGAAAACTTTAAAAAAAATCTTAATACCCTGATACCTGAATTCTTCCCCCAGAGATTCTGATTTAATTGGTATGGGATGAGATCTAGGGGGCAGCATTTTTTAAAAAGTGCCCATGAGGATTCTAACATGAAGCTAGCTAATATTGGAAATCCCAGTTCTATCTGACAGATCTTATTTTGGATACCAAAGGAACAAGAATTACAATGTCTTCAATGGGTGAGGAAATAGAGAATAATTCAAGACAACTACCAAATTTTCTTTTGTATTACAATTTTATGATTCCCCTGTGACAATGCTGTTGACATAAAGAAAACCTACAACCATTGCCAAAATCACATGTGAAAGTATTATGAATGAAAAGTTCTTTTGTCAGCAGAATGAAAAGTTCTTTTGTCAGCAGATTATAAAGCATCTTCACTGTGAATCTAACCTTTTAAAATATTCTTCCAACCAAAAAAAAGAGCTCAACATATTGAATAAAGTGCCAAAAAATACAAAAGAGAGATATAATGTATAAAATATGATATTGAATTAAAAATGAGTAATTACATCTGACATTGGGTTGATGTTGATAGACTTGTAGTAATTAGAATGTTGGAGAAGCACGGAGAGGCTTTTGGTGCGTTCCTGGAGGTGATAATGGTTGAGCTGGAAGTAGAGCTCTCTCAGGTGGGAGAAAATGGTGTGAATAAAAGTACAAATCCATGAAATAAAGGAGGTTATCCTGTGCTTTTGACAGTGGACAAAAACTACTTAAGCACTGTAGAGGTCATCTGACCCATTTTCCCTGATCTGTAGCACAATTTCCCAGACTGAATCTATGATCTCCTTTTTTGTGGGAGGAAGCCTGTGTATACTGTGAGGCCTAGGTCTTAGGAATAAATTTTGTCTGCTCAAAAGGAGCATTAACTCTTTCAGATAATAATGCTTGAATAGATGTAATTTTATAAATGGAATTTATATAGCTTGAAAAGTTCATGCGTTTCCCCTACTGAGCATCTTAGTCACTTCTCAAGAGCAGGACAAGAGCCATTACCTTGTCAGAGTAAAACATAAAGCAAAGAACTCTTTTTCCCCCATGAGGTCTAATAGAGCAAATCACCTACATGGAAAGACATTATTTTTGCCTGAAAGATAGGAGCACATGGTGAGTCATAAATCAATAAAAACATAACCATAAGCTATTTAGTGATTCATCTGTGACTTATTTCTAAAATAAGCCTCAAGCAGATGAGCATTTTACTTATATCCTCAGCTACTGCTCTGAGATGCACTCATAAAGTTCTAGGGTCAAACTATACCTTTGACTGCTAGAATAAAATCCCCACTGACACAAAACCTCAGGAAATCTGTGGTTTGAAGAAGGGTAACCATTCCTATTTCTTTGTTTCCCCTTGAAAAAGCCTTTAGATTTTCTTTTCTCTGTAACTAAATGAAATCAAATCTTACTTTTCATACTTCATGATTTTTGAAAAGAAGTGTGCTAAATGTGGCAAACTTTTCCAAAAATTGCCAAAGCAATATGCCCAGGACCAGATGTTCTAGCAGTTTGCCATTATCCCATCAAGAAGTGGTCTGTTTCCCTTCCCTTTGAAACTTGACAGCCCTCTGTGACTGCCCAGGTGAAGAGAATGTGGTACAAGAGACTTAGTGTGTCTACTTCTCTTCTCCCTGGGACTTGGCTTGAGTGGATCTTTGTAACTGCCCCAACGGATGCAATGTGGTAGAAGTGAGGCTTCAGAGGCTCAGTCATAAAAAGTGATACAGCTTTTCCCTGGCTCTGTCTTTCAGGATACTTGCCCAAAGAATCTAGCCACCATGTTGGGAGGAAGCTCAGGCCACATGGAAAGGCCATTTGTAGATGCTCTGGTACGAATCACTGAATTCTACTCCTGAAACCAATATTGTACTATATGTTAGCTAAGTAGAATTTAAATAAAAATTTGAAAAAAAAAAAAAAAGATGTTCTAGTAGACAGTTCCTGCTAAGGTTTCAGTCAACAGCCTGCACTGACTGACTGACATAAGGGTGACCAAATTTTTAGATTACTTTTGATCCCAGCCTTGGAGCCATTCTGGTTGAAGCTGAGTAGAGTAGAGTCAAGATGACACCACTGAGACTTGCCCAAATTGCTTATTTAGGAACAAAATAAGTCATTTTAAGTTGCTAACTTTTGGGGGTTTTATACAGTAATAGATAATTGGAACACAAAACAATAATAATGAATAAGCTGATTTTTTTCATTTGGAAATGATTTTCAAGATTTAATCAATGCCACTTGAATTCATTAAAAAGTCTTATTAATTATTAATCTACTATAAAATAGAAAGCAGATTCATGAACTACTATACAATGGAGGGAGAACAGTTGTTTTAAAATTATGTTTTATATTTATATTTATTTTTTATAAAACATATTTAGAAGTATGTTTTAGAATTACCTTTACCTCCAACCATCCATCCTCCTCCATCACCTAAGTTAGTTTGGAATTATAAGTCTGGCATTTAATAGTCAACTTACTTAGGGAAGACTGGGACTCAGAAATTTAAGTAAGAATACCCAAACCTCTACCTGATTTATCTCAAACATCCTATTATTAATATGTAATGAATATATCAGTCTCAAGAAAAGCTACTTCTTGCCTTCCAAGAATCCTCTTTCATCTCATAGTGGACAGATGCAGGTCCATCAGGTACAATTTTTTTTCAGTGACCTTATCCCTGGAATAAAGCAAGCTTTCAATGATATACTATATTTTTAGTATCTATCTTTATGATCTCTGTATCTTTCTCTCAGTTGGTTTTAAACTCTGGAATGGAAAGGAAGGGTGTTATTTTGTGACTTCCTAAATCTTGGGAGCTAAAAATCATACAAGGCACTAAAATTTTAATTTAAAAGCAATTGAAAAAAAAAATAAAAGCAATTGAACACTTTATGAAAGGTATGCTGTTAAATATAGATATTTATTTCTTTGCTGTCTTGATCCTTTAGTATAATTAAACTTTTATTATTTCCTCCTTATATGTATGGCTGACTAAGCCATTAGCAACTTTAATAAAGTGTTCTATTTTTGCAAAAGGATGTTTTCCTAACATGTGCTCTATCCATGCCCAATGAATAATTGGTAGCCACCCAAATTGGAAGCCAATTTTCATAATGGTAATTAATGACAACAGTGCCATCCCTATCACATTCAACCCTATGTCTCAATTAATATTCTCAACATATGGTGGGCTAATGAATCACTTGTATCTATTATAGGATGCATCTGTTCAAACCAATGGTCTTCACTAGGAGGGTGTATCTGATTCACTTTTGGAGCTTTATGAAATGCATGGAAGCATCCTTCCCTTCCGTAGCACAAGATACCTTATGGTCAGGGTAATTTCTAATAATTCAGAAAACAGACTGACAGATTCTTAATTTATCTTTTTTATTTTTTTTAATGCTTGATTTCTGAATCTTTCAACCTTGTGTTATTTATTATTTTATTCTAATTTATTTTCTATTTTCAAATATACATCAGATTGGTCTTTTGTTTGTAAGGGTTTTGATATTACTTAATGGCTAGTAGCATGGAATTTTATGCTATCAGTGAAATGTGGATTAAGGACTCTCCTGCCTCTGTGTGAATTGTAATTAGTCTTAAGCCCCAATTTCCCTTATCTATGAAACAGAAACAGTAGGAGTACCTTTCTCATAGGAATACTGTGAGGATTAAAAGACAAAAAGAGATGATGTATATAAAATGCTTGGCAAAATATGTGAGCAATAGTTAGCATTCAATAATGCTATTGCTATTCAGTGAATAGCAATATTCAATGCTTCGATAATGCATTCAATAAATTGCAAATTCACTATTGCATTCAATAATGCATTCGATAAAATGTTAGCTATTATTATTATCTCGTGTTAATTTCAAGACGAGTTTTTTCTTCTGATCTTTGTACAATCACTTGTTATTATTTCTTACTTTCTATCCTGTGGTCCAATCCTCAAAGGGCTTTAAATGACAATTATCCATTTACTTCAAGGGAATAAAGTCAGTACTCTATTAGCCTTAATTGGAATTAATTAACAGTCATGCCAACTGTATGATAATGGAAAATTTGTTGCATAATTCTCTGAGTAAATATTTTTGAGTTCCTGGTCGATTGATTAGAGTCTGTTAGATTCCTTTCCTTAGATTGTATCATTTACTTTAAAATATTTTACTATTTCATACTGGACTTCCCAATAATTTTGAATCATTTATGCATGTCTGTGTAAGAGACAATAAACTGATTTCATTCAATCTATAATTGACCATAGCATGGAAGACTTTAGTGCCAACTATTCCATCCAATAATATCTATCGCAATATGAAATTTCACCCCTATCTTCCATGCTTTACTAAGAATTAGAGCAGCCAGATAAAATGCAAGATGCCCAGTTAAATTTAAATTTCAAACAAAAAATGAATAATTTCTTAGTCCAACTATGTCCCAACTATTGCAGGGAGTATATTCATTATTTATCTAAAATTCAAATTTAGCTGACATTGCTAAGTCTGGTATTCTTGCTAAGAAGGCAAGCAGAAAGGAGATTTAAAAACTGAAATAATAGTAATATGTTTAGTATGATTGCTAAATTTAGAGATTACCAGGCTATGTTATTCATTATATATATAACGAGGGAGAGAGAGAGAGAGAAAATTCAACTTGACCAATCAGTTATTTGCCATGACCGAAGAAAAGGCTGCCTGTGCTCCTTCATTTTGTGGTTAGAGGAGACATAGCTCAATCTACAAATTCAAGACAAGAATGTTGTTGGCTCTCATGCTAGTCAGGCTTAATTGATGTAATATCAAAGGCCCAATTCAAACCTGCTGTCTTTCCAGGGGCCCTGAGCCCCACCCTGCTTTCCTACTTTCCTGTGTGTGTACAATTCCTCCATTGATTTCTCAGTCTTCATCTGGAGTTCCACCTGGGTAGAACCGGCAGGATCAGATTAACACATCAAACACAGAAATAGCCTCCTACATAGACTGGTGAGTAAAGGCTATGAGATCAGTACTTAACAGTGACTTTTGCCTATAATTTAGCTGTCAACTTCATTTCTGCGAGTTCAGACTTAATGACCATGTAACACAAACTTCAATTTTAGAAGAAATTAATTTGGCTTTGTGCCTGTTTCTGAAAATGGGAAAACAGAACTCCCTTTCTTTTTTTCTGCAGAGCACAATTTTGGCTTTCATTCTATAAATATCCAGTCATCTTTCTTACCATTAAGGTTTCTTTGCTTAGCTTCTAGTCTTGCCCAGTAAACCAGCAGAAGGGTAACTAACCCATGGACACTACATACTGAGCTGAGGATAAAGAATGTGAGGTGATCATCTACTGAGTTGTGACTAATTGGGAAAACTGATAAAGCCTAAGACAATGGGTCAGACGTTGCCCTTCTTCAGACTATTATTTTCTCTTAAAATTTTCTATCTGGAAAAAAGGCATAGGGATGCCTGGGTGGCTCAGCAGTTGAGCATCTGCCTTCTGCTCAGGGTGTGACCCCAGGTCTGGGTCCAGGGATGGAGTCCTGTGTTGGGCTCCCTGCGGGAGCCTGCTTCTCCCTCTATGTCTCTGCCTCTCTCTCCGTGTCTCTCATGAATAAATAAATAAAATCTTTTTAAAAAAGAAGGCATTAAACACAATTCCTATTAAAGTAACTCTCCTGGAAATGTCTGCATTGTTTCTCGGAAAGGTGACATCAATAACCACTCAGCAGTACATTTCTACCCCAGGAAAAAGATTGCTCTTGGTCTATCTTTTGGGCATAATTCCCAATGATGAGAACAATAAATTTAAAGGATTAGGTGGCTGGAAGTGTTTCTACAAAATAATATTAATAGTTGAAGTTATAGAGTTATAGTGGGAGGAAGTGATTAGTTTGAATAATATACATGCACACACAAATATATCAAACTTACTCTTTGTATTGAGGCCATATTATTACAAAAAATAATTTAAAAATCATAGACTACCAAAATTTGGGGATCATAAACAAAGATTAGTGTATCTCTATGAATCAGATAATGTATCAGAAAAAGGGAAAGATGAAGATTACAATATAATTAAAATATGTATCATATTTTATACATAATTTAACAGACTAAACTCTACAGTAATATATGCCCTTATTCATATAAAAGTTACACTATATGTAACCCAAATATACACGTAGCCTTTTGCATAGAAGTGTGTGTGTATGTACGTGTGTGTATTCAGCAGCACATTTTACTCTAAGATGGGGTGGTCAATTACAACCACAGGTTAGATGACTAATTTTGCAAATAAAGTTTTATTGGAACACAGATACACCCATTTGTTTAGGTATGTAGTCTACGACTTTTTTTCACACTACACAGTGGACTTGAGTATTTTCATTAGTGACTATATGGTTCACAGAAAATTTTGGTAAAACACTTAAATATTTATCTGATCTTTAATTTTTTAAAAAAATATTTTATTATTTATTCATGAGAGACACAGAGAGAGAGGCAGAGACACAGGCAGAGAGAGAAGCAGGCTCCATGCAGGGAGCCCGTCGTGGGACTCCATCCAGGGCCCCAGGATCACGCCCTGGGAGGAAGGCAGCACTAAACCGCTGAGCCACCTGGGCTGCCATTATCTGATCTTTAAAGAAAAACAAAATTGAAGACATGGTTATGGTATCTATAACCAAAAAAACCAAGAAACCAAAAAACAAAACAAAAAAACCCTCCAAAAAACCAAACCAAACCAAACCAAAACAAAACAAAACAAAAGAAAACAAAACAACCAACAAACTAAAAAACCCAAATGATAAAAAAAATCACCTCTGTTATAACAATTTTGTAACATGAAATTCGATTTATTTCTTCTGCATTGGCAGGGGAACATGAAAGAATTCTAACTCCTGAGTAAGGATTCTAATATGTGTGGCGATAAGCAGAAGAAACTTTCCTGTATGTCTACTCTAATTTTATTCTTTTCTTTATAGTTTGCTTATATTTTTCCTGACTCATTTTTATTTTTCTTGATCTTCTCTTGTCATTTATCTGTTTTACCTTTTTTCCACTTTCCACATATATTTAAAATTAGAAATTTACTCGAAGCATAGAAAATCTTACACCCATAAGAGCAGTGTTAAATTTTTCTTTACCTCTGATGGACTGAAAGGATAAATTGAGTAAGACAAATAGGCCACTTGACAGTTTTACCCACATTTGTTTGTTGCTGTGTAACAGCCAAACAGGATAAATTCTGTTTCATTCAATATGCTTGTAATAGTTTTGGCAATAACTGGTGATTTTACAGACACTGAATATTAAAAAAATAAATATGGCAAGTTTAGATCTTTTCTTTTTTGTTCTCTCTTTTAACTCTTGTACTTGCTTCCAAGTGGTTAGGCTAATTTGTACTTTGTGTGTATAAGTGTGTGTTTTAATTGGACCTTGCACTAGACTGTAATCTCTATGAAGACAGGGATGATGTCCATTTGGTTTACTCCTTTATTCCCAGTGCCTATCATATACTAGGTCCTCCAGGATTATTTGTTGGATGACTTGAATGAATGACAGAGGGTTGTTAAAACATTTGAATAACTGGAATTATAAAGTAGTGTAAATCTTAGATAAGTCATTCTAATAGTAGTCTGAAGTCTATATTTAAAGAAGATCAGACTGGAAACTCTCAGTTGGATCTTATAATTTCCCAAGATGAAGACTTAGAACACTCTTTAACTCAAAGAAATATTAACCAAAATGTTTAATAGCCAGATTGTCTAAAGTATTGGATAATCAAGACAGGATTGAATAAGATACTGTCCTGACATTTGAGATTATTATGATTTAGGATGCCCATGAAATGTGTAATGAATTCCGATTAGAAAACTCAAAGGGAAGTATTTAATGCAGAAGATGGCATTTGAAAAGGGCACTGAGGGATGAATAGGAATATGATTGGTAGAGAGTTGTGGGAGTAAATAAAGCTGAAGAGGGTTAGAAATGTTTGCTGTCTTAGAGACTGGGCAAGTGGTCTCCTATGAAGGCAGCATTCAGGGAAAGCAATAATTTGAACTACTTAGAAAGGTGGCACCACACTTATTCTGAAATAAGCAAAAGCAATGGAGAAGCACTGGAAGTTTTTCAGTGAATATAACATGATAAAATTCGTATTTTAGGAAGTTAAGTTTGGTGGCTGTATCAAGAGTACATTGTCAACAAGAAATATGCTAAGATAGTGTATGTTCTCATTCATTTGGGGAATATAAATAATAGTGAAAGGGAATATAAAGGAAGGGAAAAGAAATGTTGGGAAATATCAGGAAGGGAGACAGAACATAAAGACTCCTAACTTGGGGAAAAGAACTAGGGGTGGTGGAAGGGGAGGAGGGTGGGTGTTGGAGGGGAATGGGTGACGGGCACTGAGGTGGACACTTGACGGGATGAGCACTGGGTGTTTTTCTGTATGTTGGTAAATTGAACACCAATAAAAATTAATTTAAAAAAAAAAGAAAAAAAAAGAAATATGCTAAGAAAGCTATGGAAATAACTCCAAAGAAAGACAATGAAACACTGTAGTAGCACGTCCATTATGATAGAGGAGAAGAAGACCAAATACCAGGACCTTGAGAAGAGAAGGACCAACAAATTTGGACATAGTTTGACTGTTAGAGGTAAGCCAAAGGTAACACCATTGGAAGATTCCAATTCATTAGCACTTTCCAAATATGAAAGAAAAGGTGGAATCTATTCAGGATGAAATAAGATTCTCCCTTTTGGCTGGGAGAAATATGGGCAAATGGTTAAAGCACAGATTTGATACAGTTGTTCTTTCAGAATGCATTTCAAACTTCAACTACTCCAAGATAATCATTTTGGAGTCATGGGGCTGAGAGTCCATGTATTATATATTACTTGTTTGTACTATACCTTTTAACATTGAGAAGTTACAATGCTAAGAATGGAAATCATGACAGTGAGAAGAAGAAACTAAGTCTGTCTCACGGTCTATCTTTTGAATGGACAATTATACCACAAAATTAACAGTTAAGGTCTTATCATACCATCCTTTCTAAATGTAGTGAGTTTGTAAGACAAAAATCTGAGTCAACTATAATCATTTTTGTTTTCACACTTGTTGAACCAGGATGTAGACTAAGTGCAATTCAATGGGGCCTACTTTCTTAGTATGTTGATAAACTGGTTATAATCTTATGAATCAAGATACCAAAACACATATAGGATTCTTAATACAAACAACAATCTATTTCCTAAAGTTATGGGGGAAAATGTCCCAAAGAGAATGTACAAATAATCTGTAATCATTATTTAAATTGGTAATTATAATTTATTTCTTTAATAAATTCTTCAGTGGAACTGGGTAGCCAATAGGATTTAAACTTTATTTCTTTAACCATCAAACAAACATAGTAACACCAAGTTGCAGAAAGCAAAGGAAAAAAGATAACTGTTTACTTGGTTGGATCCTAATTGTATATAGTATCATAAAATTATGTATAGTATCATATGTAAAATTCATATACATATTTACACATATATATCTAATCTTTCTTGTATAGAAGAACAAAACCAGATATTTATATATTTCCTCAATTTGGGGCTATGAAAAGAACCTAGAAATAAATGCTTTTCCAACCCTGTCTGGTTCTTTGCTCCATGAGAGTTACCACCTTCTTCCATCTTATTGGTGTGCTTCTTAGTCCTCAACTACTAGTCTTGATCCTATTTGCCAGCTTAGCTTTGATGGGGATCTATTTGAGCAGCTCCAATCTTCTTTTGATCTTTACCCTTGTCAGGTAATTGGGATTCTGTACTGTTCCAGGATCTGTTCCTGTCAACTCATGATAGGTGCTTTTAACATCATAACAGATTTTAGGGATAAAATTATAAAAAAGACATACCCTGCCTTGTCACAGTCTATAAAGAGAGAAAAGGTGAAACGTTAAAAATAAGATTGCATGATAATTACAATAATAGAGTTATGTATCCATTATAGAGGTGGCAGAAAGGAAAGAGTGATTATGCCTGTGTTGAGGGCACTGGGAAAGCTTAATATAGGGGGAGACACTGGAACTGTGCTTTTAGATTAAACAGAAAGTGATATGGGGAGATTGGGAGCAGATATTCCAGGTGAAAGTACAAAAATGGCATGAAAGAATTTAAAAGTTTGCCACATTTTTTGTAACTAGACCTCTATATTGGTTCCTCTTCTCATATCCCTATTCTTATAACTTGCCAAAGTCCCATCTTTCCCCAGGAGAATTGAGTTCTGCCCTTGAATAGCAATCCTTTTTGATAGTGACCAATAGAATTCTCTGATGCTGCCTTTCAGTTCCAGATCTGCATTCCGAATGGCACCTGGCCCAAATCTCCTATTTCTGCATCTGCTTTCTATCTTGGACACCTATTTGCCTAAACTGAGATACTGTGGTTGTGATTCTTGGACACTGAGCTTTGCATCTGTTGTAGATCAAGCTCTGAGGTACAATGTTAGTTAAAGAACAGGTGCAAGTGATTTATAAAGGAGCGATCCCTGGAGAAGCAAGTGAAGGGAAAGAGGGAAAGAAGCCAAGCAGTAGCATGACTTCAGGCGTAGCTCCAGACACAATCTGATCCCATGGGGAGTACATTTTAGATCTCGTCTAGAGGCAAAGGAACTGTGATTATGTATCTTCCTAGGAATCAGTTCCCAGCTACAGGTAGACCTGGTGATGTGGGTGACGGGGGACCTAACCTACCAGACACTTTCAGGCAAGGTAACTCAGTATATAGGAAGGTGAGCCCCTGAAAGACATAGGTTTAGCTGTAGCAGCACAGCAGTCAGAAGACGGTGGTTGCTGGGAAAGAGGGTCAGAAGGAATCTGAAACTGAGGAGATATGCTGTCTACTCCAGACTCACACTGAAGCTTCCCCATGTTCATGCCTGTGGTGCCTACTGGGCAGGGATGTTTCAGGTGCCAGAAACTTCCCAATCTTTTCTTCCTGCTAGAGCTAGCAGGGTTTTGTTGTCCCCAAAACAGCTATAGACCCTTCAAGAATGAGAAAAAACTGAGGATGTTCTTGTGGTTTAGGAGACTAGTAAAATCCCAGATGAGCAGGGAGCTTTTGGTTCTTATTAAAACACATTCCATATTGAATACAGAGCTTGAAACTTTAATATGCACCAAAGAAAGGAAAGATTGAGCTTTGGATTTGATATCAATATCCACAAGTAGTATAAAATATTTCCAGTATATTTTGTATTTAGATTTCAATTCAATCTTTCTGATTAGAAAGCTTATTCTTGTTACAATACAAAGACAAATGTAGGGCAAGGATATACAACCTAAACAATTTTTTGCAACTTCAACCAGAATTTTTAAATATTTTAAACCATTATTTTTATTTGATTAGTAATTATATGATTAGTAATTACAAGTAATATGAAAAAAATTGCCTTTTTCTCTATTATTCCTGTATGAGGCTTATCATTATAGAGGTTGTCTGTCCTTCCTCCCCCTTTCTCTGAAGAAACATATTTTAAAAGTTCAAATTAAAGGGATTGTAAAAATGTACATTTGTATATCTCTTATGAGAAAGACAAATAATAACAATGTAATCATATGGCGAGAATTTGTTGAAATTAACAACTTTCAGGTTAAATAGAAAACAGTGATTCAACCCAGAATCTAACAGCCTAAACTAATATTTGTGATTATTAGCATGGCATAGTTATTTTTGTGAAGCAACTGGATTCACTTGTACTATGATAGTTTAAATATATTCTATTTTTACTCTATTTCTTGGAAAATTAGTAATTTGTGTACAGTAATTCTTACCTAATGTGACCATTCAATTATCCATTTTCCTGTCATTCTGGACAGTTGGACACTGACTCTATCTTTGTTTCCATCATACCATGTTTGTGGTGACGTCATACTCCAATTTTAAAGATAATTTTATTTATCACACTGAAATTGGCCAATGCCTGGAAAGGTTACATCTACAAAGTAAACATAAAACACTATGGAGCCAAGTGGAGCACAAATGACTTGTTTACATTTAACATTGATTTTTTAAAACCTCATTTCCCTGTTTTGTTACAGATGGCAGTGGAAAAAACAATAGAATCTCTGAATGAAAAAATCCCCAGATTGTTGTAAAAGTGGGTCCTTGACATTCTTCCTGTTTGACTAGGAAGATGCTGACATCCACTGTTATCTTTGCCTCTGGAGGAAAGAGTAAAGGTTCTTTATGCCTTGATGCTTGTATATTTCTTCAAACACAGATTGGTAGCAGATAAAAGGAAATGACATGTTGAGTTGGCACAGGTGGCAGTGTCAACGGGAGGAGAGATCACAGTATTTGTACACATTTGTGACTTTAGCTTATTTTTCATGTTCTATTTTTCATGTTTATACAAATAGGTAAAATTGGCATTTTCATTTTGTTTTCAACAAAAGTCCATGATATTGCTGTGAAGACAATGCTGCTTTTTGCTTTGTTCCCTTGTTACATCTGAGTAATAGTTAAGAAAAATATAGAAGCCTAGTCAAATATTTTATTACTTACCTTGGTAAATTGATTTTTTTACGACTTTACCTTAGATAGCAGAGTATGAGTAAGTTGATGGTCTTTCAAGAAAGGTCCGCGGAAGTTTTATTTCATAGTCTTGTTGGGATGTGTTTGTGGGTTGAATTTACCAAGTCATGTTTGACTTAAACGCCTATAATTTTTTTTAAAAAATGATTTTTTAATGTTCTTATTTATTTATCTTTATTTTACTTTTTAAGATTTTACTTATTCATTTGAGACAGAGGGATACAGAGAGAGAGGAGAGAGAGTGTGAGGAGGGAGAGAGGAAGAGAAAAGAGAAGCAGATTCCCCACTGAGCCTGGAGCTTGACATGGGACTCAATCCCAGAACCCCGTGATCATGACTTGAGCCAAAGGCAGATGCTTAACCATCTGAGCCACTCACATGCCTCTAATATGTTCTCATTTAGTGTCTGGATCCTCGTTTTGCTTTTTATGTCAAAGGCTATTAAAAAAAAAAGATGGGAATGATGCATTTTCCTGGTACTTTGAACAACATATAAAAATTAAAATTAAGCAGAGTTTCATAAAATATCAGAGGCATTGTCTCCTTTTAGTGGATTCCAAGTGTGGTACATGGGAGCTCTTCTTTTAGCAGTTACTCTGGATATGAGGCTGGATATTGACTTATCGATACATTTTCTTATTAAAACTATATGTTTTATATATACACATGACATAATATAAAAAGCATTTATTGAAACTGGAGAGCAAGGATTTTAATTTAATTTCTCTACCAAGCTATAAGTTTAAATGAGTCCTTCTGGACCAGACTTCACTTCCTGCTAACATTGGGAGTAACTTGAACTGCCAAAGCTCCATTTCAAATTATTGAAAATAATTTGCCTCCCCACAGAGGCAGAGGTCACTGATGGACTTTATTAGGCTTATTCAGTATTTCCTAAAAGGCAGTTACCCTGGAAAGCAGTTAATAGCACAGGCTGTCATGACCAATTGCCAATGCATCAGGAATTCTGCTAGGCTCAACCTGAAAAATATATCCAGACTCTGACACCTTGTTACCACTTCTTTCCCCTTTACAAAGGACAGTTGCCTCTCACTTAGACTGTTGCCATAATGTCCTAACTAGTTTCCCTGCTTCTGTACTGCTCCCTCTGCAACACGCACACAGGATTCATTATCAACACAGCCACAAGAGCAGTCCTCTGAGATGTAAGTCAGATAAGGTCACTCCTCTGCTGAAATCCAGAAATGGCAGCCCACGTTGCTCTGTATGAAAGCTCCCTTACTCCAGCCTCCACTGCTCTATATGACCTGATGCCCTCTCTCCATCACCTCTTTGACTCCCTGCCCTTCCCTCCAATTCTTCTCCAGCCCCACCGGCCTCCTCACTCTTCCTGCCTTGAGCTATTTCCTCTTCCCCCACATATCTCCATGAGTTACTCTCACTTTTTTTTGACTCTTTGTGAGAATGTTTCAGATGTTATGTTCTCAAAGAGGCTGCTCTTTATTTCCCTATCTTACCCACACTCCCACTAGACACTCCCAGTCCCTTTAATCTTTTATTTCCCCAGTAGCATTTACTTATTATTTTTATTTCTCCCTACCTCCTCCACTAGGATGTAAACTTCATGACAATAGGGATTATTTATTACTATTTTTAAATTATTATTATTATTATTAATTTTTGTTTCGGTTTTATTTCATCATCATAAACTGAACTCTACAATCCAGCTAGACCTGGGGGAAGGAACCACGGAGCCCGCAGAACGGCAGCGAGAGTGCGGAGACTCTGGGCTATTTCAAGCAGGTGGGGGTGGAAGGGTGCTCTCCTGAGCTAAAGGAATAGTCTGGAAGTTCAGATAAAAAACGAGTTAGATTCATCAGATCTGTCCACAGTCGGCAATGGTGATCTTCTTGCTCGTCTTGCCGTTCCTGGACCCGAAGCGCTCCTTGGCTTCCACGACGTTCATGCCCTCCTTGACCTTGCCAAAGACCACATGCTTGCCGTCCAACCACTCAGTCTTGGCGGTGCAGATGAAAAACCCGGAGCCGTTTGTGTTGGGTCCAGCGTTGGCCATGGACAAGATGCCAGGCCCGGGTGCTTTAGGATGAAGTTATCATCAAACTTCTCCCCGTAGATGGACTTGCCTCCAGTGCTATTGTGGCGCGTGCAGTCCCCACCCTGGCACATAAATCCCAGAATAATCCTGTGAAAGAAGGAATCTTTGTAGCCAAATCCTTTCTCCCCAGTACTCAGAGCACGAAAGTTCTCTGCTGTCTTTGGAACTTTGTCTGCAAACGGCTCGAAGGAGACGCGGCCCAAGGGCTCGCCATCCACCGCGATGTCAAAGAACACGGTGGGGTTGACCATGGCTGGACAGCAAGGGGGCATCTACAAGGTCAATAGGGATTTTTTTTAAGGTTTTAATTATTCATGAGAGACACACAGAGAGAGGCAGAAGGAGAAGCAGGCTCCTCTTGGGGAGCCTGATGTGGGACTCAATTACAGGACCTTGGGATTACCACTGGAGCTAAAGGCAGACACTAAAACACTGAGCCACCCAGGTGCCCCATGACAATAGGGATTTTGGCTGTTATGTTCACTGATTTATTCTCAGGGCCTAGCACATTATAGATGTCCAATAGATATTTGTTAAGTAATTGAACGAATAAATACATTGCTATTTTCTGGCAGTGAGAGAAAGAGTGCTTTGGCTTATAATATCGGGCACAACGACCTTGTGCTGAAATGTGCTGGTATCTTTGAGGCACCAATAAATAGGTCCCCCATCTGGTCTAGGTCTAAACAAGTTGATAAACTAAGTTTCAGCAGACAAAGGACAAAATATTGCCATATTGCTAAAAGGACTACTGAAAGAACATGTTCATGTCTGTAAGCAAGTGACGGGTCTACTACTGCATCTCCAAATTAGACATGTTTCCACAAAGCAGTACTGGACCATAGCCACTCTCCCCCAACAGAGGCAGAATGAATTCCCAGAGAAGCATAGAAGAATCCCCACTCTCCAAGATGAGAAAAGATGTAGGAGCCAGCTATCCATGAAGTTTCTCCTACCAAATTCCCAAATGACCTGTTTTCCTTCTCCGTGGTGAATGGGAGGTGGAGCAGCTGAGGAATGGTGAAAGAATGGGGAGAGGTTGTAGAGTTACTCTAATACAGATAGAAGAAAACATTAGGAATGGGAAAGAAGCATTGTCTCTTGATGATATTTATATTATTCCTTTGTTGAAAAAAAGGTGGGCTTTTTTGGTTAAAAATAATATGTCTCAGATATTTGAAATTGTTAATTTTACTTTCAGCAAACACACAGTAATGAAAAGCCAGTCAACATGCTTGGAATAGAAAGAATTGTTCAAAATATAAAACTGGACCTAACTCATTAGCTATCAGGGAAACATTAAGAGAAGGCTATGCTTTTAAAATAGAGATCCTTCAATAGCCCCTCAACTCTAGTCATGTTGCAAATGTTTTCAAATCATAGACTGCTCCTTTGGATTTTCTTCAAGGTAATGAGAGGCACATCATGAAGAAAGTACACATATTGGGTGTTTGTTATATGCTGGGTACACAATAGTGAACAAAATAAATATAGCTCTGCCCTTACAGAATCTAGTGGGGAAGACGTTTAAGTAGATGGAGAGTGAAAATAGAATATTAGTAGCCCCAGACACATATGTATATTGAGGCTAAATGCAGGAAATGTTCAATCAATGTTTACAAAATGTCCCTTATGCAGGAGAGGAGGGAAACTGAGTGGGGAAAAATTAGACAGGGAGACAAACTATGAGAGAATCCTAACTCTGGGAAACCAACAAAGGGTTGCGGAAAGGGACGTGGGTGGGGGGATGGGGTAACTGGGTGATGGGCACTAAGGAGGCACTTAATGGGATGAACACTGGGTATTATACTATATGTTGGTAAATTGAATTTATTTTTTTATTTTTATTTTTTTTTTGGTAAATTGAATTTAAATTAAAAAATATCTTAAAAATACCCCTTATGCTTCAGGCACAATATCAAGTTCAGGGCATATAAAGATAAGACATAGTCCTGCCTGAAAAAAAAAAAAAATAGAGTTTGAAATGGGAGAGATAAAAATCGCAGATAATTAAAATACAGAGTAAAGTATACTATGTCTTGACCTGTACATGGAGCCACGGTACTCAGAGAAAGAAAACAATTCAAGTTTGGGCTTCAGGAAGACTTCTTGAAGAGCTGAGTTTAAGCAATAATACAGAAATAGCAGAGGACAAAAGTGAGTTGGAAGACAGATTTGAGATGCTTGCTCAGAATACAGTGGAGCTAATGATGAAGAGATAAAAACGCAGCACGAGAAAATAAGAGATGGGAGGATAAAGGATCAACTTCTACATATGTTTAGATAGACTGAAAGGAGGAAAAAATAGAAAGAATGGGGGAAATATAAAAGCTCAGATGTTTCCAGAATAAAGCAATTGAAGCCCTCAGCTGTGAAAACTGTAGTGTGTTCTCATCAGTAAATCACACAGGTGCATGAGAGTGAAACTGCCAAGTGATAAGTAAAAATTGAAAACTGAAAAAACAAGTAGTAAAGAAAAATAAGTTATTTACCGAGGAACAACAACTGGATAACAACAGAGTTCTCATTAGCAACAACATATGCAAGAAAACATTAGAATCTTACCTTTAAAGGAGTGTGGAAAAATAAGCAGCCAGAATTGTGTTCTCAGAGAAGTTACCACTGAAAAGAAGATGAATTAAAACCACTTCAAGATATACAAAGACCAAGTGTTTATTACCATGAGCTCTTGAAGAAAGTTTCCTAAAGGAGGAAATTCAACAGAGAAGAAAAGATGAGTTCAAAAATCTGTAGTAACCAAAGGAGGCACCAACAGGGAAGAGGGAAGAGTAGACTGAGACAGGCCACTTTTGTACTCAGGGATTTGGGCTTCTCCTGAAGGTTCTGTGACCGGTAGAAGGGTCTTGGCAGGGTGGTGACACTATCTGATGTGCTTTAGTGAGATTACTCTGGCAGGATGGTGGAGAATTTGGAAGGGAACACAACTAATGCCTTGAGGCCAGTTAGAGGTTGTGGGGGTAGTTTAGATGAGAAATGATAAAGGCTGGAACTATTACAGTGGTAGGACCTCAGGAGTCTCTATGTGGAGAGAAAAAGGAAGCATCAAGGATGTCATTGGTTTGTTGGGGCAGCTTTGATGGCCCAACCACAGCAAGAGAATTGGAGGTGACATAGGAAGGCAGGTGACCCATGAGAACTCATCCGTGAATGGGCGGTGAAACCTAGAGGAGTAGACAGAGGGAAATCAGAGTGAAAAAAGATTTGAGAATGGGAGGTTCATTCCAAATTGAAATGCTAACGGATGAGAACATGGGAGACAGGCAAAGGTTAAAGGCAGAGAAGATAAAAAGTGTCTGATAGAACAAAGTCACCGGGGAGGCAGGAGGTAGAGAGCCTTGCATACAAGGGAAGATAGGGAAAGAGGCAGATAAAAGAAACTCACAACTCCCTCCTCCTTTGAAAGTAGCACCATGACTGCACAGAGCAGTGATAAATACATGCCAAGAAATTTAATGAATCAGTGAATTAAAAGATGGCTAAATGATAAAATGCATTCAGGCAGGTCCCAAAACAAACAGAATAACTGACAAAGGCCAGCTTGTTCTCAAGATAGTTATGGTAGACCTCTAGTGGCCGAAAAGAAAATTCAGACATCTAATGGCTGAGAACAAAATTTAAACGAAGATGGCTAAAGTACATATATTCGCAAAAGAATGAACAGATAAAAACGTTGCTATACAAAGATCCTGTTGTATGTACCTAATCTTTGATGAGTTCAGTTTCTTATCAATAGAATTTAATGCTATTGTGTTATGAGTTTACTTTCATAATTAACTACTTAGAGTGAATGGCTTATGGAAAATGGAGCCAGTAATCTTAATTATGATTAAACCTAACAACAACAATAAAATAGGAGGCGAATAATTACTTGTCCATGAAATTTCATGTACAAGCGTGATAAAAGTACGTATTCATTTTCAAATACAGAGAAGAGAAAAGAAACATAACCAAATAAGCCTTTGGTTGCAGAAGTCTCAAATATGATGAAAAGAGTGGATTTAAAAACAACAGCAACAGGGTTTTTTTAAAAAAAAAATAAATAAAAATATAAAACTGTAAAAGAAGGGTAACAAATTATTTCAATCTTAAAAATTAATAATAATGTCCTAATGTCAAATTATTTTGAGTAATCTCAAGGAAGAATTATTCATCGATATGAACTGTGATTCTTTTATGAAACTGAGTATTTTCTAATGGAGATGAAGTTGAGTTATCCTCAAGTTAATAACAATCAAAAAAAGTGTCCATTACTTAAACTAAAAAATCTCCAGTTTGTGAATCAGGAAAAGTATCTTGGAAGATCCAGGTTTTCCATTACAACAGATTTTACCAACAATGAACCATGCCTTCAGTAGATGAAAGAAAATAATCTATTTTAAAAGAATTATTTATGGGAATTATGCAGCTGGCAATGGGGCAGTGTGAGAAAGAGACTACTGGATGTGGGAGTATAGATGTGGAAACCCATCATTAAATTTAAAAGTAAGCAGAATTGAAAGATGCTCAGTTCTTTGGAGTTTCTTGTTTGATTCTGACTCCTTTTTGATGTTCAATTCAATACCACTGTATTTGAGAATAACATTATTAAAAATGTCAATTTTTCTGTGGACTTTTTAAAGGTACCATGTACAATATTTACATTCCTTATTGGCTCTGATCTATTTGAGATTTAGTCATCAGTCATCATTCTATATTTAAATAACAACAAAGATTTGAATTTGATAGAAATATAAGAAGTAGTCTGAAGGCAACTAAAAATTTTTTCAAGCAATATTTAGACATTTATAAAAAATCTCTTAAAAGTATAGTCATGCAGACAAAGAAGACGTTATCTCTGTATTTTTTTTGAGATAGTTTTATTCTGCTTTTCTTGTATGCATACCCAAAGTTCTCTGCTTTCTGCATACTTTTGTCATTTTTTTCTTTTGTCCCCTGAGCTTTACTGAAGTATAATTGCCAAAATAAAAATTGTATATATTTAAAGTGTGCCATATGACTTGATATATATATACATTGTGAAATGATTACCACAATCAAACTAATTAACTCATTCATCACCTCATGCAGTTACTTTTTATTTCCTGGTGAGAACACTTAAGATCTACTTTCTTAATAAATTTCAAGCATACAATATAGTTTTATTAGTTATCATCACCATGCTATACATTAGACCCCAGAACTTAATCATCTAATAACTGAAAATTTGCACCCTTTAACCAATGTCTCTCTTGTTCCTCATGCCCTATAACCACCATTTTACTAAGAATTCAACTTCTTTAGATTTCACACATAAGTGAGATAATACAGTCTTTATCTTTTGTATCTGGCTTATTTCACTTAGCATAATGTATTCTGGGTTCACCCATGTTGTTGCATTGTGAATGTGTCAATGAACATGGGGTTGTAGATATCAGTATCTCTTTAAGATACTGATTGATTTCATTTCCTTTGTGTATTCACCCACTGTAAAAATTGTGGGATTGCTGGATCTTATGGTACTTCTATTTTAAAAATTTTAAGGCATTTCAGTTCCATTTTCATTTTGGTTGTCCCAATTTACATTTCCCGCCATTGGTGTATAAGCGTTCCCTTTCTTCCACACCCGCTCCATCACTTGTTATGACTTGTCTTTTTGAGCCATCCTAACAGGTGTAAGGTGTTATCTTATTGTGTTTTGATTTGTATTTCCCTGTTGTTCAGTGGTGTTGAGTACCTCTTCATATGCCAATTAACCATTTGTTTTTTTTTTTTTTTTTTAATTTATGATAGTCATACAGAGAGAGAGAGGCAGAGACACAGGCAGAGGGAGAAGCAGGCTCCATACACCGGGAGCCCGACGTGGGATTCGATCCTGGGTCTCCAGGATCACGCCCCGGGCCAAAGGCAGGCGCCAAACCGCTGCGCCACCCAGGGATCCCCCAATTAACCATTTGTATACCCTCTTTGAATAAATATCTATTCAGGTCCTTTGCCTGTTTTTAAAATTAGGTTATTTGGTTTTTGTTCTTGAGTTATGTGAGTTCCTTATATATTTTGGATGGATGTTAACCCCTTATCAGATATGATTTGCAAATATTTTCTTCCATTCTGTAGATTGCCTTTCCACTTTGTTGATTGGTTCTTTTGCTGTACAGAAGCTTTTTAATTTGATGTAGTCCCACTTGCTTACTTTCACTTTTGTTGCCCACATTTTTGTTGTCATATACAAAAAAATCCATTGCCAAGACCAATGTCAAGGAGTTTCCCCTATGTTTTCTTCTAGGAATTTAATGATGTAGGCTCTATGTTTAAGTCCATACTCCATTTTGAGTTAATTTTTGTGTGCAGTATATGGGTCCAATTTCATTCATTAGCATGTGGATATCTAGTTTTCCCAAAACCATTTATTGAAGAGACTGTCCTCTCTCCGTTGTGTGTTTTGGTGCCCTTGTGAAAGATTAGTTGACCATATATGTGTGGATTTCTTTCTGGGTTCTCAATTCTGTTGCATTGATCTATGTGCCTGTTTTTATGGCAGTACTGTACTGTTTTGATTATTGTAGCTTTGTAATTTTGAAGTCAGGAAATGTGATGCCGCCACATTTGTCATTTTCTAAATGTTATTTTAAAAAGTTCAATTTCCCTTATTGACTAGAAACTGTAGCATGGCTGACAGAAGCTGTTGTGTCTTTGTGGGCAGGTTCTGTAGCATCTCTTGATATTCTGAGAACTGTCCAGAGCCGATCTACATGCAACACCAGGCAACGGTACATACTGTCTGGAACAGTGTGACAGTGTCAAAGTTACAGAACAGTAGGAAATGCTAAGGTAACTATTGATGGGGATCAAAACTTCACAGAAAATAGCTTCAAATACCAGGAACAAGAAGGCAAGAGAAACTGGAGAAAGTTTTGCGTGTGATTCAACAAATTTCTAACCTTAGGAAAGTCAGACTCTTGAAGTAAATATTTGTCTCAATATGCAACCATATTCATTTCTGCATATAGGACCACTATGCATATAGATCATAGCAGTCTATCTTTTCAATAACATTATTTATTCTAGCAACACTGAGTTCTATGAGCCCATGACCTTCACTAATGCTTTTGTTTTTGTCTATTTCTCCCTTTCTTCTTCCTTTCCTTATTTCCTTTCCTTTCCTCTCTGTCTCTTAATAATTACACATTGTTCTCAAAATAGAAGAAGGGAGAGAGGTCAGGTTTGAAACTACCAGACATATAATGCCTTTGTGTTTTTTTTATTAGCCAACTCTTAATTGATTCATTTAGTAAGCTTATGTTTGCTAATAAATATAACACATAATTATTGTTATAGAGAGGGTTACTTAGGAAACAGCAATTTGAAAAAGAAAGGAAAACTCAGTCTCTGCTGTCAGGGAATTTATGGTCTAGAGATAATAACTGAGAGTAAACAAATAATTAACTCAAATAATTTTTGTTACAAATTGAGATGAGTGCTATGACAATAACACAAATACATGAGTGAAGGTCAGGGTACCAAGAGAGGATTCCCTGAGGATGTGGCATTTAACCTGAGACCTGAGAATAGTGGTTCTGATTCTCTATGGGGCAGTTTCGACAATGTCTGGAGACATTTTTGCTTGTCACAACTGGGAAGGGGAACATTTAAATTTCCTGATCATGTTAGTGTGACTTTGGTTTCTGTCCATAACAGGGATAGTTTCGATATGAAAAAATCTAGTTTTATTCCCCATAAATTATATTGTACTGAGTATCCCTCCATTGATTTAGGCTTCGGTTGTTTCAGGATGAGAGTAAACTGCGCCTAATGTAAAGAAATCATTACTCAGTTTTGAATGTCAAATTAGGTATTTTTGAGTACCTGGTAAAATGCCTTGAATGCAAGAATTTGCAGAGAAAGATTTTTTTTTTGATTTCTAATACTTTCCTTTCACATATCAAGACACCTACATATGACTCATATCATAACATTTTGCGATAAGAGATTCAGTATATTGAAAGTAGGTTTTGATGTCAGAGCAGCTCCCATCAGACAGGAAGTAGTACAAAGTCCTTCTCATGCTAGAGGAGGGAACCAAAGGAAGGCAAGGAAGAGAAAGCAAAGCAAAAAACTCTGATTTGGATGTTGTTGCTTTGTCTTTGGTAATATCAAGAAGAGGATCTAAAGCACAGAGAATTTGGGGGAAAATCTAGGAGTCAAAGGCTTGCTTAATATTCCTCTGGGTTTCCCTCTGCCTGTCCTTTTTCATAGTTGTCTTTACACTGGCTTCTCTCAGGCCAGCAAAATGGCCGAAGCTGTTGTCAGAGCTGATATCCTATGATATCCTATCATCACACCATCCAGGCCCAGAGAGAGAATGCCTTTGTTGGAGCATCCTCCACAAGTGTTCCAAGATCCATTCTAATGAGAGAGGTTTAGGTCACATATCTAAACCACTCTTCATGAGGATCCATCTGACACCGAAAGGGAAAGAAAATGCGTTAATCACTTAGTTATTGTCATATCCTCCACTGGATTCCAGGAGAGGAATCAACTTCCTTATAACTACATGGATCCCAAACAGAACTCAGGCACTATTGGCAAAAGGGGAATAGATTCTGGAAAAGGTACAAATGCCCACCTTAGTCTACTCCATAGGCTACATACATACATACATACGTACTCTTGACACATGGCTTTAAGCATGCTCAAGTTGACATGGAATGCATATACCTCATCTCAAAAAATATAACCCACGCTGTTCTAGTTACTGATCAAAATTCTAGGAACTTTGGTAAGACTCAAAACCCTACATATTACACAGCTTACTATCTACATTCATCTGACTTATATTTGACTGACTATCTGCATTATTCCAAGAGAGTCTTGACTAGAAGATGAAGTGGCAAAAGACTTTTCTCAGCTTCCTTTCCCCAGGGTGTCTCAATAGATCACTCAACTGTGGTGACTTTTCACTCTTCAAGGCTTGTCTCAAAACTTTCCCCTTGCTAGATCTGCTAATCCTAAACTATTAATAACAAACTTGACTCAGTCCACATATGGTGCTCACACTGAACTATTTTCAGGTACAGTAAACAAGAACCAAAACCTCAAAATTGCCTTGCCTTTGACCTTGTTATTCGGAAATGCCACTGATATTCCATCAAAGAAATGTTTTCCTTTACTGTGGTAAGCAATAAACATGATCAGAGGTTATTACCCACCCCCATCCTTGAAATGTGAGTTCTGCTTGCTTGTCCCACCCCCAAGGCTGCTTTAAGGACATGGCCTTGATGTGATGATAGAGATTGTGGTGTTGAGAACATCTGCATAGTGTATGTGAGTGAACCTAACTAAAGCCTCTATATAAACTATTAAGATTTGATGGGTGGCTACAGGGATCCACTTGTCTTGCTCCTGGCCAAAACAAGTCTTGTGTATGTGAGTTCTCTTCATTTAAAACTCACCTGTTGTGGAATTCCTCTTCCTTTGTTCTCTCCCTGTTGCCCATGCATGGGGGACCATTTCTGATAATACCAGGAAGTTCCTGAGAAGGTGATAAACCAACAGTAAATCATCCCTCTCCCTATGCTGCTTAGAGGCTCAGTTCCCATTGCTGTGAGTTAAGGAGTTTAGGGATTATATTTAAGGCCTAGGAAACCACAGGCTTGGAATTTATTTGGCAATAAAGCTCTATTAAAGTTTAGATTCTTCTAGGCTACTTGTTTCACAGGCCAGCAGCCAAAGATAAGTTGTAATCTTGAAGTCCAGTTCTAGCCTTCAGAGTTTATTGGGTAATAAGCCTCCATTTTCTTGCTTTGCTCATTTCTTGGACCTATTCAGAAACTCTGGAGGCTGGGGCCCAGCAACTGATCTCTGGTAAAATAAGCCCCCAAGGTGATTCTTTGTTTTTCTTTCTTTCTTTCTTTCTTTCTTTCTTTCTTTCTTTCTTTCTTTCTTTCTTTATTTCTTCTTTCTTTCTTTCTTTCTTTCTTTCTTTCTTTCTTTCTTTCTTTCTTTCTTCTCTCTCTCTCTCTCTCTCTCTCTCTCTCTCTCCTCTCTCTCTCTGTCATTTTTGGGCAATTTGAATAGCAGAGGCCTGCAGAAGGGACAGGAAGCAAAAGCATTCTCCTGAACCACACTTGCATCCTAGATTGCTCCCTGCTTCCTGCTGCTGGCACTCTGACTTGCAATAGACAACTGCTTTTCCAGTATTTCCAGGTTTCACATACTAGACTTTCAGGCAACTGAATATATATCAGAGGTCATATTTCTCTAAGCAAGGTCTTATTTTCTTCTCTCTGCTTTCAGATGCCAGTTATCAAAACATCTTATCTCTTTTATGTAGGAATGTATTGAAAGCTATAGAAAGTAGTTAACACATTAGTTTTAAAGATTTTTTATTTATTTATTCATGAGAGACACAGAGAAAAAGGGAGGGATATAGGCAGAGGGAGAAGTAGGCTCCCTGTAGGGAGCCTGATGTCGCACTTAATCCCGGGACTCCAAGATCACACTCTGAGCTGAAGGCAGATGCTCAACCACTGTGCCATCCAGGCGTCCCATCATATTCTAATATCCTAATTTCTTTCCCTCCAAAGTCCTTTAATGCTAAAGTCTGAATATGTACAGGATCTTGTTCTCAGAGTATAGAAGGACAAAAAATGATTATTACTTTCACTACCATATGACAAAAACAACAATCTTATATAGCCACTGACTAAAGGTGTCACATTGGCTTCCACTCAACCTCTTTGGTTTAGCTAAGACCATATTTTAGCGTGTCTTTTTTTTTTAAGATTTTATTTATTTATTCATGAGAATGCACAGAAAGGAGAGAGAAAGAGGCAGAGACACAGGCAGAGGGAGAAGCAGGCTCCATGCAGGGAGCCTGATGTGGGACTCAATCCCGGGTCTCCAGGATCACACCCTGGGCTGAAGGTGGCGCTAAACCACTGAACCACCTTGGCTGCCCCTAGAGTGTCTTATAGTTAACCCTACTCTTAGTCTCAATTTCTGTGTCAAAGGTCTTAGTGCCAAACAACGGAAACCAAGTATGGTTATCCTACTGGGGGTAAAAAAGTGTGAAAAAGAAGGAAGGTTTATTAGAATGACATGGGACCCTGCAGATTCACTTGGAATCTGAGGGACAAGACAGCATGAATGAACAGGATCCAAGGAAGATGAAGATGAATCAGCAAGAATTGCCATGGTTACACTACAGGATGGATCAGGTCCAGGCATCATCACCAACCTTGCTGGCTCCACATCATGGTTGCTGAGTTGCCCTGAAATTCCACCATCATGACATGTTCTTATATCACACACCCAAAGTCTAAGTGCCAGGATTAGTTTTTAGTGGATTATCTTAGATTATGTGTCTATCCCTGACCCATATAAGAAGATAGAAAAGGTCTGGGTTCTCTCATCTTCCATAATTAGTTGGTGGACACCACAAATCATAATGTAACGAGAATAATATTGAGGAAAAGGAATGCTGAAAGATCAAAAGAACTGACACATATTTGCAATTTATATCCTGCCTGTCTTGAGTAATTTATCATCACTGGTATCCCTTGTCAATAAATATTTTTCATGATTAAAAGAAAATTCAAGGTCATGATTACATATTCACTATTCTACTGTGCTATTTTGACATGGAAGCCTGCTATAGTAATCAGTGATTTTTATAAGACAAACAATTAGAAAGATCAAGTGATCAGAAATCTTTTCTGTATTTAATTTATGGGGACTATAGTCTGTAAACTATCTCATATCACAGGATTTCTGACTTGTTTAGGGAGTTTTTCAATTTCAAATATTTCTATTTCTCTACTTTGTTTATATGAAATTTGTTATTTGGGACATGGTAGTATCCAAAGTAAAGGATGAGAGAAAGGGAACAGAGAGGGACATGGTGTGAGAAGAAAAAAGGAAGGAAGAGAGAGAGTTAACATTTACTTAGTATTGTCTCATTTAATCTTCCAAATAACTCTGGATTATTTAAATCTGTAGAATGCCTTCTTCAATGAAATTTTACCTGAAAGCCACTATAACAAAGCAGGTAACTGTTGGATAAATAGATCTGGATGGGCAGTTGAGGGAGTAGGAACCCTTTTTCATCTCCCTTGGGATAACATATAGCATAATTTTAAAATGTATTATCTATTTTATATTTTTAAAAAGACTACATTCTGGTTAGTGTAGTTTTGGCAGTTAAGTCAATTATGTTGTATTCTGACTTTTGACAGATTGGTAATACATACACTGAGTTTAAGCCCATAGTTAACTTTTCCATGACTATATGAATTTTAAGTTTCATTCGTAAGCATGGAATCAAAGACTATCTATACCTGCCAAAGAAATTCCAAACACACATAGACTCAGTAAAGCAAAACACTTTATTTCTCAGAATTTTTCATGCCTTAGCTGTTATGTATAATGGGCCCTTTGTGTGTAGCAATAATTTTAACATGTAAACATAGACAAGGGATAAGGCAAAAATTCAACTAGACTCCTACTAAATCAAAACAACCTTAACTTAGGATCACGTGCTAAGGTCCTAATCGTATGGAATAATTTACTAGATAAGTAGTTACTGGTTTAATTATTATCAAGTAGTCCCTCGTGGATGTTCTGTAGGCCATTTTATGGTTTTAAAACATGACAGACTAAGATCAAATTTGGATAGCTGAAAGAGGCACATACGAAGTTGAAAACAGCAGATAGAATCTGTGTATATTACGGTAGCTGCCAGTTAAAGCACTAGAGATGGAATTATCAAGTGACATTATTTTGTCACTTTCATTTGTAGAAAAAATGAATGGAAACATTTACAAATATTTATTTCATCACAGATATATCCCATTACAGCTCCATCTCATGGACATCATTATCCTGTAAGAGAAAACTATTCCCTTTGTGGGACTGCAGACATGAACATATTCACAGCAAAATGCATGCAATTTGAAATCTATCCTATATTTTCCCTTTCTGGTTGTACGGATCTTCCTTCACAATAGCAGGTCATGTTTAAGAGGATTCTGGGACAAGTTTCCTTCCTGCACCCCATATCCAAAATCTCAGTTGATTGGAAAAAAATTGTTTTACCAGTTTTAGTGTTTGTATACTTATAGAGGAATAAAAAGCATATATATTCACTGAAGCATTAATTCCGTACTTAAGATATTTCATATGGCTACTATCAAACCAAGGGAAAAAATGACTAACTCAAAATTAGTAGAAGGAGAAATTTTGCCCCAGAGGCTGTAAGATATTCACAGTTAATACTCTAGAAGACAAATCTCAGGAGCTGTCACATGGCATGCTTACACCAACATTGTGAGAGCCACTCACTGGCTTTCCTACACCTGCTGAGCCTCCCTTGAGTCCATCTCCTCTTCCAACCAGCTAAAAGTATCTTCTCAAACTAAAATTCTAATCATATCATCCCTACTTCTTAAATCTTTCATTATACTTGAGATAAAATGCAAAATCCTCCTATGACTGACATGCTCCTTGTACAACACAGACATTTCCTGCCTCTCACTTTTCTAGATCCAGGGCCTTATACTTTTTGGCCCTTTTGCCTGAATGTGCTTCTTCCCATTATTTGCTGCCTATTCCTACTCATGTCTCAAGTAAAGCAATCACATTCTCAGGAAAGCTTTCCCTGACCCCTCAGACCTATGGTAGGGGATAAACAAGGGACAGGAAATAAACAAACACACATTCAGAGGGTATAAATTGCTATAGAGAAATATAAAGAGTGACAACGGGGTTGTTATTTTGCACAGGATGATCAAAAAAGGCCTTGTTGATCAAGCAGAATTTGAGTGGCGTCTTGAAGGGATTAGAATAAGACTTGCAGCTAAGGAGTGAAAGAGCAGTCCAGGTAGGGTGGGAAGCTGACCATTCTGTTAACTATCTCATACCAAAGAATTATGATTTTTTAAATTCCATATTTGGAGAGATTATTTTTCAAAATCAAATACTTCCATTTCTCAATTTTGTTTATATATAAATGCATCATTTGGGACATAGTAGCATCCATGAGTAAAGGGTGAGAGAAGGGGAAAAGAGAGATATGTGAAGTGGGAAGAAAAAAAGGAAGGAATACTTAATGAGTATTGTGTAGCTTTCCTTTACTGTTTGAGAAAGAACAAGAAGACCAATATGGCAAGCCAAATAAGGGAATCCAGCAAAGAGAACATTAGGAGATGAACTCAGAGGACATGTAGACAGACAGTGGTCAGAAGTTTGAATTTTGACTTGACAAAAAATAAAAAGAAGGTGAACAATGGGGGACCAGGCTAGAGGGGCAATGGGTTAGTGGTTTGGGCAGGGTGTTGTGCAAATAGGACACTATTGTGTAGGTCTTGGATGTTTCTCTGAATAAACTATGATGGCTTTTTATGATATAAGCAGACTAGCAATGTGATCTGGCTTATGTTTGGGATGATCACTCTAGCTGTTAAGTTGAAAATAGAATACAGGAGAGAAAGAATAGTGGAAGGGAGCTTCATTAGGTACCTCTTGCAGTAGTTCTGATGATCAATACTTGTGACTACACAAAAGTGGTAGAGATGCTTGATGAGTGTCTGAGAACTGGGTTTATTTAGAAGATACTGCCTGCCAACAGAATTTGCTAATATGGGGTGGGAAGAAGAGAAGTATGAAGAATTATTGCAGTGTTTTGGCCTAAGAAACTATAAAGAGTAGGAAATAGAATTGCCATATACCACAAGGAGAAAAACTGTTTTATGAGAAGAGGGGATGGGCTACTGCTTCCACTTAAATAAAGAAATCCCTTTAGAAAATGTTGAGTTTGAGAAACTCATTAGACAATCAAGCAGTAGAGTCTAGTAAAGTCAGATATAAAAATCTGGAATTTATTTAAAGGTTCAGGGCCAGAGGTATGCATGTTGGAGTCATCTGCAAATACATGATATTTAAAAATTAAGACTAAAAGATGTTATTTTGAGGATAAATGTAGATCAAAGATAAGTGGCAAGAAGACCTCCAAGAGCAAGAGCACTCTAAATTTTAGAGTGCAGCGAGATAAGGAAGCTCCAAGTAAGCATTAGCTTGGTTTGAGATAGAAGGACATCCCTGAGATTAGTGTTCAAAGCAGGGAGCCACAAATTGCTAATATCAGAAATGAAAGGGGGGGGGGATATCACTATAGGTTCCATGGGTATTACAAGAATTTTAAAAGGAATACTATGAATAACTCAGTGCCCACAAATTGGATAACCTAGATGAAATGGACCAATTCCTTGAGAGACACAATATGCCAAAACTCAAAAAGAAATAGTAAATCTGAATCGTTCTATGTCCAGTAAAAAAATCAACTCAATATTTAACATTCTTCTAAAACAGAAAACACAAGGCCCAGATGGGTACACTAATGGACTAATAAACATTTAAGAAAGAATTTGTGCCAGTTCTCTACAATCTCTTCCAGGATATAGAAGCAGAGAGAATACTTTCTAATGCATTCTTTCAGGCCAAAATTTCCCTAAATATCAAAACCAGACAAAAACATTACTAGAAAAAGAAAACCTCTATAGGCTAATATTTCTCATGAACATAGATACAAAGTTTTCAACAAAATTTTAGCAAATTGAATCCAAGAATATACAAAAGGAATTATGCAACATGGCCAAGCAGCATTTATCCCAGGTATGCAAAGCTATTATAGCATCCAAATAGCAATAACTATAATCCATCACATCAACAAGCTAGAGGATAAAAATCACATGGTTATTTCAATAGATGCAGAAAGGCATCTGACAAAAATCTAACACTCATTCATGATAAAAACTCTCATTAAATTATGAATAAAAGGGAACTTCTTCAGCTTAATAAAAATCATCTACAGAAGCCTACAGCTTGCATCATCCTTAATGGTGAAAGCTAGAAGTTTTTCCACTAAAATTAGGAAAGAGTCAAGGATGTCCTCTCTTATGACTCCTTTTTAACATCATACTGGGAATCCTAGGTAATGCAAAGAAGAGAAAAAACAAGCAAGAGAAATATATTTAATATATCTAAAGATATCCATATATTGGAGTTATCAGATTTTAAATAAGTATTTTTAGGAAAATAGATGGCACGATGAAGACTTCACCAAAGAACTAGAATCTATAAAGAAGAAACAAATTCTCAAACAGAATATTATAATAACTAAAATTAAGAACTTAATATTTGGGGTTTTAGCAGATTTCATTGTGCAGAGGATTAGTGAACTGAAAGATAGGCTACTTAAAAACTATGGAAACTAAAGCAATGAGTGAAAAAATGTATGGAAAACACAGAAAACAATGTAAAAGAGTCTTACAAGTCATAGTCCAAAGGTTTTGTCTGTGATGTATGTAAGAGTCACCCCAAATCAGTATGTCTGCACCATTCTTATGGGCAAAATCTTATGTGACACCATGAAAGAAATCCTGTGCTCTTCGGTGAGGGTGATCTGTTTACCATACTACCCTCTTGGAACCAAGGCCTGGCTCTAGAACCTCACTTCAGGGCCTTAGGACAACCCAATAGGTATGATTCTTGGAGCTCTTCAGGCATCTGGTTGACCTCAATGAATGATATACAGAATCAAAGAGCACTTCTAAGAAATCTGACCCATGCAGGTCCTAGTCTAGGCTCCGGGTGACTTGCCTGGATAACATTGTGGATTCTGGCTGATTTTAGTCACCAGAAGGTGACTATAAAAAGTTTGAAAAAGGTACTCTAACGTGGTGGGATCTGAGGAGTTGAGAGAGGAGGATTGAGATGTGAGGCATAGATCAGAGTTTGCACTTACTAGGATCTAAGACAGGTAGTGAGAATTTTAATGTCCTTTTAGGGACATGTAGTCTAACCCAAACCAATGAGAATCATTCTTTGGCTTTTGCTTGAATTATTAGAGAAGATATTTCTTTCCCATTCAAGGTTCTTAAGCTTTATATAATATAAGCTTTTATATTTTATTGCCCATATTTGCTACCACTGGCATGAATATGATTGAGAAATAAGCCAGCAAAATTGAAAACAAAAACTAAATGATCAAGAGAGAAAAGGGAAAATATGTTCTTGAAGATTATGATTATACAACTGTATTGAAACATGCTGGTAACTAGTTTATTCTAGAAATATATGAGCCAATATGTTCCCTTATTTCCTTAAACTGAATAGATCTGGAATTTTCTTACTTGAAATGGGAAGAACTTTTCCTCATATGCACAAGATTTTTATCTTCTCACTTCTTGGTGAGGATCTTGTGGTACTATTTCTGGTGTTTCTGCCTGGACTGTGGAGCAGAGCAGAGTCTGAAAGGTGATTGATTCTGAAGGAGTGATAGTAAGGGTTACATCCATTTAAATTGTTTACCAGATATTCTTGTGGTATGGCACGTGTTCTGAAACTGGAGTGTAGAGCTCAAGGGATATGTTAAGTTTTGAGATACACATTTTGCTAGCACTGTCATATTAGTAAGAGCAAGTTTGGGCATTGTATGAGATAGCAAGAAGAAATGACTGAGCTAGATAGGGAGCTAGAAGAGAGAAATCAATGGAAAAGAGAGACTGATCTGAGAAGTAGGGGAAAATCTGACAGTGAATAATAAAGAAAAAGAAATTATAAGAAGATTTTGGTACATGTTGTAAAAGTGGAAGACAAATGACATGAGGCTACTCAATTTAGCATTTAAATATTAGATTTGGCAACTTGAATTATCTAGCTACCTTTATGAGAGGGGTTGTGTTAGGCAAAAGAGATGAGAAAAAATATTCAGAGGTTTAGAGTTACACAAGGGTGTCAATTAAGACTAAGTTTGGCTCTAAAAACAATTTATATCTGAGGATCGCTGGAGGGGAGGGAGTAAAGGATGGGGTAACTGGGTGATGGACATTAAGGAGGGCACTGGGTATAATATAAGACTGATGAATCACTGACCTCTACCTCTGAAACCAATAATACATTGTATGTTAATCTATTGAATTTAAATAAAATAAAAAATAAGAATTAAATATGGTATTTTAAATATGAATTTTAAGATGAATTTTAAGTATCAAGGGTGATTGTATTCTCCTTTAATGCTAAATTGGGATTAATTTCCATCATTTTTATTTGATTTTGAGACCTTAAAAATAATTAGTGAATAATTTTTGTTTATACAAAAAATGATTCCTAAGCTGGTTCATAAAAATCAGAAAAACTGAGCCCTCATATGAACATTTAACTTATATTCTTACATCTATATAAATGTATGTATGTAATAAAAACTAAGATCAATATAGTATAGAGATTGTACTATATGTTAAAATATTATTTGTAAAGTACTGGTTTAAATATTTTCATCTAAACTGTTATAGTTTACTACATATATGAATGGTAAAATATATGCATTTAATGCTGCATGAATAAATAAAAGAAGCTATAATTTAAAAAAAGAACTGGTAACTGAAAACAAAACAAAATGATAATACAACAAAACTAAAAGTTAAATATATATTTCTTTCTTTCCTGAAAGAAGTCAGGAAGCATATCCCAGAGATAGTATGAAACTCCAATTACCTGTTTCATAGGCTCTTTTATATTTCTACTCTACCACATAGCCATGGATTCCTGAGGTTTTTTTCATTGTTGCAAGTGGTGGCCAGAACTCCAGACACCCCTCATATATTCTAGACAGGAGGAAAGAGAAAGGACTAAAGACAAGAAGGATGATGTCAATATTCTAAATATTAACATTCCATTAAGATTTTTTCTTTTGAAGTTCACCCAATTTCTGCTGAGAATCCACTGGATAACACCAGCTGCCAGGAAATCTTAGGAAATAAAGTATTTTAGGTAGGCATATTGATCAGGATCCAGTTAGGTAGAACAACAATGTAGATACAGAATGGGCAGCTAAAAGTCTCTGTTTCAATGGGTATCATAAAAAAGGAAAATACACTATACTTTCTGAAACACTTGGTAGAGATATACAGAAGAATGTTGAATAAATTTGAGAAAATAGGAATTTTAAGGATGGGAGAGACTTTGTGTTTTTGTAGTTAGAGGGGAAGAATGCATATGATACAACACAATTAAGTGATAAAGCAAGGTACCAGGAGAGGTAAGAGACAGGAAGCAAGAGTACAGGAGTCTCTCTTGGTTCCTTGAAGTACCCATTCCAAGGAAATAAATGCCAAGGCAGTCTACAATGCATTGTTAATCCACGGCTCCCATCTGCTTTACAAGGGATTTTGGAGTTTAATAACATAGTTATAATACTTGAATTTTTCTTCAAAACACTGCAAACATAATTTGTGAAGGTGCCATGTTCATTGTAAAGAATAAGCTGTTAAGCAAACAAACAAACAGACAAACTAAAAGGATGTTCTTCATAGATTTGGGCAAGAAATTTTGACAAAATATTTCTAGTTGAAATTTAAAAATATTTGGCTGTTGTATAAAAGCAATATAAAATGATTCTTTGGGGGACGCCTGGGTGGCTCAGCAGTTGGGCATCTGCCTTCGGCTCAGGGCGTGATTCCGGGGTCCTGGGATTATTAATAATAAGTCCCTGTGAGAAGCCTACTTCTCCCTCTGCCTCTTTCTCTCTGTGTCTCTCATGAATAACAAATAAAATCTATTTTTTTTTAGCAAATAAAATCTTAAAAAAATGATTCTTTGGCTAAGTGAACCTTTAGACAATCAACTTACCATATTAAATACATTACTTTCAATACAGATATTTATCTTTCTTTTTACTTATAATCTAGCCTGTACACACATGCACACACACACACACATCCCTAAGTAAGTTGCTACAATTAATGTATATGGAACTAGTCCCTGTAGCTTAAAAGAATCCTTTAGGATTTAATGGCAAGCATGACACAGTATCTTATTCCTCTTCCTTAGTGTGGCCAATTCCAAATGTTGTACTCTAATAACATATGACAGAATAAATAATTTACTGTTTTTTAATTTCTCCATACCTCAATTTTATAAAGAAGAACATATAGAATATTTGGAATGAGTATTATCAATAAGTTTCTTGTAGATACGAGGCAGGTTTTTACCTTTTTCTAGATTGAAAAATTTAAAGATATTAAGTATGTTGTCTAGTTGTCAACATTATGTGTATAAATAATTTCCTTTTTATTTGTTTAGACACACTACCTAAGTCTTTTTAAAATTTTATAACTAAATATTTGCTTTCTTTATCCTTAAAGTATGAATTAATTAATCTAGTTCCATTTTAGGTTTATTCAATGTCTAATGTTATAGGTCAATATTATAATTTAGCAATTACCATGTTTTCTGCAAATTAAAAATATCCTGTGTAATTTGAGGTTTAATTCATATCCTTCTGCCAACCTTTTAATAGTTCATGTTTCAAAAGTTCCATTAGGATGAAAGACTTAAGAGAGCTATAAAAATTCAACTCATGAGGTTTTTTTCAGTTTGGATAATTGATACTTTAAAAAACATCAGTCTTCAATGAAGTACTGTGATGCTGAAGTAATAATGGCTGATGATACTCATACCCACATGGAGATATCACTTTTACTATAAATATTCAGTCAGCTGAATCCAATGCCTGTACCCTGTCGCTCTCCTCTGCTCCAGATTGGTTCCTGGCAAATAAGAAACATGAAAGAAGTGAAAGAAAAAAGGATGGAAGAGACAGAAGGAGAGTAAAAGAGAGAAGGAAGGAGAAATGTTGGAATAAGTGAGAAGAGCTCCTTTGACTTACAGGTGTGATATTTTAGAGGGAGTTGGAATGAATTCTAGATTAAGTTTTCATATTATATTATCTTCTTCCATGAATTGTTTCCTGTAGTTTCTCACTTCAATCTCATTTCTACTGTGTCTCAATTGCCTTAAATTCTTATTGTGGCTTTTAAATAATCTAGATCACTTTTATTATATTTTTTAAGTGTGAATTTTTCTTTTCTACCAGACTATCTGCTATTTCATAAGAGGTACTGGACCTCATTTATCTTTATAATTCCCATATACTCAACCCCATAAGGGCTATATAGGAGGTACTCATTAAATATTTGTTGTGCTAATGAATAAAGTCATAATTTTTTTAGGAGCTTTGGAATCCATTAGAATCTGAAGTCTTTAAAGAATGATAATGGGACATTAAGTATTCTTCGCTGATTGTCATTATAACAATAATCACAATAATAGTAAGTATTCAAGCCTTTTCAGCTGTCTTCTGATTATGTTCAATTTAAAATTTAAATCTTTCACAGCCATTCTTGCTTTTTTCCCCTCTTCTCTTTAAACTATTGGTATATATTTAGTGATACCAAAAGAAATGAATACAGACAGATTTGCAAAAGCTGATATTTACTAGGTAACTATAAGCAGGGACTATGGGTTTTCAAGTCTGTCACCTTGAACAGTTTGGAATCCACGTATCATAAAGGAGACTAAGTAAAGAGCTATTTTTTTTTTTTTAGTAAAGAACTGTTTTTTTTTTTTTTAACAACAACAACAATAATCTTAAACCTAAAATAAAAACATTGGTACTTCAACAGCCTGGGCATTTATGCAGTCACATTGATCAAACTAACCTGTATTTGTTCTGATCAGAGTTTCACAAACACCTATCTCTTATTTGTTAGATTTAGATTGGAATTGAAAGTA
The DNA here is from genome assembly GCF_048418805.1 of Vulpes vulpes. Lineage (NCBI taxonomy): Eukaryota > Metazoa > Chordata > Mammalia > Carnivora > Canidae > Vulpes > Vulpes vulpes. The sequence goes on along the minus strand of NC_132783.1, from coordinate 52,975,068 downwards.
TTAAAGTGTACTATTTCTATGAAAATAATTCTATTTCTTAATACATTATAAATTGAGTTAGCCCACAATATCAAATAACCAATTTTTAAAATATTGTTGGCTTTCATCTAATTGAGTTGATGAAGTCACATGAAGAAATCACATGAACAAAGGTAGAAAAAGAAGGAAGAGGAGGAGGAGAGGGAAAAGGAGGAGGAAAGAGAAGTGGAGGAGGTGAGAGGAGAAGATGAGGAGAGGGAAGGGAAGGAGAAGAGTAGAAAGAAGTCAAGAAAACAAAGAAAGCAACTATAACTAGTTTGACCACTGGATAAAGCAATTTTGGCTTTAGATGGCTGTATGTCCAAAGAGAAGTGAAGAAAGATGCATATAAAGAGAAAAGGCCACAATGAGCCTCTTTGAACTGGCTCAATAACATCCCTGGGCTCTAGTGCTTAAAACAGGGAAAGAAGCAATCTCTGCTGATTTTGAGGACTGATTTTAATTTTAAATTAGTTTGGTAAGAAAATAAGTATAGTGACGTCAGGTACTAGCAGAAGTATTATTATAAATTCAACTCTAGATCAATGGAATAGAATTAAGAGTACAAAATAAATTCTTGCATTTATGGTAAATTACTTTTCAACCAGAATGCCAAGACATCTTGATAGGGGAAGAATAGTCTTTTCAACAAATGGGACAAATGGATAGCCACATGCAAAAGGATTATGTTGGGCTCCTACCTCACACTATATACAAAAAAAATAATAATAATAACTCAAAATTGCATCATAGAGCTAAAACTACAAAATTCTTTGAAGTAAATGTAGGAATAAATCTTTGTGACCTTGGGTTAGGCAATGGTTTCTTAGATATAACATCAAAAGCAGAAGTAACCAAAAAATAAAAGATGAACAGATGTCATCAAAATTGAACATTTTTATGTTTCAAAGGAAACAGTCAAGAAGGTGAAATTCTCCCACATTATGGGAGAAAATATTAGCAAACTGTATATCTGATAAGGGTCTGATATCCAGAATATATAAAGAACTTTACAATTCAATAATAAAAGGCAAATAATCCAACTGTCTTAGTCAGTTTGGGCTGCACTAGTACAAATACCATAGATTGGGTGGGTTATAAATAACAGAAATTTATAAGTGCTCTGGAGGCTACATATGTATGTACCTCCATGGGTACCAGCATGGTCAGATTCTGGTGAGAGTCAACATATTTTTAGCTTATTCATGATCATTATTTGATTTGATCTCATGGTAGGTAATTTCATAAATAAACCTCATAAACTACACAAGACCCTGTAGTGATCAATTCAGCTGAAAAAAAAAAGGCATTCCATCTAACGTTGTCAATTGGAAATATGTTTCAGGCAATGGCAATTTCTTTTACCTAATGGGTTGTAAACTGAAACTCAAGCCAAATCAATACATTTACTGAATGCCTGTTATTGTGCTGGGGTGCAGAGAAAATATTAAGTACAAAATCAATGGTTTTAACCTCAAGAAAGTTTCTAAGTTTCTTTGAAGTTCAGAAGATTATTATCAAACGCCTGTGAATTCTTCAAGATCCATTTATCCTTACACTCAGAAGTCTTTTTCCCTCATCACAGGCAGAGATAGTTGATTAGTATTGTATCTTCTATTAAGGTTATTTTACATGTCTATTTACATGCCTACTTGCCTTTCCACATTTTGAGCTCCAGAGCAGTGATTTCATTCATTCATTCATTCATTCATTCATTCATTCATATGACAAATATTTATCAAATGCCTATTATCATGCTAGGCATATATGATACAATATAAAAAATAATATATGACAAAATGATTAAAAAAGAAAGATGCAGTTCCAGTTTCCATAGAGCTTTTGGTCTGCTAATACATAAAAATAAACAGTTATGGTAAGTTCACTAATTTAGTAATTGCTTCTCACATGGGCAAAAAAAAAACGTGACTTCTTTTTTTATAAAATATCACCCTTTAGAATATAAAGTAATGGTCTTTCAATCTCTTCCAGTACAAATAATCTCTTTGGCTTGTTTTAGGCTTCTTGGTGTTAGTTTTCAGTCTTTAAAATTTCCTTTTCTTTCCCCTGCTCTAATTCCAGATAATTTCTGGATTTTAAGGAAACTTAAGTGACCTTATGAGGATAAAAGAGATGGAGAGGTTGGAGGTTGCAGGCATATTGTTACATGAATTCTTACTGATTTTCTGCAAAGTGTGGTGTCTTATCTAGCCCCTGACTAATGCTGACACCTACTTTGAGGTCAATGGTTCCCATCATTTACCTGCAGTGTTGAAATCCTGGAGTATTTGAGCCATGACCTCCAGGCCTTTGTTGGCTTATTGGTCCTCTCAGGACTCTGCATCTCAGATTGTGTGGACACTTCTCTATCCATATGCACGGCACATGGAGATCTATGGTTTGTATTTATACTTTCCTAGCTCAGACATCCTGCATTAATGTTGTTATTGGTTCTGTGCTAAGTTGGCTGTTAGTCAAATTCTGGGCTTCTCACAGAGGCCTGAGCCTTCTGCCACAAAATACTAAGGGAGGCAGGCTATTATGCTATCTATATGACTGCTATAGAACTGGACCCTAAAGGAATCATATGTCTTCCTTTTACCCTAACTGCATAGTGACAAGTGGATTACGCTTAGAAATTGTATTACCTGGAATGCCTAGGTGGCTCAGTTGGTTGAGTGTCTGAGTCTTGATTCAGGGTCAGGGCTCAGGTCATGATCTCAGGATCATGAGATTGAGTCCCCACACTGGGCTCTGTGCTCAGTGGTGAGTCTGCTTGAGATTCTCTGTCCCCCCTGCCCCTCCCCCTGCTCTTACTCTTTCTCTCTCTCTCTCTCTCAAATACATAAATAAATCTTAAAAAAGAAATTATCCTACCTTTAAGGTACTGTCTTAAGTACAATTTCAATTATATAAGGCATTTATAAACCAGTGTGATAGGGTTTTAATAATCCTAGAACTTAATCCTATAATTTAGCATATAGTTAGAATTCAATGAATACATTTTTAGCCTTAAATTTTGAGATAATTTTAGACTTTTAGAAGTTGCAAAAATACTACAAAGAGTTCCCATGTACTTTTTACCCAGCTTACCATTATGCCAATATTTTACATGACAAGAAAAAAAAATCAAACCTAGGAAATTAAGCTCAGTATGATGATATTAATGAAATTATAGAATTTATTTGAATTCTACCAGTTTTTTTTTTTTAATTGCCCACCACTCCACTTCTTTGTTCCAGAATCCAATCCAGGATCCCACATTGCATATAGCTGCCATGTGTCTTCAGTCTGTTCTGGTCTAAGTTAATTTCTCAATCTTCCCTTTTTTTTTTTTTTTTTTTTACAAAGTTGACACTATTGGAGAATACAGTTGAATTATTTTGTAGTGTTTTTCTCCATTTGATTTGTCAGATTTTTTTTCTTGGTCATATTGAGAATATGAATTATTGAGAAGAATATCTTAGAGGTGATGTGTCTTATTAATGCATCATATCAGGGGTAAATGGTGTTGATATTTCTTATTACTGGTGATGTTAACCTTAATCACTTGCCATCTGCCGGGTTTGTCCACTGCGAAGTTGCTGTTTTTCCCTTTGTAATTACTAAATATTTAGGGAGAGATAACTTGTTATTATGCAAAATCCTATTTCTACTTGAATTTTATCCATTAATTTTATTTTTTATATATTTTTATTTTTTAAAAAGATTTTATTTATTTTTTCATGAGAGACACAGAGAAAGAGAGAGAGAGGCAGAGACACAAGCAGAGGGAGAAGCAGGCTCCATGTAGGGAGCCCGACGTGGGACTCCATCCTGGGACTCTGAGATCACGCCCTGAGCTGAAGGCAGCGGCAAACCGCTGAGTCACGGGGGCTGCCCTCAGTATGTCTTGATCTTTTATTACTTATTTTTAATCACTTCCTTACTTTCTGGTATCAAAAGTTGTTCCAGGATCATCTTATGTTTTCCCTGCTAAGCCCTGGAATAAGACAATTTTCCTTTTATTAAGCAATGATATTTGGAAACCAAGTTCATTGCTTTCTCCTGGTACCTCTTACTGGATTGAAGTGAGAAATACATGTACTTACCACAGGTCATTCCCGTGTGGCATTTCCTCTAAGACCTACAATTAAGCATAGGAAAGAATCATGTTTTTCTGACCTACCGCTAACAGAACATACAGTCTTCTCACTCTGCAGACCCAGGTCCAGACTTTCACTTTGGAATTTCTCAGTTGGGAGACAAACACCAAAATACTATGTTTTCCACACTTTAATAGGCAAACATTTGATTCTCTAGCAGTGGCTAAGTCATTCCATTCAGTAGCCTTGGGGTGGGGGAGAATTATTTCTTCCCCATCCAAGGAGTATGTGTGTGTGTGGGGGGGGGGGGAAGTATAGGTTAAATGCCATTGTTTTTAGATAACTTAACCTAAAGAAATTCTTTCTTTTATTAGATTTCTTTAACTTCTTACATATCCCTAACTTAGTAATAAGCCAACAAATGCAAAAATATTTCTTGACTGCTTACTTTGCAAGTCCTGCATAGAGGATTTAGCAAGCTACCTCAAAATGGAGAGTAAGTAACATTAATGGTTCTGTTTTGCTTTTGGCCCTGACCTAAAATTGAAGCAGATGAAGTTCCCTTTCAACATTCTGTTATATTTTGTATCTAAATTTTATTTTCTACAACATTAACTAATTTATATTCTCAACAATCTGACTAGACTTTTTCTATAAAGGAATTTAGTTGCCAATAGATTTGCTACTTAACCAAAGATTTCAGAGAAAAATCAATTATTTTTATAAAACTGTATTGAGTATAAACTTACTAAGTTCATTCACATTCGTGTTTGGAACGGGTGAGATTTTACATTGAATCATATATTCCATGATCATTTTAAAATAAGTAAACATATTTATAATATTTGTAATGGATTGTTAAAGTAAGTCCCATCTTGTTTGGCAAGTTAATTTCTACATTTTAGTGGTAACAACAAAGGAACGTTTTTCTCTTTTATCCTAAATGGTTGTGTATTTTGAGTCGGAGACTCACATTCAGCTTATCTCTGATTCTCAAAATAGGTCACAATAGGCATTAAGAGTTCTGAAGAGCTCTCTGAAACTACTGAAATTAATTGTATACAAAAGTTTGTGCATAAGTTTACAAATTGTTGTCCTACAATTTAATCTTATAAAGACAGTATCTTAAAACAAGGCAATTAGAAAAATAACATGTATTTCAGTCAAAGGAAATCGTGGTAAACAACAACAAGAAACTTCACTAATTGTGTATCAAAATAATTGTGTTTATGTGTTTATAATGACATTGTACAAAGAATTTTACTTGACTTATAGAAATACATTGAGTAAAATAAGATTAAAAAAAGGACTTTCAGCCCTTTAAAATTGAAAAATGAAACATACTATCAGTATTTTCCCCTTCTCCTGTAAAAAAATCTCAAGAAGGCAATAGTAAGAAGAAAGTTAACACAAATTTCTTTTTCAATAAAACGAGTTGACAAGTTAAATCCCAGACTCAAAAATAGTTGGAAAGTGTCCCATAATCGGTGAAGACTCAATAGCAGGACTGTAATCAATAAGGGCTGTAATCAATAGTCTATCCAAGTATGATACAAAACTTAGAATATATAAAATAAAAGATTGACAAATTTAAGTGCATAAAACAACAACAATAATAAAATGTCTTTCAGTAAACACCCTGAAGAGAAATGACCAACTAGAAGAAATATTTTTAATCCATTACATTCAGTGGTCTAGTTTTCTTAATATAAAAAGAAATTTAAAAAATTAGTAAGGAAAGGATCGTCAATCCAATAAGAAAAAGGGCCAGTGATATAAAAAGACAACAGAAAATATAAATGAATCTTAATCATAAAAAGATGCCCAATTTTACTCACAATAAGACAGTAGTATCACTATGACATTGTTCTTTACCAATCATATTGGCACATGCAAAAAAAAAATAGCATGCTGGTGGGAATATAAATTTATAAATTTATAATACTTATATAAATTTTTTGGAAAATCCTTCAAAATTTCAAATATTTATATTGTGAAAAAATATACTTAAAAGTCTGTTCATTAAGTAATGTTCGAAATGGTGGAAGATTGAAAACAATCCTAATCTTATTAGTACAAGTTGAGTTAAATAAGGTAGTTGTTTTTTATATCAAAGAATATAATAATAAGTAGCTATAATAAGAATGTAGAAGATCTGTATGTAGTGATGTGGAACTATGTCATATATATATATATATATATATATATATATATATATATATATATATATGTAGTTAAAAGAAAATAGCAAAGGATAAAATCATGTGTATGACTTGCTCCTTTTCTGCCAAAAAGAAAAAAGAGAGAGAAAGAAAACAGTATATGTACATGTTTATACATTCTTTAAAGATCTCTTGAAGAATTAAAAAAAAAAACAACTGATTTGGCAAGAGTAGGAGGTTGGTAAGTAGCTGAAAGAGGAGTAAGGACAACTTTTCATATGTACATTTTTATTTCTTTAGAATTTTGGACCATTCAAAATTGTACTGTATTTATATTTGTACTGTATATTCAAATACATAAAATTAAAGGTAAAATCAAACAACAATGACAATATGTACACTTATTATCTTATTTTTTTATGGAAGAACATATGGATATATTTATTTTTAGATTAAGGATAGCTGTGGAGTCTTTATTAACAAATGATGATATTATTTGTGTTTGTCTTTTAAGAAAAATAATTCCAGTTGCTATTCACCTGCTAGAAAAAGAATTAAATGCTTAAATGCAAACAGAGTAAAAAATATGATTCCATCTTCAGTTTACTTTAATATAATTATACTCCCTGACTCACTTATCAAATTATTCCTTTCTGCAGAAGCTATTTCTTTATTGTCATGGACTAATAACACATATCACTAGATCATCCAGATTTTTGCTTGACATATAAAAAGCCATATATATTTAATGTATGAAACTCAATGAGTCTGAAGATAAATATATACCCATGAAACCATCGCAACCATAAAAACCATAGACATATCCATCACCTCAAAAAACTTACTTCTTTGGGGTGGCTCACGGTCATGAGTTCAAGTCCTGTGTTGGGCTCCACTTTGGGCATGGAGCCTACTTAAAAAAAAAAAAGGTTTCCTCTCACTTCCATTATTATTATTAATTATTATTATTATTATTATTTATTGTAGTGGTGGTGGTGGTGGTGGTGATGATGATGGGGGTGGTAAGGACACAATATAGATCTACTCTCTTAGAAAAAATTAAATATACAATACAGTATTATTAACTGTAGGTATTATGCTGCATAGTAAGTCTCCAGAACTTAATTATCTTGCATAACTGAAATTTTGTATCTTTTGGCCAATGTCTTCTAATTTCTCCTTGCCCCCAGACACTGGCAACTATCTTCCTATTCTCTACTTCTATGAGTGTGACTGTTTTAGATTCTGCACGTAAATGAGATCATGCAATATTTATCTTTCTGTTTTTGGCTTATTTCACTTGGCATAATGTCCAGGTCTATCCAGGTGGTTGCAAATGGCAGGATTACTTTCTTTTTGAAAGTTGAATAATATTCCATTGTATGTATATACCATTTTCCTTATCTACTCATTTGTTAATGGACATTTAAGTTGTTTACATATCTTGGCTATTGTGAATGAACATGTGGATTTAGATATCTTTTCAAGATCCTGGCTTCAGTATGTACCCAGAAGTGGGAGTATGGGGTGTCTGGGTGTCTCAGTTGATTAAGTATATAACTCTTGGTTTTGGCTCAGGTCGAGATCTCAGGGTTGTGAGATTGAGCCCAGCACTGGGGTCCATGCTCATCTCAGAGTCTGCTTGAGATTCTCTGCCTCTCTCCCTCTGCTTTTCCCGTGCTCTTGCATGCATATATGCTGTCTCTCCCTCTCTGTCAAATAAATAGATAAATCAAATCTTTTTTAAAAAGAGTGAAAGTGCATATGGTAGTAATGTTTTTAGTTTTCTGAGGAGTTTCCATACTGTTTTCCATAATGACTGCACCAATGAACATTTCCAACAGTGTACTAGGTAGGGTTCCCTTTTCTCCACATCCTCTTCACAACTCATCTTTTTTTTTTTTTCTAATTATTAATGATAGGCCTCACTTTCAGATCTAAGCTTGCTGGTGACAAGTGCAAAAATGGGTACAAAATTAATGTCTAACTTTGTTTTACCCACAACAACAAAGATCTCTTTTTGCACTATAAAGAATGGTTCCTAGAGCAGATATCTTCAATTGCCCATTTGACTGTGGAAATCTCTAATTTCACTCTGGAATATTTGATTTTAAACAATATAGCTTCCTGATGGACCTTCTAGGATGAAGTTCTAGCAAAATACACATACATATAAAGAAGTGGATATTTTTGCTACATACAGTTGTTGATTGTAAGTCAAACACATTCAGGAAGATGTCTTCCAAAATTTCTGCATTGAGTTCTAGAGCAATTCATCCTTAGCTACTGTTTCTGAAGTAGTTAGATGGCAGAAATAGTATCTATTGAGGCTAAATCTTGTCTTAAATGTAGAAAAGACCAGTCATCTCTTTATCCTCTATAGTAAGAGGATACACATCTGGTATTTCAAAAAGAGTTTGACAGAGTTAAGAGTTTAATTTGAATAGGAGAATCAAAACTTATCTCTGCTTTACATAGCTTTAAATTATAATCTGATCAGTAAGTGGTTATTATCTACATTTATTCTTTGTGGCATTAAGACATATATGCTGTTTAACTGTAAGTCTAGAACTTGATCTATCCCTTCTTCTTCTTTGGAGTTAAGGAAAGGAAATGATGCCAATGGCGATGATGATAGTAACAAGACAACAGTGGCTGGCATTTAATGAGCACATATTTTATTCTGGGTGCTGCAATAAGTGTACTACGTCCATAATGTTATTCATGCCTCACAAAGACCTGTAAAGTAAGTACTATTACTATGCCTATTCTACAGAAAGGGAAGCATGGATTTTAGAGGTAACATTCAAAGTCACATGGCTACTGCATGGCAGACCTGGATAGTGTAATACACAGAATTGTGAATTTGGTGAGTTTAGAACAAATCCTGTTCCATGAAGGGTCCTCTGAATTCTAATTTTATTCATCTTGAAATGTGTAAATATTTCTACCTAAATCCATTCACAGGTAAATACTCTTTGCCTCCCTTTCAGGGTATCTTTCTTCAGCAAATACTTTAAATATTTCTCCCAATTTAGTTTCATTATAAATTTTCTTCACCAGCTAAGATACATTGAGGTGCAATCATAAAATTTCAGAATTAATTTTTTTGCCAGTGGAATTCCCATCATTTATTGTATTTGATCTGTCCTTTGCATTTGCAGAGATACATTTCAGTGTCTTCCTGTTTGTAAGCTCTGTAACATTTAGTATAATTCTCGAAAAGTTTTAAAAGTTGGAGAGTTTTTTTAAAATCTCTATTAAATATTTCAATTAAAATTTTTCAACTTATTTTGGACAAACAGTGAATACCATTATAATGCAATACTGTTGTAGGACACTCAGGTTGATTATAGGATAGGATGTCTTCAGACATTTTAAATTAAAGCAATAATAGGGACAGTTTTTGTGTCCCTTAAAATAAAAATGAGGACTTGTGATTGTGGAATCATGCTTCAGGAAGCTCGATTTTCTTGGTTTTATTACCTGGAACACTGATTCCATCTTTTAGGTCCTCTTTCTGGAAACACTTCATATTTTTCTTAAAAACACTAAGAAAGGTCCTATATGGATGGTCTCCAATCTTCCACTGCCTTAATCTGATAATACCATTAGTTTGTGAGACATTCAGTCTAAAATGTTATCAGAGCTATCTACTTCACAAATTGCAAGTTTGGTTTAACAGTGTTCCACATGAGACTTATAGCTTTGCCATTATTAGCTCCTGTTGCATTTATTATTATCTTGAGGAGAAATCTACTGGGAACAATATAAGACCATATGAAAATGTTGCCATTTAGCAGAATTTATTCTGAAAATTCTTAAGTAGCTCAACATGTGCACAGAAAACATTTTCTTAATTATAGCCTACAAAGAAGAGGTGAGTGAATATATCAACAATTTCAGCTTTATTAACCATAAAATATTTAAAAAGATTTCAGCAAAACATTGGTAACTTTAAAATATAAAAATAATAAAATTGTATTAAAATATACTTTTCGGAAAATTTCAAAAACTATTGTATTAGAGACAGATACCACTAAGAAATCCACTTAAAAATGTGAATATGTACTAAGAATATTTATTTTGCTTGTTTTCTTTTAATGTGAAGAAAGCAAATATAAAGTTTTGCAATTTCTTAGTTATACAGATATTTGACTTTTAATCTTAGAAAAAATATTATACACTTCTGAGAACGATGTAAAAAAATTATTTCCACTCTCAAAAATGTCCTTAGTTGGACAACAAATAACATGATCGTTCTTCTTAAATCATTTCTTTTAGACGTAACCTGCTCTGTCAGTAGGTGGCAGTCCTGACAACATCTAAGGGAGAGTCACACTTCTGAGGAAAACCAAGTTAAGCGTAGGGAGAGAGAGAGAGCACACACTTGTGAATGAGAGAAGGATAGAGAGAAAGAGAGGGAAGGGGTTTATAATGGGATTATGGAGAGAACTGTGGCTAATTTCTAGCCATTCCATCCACCCATCATTCATACAGAGCTGAAATTAAGCTGTTTCATGTAGACATTTAAAAAATTAGCATAGAAATGTGAAATACCGTTATATTTTTTTTCCTGTCAGTTGCACTTGTCCTATTTTTCTTCTGCAGGTTGTGTGAAGTTAGGCTGAAGCTATGAGTGGAAAAGAAAATATGGTGATTTCATTTTACCAATATGCTAAGGTTGTAGAAGAATAATGATAAATGATTAAAAAGAATTATAAACCCATAGACTGGAACTCAAAATTGTACTTGCTTAGGATAGAACTGAAGACCCTCAACTTGATGTAGTAGAAAAATATTCAGTTATTTCTAGAATTAGGGTGAAAATTAAATTCTAGGCAGAATTTCAAATAATGTGCATATATTTATGATTTTCAGCCATCAGTGGAATGTAATTAGCTCTGAATATTTTTGTACTTATATATTAGGCATCTCAAATATGTTGTTTATGTATTTTATTGACAGGTTGCAGAAAGGATTATTTTGAACTTTAACAGAAACTGAACAGAGGGTCTTTTGGAAGGTGGATGAGAGCAAGTAAGTTGGGTGAAGCTCTGTCCTGTATTTACCTTTCTCTATCCTGTTACTGTCTTACCTTCTGTGGTCAGGAGAGATGAATATGTTTCCAGAATACTCCTTTACTTACCAAAAGTACTAAGGCAAATTCAAGGACTGAACACAATAAAATATATTTGGAGAGGGAAATCACAAGTATTTAGCCATTTAAAAATGGCTAGTGAAGCATAGAAAACAATCTTCCAGGGCAAAATGCTGGTTGTTTGTAATTTGTAATTTTTAGAGGAAGTCGGAGAAACAAGGAGTTTTTAAAATCAAAAGGGCAAACTGATCAGATATGAAAGATCTGGAGATAATAGCCTGTCAGAAACCTTAGTCTAAGGCCAGGAAGAAATCAAAATTATGGATTGAACGAAGCTAAGAAAAACCCCACCCAGAGCAATACCTTTGAGATGAAGTTAGTTAAAAGGAAGTTGACTTGAAACTCAGATTTGAAGATACTCTCCTTCTATGATCTAAGTATCTGGAGTAGGGAACTGCCTTGCTAAAAATGTCCAAACTCCAGTTTGCAAGTCAAGGGCCCTTTGTGAGATGTCTCAGCCTGTTTGTTTCCTACTTGTTCCCAATAAGCAGACACTCTGGACTGCTTGATGTCAGGCATGTGTCCGGGCCTTTCCACCTCCATAATAACTATCTGGGTTCTCATATTCCTACTTCCCTAAAACTACCCACATCACCACTTTGAAGATACACACACTCCTCCTGTTTGATCAAACGCATTAGTCTTGCCATATTGATTCCCTCAGCCAGAAGTACTCTTGCCTCTTTTCTGAGTCCAAATTTTACTACTGTATATTGCATTCATCTCTTAGGGCATTCTATTTTGATTGGAACTGTTGATGCCTACCTTTTCTAGGCTGTAAACCCTTGCAAATAGCATGCATTTTATTATGCACAGGAAGAGCCAACACTGCCAATAAATATTTATAAACTAATTATTATATACATAATTATTAAATTATTGTAATTATAAAAATAATGGCTAATTAATTAATTGACATGGTTTTCATACTTTTCCAAGCAGATCACTGGGTCTTGGGGTCACAAATCTAAAAAAGATACTGAGGACTGGAATGCAAATTATAGTGGAGAAGGAATTACTTAATAGTTTAAACTTGTTTATGTAATGTTACAGGAGACTCTGGGTTTACTTCGACTGTATCTGGTTTTACCATGTAGTAAACTTGAAATGGTTATCTGTCCACTAGATTACAATAGAAGGTTAAAAAAGAAAAAAAAGCAGGGTATTTTTTTCTATGATTGGGAAAACCATGGTCAATGATGGAAATATCGCCTCCCTTACTGGAGTGAGGAGGATATAGGTTATGCTATAGAAGAGGCCCTCCTATTTTTAGGTTTTTCTTGGGGAGCTTATACCATTTTGTCACTTGTGACACTGGTGAAAGCATCTAGCAAAATGCCTATATATAATAGATACTCAATAAAAAAATTGTTTACCTTGTTGCATTACCAAATGCCTCTGAAAAGATTTTCTATTTATAATCATGAGTTATGAAATTAAGTGTTTAGGTCTTTGCAAACCATCAACTGTGAAACAGATGGAGCTTAATAAGGAGTATAAATGATGCTTATTTCCTCGTGCATAACAGATAACTCAGCTTATTTTTTATAACTAGAATAAGTAGAAAGTCAGGTTGAAAAACAATTAGGAACTTTGATTTCTTTTAAAATTGGAATTCCTCTGTAAATATTACTATAGTAAGATTATTAAGAACATTGTAATCAGGGCTCAGAAGTAGTTTTCTTTAAATATAAGAAAATGCATTTAAGTATCCATTTTAATATTTTTTCTAGCATTTGAACAGTGGTTTAGTAAAGTCTTTAAATTGAATTGGCATCTTTAAACTATATACCAAAAATTAGGATTTGCCAGCACAGACCATTATTTTTATGGTTCCCTGATGCAGTGCATATGGAAACTATTTAAATATCCTTTAAATCTTTTAGTGAGGTCTACTTATATGGAAGTATCAAAGAAGTTGTAGCATTGTAAATACAAAAATAAAATGAAATAAATTCTAGATACTCTTTGGGTGTAGAATGATTTCATAGCATTTCCCATTTTGGACAGTAGATGTCACCAAAAAGTTAAAGATGCCTGAGTAACAGCCACTCTTAGTACACCGACTAAGTACAAATTATTAGTACAAATTATTATTTGATCTAGTTGTGAAAAAACTGTTAGAGGAAGAAAACCTTCTTTGTCATAAACCTTACCCCCCTTTTGCCTTTATCTATTAAATGCAATGTTTCCTACTATTGAACATATTTAAAGCCTACGAAAGGACAATGTGTTTTATTTCTTTTTCCTTAAAGGACAATGTATTTTATTTCTTTTTATTATTCTACCCTTTTCTGTCACATCTTGAATTTCCATTTATAATGTTTATATCTGGTCTGCAGAGTCTAAGAATAGAAAATTAACTAGTAATTCTATAAACCTCTGAGATTCTCAGGTGAAGGATATTAAATGAAATGTATGCCTAATTGCAATATGTGCCAAATTATTATATTTTTCTTTTAAGCAGGGGCAGAGGACTCTCCATATACTATCAATAATGACAGCATCATCATATTTGAATATTACTGCCTAATAGTCAATTAAGGGTTGCCAGAGCTGCCTCTCTCAGTTGGAGGCAGAGAAAGAGGGTGAGGGCCTCACAACTGCTTTCTCAGCTTAGCAAAGGCTGACCAATTCCAACCTTGCACTAATGGTTTGATCCCAAGACAACTGCAAAATATCTCAGCCCTTTGGGCTAAGCAAAGAAAAGCAGGGGCAAGGCTAGCCCACCTCCTCAACCTTAGCAACCACTTTGTTTTGAGGAAATCATACTTAGCAGCCACAGCCAGAGGAAAAATTGAGCTATCAATGAATTAGGTGTCCCTGAATGATTCCTCTGATGGACCTATTCACAAGGCTTTTTAATCAATCAACCAATCAATCAATCAGTCATCAGTCAGTTAATTTACAGAGGGTAGGGAGGGGCAGAAGGAGAGGGAGAGAATCCTAAGCAGGCTCCATGCAGAGCTCGATCTAATGACCCACGACTCATGACCTGAGCCGAAATCGCAGGCTCAACTGATGGAGCCACCCAGGTGCCCCCAGACCTCTTAGATCACAGTCATTTTCCCACTAGTTCTGAGTCCTAAAACTCTAAAATAAGTGTCAAATGTGTTAGCTCCAGTGTCCCTGGAACCAGGAAGATAACAAAAATATGAGAATTGGTCCAAACTGGTTGCTCTACCATAAGACATTCCAGTTCAAACTTTGGCCAGTGCTTTGGCCACCCAAACATAAATCTATAAACCAGGCTTTGAGTATTTGGCCCTTGCCCTAATATTTGGTTTGGATATTTATGTATAATATTTAGACAAATCATTAACTTAGGACTTTATGAAAACCACCAAAGGATCTATGCAGGCTGTTTGAGCTTGCATTCTAATGAATTCATACAGCAATTTGCACATATAATCACACAGAAAAAATTATAAAAGTTATTATATAGGATAAAATTATTGAGGTAAAATTATAGAGGATATGGAGAAAAGTTCTGATATCAGTTTCAATTTCTCCTAAGTACTTTGAGATGATTTCTGATTCGAACAGTTCTGTCTTTATTGTCTTTTTTTGCTATCCTTGACCTGCACTAGACCTCAGCCTTTGTTCTTGTATCCTAATATTGTCCATTAGCTCAGTAAACCATTCTGTCAACACCCATGTGCACCAAATATTTTATTCAATATAATTTTGAAGTACATACATAATGGAAACATACTGTTTTGGAAATAAACAATGCAATGCAAGTTTAGTTAGAAGAGCTTATATTTAACTTGAAATTACTGAATCCAAAAGAAACCCAAGCAATCTTTACTAGTTTTCTCCCCAAATAAGCTACAACAAACTATGAATAAAAACTAGGTATAGAATTAGCAAATTTCTATTTCTGATGATTTTTTCTGTTTCCACATATCTTTTTATTTTCTACAGCTATGCAGTTTTTTGACAGCTGTTTTCACTTAATATTTATCATATGTTGCTAAGAATTCTCATACATATTTTAATTATTGCCCAATACTCTTCTATCAAGTTAATAGGCCAAAATTTAATCATTTTGTAGTGCTGAGTTTCTGGGTGGCTCAGTTGGTTAAGCATCTGCCTTTGGCTCAGGTCATGATCCTGGGGTCCTGGGATCGAGCCCCAATACAGGGCTCCCTGCTTGGGGTGGCACCTGCTTCTCCCTGTGCCCCTCTCCCTGCTGTGCTCTTGCTCATTCTCTCTCAAATAAATAAAATCTTTTTAAAAAATCATTTCATATTGCTAAATATTTAGGATTTTTTTTTTGGTCTGGAATAAATAATTCTGCTATGAGTATAGATATTCTTTCTTTTAGATAATCCTTAGGAATATTCCCTGGAGTGAGATTATTGCATCAAAGGATACTAACATTTATATAGTTTTTGGAACACAGAAAAATGATTTCTAGAATGTTTATCAATTTATGTATATACGTCACCAACATCAGTAATTACTTTATTTTTCATTTTGCACACTTATTAGATGTAACATGTTTTCAAATTTTTAATGTCCAATTTAAATTTTTCCATTTATTTGCTTACTTATATTTCCTCATATGTGCTCAGTTTTTTTTTCTTTTTGATATTATGTCTTTTCCTGAAATTATTTCATTAGCTTTTTCCTCTTTATTTTAGTTATGAAATATTTTATTATAAGGAAAGGATCATTAATAAGTAGAAGAATCCATCTTTTCCTTTGTGGTACCTTTTCTCTCCGCCTTATCAAGATTGTAAATGAGACAACTTTCCTCCAAGGTCTTTGTTAATTAGTTTATATAATTCTTCCTGGCAGCCAAGCTGTGGGTAACGTCCCTATTTAGTTATTAATCTACTGGCATTGCAGGGAAGGCATGTGATAAAAATTATCTTCAATAATTCTCATTAACTTTGAAACACTTGCTACAAATAAACTCTTATTTATTGTCTTAACTAATTTTGTTGGAAGTAACTAAAAATAAAAACTTGCTAATAATTGTAAGTATAGCAAAATTCAACACAGTGTGCTCAGCTCTGTGAATTTTAGACAATATTTTTTCCTTCAACTTATTTTGATATACAACTCCAAATATTAAGGAACCAATTTTTTTCAAGTGTTTTTGCCCCCAACGTAACAAGTCTAACCATTGCTCTACAGAACACATTGCTTGTCTTAACCAAAACCAGCTAATTTCCAGTAGTAGTTTCTTTTTTAAAGATTTTATTCATTTATTTATGAGAGACACAGAGAGAGAGAGAGACAGAGAGACAGAGACACAGGCAGAGGGAGAAGCAGGCTCCATGCAGGGAGCCTGAGTGGGACTCGATCCTGGGACTCCAGGACCACGCCCTGGGCTGAAGGCGGCGCTAAACCACTGAGCCATCTGGGCTGCCCTCCAGTAATAGTTTCTAATTGGATATTTAAAAGGTTAACATTTGCTTTCAAGTTGATTTGCTCTTTCTTCAAAAGACTGCTTGACACCACATGACTTGTGAATTTTTTTGTTTGTATAGACGCTGCGTCTGGCCTTAGAATATTGCAGTTTATACATCAAAGAAGTCTTATTCTTCCCTTATGTAAGAATTTGAGAAAGATGAAATGCTATCATCGGCTTCATAAATATGGAACATATCTGCTACCCCACTTAGAAGCCACAAAATATTTTATGCAGAAAGAGATTTACTACAATTTGCTGAGTGTTCACAACCCTCCGGACAACAATATTAATCTCTCGGGCTTTGAGTACTCACTCAAGTAGACTAAAATAGACTGAGCATTTGCCTTTTTCATACATTTCAGTTGTTATTTTCTTCCTTTTGTTCTTTCTCCGTAATATCTAGTGATCTCCAAATCGAGAGATAAGAGAACATGAGCGGGTGCATGGAAGAGACGTTTCTTAAAGCTCGCTACAAATCAACAGGACAGAAAGCACAGCACAGATTCGTGGAAAGGCATGACAGAGTCATTGCCTTGCTCCTTAGAGCCTCCGCCCACTACCTATTAGGGCCACTGCTGGTTTCACCTTAGGCCCGCCCTGATTTATTCTAAGCCCAATACCCCATGGACTGGTGTTTATTGTCATGGTCATTATAAGCCATTATTATTTGTTCCTAGAGTGCAAATGAACCTTTTTCCTTTTAATTTTTCTCTGGAAAAGTCCCCCAAGGGAATGATAACTTGCAAAAAAAAAAAGTCACTTTTTTTTTTTTTAATTTGTTTGTTTTTTTGGCCTAATGAGTTTAAGTTTAATTTGGGGCTTTGTAAGGGAAAGGCTAAAGGGACTGAGACTTACAGTGGTTAATTCTAGCTGACCATATCAAGGACATTTTATACTCATAGACGATAGAATCTCTTGAGTATTTTGAGGGTCTTCTACTCAAGCCATGCTAGTCTTGGGAGACTGCTGTGAGAGAAGAGAAAGATCTAGCAAGGAAAACAAGGTATCAGTCTGTGGGAAAGTCTAGAAACAGGGAGTAGTATGGCAGAAATGAAATGGAGAAGTTCCAAGTGTTTGGGCAGCAATTTCAACATGTAGTACTCAGGAAATCCTTGTAAAAATGCATTCCTTTGTAAGGCTCCTGTGAGATTTGTTTCTTTGGTATTGTAGTGAAATTGTTAGTGAAGTGAAAATATTAAAAAAAAAAGAAAATATTAAAAAACAAGATGATCCACAGCTTAGTAGAAATACTGAACCTCCTAAAACATCATGGAGAGAAAGAGTACGGGGTTAAGGATAACACGACAGATGTTTCATGCTGGTAATTTTGTTTGATGATGAAATTGCCTTTTGTTTTGTGAGTGAGACCTTCATCTGCCAAACTGTTGATTCTTACAAAATGGCAGCATTCCAATATTATCCTTCAAAAACTGAAATCCTTCTCTTTTCCATGAGGAAGTCCTCTCTTAAAATCTGGAATTCATATTAAAGTAGCAGTCAGTTATGTCTGCACAATTCTTGGTAGTCCTCTGATTAAATATGCTGGGTACATTGGAATGATGATGCCGTTTAGGTTTTATTAGGAAATTCAAGGAGATGCTGGAACACTTTGTCTCTTTAGCAGTTATGTGTTTGATCTCTCGTGACTATGACTAATAATATGTTCTTAATTTAGAGCATCTTTTTCTAGGAAAATGGTTTAGGAAATATATAGCCAGAATATGTGATTGTTTTTTGGCTGTTCTTCCCATTGCAGTGTTTTAGGATTATCACTAATCTATGCCTGTGACTCAACAGTGTGTTCTTCAGGCAATTGAACATAATAAAATCTGGACACATTCTTCATACTTAAAAAGGATCTTCTCTTCCTTTCACGTGAAAATCTCTTCATTTCTCCTTGGCTTTGTTAGCCTTTGAAATTAGCACCCAGTCCCTAATTATAACAGGGCTATGTTTCTGTTCTGCCTATTACTACGATCTGAATCTCTTCTACACTCCTTCTCGTACATCATTAAAGTGCATTCCCAAATCTACCTTCAAATAAACACTTTATACCTCTTTTTAAAATCTTTCTTCCATATTTCCTATTTGTAGAATAAAAACGAAGTCTTTATCTATCTTTGGATTTCTGCTGATTTCTGCTGATCTTGAAAGACCCAGCCCATGTATAATTTGTATGGTCTTGTTTTGTATGGTCTTGTATGACCATTCCAGTCATAAGTGGTTAAATTCTTTTCACTAGATATATTTTGAACACATACTCTATATGAGGCATTAGACTGGGCTCTGATAGAAGGTTTTTCATGGAGATGTCAGTTAGGAGATGCCTTCAAGGATGAATAGAATGTGACAGGCAGATTTTTCTGAAAAGTTTTGTGGGTGGAGGTAGCAGAGGAAAGTCACATCATTAAGAAAGTCTGTAGCCTGTTATGTTAGAATAGTCAATAAACCAGACAAACAAGGGTACAGGATTTATGAAAGGGAATAATGAGTAAGAATGCTGAGATGTTAGGTTTAGGCTAGGTCCTGGAGAGTGATACATACACATACACACGGATATGCATATATATACTTTTTAAAGCAATCTCAAATTTACAAATTTACAAAAAGTTGCAAGTTTAGCACTGAGAACTTTTATTTCCTTCAACCTTTTGAGACTAAATTGTTCATCTGATGTCTCATTGCCCTGCACACTGTAGTATGCATTTCATATAATCAAAGACATTCTCCTACATAACCATCCCTTATCCAAATGTGAAACACCCATCCAAATATGAAAATGAACACAACTATTTATCTCATCCTTATATCTCCTTCAGGTGTATCCATTTTTTTCTCCTATGAAGCACAAGGACCCTGTTTAAAATAATATATTTTGGTTTTTTTCTGGATGTTTCAAATGCCCACATAGTCCCTTTAGGGGTCTATGTGCAGTGCTTTAGGAAAGATGTATTTAGCTTGGCCCTGAGAACCTTACTTTGGTCTCACACCACTCCAGCATTGTGTTCCTAGTATATCACATTTTCTCTGTAAAATCAATTTCTTTTTTTTTTTGTAGAAATTCTCTCCTGATAACTTTTATAGGAAACCATGTAGTTTTGATTAGATGATAAAGCGAGGACCTTTCTGAGTGGTATCTCTGCCCCAAAGCCAGTGATGAAACCTTTCTCTGGAGGCTGTGCAGGTGGGCTCTTGGTTAGCTCCACTAGTCCTCCAGATGAGTCCATGTGTCTGAAACTCCATGATGACAGCACAGAAGATCCTCTGCCCAACATTTCAATCGTCGGGACCCAAGGTTTGAAATTTTAAGCTGCCTGATTTATCATTCCTATTTTACCAGAATTGTGGAATAAATATATAATCATGAAATTATGGTAGAGAAAAGACTATAAAAGAATGTTCTTTATTACCTTCACTTCTCCACTCCAGGGTTGCCACAGGCTTACGCATGATTTAATATCAGTTTTGATCTTAACTGGTCTGTGTTCTACGAACAAGAAGGTGCTCACCTGACAGCACAGAACAGAGGTGAGCCTCTTTCAACTATGATCTCTAGTCGAGTCTCACCAGGGCCTTTGTCAGGAACACGTCATTCTGTGTCTTTTGGTGGGACTTTAGATCATTCAGATTTCTATTTCATTAGGAAAATGTTCTCATCATGCTAGTAATAAATCTTTAGGCCAGAAAATGATTTTTATTTCATTTTCAAGGCAAATTTCTTGGAAAATTAAAATAATGCTCAACATTATTTAAAATTTTGACTATCTTAAAACATTCAATGATGGATTGTACTGAGCTAAATAAATTTCAAAGCTGTGTCTTTATGCTGTATTACACTTGCTATGACATTTCTATTATATTATTTTTCATGATCATATATTTCCTTACTTTCATCTGACTCTAGTGGAAAATGTATGTGGAAGCATCAACAGATTTCATAGTGGAATTTTGTTAGATTCTGTGGCTGTCTCTTCTCAATGCCTCATTAGCGAAGAGGTGGCCTTTTTGAAGCTGACTGACAAGCGTCCTGCTGATCTTATTCCCTGCTGGCATGGTTGGATCTTGACAAGGGCAGGAAGGAAAAGAAAGGAAAGCTATCTGTGATCCAAAGGCCTGAGACTTTGGGGGAAAAATGTTCCCAATGGGACCTTCATGACTGAACTCCACAATTTGTATGTGTGTTAAAATAACATCGGATCCACCTTTCAAAGAAGATCATTATTTTTGAAATACAGATGTGAAACATCAGCTTCTACATATGTTTACAACATGTATAAAGACTAATGCAGGAAAGAATGAGAATATTCCTATTATATCTATTTTGTAAGGAGAAGAGGTGAATCTTTATGAGAATTCTCAAAAAGAAAATTTAAGGGGCAGAATTTTCAGTGTAGTTATGCAATCTGTTCTTTCAGGGTGATGTCCTTCCATCATCACTAACAAGTGTTCCCACCCTTTGACATTTGCTAGTACACTATTTGGTCATAGCAACGGTAAAATATGTTCCTTGTTTTACTTTGTTAAAAGGAAATGCATCATCTATTGTACTAGTTCTGGGTGAAGCTTACAGGTTTATAGGGAATTCCTGATAAGAATGTTAACAACAAACTCCATGGCTACTTAATAGTGAGCTGAGGATTTGATTTGAAAATGCATACCAGATGTTCTCATTAAAGTATTTTGACTTCTTTATTTTTCTATTTATACTAAAAGAGGTAAGTGAGATCTTAGAGTAAAACCCACAAAAGCAGATATCACTATTATTGGAGTTCTAGTTTGATCACTGAATTCTTTTCCTTCACATCACTAAATATAGCAAAAGTATGAGATACCTTATATAGCTTAAAACATGGGTTAACACATCAAAGGATCACCATGTAGGTTATAAATGGAATCTCTTTAAGAGATGAATGAATAGTTCCTCTACGTATTATTTGATGTATTTATAGTTAAACATCTCAGTGTAACAAATTAATCCTTCTCTAAGTCAGAGTTCCCTTTGCTGCCAAGTGAAGATCATAGTAACTGGCACACCTGCTTCAGCGATTTGTACTGATGATCATATGAGAAATGTTTATAGAATTAACTTATAAGTGATGAAGCAATATACATATGAGTGATTCTTATTACTATTATTTAGATTGATACTTAAAGTCTCCTTTTTTCTATAAAAAATAGAAACTGTACAAAACGAATGTTTTTTGTTTTTTTTTTTTAATCTATGAATGAAATTAGTCATAAATTCGCCACAGCCCTTCCCTTTCCTGCTCATGGTCCTGCAAGGATAACCACCAGTACGAATGAGCTGTCGGAGGTGCTGAGAGGTGGAGCAGACAGGTATTGGGACAACCAGGCAGCTGAGGGAGTAGCTCGTTCTTCATCTTTCACATAGCAATTTAAGCTGGTTGTTAAGAAAATATATGGGACATAAAACTTTCTCTTTGAAGAGCTATTTTTTATTCTAGGGGAAGCCAATGTACATTATATTATCCCATTTCCCTCTACTTTCTTCTTTTTAAAGAAAATCTGTCAAAGAAATTTTAAGTAACCTAAATAGATTGTGAAATTTTTCTTTTAAACCTTTAAACCTTCTTCATAGCTTTCTTAACAACTACTTTTAAGATTTTTCTAGTTTTAAAGCTATTCAATGAGAAGGACACCTAAAAAAAATCAGCTTTGGAAGATATGAACATATATCTCTTGCATGGGAAAGAAAAGTTTCCCTGATCCTCTTAGGGTCTCTGGCTGTGTCTGAAAATTAAACTGACAAGGAGAGATTTACAGGAGAAAAGTATTCATGTTGACTTCATGTAAATTTCATATGACATGGAAGCCTTCATAAGAAAGTACGGGCCCAAAAAAACAGTTAACCTTGAGTATTTTTATGCTAGGTTTGATGAAAAGTGGAGAGTCCTGTACAAATTTGACAGGTCAAAGAGTATGAGGTAAGAGTAGCCAATTGGGGGAAACTTAACAGGGCCTGTTTGCTCAGATTTGCCTTGCTGTCCCTGTCTTCTGAAATAAGAATGCTCCTTTCTTCTGGGTATGAGGGGCCCTCTCACCTGAGGGTTTATGACCTGTTTCTGAGAAGAAGGGTGAGGCGAAGGTAGAGTGACATTCTTGCTTTTGTTATTTTCTTACATTTCTTGCACTTAAAATGTTTAGTATTCTAAGGAGCCCTATTTTGGGGTAGCTTGTGCTAAGTCCATCACTCTATTACCAGAAGCAAAGAATTCAAGGATGAAAACGTACCTCTCAATTCAGTCTTTAAGAAAATCAATGACATTATTATCTACTTTACTTCTATCTTTGGAGCATATAGCAGTTCTTTGCTGGCTACTGGAGGAGGGAGATGATGGGAAGCATGGTGGAAATATACAGCCTGCTGTGGCCTCAAGGGCCTTAGTTTTAGTATTTGTAGAGATGAATATGAGCAGTGTAAAACAGAGGACCATAGAAAGTATGTAATGATATATTTAACTGAATTTAACCAAGTGCTAATTAAATTTAATTCAAATTAATTCAAGTGCTACAGGCAATTAGTATTACAACAACTATCTATATAGATTCATTTTGATCGAAATTGTACAATAATTAAAATTTATTTTTACTATCTTTCCTTTCTATCAACATTTTGTGTACTTACTTTTCCTGTTTCTTCCCTACTACCTAACCTTTACTTAGATCTTTTAGTGATCAGAATGAACCATGGGAAGACTTCAGTATGATTGCCAACACTTTGCTCTTGTCTCCTCCTCCTGATGCTACCTTTTTGTCAAAAGAGATTTTTTTTCCCATTTTATAACTACAAATTTGGAAAATAGGAAACTGAAACTTTTACACATTTAATTTAAAAGTGTATAATAAAGTGCTAGTTCTGGATATTTCCAAAACCATTCAGTGAAATATGAAAATGCCACTGCTGAGATTTTATTTTCATTAAACCTGAGTGGAAGTTGCTTATATTGTACTGCCAAATAAAATTGGCCCACTGTGTAATAAAGGCAAGGTAATAATATGGGCAAAATTGCGGGCTTGTAATTCCAATTTTTAAATTAGACAAGGAAAAAATGCCTCCTGCATGTCTAATGAATATATAGCATTATTCTCCATGTTCCATTTGCTTTCTCTTTTATCCAGGTACCTCCAGAGAATTCTTCAGATTCTTGGTTTTCCTTTTTTCCTACTATAAAACAACATGCCCTGTTTCTTGAAGAGACTTTTTGTAGGGTAATTTTAAACCTATTTCTTTCCAATGGGACAGTGAATGCATTGGTGCTTTCTCTATTCAGTTTATCTCTTGTTTACAGGTATATGGGAAATGAGATTATCACCATTTCAATCCTCTCTGTATTGTAGTTTCCTTGACGACCAACAGAAATCCTTTACTGACTTAGTAATGGTGAATGGAAAGGTTGAACTGAACTAGAAGTTGGGAGAAACCAAGCAGTTTCTAGGTCATTCCTGAATTTATTCATTAGGTAGTAAAATGGCTAAACTCTAAATTTTAATATGTTTGTATACAGTATTAATCTCACAATGAAAAAATGCTTTCTGTTATGTATTTTTCAAAATTCTCTTTAATTAATTTACATGATGTTATTTTCTAAATGATAACACTCATGTAACAGTTTCGTAGGACAGTAAAAGAGAGAGACTTCCCTCCTCCACTTATTTGTAATATGTCATTATTTACTTGGGAAGAAAAGATCACAAACCTTCTGAGCTCAGGATTTATCACTCTATAAAGACTTTCCAAAAAATGCATCCTCTAATTTTGGGAAGAGTATGGTTTATATCACAGAATTAGAATCTTGTCAGATACTTTCCTGTTTTCGAATTTTACCATATAGTTGACTGAATTATGTCATAAATGCAGTGATCACTCATAATGCCTTGATCAATAATTATTTCATGTAAAATATATGCCTTAGATTTCTACCATGTTTAAAATTCTGTATTGTTTTTATTGTGTTGTTTAAAGAGTAACAATTTGGTGCTATACAATCTTATTGGTTAATATGAGGTGAATCTGACTAGCATAAAAATGACAAAAAGCCTTATATTTTAGTCATCTTATTTTAGGGATAAAATAATAGTTCCAGTTTCCAAGCTCTATAAGAGCAGGAAGCATATCTGCCTTATTCATATTTGTCTCAAAGGGTTTTTGGTACAGTGCCTGGCATATGAAAAGGGTTAAGAAAATTTTTGCTGAATAAATGAATGGAAGGATCTTTATTCGAAATGTCATAACTAATTTCTATATGTTCTAGAACTGGAAGGCTTTCCCCCTGTATGGACTGAAATAGAGCCAAATGCCATGCAAACACATATATCTTCTAGCAGGAAAAAAAATACTCTAAAGGCTTTTAGATTACAAAGGATTCTGTCTAAAGGACTACTAATCATTGTAACTTGGTAAAGATTATGCTACTTTAGTGTCCAAAATATTAAAGGGATCAATTGCTTGTTTTAAAATGACTAATGTCGATGGAATAATTAAATATAATATTTCAGTGGCTGTCACCAGCTTTTTACATACTATTTTCTTAGGGAATATTGAGTCCATGCACAAAAATATATGTACAGATCTTAATAGCATTTATTTAGAAACATCAGGGCTGATGTTTTAGATTTCTTTCTTCATAAGGCTTAATCAGCATTAATCTCTTCCTTTTAAGTTATTATTTTTGAGTAAAGGATTTAGAAATTAATTAAAATAGATTCATGTTTGAACTACAAGAGCAACATTAGGAAAGTTTTATGGGAAAAATACCATTAAACTTAGCTAAAGGACCTAGCTTTCTGAGGCATTTTACGCTGCTTTTTAATGAATAACCCATTGAGATCTAATTTATACTAGTTCTGCTGTGCTGTAACAAGCAGCCATTATGTCTCTAAAGCATGAAGATAATGAAATAATGCCTATTTGGAGTTGGTTATTACGTGCACAGAGATATTTTTTCTTGTTTAAAGCTAATTAACATGAAAGACAACTTGACCATTTTAAATGAAATGAGAAGGAAATGAGAGTGATATGCCCACAATGAAGCAGACAATGGAAATTTTAGCTATCAAAGAAAAATGGAGACACACAAACAGTTGAAATTATGCTAACTTTGAGAAAAGAAACATCTTTTCAGGGAATTTTTAAACCAAGTAGTGTCAGCTAAAATGATCTATTCTTTACCAAAGTTTAGCCTAATTTTCTATTTATATTATATACTAATGATATTTTATCATTAGTCTGGAAAACTGGCAAGAAACCCATTGAAGATAAGGGAGCACATAAACAGAAGTAATGTTTAGATGTGTAAGAACACTTCTCAGTGTAGCCATTTATATCTGGGTCTTAGAAAAGCCTTAAAGGGTCCTTGGAAATGAGATTGAGAAACAGTCAGAGGAAATTTTATTTTTATGTGTCCTTTATTATGGGGTTGATAGATTCTTCCTAATAAGGAATTGAAAACAAAGCTTTCTCAGCCTCTGAATTCTGAAGCACCTCAGTTTTCATTTAGAGTTAGGAGACTGCTAAAAATGTTTCAGGTTCTTCCATAAAAGGAAGCAAAGACTAAAGGTGAAAATCCTTTGGGATGTCCTAAATTCCTATAGGAGTTGTGACCTCCCATAGTGGTGGACAAAAAAATTACCTGGGGCCAGTGGTAGATCAGACTTCTACCTCAGTCAGTAGGTCTGGCCCAGGAGTCAATATGCAGGTGATTTTCACCCTATTCCTTAAGAACCACTGGCCTAGAAGTGAGACTGAGGAGGTTGGAGTAACTTGGACACTATCCAACACTGATCAAAATTTATACAATTTGTGATGGAAATAAAACTCTCCTCCAAATTCTGTTGCTCCCTCTCCAAGCCTTTCACTGGGCTCCCTGCTCAGTGGGGAGCCTGCTTCTCCCTCTCCTCTGTCCTCCCCCCTGCCCGCCCCTGCTTCCTGCTCATGCTCCGTCTCTTGCTCTCCCAAATAAATAAATAAATAAAATCTTTTTAAAAAGACAGAAAAAGGAAGAAAGGTGATATAGGAAGCCTTCCTGAATTGTCCCCAAAGAGGTGGAGCCACTTTAAATTATATGCATATAGGTATCATCGCATGTCCTTGGTCTTTTCCCTCTAAAGTACACCTAATTCCCAATTTTTAAAAAAAATTACCTGCATATCATGTATCAGATACATGCTTTTGGATAACTTCATCCAACATGCTTTTAAATGTTGACTTGTCTTTTATTTTTTCAATATGGTTTTTATTTTGGAATAGTTTTCAATATTCAAAAAAGGTTCAAGGGGAGCATGGAGAGTTCACAAACCTCTCCCCTACTTTCTCCCACCGTTACCATCTTACACAGCCAGGGTACATTTGTCACAACTAAGAATACTGGTGCATTACTATTAACCTGAACTGCAGGATTTCACTGTTTTTTCCACTGGTGTCTGTTCTGGTCCAGGACCCAATTCAGAATACCATATAGTATTTTGTCATCATGTTTCCTTTAGTCTTCTCCGGTCTTAGACAGTTTCTCAGTCTTTCCTTGTTTTTTTGTGACTTTGATGGTTTTGAGGAATATCAATTAGGTATTTTACAAAATGTCCCTGAAATATAGGTTTGTCTTACGTTTTTCTCATGACTGGACTAGGGTCATGAGTTTTGGGAAAAATGCTACATGATGAAACGCTATTCTCACCATATCATATGAGGGGGTACATGGTATTAACATGATTTATCACCAATGATCTTAATGTTGCAAGCGAGTCACTAAATCCACTCCACATTCAAGGGGAATTGAGCTCCATTTTCTACAAGGGAGAGTATCTACATAAATTATCAGAAATTCTACAGTAAAAGGGAATTGTCTCTTTTTCTTCATTTGTTTCTATCCATGTAGATTCAAAGATACTGATTTTATACTTTGGATTATAATCCAACACTACATTAATTACTTATGTTGTTTAAATTGTTCTAGCTTTGATCATTGTGATCTTTCAGGTTGGCTTCTTTGCTCCTTTAACATGCTCCCTGCTTTTTTTTTTCTTAAAGATTTTATTTATTTATTCATGGAGAGAGAGAGAGAGAGAGAGAGAGAGAGAGGCAGAGACACAGGCAGAAGGAGAAGTAGGCTCCATGCAGGGAGCCTGATGCAGGACTAGATCCTGGGTCTCCAGGATCAGGCCCTGGGCTGAAGGCAGGGGCTAAACCACTGAGTCACCTGGGCTGCCCTCTGCTTTTTTTTCTTCCTTACTTTCTGGCACTGCAAGGTGTCACATGTTCGCCTTCACCTTGTTTTTGCCTGCCCCATTCAGGAAACCAGTTGGTTTTGATTTTTAACCTCATAAAAACAATGAGTAAATGTATTTGGTTTCCTGTAGATAATATCTTGTTCAGTATCATGAATGCTATTGGTGATACTGATGGTCCAGGCCAAGAACAAACCAACATTTTTTAGGTGCATTACATCAGACAAAATGTAATAAAATCTCTTATCTGTCCTGAAGACACTATTAGGAAAGTGATGAAAGAGATGCTTTCAGATGGATTGCACATTTTCCTTTTCACTTCCTGTCATTATGTAGAAATAGTTTGGAGAGGACACTGTGCAGAAGGGCGGTGGTTTTGCTATTTACCACACACACAAGAAGACATGACCTTGTTCTTAGCTTTATTCAGCAACCTAAATTTCCATGGTAAACAACACTGGCCCCAGACTCAAAACAGCTTGCAACTATCTTCAACAAAAATGGAAAGAGAATGATTTATTGCTTTATTCTTTTTCTTCCCCTCATCTGCCGTTATTACTTGATTAACCTGTATTACAACTTCCAGAGCTTCCATTATTACAGCCAACAAATGAGTGAAATTATCCTCTTACATCCAACTTTGTGGTACTCTTATCTTTCTCCCCATGTTGTATCCAAAACAAGTAGACGAGCCTCAGATTCTTCCTACCTCCCGGTACAGCTGGAAATAGAGCCAGTGGCTGACTTCGCCTCCTTTGTCACTTCTCAACATTTGAGAGATGTATGCCAAACAAGTAGTGGCCGAACAACATAGATTTGAGAGGTGAGGGTCCATTTAAAAAGTACCTTCCTGGCACCAGTCACTGAGTCATTCCTGAGGACTCAGCAGCCTCCCCCTTGAACGCCCTTACTTCTCCATGCTATGTGCCTCCCCCCACCCCTTTCCACAGGCCATTTCCACAGGGGAAAAGGAATCTTATGTCAGCTATCCAGATTCTCCACTTTTTCTACCCCTTTGTTGATGCAAAGAAGAGTGATAATCTGCTTCTTGCTGGCACTGAGGATTATATCCATATAAGACTTCAACAGAAGGGTACCTGGGTGTATCAGTGGTTGAGTGGCCACCTTTGGCTCAGGTTGAGATCCCAGGGTTTTGAGATCAAGTCCCACCTCAGGCTCCCTACAGGGAGCCTGCCTCTCCCTCTGCCTACCTATGTCTCTGCCTCTCTCTGTGTGTCTCTCATGAATAAATAAATAAAATCTTTTTTAAAAAAATCAGCAGACAAACGGTAGGAAGACCTTTACTAACTGTCCAAGGGATGGCTAATGACTATGATAAAAAGAAACTAGTGAAGGTGTTTAAGAAGAAATTTGCTTGCAATGGTACTGCAGCTGAGCATCCAGAATATGGAGAAGTCATTCAGCTACAGGGTGACCAGTGCAAGAACATATGCCGGTTTCTCCTAGACATTGGACTGGCTAATGATGATCTGTTGAAGCTCATGGGTTTTAAGTGCTTTTGGCTCATGGAAGCTTAAGTGAGGATTTCCTTGCAATGAGTAGAATTTCCCTTCTGTCCCTTGTCACAAGTTTAAAAACCTCACAGCTTGTATAATGTAACCATTTGGGATCTGCTCTTAACTTGAACTAGTATAACTCTTTGATGCAATAAACTGAAAAGAGCCATGCCTAGATAGATAGATAGATAGATAGATAGATAGATGATAGATAGATAGATGATAGATAGATAGATAGATAGATGATAGATAGATAGATAATAGATAGACAGTACCTTCCTATCATGGTTTTTATCTAAGGAAGATAGGGAGGTATTGCCTCTAATAGATATTAGGAAAAACAAGCAAATGAACAAGTGAGGTAAAAATACCCCCACACAGAATAAAAGGCATTGACAGAAGGAAAATCATTGACAGAATAAAAGGGAACTCACTGACTGGTAGAAAATATTTGCAAGTCATATATCTGATGAGGGGTCAATATCCAAAATATATAAAGAACTTGTAGAACTCAATAGCAAAAAACAATCCAATGAAAAAGTGGGTGGAGGAATTGAATAGACATTTTTCCAAAAGAGACATGCAAATGACAAACGGGGTAGGAGAAAGTGTTCAGCATCACTAATCATCAAGGAACTGTAAATCAAAACCAAAAGGAGATATTACTTCACTTCTGTAGGAATGGCTATCATCAAAAAGAGAAGGGAGAACAAGTGTTGGTGAGGATGTGGAGTAAAGCTAACACTTGTGTGCTGTTGGTGAGAATGTGAATTAGTGCAGCCACTGTGGAAAACAGTATGGGGATTCATTAAAAAATTAAAAATAGAGCTACTGTATGATCGAGCAATCCCACTTCTGGGTATATATCTGAGGGAAGTGAAATCAGTACCTCGAAGTGAAATCTGCACCCCTATGTTTATTGTAGCGTTATTTACAATAGTCAATACATAGAAATAGCTATATATATACACACATATATGTGTATACATGTATATATGTATGTATAACTATATATACACACGTATATATATGTATGTTTATATGTGTATATATATTTAGTTTGTATACTTACATGCAATCAAATATTAAATATTTTATATTTATTTTGTATATTTATAACAATAAAACTTTACTCATCCATAAAAAAGGGAATCCTGCTATTTATGACGCATGAAGTGACCTTGAGGGTGTTATACTAAGTGAAATACGTCAGAGAGAAAAAGATGAATCTAAATATGTGGAATCTAAAAGTAATGAACTTCTAGAAAAAGAGAACAGATTGGTGGTTGCCAGAGATAGAGGAAATGGGTGAAGGTGATAAAAAAAAAGTACAAGTTTCCAGTTATAAAATAAGTAAGTCCTGGGATGTAATGTCCACCATGAGGACTATAGTGAACAATACTGTATCGTATGTTTTAAAGTTGCTAAGAGGGGCATCTGGGGAGCTCAGTTGGTTCCATCTGCTTTCCGCTCAGGTCATGATCCCAGGGTCCTAGGACCAAGCCCTGCTCAGCAGAGAGTCTGCTTCTCCCTCTCCGCCATTCCCTCACTTACGCTCTCTGGCCCTATCTCTCTGTCAAATAAATCAATAAAATCTTAAAAAAAAAAAAAAAAGTTGCTTAAAGAGTAGAACTTAAAACTTCTCATCGCAAGAAAAAAATTATAGTTATGTGAGGTGATGGATTTTAACTAAACTTCTTTTGGTAATCATTTCACAATATATACACATATGTACCATGGTTATGCTGCACACCTTAAACTAATACAATGTTATTCAATTACATCTCAATTAAATTGGAAGAAAACATTCTGACTTTTCCCTAAATTATCTTACAACAAACACCAGACCTTGAAAGAAAACATTTATACTTGAAAAACCACAAAAATTGGTTGGGTGTATTCACATGTGTAGAAAGACATATCACTGTCAAAATATATTCATGAAACTAAGGTTCTGGAGCTGCCTGATATAGAGCTCTTGAAACAGTTTTTAAATCTCAATACACAGTACTTGAGATTGCCAGATACTTTCTCCCTAAAGATTTTGTTTTAATATTCTTTCAGTTATCCTGAATATGTTTTAGATAAAGGCAAAATTAGGTGGTTCGACTAGATTTTAAGGTCCGTTTCAAATTATTGGCAAACACAAACACAAAAACCAGATTGTCATTGCTATGGCACTAGTAGAAGTGGGTTTTAGTTACAGAAACTGACCATGACTGTATGACTTTGTGGTCTCAAATGTCATTATGGAGATGTGTCAGCAAAATGTAAGAACAGGGGCACATGGGTAGTTCAGTTGGTTAAGGGTCTGACTTTTGGTTTTGGTTCAGGTCATGATTTTATGGGTCATGATCTCATAGGTTATGATCTCATGGGGGGGTCATGAGATCTAGCACTCCATCGATCGTCTGCTCCCTCTGCCCCTCTCCCCACTCATGCACAGGTTCACACTCCTTCTCCCTCTCTCTAAAATAAATAATCTTTTTTTTAAAAAGGTAAGAAAAACAATGCACTGATCATTCCTTCAGACAAGTGATTTTCAAACTCATCTGTACATTAGAATCACCTAGGAAACCATGAAAAAAATAATGATGACTGAGTTATAACATCTTCCTGGGTCCAGACATTGACATATTTTAGGGATTCCTAGGTTATTACAATGTGTATCCAATGTCATAGAAGAATAATTGTCAAATTTTAGTGAACATTTAAAATATCTGGATAGTGATAACAATACAGATTCTTGGGACCAACCCTAGTACCCATATTCATTGATCTGGTGTGGCATCCGGTAATCTACATTTTAAAAAGTAAGTCCTCAAATGCTTTGATTCTTTGCATAATACTTTAAACTTAACTGCCATAACTGTTTGTGATACCAGTTGAAGTTGCAGCAAAAGCCAAGCCCTAGATGTTTGCTCTACTGAGAGCTGGACAAAACTCAATAGAAATGTTTGGTGTTCTTTGCAAGCTCCAAGGTCTCCTTATTTCATTATGTATTCCTCATCAGCTAGATAACTCATCTTTTAACATTCAGCTTTTTATTACCTACTCCTGAAATATCCTGGTTCCTGTAAATTCCCTCTTTCTTTGCCCTTGTGTCCCTATACAATTGTCTTACTGTTTTGTGAACCTTAATATTCTTACCTGTCTTCCAAAAAATACAAAATGCTTTGAGATAACCCACTGTGATTTGTTAATTTCTGAGATTCTAGTGCACGCTTCAACTGCTTATCACTGGGTGCCTCTAAAATTCCAAGTCTAATAGACAAAACATTATAAATATAACATAGTGTGAAATATACTATCTCAGTGATAAATGCAATATGCCATGGAAATACAGATATTTTGGTTCATCTGTAAATTTAATTTATTCATGACTTTTTTTTCTTCTCCACAATTAGCATGAATAATTCAGAGAAGGCTATATTCTGTCTAGCTGTGAATAAGAAGTTCACATGCAGTTGACTCAATTTTCCAAGCTATTGGAGAGGAACAAAAGCAGATAATCCAAAAATCACTTACGTTTGTGTGTGAAATACATTCTAGCATTTCCTTTGGAATTAGTATGGCCAATGCTCTAGGAATTCCCAATATTTCATATAAAAGACTCAGGGAACATCTGTAAGACCTGATTCACCAGAAGCCAAAAGAAGGCCCTCCTATATAGTTCTTCCACACACTATCCATATGGTCCTGAGGATTCCTCTGGAAGTAAGAGGAAGCTATTTAATGAAATAAAAAGAAACAAGAAAGAGATTGTCATTTGTGGTGTGCTGTGTGTTTTAATATTGGACACCTGCCCTTCAAATTTAGTGGTCTCCTATTTATTTCCACATATACAAGAAAATTCTGTTTATATATAAGAGCTAATCAAACAAAATAGTTATGGGACCCTTAAGATCATAATGCAAAATAAAAGAATCAAGGGAAATTTCCGAGGGTGATAGAATGGATTTATATTTTCCCTTCATAAATATTTAACTATATAAAGAGAAACATTTTTTTTTTCAGAAAGACTTTTAGGTACTTCTACAAGTTAGATAATTTAACTTTACTCAAATAGGTACTTTTAGTAAAAGAACACTGGAAATTTATAAAATCCAGATTAAAATTGGTTATTGTATTTTCTATTAGAAGCATAAAAATAGGTTTATGATATGTAAATGTGGTGGATTTTTTTACTCTATTTTTCTCTCTCTTTATATGGAAGTGATATATTCCTTAATATTGATACAATTTACAAACCAGTAATTAAAATCTCCTCATTAAATCTTTGACTTTTATTTTGGACTTGATCAGTTGTGTCTCCAGCACTTACTCTACCCCTTCACCATTGGGTAAAACCATGGGGATCTGAGTAGGCAGAAATCAAACAGCAAAATCATATTCTCTTTCTGTGATTGGTTCAGGGAATTGGACCAAAGTTAATCCAGTTTTAGTCCATAGTTAGGATGGTAAGGGCTCTCCTTTTGGACTAGAAGGAGAAGCATACATTATTTCAGTTGCAGTTGGCAACTATCTCGTGACCACAAAAAGAGTCAGTCTTGGGATAAAGGTTCTTGGTGAAATCATTTAGTCATCAAATCAAGCATACCCGAATGAAGCCTGCCCTCCTTTAGACTTTGTAACTCTGTTAACTAATAAACCATCTTTATTGTGTACAACAATTTGAGTTATAATGTCTGTTATTTGTAGCTGAAAAAACTCTTAACAGATATGAGTACTTATAGCTTACATAATTATTTGTCAGATGAGAGAGAAGCAAAGTGGTTATTCTAACATGTGACAGAAAACAATAACAATTTCACAATAAAGTATAAAAGGATTTACATCTGTGGTATCATATGTTTGAATCAGGCCTTAAAAATTGAGGGTAGTTTTTCTTGTATTTTGCATTTCCTCTTGATCATGATAGAATGAGAAAATGTGACACAAAACTACTCTAAGTAGCCTAATGGGAAGTAACTTTCTCATAATTTTCTTATGTTTACTTTACATTCCGTCTCTCATATAACCAGTTTAGAAGGTACCTTTCAGATTATCTAGTCAAATCCTTTCATTTTATAAGTGATGAAACTGAATCTCAATCAAGTTAAGTGAGATGGGCAAGAGCTGAGACAGGTGTTTTTGCCTCTTGACCTCTGATGAGCCTTCTCTCGGCTGCTGTATATGCTATCTACAAAAAAACAAACTAACAAACAAAAATTTAAAAAAGACAAATGACTAGGGGCTCTGAGGTGGCTTGGTTGGTTGAGTATACAACTCTTGATTTCTGCTCAGGTCATGATCTCAGGGTCATGAGATTGAGCCCCATCGGGGTCCATCTCTCTCTCTCTCTCTCTCTCTCTCTCCCTCCCTCCCTCCCTCCCTCAAATAAGTAAATAAATAAAATATGAAAAAAAAAACCCACACATGACTGAGGTAGTTTGCCTTTCTGTTCACAACCAATTGTTTCCTCTCCTGTAAGACGATTATATCTCATTACTGTTACCATTTACCTTTCAGTGCCTCCCAGCACTTTCTATTCTATCAGCAGCCTTGACCATGTGACTTGCTGAAGTAAATGTAAGTAGGTCTGGCAGAGTCATGGGCAAGAAACATTTGTGGTAAGAACTCATTGAAACTTGCAATTGTCACTTCAGCAAAGCTAATCAGAGACAGGTATATCGTGTGTTGTAGAATGAGAAAAGGGCAAAGTCTTCAGTGCTTGTGTGGCTCAGTCAATTAAGTGTCTGCCTTCAGCTCAGGTCATGACCTCAGGGTCTGGGGTTGGAACCCCGCATCAGGCTCCCTGCTCAGCGGGAGTCTGTTTCTCCCTCTCCTTCTGCCCCTCCTTGCTCATGCTCTCTCTCTCAAAGTAAATAAATAAAATCTTTAAGATAAAATTCTTTAAAAAAAAGAAAGAACAAAGTCCTGTACATGTAAAATGCATTCCTTGATTTTCACTGGATGTTTAAAGGGTATAATACTAGTTAGTCCCTCTCTCATGTCACTAACATCTTATAAAATCTGAGTCAACCTATTTCATTATTTTTACTAATTGCAAGGAAGGAGAAGAAATGGCATAACTCATTAAGATACAGATAAATAATACCTATACTAATAAGATATCTTACGTTCATCCTGTGATAGGACATAGTCTACTATATTACATAAGTTTTAATATGTCTCATTCTTGACTGTGAACTTCTAGCAACAAGTACTGTTTCTGCATGCTAAACTCATAAAGATTACAAAGATACAATTATTGACCTCAAAGAGGTCAGAGTTGATTATCTCATTCTTGTTTATGTATTGGGTTATGTAGTAGAGTACTATGGTTTGTGAAAGAAAGAAAGAGAGAGAGAGAAATACATTTGTTTGGAAGAGGCAGGGAGTTTCCAATTGAGTATGGTATATAATCTGATGCCAAAGAATGAATGGGAGTTGTCAAGATAGTCTAAAGGGAAGGGACCAGCATATGCAAAGGTAGTGAGTCATCAAGTATTACTTCATGGCTGAAGTAGCGGACAAATGTGAGGTGACAGGAAGAAGCAGATATGGGCTCAGCCATGACTGTTTATCAAACTGAGGACCTGACGTTTATTCTGTGTATAACAAAATGTTACAGGAGGAATATAATCAAAGCACTGACATGGTCAGAATTTAGTTTTGCAAGAATGAAGAAAAGAAAATCTGGCAACACTCGTAAGAAGACTTTTAAAAGTATCTGTTTTAGTGGGGTAAGAAACTCTAAGATCCTGCATTAAAATCAATGGCTGTGGGATACAAGGGCATTTAAACTTTTTATAAGGTATACTTTGCTGAATTTTGTGAGGACTGAGGTAGAAGTCACTTTCCCTAGGTAAGTATGTATATAGGAAAGTTATATCAAATATCTTAATGGAAGAGGAAAGAGAAAAATTTTAATGATTTATCTGGAGTATAGATAGGACTCAAGACTAGGAGAGAATACCATCTGTATTAATCACTAATTTATTCCAAGTCTCAGTTTCTGCAACTACAAAATGGATATAGTAAAGTATCTTTTTATAAGATTATTTATTTATTTATTTACTTGGGAGAAAGAGAGAGCGTGAGTGTGAGAGACCATGAGTGGGGGAGGGGAGGGGCAGAGGGGGAGGAAGAAGCAGGCTCCCCGCTGAACAGGAACCTAACTTGGAGCTTGATCCCAGGACTCTAGGATCATGACCTGAACCAAAGGCAGATACTCAACTGACTGAGCCACCCACACACTCCTACAGTACCTTTCTTATAGGGTTATGGTGACAATGAAATGAGATAGGACATAAAAATATTTTAATATTGATTCCAATCCATAATAGGGGATTTTTTTTTGAATGTATCTTTTTTCTCCTTATTCTTATTCATTCTGTCACATCCACTGGGTTAGAAAACATGGGAGATTTGGGTAAAAGATGGGAAGGGAGACAAATTCAATTTGAAAAGCTAGAATCTGGGGACACATGAATGGCTCAGTGGTTGAGCGTCTGCCTTTGGCTCAGGGCATGATCCTGGGTCCTGGGATCAAGTCCTGCATCAGGCTCTCCATAGGGTGCCTGCCTCTCCCTCTGTGTCTCACATAATAAAAAAAATAAAATCTTTCAAAAGCTAGAATCTGATTTACCTGTAAGATGTCAAATGGAAGAATCTAGCAGGTAGTTGGAAATTCAAGGAGGTACCTAGTTGGTGATTCTCAATTCAAATCTGAGGCTAACAAGAACCTACCTGAGGAAGGGAGGTTATGTTAAAAGGATGCCACAGGTGCAAATGATATTGCTAGCAGGAATGTATAAAAATAAGGGAAGAGGGTCAGAGAGTTAAGACAGGAGGCTGAGGAGTGGGTGGATAGTCAGCATAATGTTCTATAAAGCAAGGAAGACTTTTTTAAAAAAAGACTTATTTATTTTTAGAGGAGAGGAGGGGCAGAGAGACAAAAATCTTTCAAGAAGGTGCCCCACTGAGCACAGAGCCCAGAGTTGGGCTCAATCCCAGGACCCATGAGATCATGACCTGAGTGAAAACCAAGAGTCCTAGGCTCAACTGACAGACACCTAGGTGCCTCAGCAAGGAAGATATTTTCAAGAGAAGGGATTTAATTATAGATAAATACTCCAGATAAAAGGATATAATACCTTGAAAAATTAAATATAGACTGTTAAAGAGAAGTTAGATGACAGAAGCTAGATGTATTAAGGCGTGAATTAAAAGTGCTTAAATAGAGAACAGTAGTACCTTACAATTGAAGGAAATCCTTTAGGACTCTCCAGTGTGAGGGAAAGGAGACTACAGACTCCCAGCTGCCTGCTCAGTTTCAGCTCTGTTCTTACTAACAGAATTCTTGTTTATTGTTGGTCACAGTAATACATTCAGTTTCAAATCACATTTCCAAGCCTCTCTACAGTTGGGTGGCTAATGTGATCATAAGTCAGTGGATGGGGCTTCCAGAACAACTTCTGTAAAGGGCTGCCCCAGCTAGGAGCCATGTCCTTCTCCCTTTCCTCTTTGTCTTTCCTCCTTCTGGAAATGGGATGGAATGCCTGAAGTCAGAGCATCCATCTTGTGACCTTGAAAAAAATGTGAGGAAAATCTCAGGTACTTCAGCACTAATATTCTTGAACCAATGTCAATAACTGTTGTCTTCTGTTGTGTAAGAAGAATATGTATTTTAAGTTCCTGTTTTCGGAACTATTTTAAACAGCTGAATGCAATTATAAACTGACAAAGTATGATAGCTTGGTGACATGAAGTTAAATTTATACAAAAAATTTTTTTTCAAAGGAATGGCTTACACGATTTCCAACCTTCTTGAGACTCTTATTATTTTTTTTAGATTGTCTTACTCTTCTTCTCTCAATAGGGAATGCTGACACATCCGGAGCTGTACTTAACAGATTACACCCAGTAACTTCATTTACACGTGGGACTGATTGAAATGATTTTGAGCAGATGCTCTAATGGGATGAAACTCTGAGGAAACTTAGAAGTGGCCAATAAACACATGAGCAGATGTTTCTCATCACTGATCATCAGGGAAAGGCGCATTAAAACCACAATGAGACATTCTTACACATTCACCAGCAGGGCTAACCCGGAAAAGACTGACAATACCACGTGTTGGAGAGAATGTGCACTACTAGAAAGTATATGACTCAGATACTTGGGGAAAAAGTTTGGCCAATTCTTCTAAAGTGAAACTATATATGCCATGTGACCCAACAATGCTACTCTTGTGTATTTACTTGACAGAAGTGAAAGCATATGTTTACACAAACAATTGTACAGAAACTTTCATAGCAGCTTTATTTATAATAGTCAAAAACTAGAAATAATGCAACAGGTGACAGGATACAGGAACAGGTGAATAGATAAACTGTGGTACATCCTCCTCCCAGTCAATGGTTGAGCACAGAGGAGGTGCTGATTCAGGGCATTCATAAGAGATACAAGCCTTCTCCGGAGCGTACTCCCCTGGCTTGCCAAAGCTTTCTTGGAGTTCTACTTTGCGCTCTAAGAATCTCTTTTACCCCCTCTTCCCGCCTTCCTCCTTCCTTTGACAGGTGTGAGAGCTGCATTGCTCTGTAGGCTCTCCGCACCTTGAGTCCTCTCTCCTTTATCCTTCACATTATTTCTCCTATATCTTTTCCATTGCTAATCCTGTTGTGTCACCTGCTTCTCAGAGTATGTGAATTAAGAAAATAATTCAGCTGGACTGGCCTGAGGGTAGGAGCATAAAGGAAATTTCGGAGTGATGGGAAAATGTTCTAGATGTTTATCATTGTGGTGGTTATATTCGTTTTTGTCAAGACCTATTGAAATGTATACTTAAAATGAACATATTTTATTCCTCAATAAAATTGATTAAAAAATAATCCCAAATGATGCTATGGCAGTCCCTAGGTAACATGTTTTGCACAGACTACAAAGCAAAGAAGATAAGAAATCTGCATCACACTAGCAAAAACATAATCTTTACTTATTTGGAGGTTACATTTATAATCCTCAGTGATCATAAATCTCTTTGCAAGGATAGGCCTATACTATTAGGTCACTGTGGTGACTTATTCATTAGCAGGCATGAAATAGTTAAGTAATAAAAGCCTGGATGGTGGTAGCAGGGACAATAATTGAATGAAACAGAGACATTACCTATAAGTAATGGCTTTCTAAAAAAATGGATAGAGTTTTTTGAGGTAGCTATTTATCTGAATATTATTTTTGCCTCAATCTGGAATGGCCCCTGTATTTGTAACCACTGATGGTGCAGGGTGAGATGGTGGACTGAGACAGCAGCCAGCATATTTTATAAAGCAGGAACATTGGAGGGGAAAGGCAGCCCTCTTAGCAGTGTATCTAAATTCTCCTTTTCCTCATTGGTCCTTCCTCTAGATTGTGAGTTCCATGAAAATACCAGGGGATCTATCCTTTCTCTTTGTTTCTGGATTGGCTAGCTCACCATAGGCAACCAATATATTTTTATTGAATAAATCATTCAATGAATAACTTTCCATCACAATCCTGCTTCTCATGAGGCAACTTTGCAAAACATTCCTTGTTCATTTTCTTCCAGACTCAGCTGAGTACCTGTAATGACATGATTATTTCACTGATGTTGTTTTTCTTCATTTACTGTCTATTTTTACTAGCAGGCTTAGCCTTTACTAAAAACTAAGAAACTGGATCAAAAGAGGATCCTGCTATTCTAATTGAGGTCAGAGAGCTTGTGTTTCACAGCATCCCAAGTGCAGATGGTTTGTGGCATGTAATTGAACTGCTAGGTTGCTCAATCTGAATGCAGTCTTTTCAAGGTGACTTTATCACAGCAGAACAATTAGAAATGTCAAAATCCATAGGATACAAGATTTTTTATTGTATACTTTTTAAGAACTCTATAGGGCAGCAGTGTGAAGAAATCAATAGTTCTTTTTTAAAAAGATAAATTTCTAATTTTAGAATACTTTTTGATTGACGGAGAATTGCAAAGATAGCACAGATACTTCTAGCATGCATACCCTTCCCCCAGTTTCCCCTAATGTTAACATCACATATTACTGTGGTACCTTTATCACACTAAGGAAACAACATTGGTATATGACTATTATCTGAACTCCAGACTTCATCTGGATTTCACTCTTTTCTCCCTACTATCTGCTATGGATTCCAGGAGTCCCTCCAGGATACCACATTACATTTAGTCATTGTGTCTCAGGCTCTTCAGTTTCTCCAACTTTCCTAGTTCTTCATGACCTTGACAGTTTGGGGGGAGTGTTTTGTAGAGTGTCCCCTCGGTGTGGGTTATCTAACCCTGTGGTTAGACTGGGGTTATAGATTCTGGGAAAAAGACCAGGGAGGTGAATTCTCATCACATCATATCAAGGCTGCACACTATCCCCATCGTTAACTAATGTGATGTTAGTCTTAATCACCTGGCCAAGGTAATGCTAGTCAGGGTTCCTTACTGTGAAGTTCCTTCCCCCTGATGCAGTTGCTCTCTTTGGAAGCAAGTCACTCTGCGTAGCCCACACTCAAACGTGGGCACTGGCGATTTAAGCTCCACCTCCGGGAAAGGGGAGAATCCGCATAAATTTCATGAGATTCTTCTGTGAGAAGGAGTTGTCTCTTCTCCTTCATTCATTGACTTATTACATCATTTATTTATATAAGTACAAACTTAGAATATTTATTTTATGCTTTGGATAATCACCCAATACTATGGTATTTATTTTGTTCCTTAATTCATCCCAGCTTTGGCCCCTAGGAGCTCTTTCACCTTTGTTCATTTGACAGGCTCCACCCTTCCATTCTCTGAGCACTGCCTTGCTTTGGGGCATTCTAAGATGATCCTGGCTCCAGCTCTAGAATCAGCCATTTCTCCAAAGAGTCCTGGTTCCTTTATTTCTTTTTGGAGAATGGTATCAGACCCCAACATCTGGACAGCGGGCAATAGTTATTTTTTTTTACTGAAGTTCGGCAGCTACTAATATACCAATACAGCAGTGTATGCCTAATATTTAGCTAAAGGAAGAGTTTTGTTTCATACATTGGATATATTTATCAGGGTTTTATGTTTTGTATTATTTAAGTTATGTTTACAGCATTATTTCCTTTTGAATTCTTATGAGATGTACGGAATACTAGATTACATTGGGCATTGTCTTGGCAGCAAACAACAACTGGTTTTTAAAAGAACGCATCCTTGGATTGATTTTATCCCAGTAAATTGCACAACGGCTGTTAAGCTATACAGAGCTCACTGGGTTAAGGAACCCTGTTGTAGAGGTACAGGTACATTCATATGGTGAATTTATCATATTTGGAGTATGGTTCCCTTATTTCTCTGCTGTTTCATCAATGCACTAAGAACTGATCTATGTTTCCTGAGTGGGCTTATGTTATTCAGGTTTATAAAAACTGATACTCTTCCATTAATTCTGATTTATTCATTTATAGTAAGAAATCCTATGGTAAGCAAACTAGAATGTTTGCATCAGTTGAATCTGACTCATTAAATGGAATATTTAGGAAGCAAAATTACAATCAACCCTTTCTGGTGAGCATAGAGTAAAGCAAGGAGAGTTTCAAAATTTACATGTTGATTGACATGCTGAGTCAAAGTAGCCTAATTCTTTTTCTCCTTGACCGGACACTACCTCTAGAAATAGAAAACTATAAGTGGGTAGAGACTGCTTTCTGGCTGTTTCAGAAAGTCCGTTGAGCTGACAATTCTTGCCTTTTCACAATTGCTTAATGAACATGGTACAATGGATGTGCATCATTTTCTCAATGTTATTTTTCACTCTTCAGTTATAATTTTTCTGAAAATAACTGCCTCGTTGACATTAATTAAAGATTTGGTATTTGCAAATTCTCCAGTTACACATTAAAAAAGGAAAAATATATTTATATCACTTGGGGGTTTACTTTTTTAAAAAGCTTAAGCACGGATATTGGTTATGGTTTTCACGACTTTAATAAAGATGGAGTGGAGTGACTTTGTTTTCATTCCTGATTCCTCTCCCCAACTCTCTACCTGCTACCCTTATGCTCCTTTCCCTCGGAGAGGCACTTTTCTGTTCCCATGTAATTGTGTTATGTTGGATAAATTACTTAACTTCCATAATTTCCTATTTCCTTATTTGTAAAATGAGGGAAATAATACCACTTCAGAAGGTTGTTGTATGGATTAAATAAGACAAAATATATTAATCTCTTAATAAAAACCACTGGTGAATATTAAGCATTTAATAAAACTTAGCTATAGTCAATAACTAACAATATCCCAAACAAAAGCTTAAGACTACAGTCAACATGTCAATGTAGCAACAATCTTCATTCTTACTCAGTGTAGCCCTCTCAAAGTAGTGTGGATAAGCCAGATTTATATAGTGAATAGAGATATGTCAGGCTAAAAAAAAAAAAGAGATATGTCAGGCTAAAATATTCATCTTGGAGGCTGAAATGTCTCCTTCAATCATCATTGTTGTATAGATGCAGCAATTAATTACTAAATTCTCTCTATTTTTAAATACAAAACACACAAAAACTAAGAATAGTTTTTCAGGAATATTTATTCTTGCTCAATGAAAGTGTCTGAAAGGGGTTGCCCAATGTGGATTATGTTCATTGTGATATTTTTGTGTTATAAGAAAGTATTTTATATTCATAAATTAATAAATATACATATATGTTATCATTTTAACCTCATCATTTAAATCTTAGAAATTGGCCTTTTTTGAGGTGCTCTAATGGAAAT
Source organism: Vulpes vulpes (assembly GCF_048418805.1). Classification (NCBI taxonomy): domain Eukaryota; kingdom Metazoa; phylum Chordata; class Mammalia; order Carnivora; family Canidae; genus Vulpes; species Vulpes vulpes. The sequence goes on along the minus strand of NC_132783.1, from coordinate 52,931,697 downwards.
TGAATGACCAGCCTACAAAACAATGGGAGTTATAATTGAAAATGGCCTTTCCCTATTGCTGTGTCATAAAGGACTATAATGAGAAAGCCTTGACAGATTATTGTGCACATGACAATCCATCATTTAGGTCGTTTGGAGAACCAAAGAGAAAGCTGTTGTGCATTATGTTAACATGTATTAATATGGATGCCTCTTTATAAAGAGATATTCACCAACAATTATGCTCAATATCCATGAGTGTCCTAGTGAATCTTAAATTTCGTCTGTTTCATTAAGTTCTTAGAATTATTGGTGCTCCAGAAAGACCCACCCAAGTGAAATGACCAGTATCTCCTCCTTATGGAGTGGACTGTATCTCAGAGGCATATCTGTTCCAAAGACCAGGAGTTATGGACACACAACTGTGTCCTACAATTAAAAATTAGTCATACTTAGGGGCACCTGGGTGGCTCAGTTGGTTATGCATCCAACCCTTGATTTTGGCTCAGGGTTGTGAGATCGAGCCCTGTTTCAGGCTCCTGCTGAACATAGAACCTGCTTAAGATTCTCTCTCTTCCTTTCCTCCTCCCTCACTGCATGTGCACACTCTCTCTCTGTAAAACAAAACAAAACAAAACAAAACAAAACAAACAAAAATTATTCATGTTTAGTTCTTTTGCTCAATTGCTTGTTTTTAATACCCAAATTAAACTCACCTCCCCCATTAGGATTCATTTCTCCTGGTGTGTGTTTGATTTAAACCCTGAATTTGGTCCAGAGTATATATTGTCAAATTCTGCTTTGTTCCCTTTGTCCAGTTTGGTCCTTTCCACACTGAACTCAATCTTTCATTCTAACCATATTTTCTGTCTCCTGTAGCTGTTTGGGACAGCAACTCTCTGTCTTTTACCCTTGCCCGGTTTGGATTCCTGAAATTTAACTTTGGCCTCCTACTTAGAAATGATGCTTGTCTATGTCCCTGGTTTTGACCTTCTCCTCTTGGAAAATACACTTAGGATTCATGATCTGGTGGTCCCAGCCACTCTGCATGGTTGAGTCTCACACCATAACTGGACAAATGATACATATGGTAGGTAATATGGTTTTTATTTTTTGAGAACCCTGAGCACTTCTTTCCTGAAAAGTCAGAAAAAAATAGAAACTATCTTATTGAAAAGTTTATTTTGGGCAGCCCAGGTGGCTCAGCGGTTTAGCGCCGCCTTCAGCCCAGGGTGTGATCCTGGGGGCCCAGGATCGAGTCACACGTCAGGCTCCCTGCAGGAGCCTGCTTCTCCCTCTGCCTGTGTCTGTGCCTCTCTCTCTCTCTCTCTCTGTGTCTTTCATGAATAAATAAATAAAATCTTTAAAAAAAAAAAAAGGAAAGTTTATTTTTACAACTTAGGTTTTGGTGAAAAGTTACACAGTGGTAAACATAGTAATTAAATTTATTTATTTAGACAAAGACATTCTCTTTGATTTCTTTCCTTCATATATTTTCCAAAATCACATAACTTCTAAAATGTTTGAAGTAATAATTATTCTGATTTCAATTTCAATAATGTACAGATAATAAAATGGGAAATGTGAAAATGCACATCTTTAAATCAATAAAATATAATAATAAGATCTACTTTCTAGAATTGCTATAAGTATCATATGGGTTTATGCATGTAAAGCATTTCACTCAGTGCCTTGCACATGAAGTGTGCAATTAATTAACCTATTAATTTATTTCATACTTATAAAATGAAACAAATTGTACTATATAGCCTATCAAATCTTTACCAAATTTTAAATTGTTAGCCTAAATTTTATCAGATATCTGATATATGTCTGATGTTAGTTACTCATTACTAAAAAAAAATACAAATGTGCAAAATGTGGATAGCACATGCACATTATAAATACATAGTGCATATGTAATAACAAAAATGAAATAAATAAGCATACAGTATACAGGTTATAATAGGTGCAGGAAAAGCAGGGTAAGGGACAAAGGAAGAAAACCAGAATACGGTTCTATTTTATTTATTTTTATTCTAAATAATTTCATTTATTCTTTTTTTAGTTTTTATTTTAATTCCAGTTAGTTAATATATAGTATTGTGTTAACTTCAGGTGTACCATGCAGTGTTTGAACAATTCCATACATCACTTGTGCTCATCTCTACAACTACTCTCCTCAGTCCTCATCACCTATTTAACACACCTCAACCTACATCCCTTCTGGTAACCATCAGTTTGTTCTCTATAGTTAAGAGTCTGTTTCTTGTTTGTCTCTTTCTCTTTTTTCTCTTTGCTCACTTTCTGAAATCCCACATATGAATGAAATCATATGGTATTTCTCTTTCTCTGACTTACTTCACTTAGCATTGTACTATCTAGCTCCCTCCATGTCATTGTAAATGGCAATATTTCATTCTTTTTTATGGATGACTGATATTCCCATGTATATCTATATCTGTATTTATATATATAATTTATATATATATCACTTCCTCTTTATCCATTCTTTATTCATTCTTTATCCATTCATTTATTGATGGACAGTTGGACTGCTTCCAGATCTTGCCTATGGATAAGTAATGCTGCTATAAACATTAAGGTTCATGTACTTTTTTGAATTAGTGTTTTTGTATTATTTGGGTAAATACCCAGTACTGTAATTGATGGATCATAGGGTAGCTCTATTTTTAAACTTTTGAGGAATCTCCATACTATTTCACACAGTGGCTGCACCACTTTGCATTCCCACCAACAGTGCACAAATGTTTCTTTTTCTCCACATCCTCCACTAACATCTATTATTTCTTGTGTTGTTGATTTTAGTCATCCCAACATATATGAGGTGATATCACATTGTAGTTTTGATTTGGATTTCCCTTATGGTAAGTGATGATAGGATCCTTTCATGTGTCTGTGGGCCATTTGGATGCCTTCTTTGGAGAAATGTCTGTTTTCATGACCTTAGCAGTGTATCTTTTGAACTTTTGGAGAAAGATGTGGAGCTAGATGCTAATAATGCCAACAAACTATTAAGGTGATATTCAGATGCTTCAAATAGATATTTAGATATTCTATTTTGTATTTTTTTGCCTTATTTATACATTTCCAAAAAAAAATGTCTGCTGGAAACATAGAACCCCTGTTGCCATAAAGTAGCTCAACTTTTCCTAAGGTATTTGACTAGTAGTTTGGAATAATGACTTAATTTTTATTTTATGCTTTAATAGATATTAATATATAAAAGTTTGACCTCAGTATATATAAGTTCATTTAAAATATGCATTTGTTTCTTTCACTATGAGGATTCTTGTAAAATATAGAACTAATATATGCATTTTTTATTGTACCATAGACATGTAGTTTATTCCCTTAGTAATTGCTGCTTTTGTTTGAGATCCTTTGGAATTCACTTTTTAAAAAATATAAATCTACCTAAACTACTCCTACCTGCCCCCAACTAGTTCTCAGCTGAAGTGTTTGGATCCATAAAGACTTTAAAAAGAGATTACCCAACATTTTCTCTTATCTTACAATAAGATATATTCCTTTGAGATGAAACTTCATTCAGTACTAAGACAACTCAACCAAATGGATTTTTTGGTTGACTGAACTCGCAGACACTTAGACACATCAATAGAAGAACCATTGCTTTATCTAGTGACTATATCAAATAGCTATTGTTAGAATGTAAAGGTCTCAGTCATCAGGAGTCAAGAGTCTCAAAAATTTTTTTTGATATCTCTTTAAGAGCTATTTAGTTCAGATTTGAGAACATAGAACATTATTCTTCAATAAGAGATGAAGCTGGCTATGAAACCAAAGAGGCTTTTGCTTCAGTGGAATATGAGAGGCAGAATAGATCTCAGGATAATAGAATTTTAGTGTAGAAAGGGCCCTTAGAATTAGCTAAGCAAATGCTCTCACTGTACATATGAGAAAACTAAAATGCAGAAATGTTAAATACCTTCCAGAAGCCATTCAGCCAGTTTTCCCATAAAGTGCCAAAAAGTGACATTAGTGTAGGACTCAAATTGGGGCTTTTTATATTGCCTCCAAATTAGTTTATAAAAGTACACACCAAGCTACAGGATAACATTGAAATATATTCATCCCCAATTTAAATATGCCATAATTTCTGTAATCCTGTTTCCTTCACAATTTAAACAGGCACTTCCTTTTTCAATATCCTTTTCCAATATCCTAGAAATTTCCAAATATACATTTTAATCATGACTTTGGCCACTGAGCACTTGGAAATAAACTGAATGATGCTGTCTGAAGGATATGAGTTTTGGAGGAAATATACACAGAAAAGATATGTGAAAACATAGCTGCATGCAAGCTGGAACCAAAAAGTCCTTGTATAAAAGACAAATTCTATGTAAATCCATGATACAATGGAATTGAAAGGAAAGCAAGACTAACAGGGGGATGCATAATCCATTAATTTATGAGAGCTCTAGATAATCCTCCATGAATACTTGACTGGAGTGGCAAGGATGACTGCTTTCACAGATACTCCTCTGGAGTAAGGCAGGGCTAGTTGGCCACTGGGTATATCAGATGAATGTTTATCAAGGTTCCACTGCTTGCTGCTGCTATGGCTCTAGCCACATTCAGCTCCTCAGGGGCAGTAGAAGAATAGGCAGTCAGTTGAACTTAATCAAGGATTTGGTTACAGTCATAACAGGCTGGGATGATAGGAAAAAAAGAGGGGCCTGGATGCTGAGGCTATGTGTAGGGGAGTAGATGTACTAATGATTTGGAATCCAGCCCAAGGAATGAGAGAGATGAGTGAGGTGGGAAATAAGTGATGGCATCATCAATAGATTGGGTGGCTAAAGATTGCTCGAGCAAACCAGAAAGGAGGGGGCAGTTAGAGAGGGGGGGACCTTTTGCAAATGGGGAGTCTGAAGGTGTTGCAGTTATTAGTAATGAGAAGGTGTAGGACAAGGGCCAGATAATAAATATTTTCAGCTTTGCAGGCTGTGGAGTCTCTGTCTCAACTACTCACTCTGCCATTGTAACATGAAAGCAATCATAGAAAATATAACAAGCAAGTGAACATGGATGTGTTCCACTTAAAAATATAAAAATCCATCCTTAGTTTGCAGGCTGTACAAAACAGGTGGTAGGCTGGACATGGCTATAGGCTACAGGCCAGCCCTCTGGTTAAGGTTATAAACCATAGGCATAAGTGGCAGAGTGAAGCATAAGACATTAGATATGAAAAGAATTGAGGATTTGAAGAACTAGAAGTTTGGCTAAATCATCTACATAGTTGTTAAACTCACCATGAACAATAACAGGAATTCTGTAGGAAACAGCTCTTGAATCCAAATGCTAGAATCTTTGATGAATATAGGGAGTGACCAAGTGAATGGTAGTAGGTACCTGTGAAAATGAATGCTGGTATAATGAAGACATGTACTTTAAACATGTGGCCTTTCTCCCCCCTCTTTATGGCTTGGTGGGAACATTGATCTGGAAGTCACAATGGGAAGTGAGGAGGCTGCCAACCCCATTTACTCCTAGGTGTTATATGGGAAGAGGAAGAACAAGCATTTTCCACATCCAAGGGCTACAGGGAAGATAATGCCCTCGAGGCATAGCCTGGTTTCAAGGAAGCAAGAAAGCTACAGGAATATCCAAAGAATTTGAAGATGCAAGCTTTTTTGCAGATGCCATCCTAGATGGCACAGTGCACGTGAAGTGGCAGCCTGCTGAGAGGCTGGTGGCTAAGGGGCAAGACAGAGGGAAAATCTGGACAACTACAAGTTCCTGTGTTTAAGGAAGAAGGTTGCAAATATGAGGGTAGTCTGCATGATTTTTTTTTTTTTTTGGCAAGGAGAAGTAATTCTGAATATTAATGAATGGGTTCTAATTACAGTCTCCTCCTAGTTTCTGATCTCTTTGGCTGTTATGGGTTGAGACCGGCAATATTTTAAAATGGGATAGGGAAAAAGAGGAGGCTGTTTTACAGGATTGTGAGGATCCCTGTGGGGTCCTCTTAGCTCTTTCCGTGGAACCATGCATCCCTTATCATTGTGTTGTCAGTGTTCAGAACAATTGCTAGCAGTCCATCTGTCTGTAATAAAGACAAGATTACAAACAACATCAATAAGAAGGCAGAATAAAAGAATGGTATAAGTAATGTACTGATAAAGCAATTGGGGGAAAAAGTAAAAAAAAAAGTCATCAGATTAAGCAATCGAGGGAAAGATCCAAGAAGGCAGTGCCTTTGCTCTGGGCCTTGACAGGTGAAATGCTGACAGGACACCCACAGCAACTCAGGCTGCTACCTGAGTGCCCTGTGAAGGAGTTTATGTGCTTGCATGGATATCTGACGTGGATCACCTCCAGGCATCCTGGTTACATCTCTGCATATTCAATGATGCAAAATGAAAAGCTTGGTCATTCCAAATTGCCATGTTTTGTTTTGTTTTGTTTTACGTTTCCTAAGAGATAAGGAGCTAGAAATGGCCAAACAGCTAAGAACAAATTGAAAATCCCAAATGATCTCATCTGCTGTCTGCTGAGGAAGACAAAGAAGCTAGGGCCTGTTTGGAAAGGTATCTAGAGTGGATCTAAAAAAAAAAAAAGACCTGGAAGATTATTTCTATTCTTTCTCCAAAAGAATAAGTATCATAAAAATAAAAAAAAAGCTTTTGCCTTCCAGATAAGTTTTGGTAAAATGTCGATATTCCATAAAGTTCCATGTTCAGTCAGCCTCTTCAGAAGTACAATTTAGTCAGCCAAGAGCCTGAGGGCCCTTCTAGATCTAGAATGGTTTCTTTATGTTGTCAGAGCAGGAAAGTAATAACTCAATGCTTTCCATTTGGATTTACTCCTTTAGTCTAGTCTAGTTTTTAATAAAATTATAGCCATAGGCTATTTTTATAAAATTCCCAAGTTGGTACAAAATTACTTTAGCCTCAAGGGTTCTTTCCCACACTTAGATTCACTTTACCTCAGGTTTTCTATCAGTCCAGATATAATGTGTGATGGGAAATATTCCCTCTTCACAGATCTGAACATAACTGAAGAAAGAGTTCTGAAGTTCTCGTATCAACCAGATATTTCACTTTGAAGGCTTTATGAATAAAGGTTAACAACGCTTAAACCTCCTCTCCTCTCCTTGGAAAAATGTGCAAGCTGCCTTAAAGAAAAAATGCATTTTCTCCATCAGTTTGTCTTTATCTTCAATATTATAGGAAAAAATTAGTTAACTGTTTCCAAGTAATAAATTACCCCAAAATATATCTGCTTAAAATAACAAATATTCACTACTACCTAGTTTCTGAGGCTCAAGAATTTGAGAGGATGAGGAACCTGGTTGGTTCTGGCTCAGGGTCTCTCCTGAATTAAAGGCCACCTTTCCCCTAGTTGCGGACATCATGGGAGCTGCCAGCATCTTCTGGGTCTCCTGAAGCTAGAGGATCCACTTCTGAGCTCATTTGTGGGGTTATTGCCAGGCCTCAGTTCCTTATTGGCTGTCAGCTGAAGGTCCACATTCCTTGCCAAGTAAGTCATGTGTTTATGACATGGCAATGGCTTCCCTCAGAGCAAGTGATGAGGGAGAGAGTGAGAGAGAAAACCCAAGACAGAAGCCACCATCTATTATAACTTTACCTTGAAAGTGATGTACTATCGTCTCTGTCATATCGTATTGGTCACACAGAACAACACTGGCACAGTGTGGGAGGGGACAGCAAAAGGGTGTCAATATCAGGAGGTGGGGATCATTGGGGACCATCTTGGAGGCTGGCTATCACTAATATTAATTTAATTATAATGTTATGTTATAGACAAATCACACGTTTTGGAAAATACAGAAGTAGAGATTTAGAGAAAATAATTCATTGCTTTACTACCTGGAGAGAGTCACTGTTGCCATGTTGATATATGTATATCCTTTCAGAGATTTGCTGTGGGTATGTTGATCACATGGTACCTATAAAATAGATTTCTCTGAATTAAAAAATTAAAATCTCAAATTAGTTCCTTCCATGGAAGATAATTGTTTAATTATACAATTTTTACTTTTGTCTACAAATGGGACTCCTTCCTCTGTGTGTAAATTACTCACTTGTACTCATTTTGCAACTTTAGTTCTCAAACCTGAATTGCCAACCTCCTTAAAAAAAAGACCTGACCTGATTGTCTCACTTCAGGGTGTAATGTGGACAGGAACACCCTCACTCCCTTTAACATTTAATTGTTTTCCATTTTGGCAGAAAGCTGTTGGCTGGACAACAACTACAAGCTAAAGCCTTCTGGCTGCTAGCCTGAAGTTGGGGGCAGAGACCGGGATATAGGACAAAATGATCTGCAAGGCTGAAATAAGTCCACAAATAAAATGAACCCTGAAACACAGAAAAGTACTTCCCATGGGGCAGAACTAGTTTAGTCCTTTTGTCTGTCTGCATCACTGTTTTTTTGAAAACTCTGAAAGCTGCATCTCTAGGTGGCAGCTCCCAGGGAGGGGAGGCTCTGCTACCGAGTAGGTCTTCTTTTCTCCCTCTGGTGGTTAAGCTTTGGCCAATCACCCATCTGTAGAGGCAAGGCTAGAGGTGAGGTTAGTGACATTCAAGTCATGGGGCATATGACATTTCTAATGGATATTTTATTTTGCTTTTGACTTCTATTTTTAAAAATATTTTTCCTTATAAAAATAGAACTGTACTTTTTATAGCAGATATTAATACTAACCATTGATTTTATTGACACAATTATAAATCTTTTATGTATTTTATCTTATTTAATCCAACCAATATAGTGAATGTTATTATTATACCTTCACTACTATAGATGAGGAAAGTATAGCACAGAATACCAAGTAATTTGCCCTGAATCACTAAGCTAAGAGGGTCAGCATCTGGCTCCCAAGGGAACAACACCCTTAACCACTGGGTGCTAATATTACTTCCCAGTATGTCCCAGGTACTGTGCTAAGCAATGTGGATAAATTCTGTCATTTAGTCTTTATAGGACACTTTGAGGCAGCCATTATTGTCCATATTTTAGAGATAGGAAAACTGCAACAACAGAGAAGTTGGCTATTTTGGCCAACCTCCCATGGCTGATACAGAGTTTATATTTAAACCAAAGTCGATCCGGGTTCCTCTACTGCTCATATTCCCATATACCTAGGGTAAGGAAACAAATTATTTTATGGTAAGCAGCAGATACATAGAGAGCATTTCATGTTAAGAGAAATTCTATGTGAACTAAATAGGGGGAAAAAGGTTTGAATAGAACATGCCAACTGTGTTTTAAACCCTTGGTTTAATTATGACACAATTTCTAATTTTTCTTAAAGTTCACCTTTAGTCATTTTGCGTCTCAGATTTAAATGTAGGTGCTTATTTTCACAATTAGATGATGGAGAAGATGTGAAGTGTGATTGTGAAGTAGCAAAAGTTACTTCTGATAAGATCTCTAGATTTATCAGCATAACTCAGTGAACAATGAAATGTAGATCAATAACACTCGATGCAGAATTTTCCACAGGCATGCAAATGAACACATACGAACATGTAAATACATGTATACACACACTGAGGGTGCACAGTCTTTGACTGGGCTGGTATATATAGAGTAAATTCACTGGCACATAAATCTAATTCTAAGTTCTATGTTTGCCTAGAGATATTCAAGGAGAGGTTAGGCAATGGGTAAAAAATAATGTTATTCCTTTATTTCTATATTGTATTCATATAAGAGGAATTTAAAAGCTTTCACAGGTCTTCATTAGAGAATGAAAGCAGTAGATTAAGATTCTTTGTAATGGTATTTGATTTTATAATATTTTTGCCGTATGATGTATTTATGTGGTCATACTTGAATACTACTATGTCTGATGTTTTGTAACATAAGAAAATACTTGGAATGAACCCAAATCACAGGAAGGACCAGGGATTTATTCCATTTTCCATTCTGTTTTTTGGCTCAGGTCTTTCCAAACATGGAAATAAACAGCTTATCTGAAACAAAAACATTGACTTTCCTTGGAACAAGCTGTGTGGTTGAATTTGAAGGTTCACACAATTTCCTTTCTGAAAGACCAACATATACAACCAAGAGTCAGTCAATAAAGAAAAAGCACCAAATATGTGTTTTTAAGTCAGTGCTTTGATTTTTCATGGATAAAATACATTGAGGTCAAATATTTTAGTTCAGCCCTCATTGTAGGTTGAAAAATGTTTTCTCCACCATCCTTCTACTTCTTCCTGTTTTCTTTTTCTCTTCTGGGTTCCTCTCTCTCTTCTCTTTCTCCATTACAATTACTCCTCAAATGCTATTACCTCCCCCATATTCCTGCCCTCCTGCCCTCCAGGGGCCACATGATATATGTAAGATTGCAGCATGGAACCTTGGAATCAAACCCCCTATCTTCAAGTCTTGACTCTGGACCCATTATTTTTAGATGATTCACATGATTTGTCTGAGGTACATTCCTTATTTGCAAAGTGAGATGAATAACAGTTAATTTACACAATTGTCAGTGACTTTGTTTTGGAATGTTGATGAAGTCCAGAACTGATGGCCAAGAAAGAATCTTCAGATGTCTTTGGAGCAAAAAGGTAATTTTATTAAAGCCTGGGGACAGGACCTGTGGGCAGAAAGAGCTGCTGCACTGGGGTTGTGGTGGCTGATTATATACTTGGGAGTTGGGAGAGATAAGGAAAAAGGAGGGGGTGTCCAAAAGGATTTTCATATGCTAAGACTCACAGGATCCTGGAGGTCTGGCTATTGTCAAGTTAGGGTTGTTTTTCTTTCTACTAAGGCATTAACATTAAGACTCTTGGGAGCGTCCTGGAGGAATGTTAAATTCTACACATCTCAGGTCCTTGTCAGTGGGCTGTAGGCCACAAAGAAATTTAATTTTTTTCCTCTTGCCTCTGTTTCCCAAATCACAGTGGAGGGGAGGGTGATGTTAGGGCTCTAGGAAATTGAGTTAGGGTCTCTGTTAGGTGATTAATAAGAATGCTTCTTCCTTGTTAATCATTAAGACATTGGTAAACTGATGGACTCATATCCTGTAGGACTGTGGTCTCTATCAGTTAACCATTTGATTTTCCCTTCCCTTAGTTTTAGGGCAGTCAGGAGTGCCTGAGGGATGTTACACATACCCTGCTTAGGAGAGGGGGTTGCAGGGTGTTGGCCTGTGCTTTGTGCACAGCTTGCCTTCTGCTCCCTCATCAGTCAGGATTCTTAAAAGGTACATGTGAAATGCCTGATACATAGTAGCTCTGATTCTTACAATTATTATTACCCAGGCTGCTCCCCTAAAACTACATTTCCTATTTCAAAACTATTTTTGTTCCCTCCTCTTATAGGCACTCCCATTTTCTCTGTGACTTCATGTCAGTTACTAAATAAGGAAAGGATTAGGCAGACTAATTTAAATATGAAATCCTGATAACGATGCATAATCAGGTTAATGAACAATGTGAATTTGATGGAACAAAGACATAAAGTTGTTAATCTTTTCCTTTTCAAAATCACTTCTTCCAACTATTCTTGGTAGAATCTCCATTTTTATTACAGAGTGAGATGTTGGGAGGAACCCTCATAGCTTTACCATCTCTTTCAGTTATTAAACATGAACCTGGGCCAGCTTATATCCAACTTAAATCTTGGTCTTTCTACCATTAGCAACAAGACTTAGGCTCAGAAGACTTGGATTTGGGAAGTGAAAAGGTATGATCCAGGGGTATTTGCCCATCCTTCCTTTTCTGAAGCTCTTTTCTTTTGGTGTATTGAGGACAGAAAAGTGAGATAGTAGAAAAGGGTCAGTCAGGTGACTCTTGCTTAATTTGGGGTTGGTCTTTTCCTTTCTTGACTGACAGTTTCCTTGGTGATGACCTCTGAGTGAAAGACAACCGAAAGCAGATTCTCTCTGGAGGTGCATGTGTGAATTCTTTAGGACATCTTGTAGGAGCCTCCCTGCTATCTATAGTTCTCTGCCATAGATCTACTGGGGCTTGAATTCTTCCATCCAATGAATCCCTAAAAGAGTATAATTTCAGACAAGACAGTGGTTTAAATTGGAGTTTGGGAGAGGTTTTGCCACTATCTTCCAAATTATACCTTTTGGGCAGGCAACGTCTAACCTATACATCCATTCCTGGATCTCTTTAAGAGAATTGCATTTCTTCTTTTTGTCTTCACTTAATTCAAACAATGTAGAGGCAGAGGCATACATCCATTCCTGGATCTCTTTAAGAGAATTGCATTTCTTCTTTTTGTCTTCACTTAATTCAAACAATGTAGTGGCAGAGGCACTTTTCATTTGAAAAGTGAAGGAATTAAAATGGCAGTAACAAAGGTGAGAAAACTGGCAAGATTTGGAACCAACAAAAGCTAACGCATTTTGTTCAGACAAGCCAAAATCCTAGGGACTAAATACTCAGCATTCCTAATTGCATCTGTTCTGACAATGTGAATACTGCTTCCAGAGAAGAATTTCCCTCTTGGCGGTCTTAGGCATGCCATGAGATTTGTGCTACCAAGAAGGTGACATCCACACCTGACATTTGAATTGCCAGAAATGCCCTGGCATTTTTATACTCCAGTCATGTAGCTGAGCAGGTTATCGGTGAAACTTCAGCTGAGATCATTACCTCTCCTAAATTGTGAGTCAAGATTCACTACAAGAAAGCTATTAAGAGAACATGTAATTGTACCACAATATAGAACTTAAAGTACTCCATTTGTTTGGTCCCTAATGACAAATTAAAGTTCAGGTTTTTTTTGTACAGAGTAGAAATCCATATTATTATTTTTATTTTTTAAATAAAGAGCCAACATACCTTACTCAGAAAAGAGGTTACAACTCCATCGTGACTAGGGTAAGAATAATCTTCCTCTCATTAACCACTAAAAGTAAAAGAGCATTTTGTTTACTGAATGGTCTGGGGGAGCACCCACACTCTAATGAAATGCAAACACTCTCTTAAGCCATTTTTACAAACTTCAGTTTGTTGAAGAACTCCTTTGAAATTCATCTATCTAGATAGAATTTATGACCCCCCTCTGGGTCAATACAACTGTTACACTTAGGATCAGCTGGCCTTTACCTACTATTCATATTTTCACTTAAAAGATAAATCTCATTTTGATAAACAAAGTCTTGCTTCATGTCAGGAAGCTTGACTTGTCCTTTCTGTTTCCTGTTTAAACTGGCAAATTTCCCTATGTCCATACTTTGTACTCAAATGTCCTTTGCCCTCCATATTATTTATTTCCATCAGCCATTCTCTTCCAGTTTCTTTCCTGAGATTCATGAAATATTTGTCCAGCTGTTTTAATAACAGCCTTAAAAATAGATGTAAGCTGTTTAAATGTGCACCTGCTCCTAATAAGGTAGTGAGTCTGGGCTCATTGTGTACACAGTCCTCACAGCAATATCTTCCCATGGCACAGATATTCCATTTCTTTCCACATGCTCTGTATGTGTCTCTTTCACTTCTGACCACGTTTGAGGAGTATCAGGCACTTAATTAGTAAAGCTATAACATTCAAAATCTAAGTTTTGACTTTTTGTCTCTATTAACAAAATCTAAAAATAGTGCTTTATCCACAATAATGTAGTCCACAAAAGGTAGAAAAACATCATTTTAGTGAAAGTTTTGAAACCAAAAGTCACTCCATATGAGCTTTGAAGTCCATGTATATATTCAAAATAATAAAATACAATCTGGGTTTTTGTTTTATTTAATTCTAGGATGTTTACACTAGCTCCAAAAGAGAAAACTTTAATACTGCTTTTCAAAAGTACTTGAATATTCTGAAGGGAAAGAATTTTCTAGGAATATTGTATAATTTTAAAATATAAAAATTTAGAACATAAATGTTCACCACAAAAATAATCTAATATCTTAACAGAGGAAGGAAAAACAGTCTATCAAATTGACTGGAGGTGTAGTGAATACATATTTTGGCTGGAGGTTGAATGTTCAAATGTTAAAATCAACAGTTGACCAAGATGGATATCATCATACAGAAAGAACATGTCAAATGCAAAAATAAATCTGAAATGCTATTAAATAAAGTTGAGCTATTGAGATTTTGTTATAATTTTAGTAATTGCATTTTAAGGCTTGACATTATAGAGGAGAAATATTTTTTTAGCATTGGCGGCTGGTAGATTGCTCCTGTGAAAATTATATTGCATGTTAGTGAGACTAAATAGACATTCATTTTCGTCTGAGGTTAGTAGAGGAGCAACTTCCTCTGCTTAGCTCCTACAATCCTGGGTACAGCTATCTAACAATATGACCAAGTTATTAATACCCACCCAAACAAACACCCCCACCCAAAGGTAACTAGGTTTTCCACCTCCTTAGCTTTTGGACTAGAGTGATGATAAGGTGATGCTAATGATGCAGCCCCACAAACTGAAGCTCTGTTTCACCCCTGAAGAATATGCTTTCTGAATATTTTCAGAAGCAGTCTTGCAATCATGAATCTCACTTATATTTTTATATCCAATATTTTCACAGGCATTTTTTGCTTCACAAAATCTCCTGAGAAAAATTTATCCTTAAACCTGGGACTAGAATTTTGGCAATAGAAAAATATGACTGGCTCTCAAAATAGTAAAATTGTTCTTGAATTTCTATCTGCTACTCAGGTTTATAGCTGTCTCTCATTGGCAAGTATTCCTGGAGAGGAATGATGGAATGATCGGAGGGTTTGTTCATCAGGTAGCATGGAAAAATATTCACACCTCATGATACACTGGTTTGATTTCTACAGCAGGTTTCAGCAGAGGAAAGCTTTTCAGGAAATCATTAGTTGTCAGTATATCTGCAAAGTGTAGAACGAGGCTTGCTTTCTTTGTTCAAGCAGGCTTTGAACATGTAATGATTTTAATTCTGTCTTGGTTGAATATCTTATATAAGTGCAAGATAAGCAGTTTAAAATATCTTGATATTTTGGTGAGGTTGATTTTCATTGCAATTTTACATTTTATAATTATTACCAATATTTTAATTTAAATATTCAGATGTTCATAACAAATCCAAGATAGATTGATAGATAGACATCTGATAAAGCAAGTATAATAAAATGTAAATGGCAGAAGCTAGGTACTAGATACATGGTGTTAGAGTAATGTTTTTACAGACTTTCTGTATGTTTGGCAATATTCATAGGGAGGAAAAATAATAATTCTAAAACAACGTACCTTATAGCATAGGTCAGAACCTCTGGGGAAAGATTGGGGTGAGGATATATAAGCTTGGGAAAGGCATCTTCCTTCAGTGGGAGGCAACTCATGGAGAAAGACTTAGCAGTGAGCCTTATCGCCCATTCTCCTGGCTTCAGGAAGAATGAATGCCTCTAATGTACCATGTGCCCACTGCGTCCTATTCATATCATTAATGATGTTAAGATGACTATTCATGGAGGTTTCATACATAATCATATATCTATTGCTCACATATGAGTTCATATTCAGCTGAAGCCGAAGAGTAACACCATATTTTTCTGTACCCATTCCAAAAACCAAACTTTGGTACAACCTATATGCACCCAACAATATTTTTCCCCAGAAAATCAACCTGTTAAAAACAAACAAACAAACCATAACTTAGTACGAGTTAACAGGAATGTGTTTTAATTGACTTAAGAACTTCTATTGCCTCTTATAGAAACTGCCATGACTACTGTGAAAATCTCCATGTTATTTTTCTCCTTCATAATTGAGTCACTTCATTGCACAAAAGTCCAATTAAATGTAGACATAAATAATAGTGAAAGGGAATATAAAGGAAGGGAAAAGAAATGTTGGGAAATATCAGGAAGGGAGACAGAACATAAAGACTCCTAACCCTGGGAAACGAACTAGGGGTGGTGGAAGGGGAGGAGGGCGGGTGTTGGAGGGGAATGGGTGACAGGCACTGAGGTGGACACTTGACGGGATGAGCACTGGGTGTTTTTCTGTATGTTGGTAAATTGAACACCAATAAAAATTAATTAAAAAAATAAATGTAGACATATCAGTGTTGACCATATAAATTTACCAATATAAAAAGTACACCATTAAAGATATTTATTTAGCATGATAATTGCCATTTCTTATCTGCTCACCTCATGTGTATCAGAAATTGGTCATATTCTTTAAATACATTACATGTATTGTACTCAGCAAATCTGAAACATAGAGAAAATTGAGGATTAGAGAGATTTTGGTCTTTCTGTTTCCCCTTTTTTTTGTCTCATGGAAACTCTGGTGGTCATGGAACATGGACAGAAGTGAGAAATTGATAATTACATCATTATGTGTGAGAGTAGAGGTCATAACACATAGCTCATCATTATGACAATTATGCCTTAACTATAGTGGTTACAAGGATGAGTTTTTTTTCCTTCCCTTCCTTCCTTCTTCCTTCCTTCCTTCCTTCCTTCCTTCCTTCCTTCCTTCCTTCCTTCCTTCCTTCTGTGGTAAAAAACACATGACATAAGCTCTGGTATCTTGCCAAAATTTTAAAGTGTACAGTACCATATTGTTAACTATAAGAACAATGTTGTCCAGCAGATCTCTAAAACTTTCTCATTTTGCATAACTGACAATTGAACATCAATTGTCCATTTCTCCCTGCTCCTAGCTCCTCACCATTCTACCTTCTGCTTCAATGAATTTGATTTCCTTGGATACCTCATATAAGTGAAATCATGCAATATTTGTCCTGCTGTAACTGGCTTACTTAATTTAACATAACATCCTTAAGACTCATTCATCTTATAGCATATGACAGGATTTCCTTTTTTTAATGACTGAACGATACTCCATTGTATGTATACATCATATTTTGTTTATGCATTCATCTACAAATGGACATTTAGGTTACTTCCACATCTTGGCTATTGTGAACAATGATGCAATGACCATGGCAGTGCAGATATCAACTATTTTTTCCCCCTTCAGCTCTTCTGGATAAATAACCAGAAGCAGAATTGTTGGATCATGTGGGAGTTCTATTTTTAATATTTTGAGCATGTCTATAGCTCTTTCTGTGGAAGGTATGCCATTTTACATACCCACCAACACTGCACAAGAGTTTTAATTTCTCCACGATGGATGTCTCCTTACAACAATTTTGTTGCGTGAACTTCAGAGTGGTTCAGTGAATCCAGAGATTGATTGGGTAGCATCATTGCTAGGGACCTGGTCATCCATCGTAATGTATAGGTATCCTAAAAATCTCCAGGTAAAAGAAAATGATGGCTTTCCTTTCCTCTGTACCAGAGCATATTTTAGGAGCCATGGAATCATAATCAATAGTCAAAGAATCACTGATAGGAAGTTCAAAATGTTGTAGGATCTGTTTATGGATTCTTTTTTCTATATTATGGAAAAACAGAAGATGAACCATAGTTAGACATGATGCCTTAAAGTGAAAAGATGTATGTGTTGGGCAACTCTGTTAAAATTGTTGGTAATAGCAGAAAAGGATATATAGTATTCCTGATGAGGCTGTCAACTGGGACTTCCATCAAAATTAAGAGGCGTTTTTCTAGCACAAAACAGCCCCAGGCACCATTTAAATCACTGTGGAGTGGTGTGACTGAGATGTCAGTGAATTCTGAAAGAGCACATGTTATTTCTTCTCTTTGTGATTGAGTCACTGCCTAATGGAACAGTCCAATTAAATAAGCTGATGTCCTGGGTGTTCCTTTTGTCTGGGAATCACATTTGGGAAATAAGTCCAGGGTCATTGCTAATGAACATCACCTACCATACCGTGCACTGTGTAAGATCCTTCTATCAGTGCTACTAACATTTCACGCCTGGGATATCACAGTATCATGACAGTTTGGAAACAGGATGCTCGAACTCAAGAGCTTAAGTCAGCGGATGCATTGATAATTGCCAGATGAAATGTAGTCCTGACTTGTTGATAAAAAAAAAAAAAAAAAAAAAAGACTGCTCCAGGCATAGGGAATTATCTTGGACCTTTCTCTACCTTTCTTGGAAGAAAAATGCTAATACAGGCATACAGCATCTCTTTCAATGTGCAAATTCATCTTAATCTGAAAATGGAGTAAAGGAAAAGCTATTTGAAATGAAGTTAATTCTGAAGCATGAGGATGAGAATTTCTGACCCATGGCTGGAGGAAAGGATAATGAGAAGGGACAAGCAGGAGCTGAGTTTAGCTGCTTAGAATGAATGCTCAGACTGAAGCCTGGGTAAGCCCCAGGTAAGCCTGGGTAAGCCCGAAGAGCTGACAATAACCAGGAAAGGTCAGACGAAGGAAAAATGAAAGAGTAATCATGTGAGGAACTGTTTTTAACAGGCTTACCACAATCAAAAGAGGAGGTTGAAGGTCTGCAAGTAATGCTGAGCTACCCATTATACATGTGAATGGTGATTATAGGGTTCAAGTTTGTTTAAGACACCTCAGAGATGAAGGAGCAGGGGTAGAAATTCTGTAACAGAACCTACTATATTGCTCATTTCAGTGCTGGCCTGTTGAATGTTGGATTTATTGAAAGAGAATTTTCCTCTTTACTATTGGAAAATATAATTAAAAATAAAATCTCCCAACCCATAAAAGCTTTCCACAAAGGTAGCAGAGAAAACAATTTTATTATTGAATAAACATAAGAATATGATGTATATCATAGACAATCTGCTGAGAGATTGCAAAGGCAGCAATCTCACCCTTTTATAGAGTCAAGTAGATACAACTCATTACAAACATTCTCTCTAAACAATAGCTAATCCTCAGGTAAGAGGATTTGGCAAAACAGTTAATTCTAGATTCATCTCATAATTGGCATCCATCGTCTGGTAACTAATTGGCTTTATCGAGGAGAAAAACATCTCTTGTCTTTATGTTTTGCAACTTGGAGCAAAGCCACTGAGGTTAGATTCTTACCCTCTCACAGAAATTGGGAGATGGGGGCATTATCTCCTTTGATGTTTGCATTTCAAAGAGATTGGTTCTCAGATCCTTGAGAAAGATATCCTTGTGTCATAATGCTGGCAGAAGTCCTGTCTATTTTTCAGATTTATACACATTTTAAAGAGAGGAGAAAGTCAATGCAATTATAAATTTTCTAAAATAAATGCTTTAAGAAAAAGAAGTGAAGGCTAGTCTGTTACATTATTTTTAACAGGGAGAATTAGCCGTTATTTTTAATTTGTACTTCTTGCATTATTCATGAGTAACATTTCTGGTAAACTCCATCCTCTAGCACAATAGCCCTTGATATTTCTGTGCATTATGACTCTTTCTTAACATTAAAACAAAAAAAATATATGCACCATTTCTCTTTGATATATATATATAATATATATATACTATATATATACATATATATATAGTATACTTAGTACCCATTTGACAAAATAGGTACTAAACAAACACCACTATGAATTCAGATACTCTTTTAGATCAGTTTGTATTGTATTACTCTAGACATTATCTACTTCTATTTAAAACTAGTAGTATTTATATATGCAAAGCACAATGGTCCTTAGTTAAGCTATATTCCTTTATTATATATATATATATATACGCAATCTCCACACCCAATGTGGGGCCCAAATTCAGAGCCCTACGATCAAGAACTGTAATCTCTTCTGACTGACCAGCCAAGCACCCCAAACTATATTCCTTTAAATAATACTTCCTATTCCATCATTGGCTTAAAACATGGAAAACACTAGTATTAACTAAAACAGCTTCTGATGAGCTGAAATCGTTGCTAAAAAATCACTTGGGTGCTGCCATTATTACTTATCAACATCAAATTGCATTTCAAAATCAATTGCTTAATTAACAAGGAATGAGCCTCAAGACACCATTTAGGTCTTCCTGATTCTAATTCACACAGAATCTGGCAGATCTGATTATCTGAAGTCTCAGACCACTACTCTATGGGGTCCCTCAAGGTTGTGTTAGAGAGGACTGAGTGAAAAAGCAAGAGGTAGAAGGTATAGGTGGGGCAGGATGCTGTCAGGTTGTATGGGCTCAGTGCTGGTTGCCCCCCAATAGCTGGAGTGAAAGGTGGGTGGCCAGAAAGACATGAGGGAGGGTATAAGAGCCACTTGGTTCTGTTCCTAGTTTGTACCACACAGTTGCACTCATTAAGTTCATCCCATCACAAAGCTTTTAGGATGGTATCTGAAAACAATTCCTGAAACAGACATAATAACAGAGGGTTAATGAAATAAATTATTACATCCTGAGGTCTTTATCCTATACGTATGTGATGAATGAGCCATCTCATTCCAGCGTCCCATCTGGAAACTTGCTTTTTGTTCACATGAGATGGCTTATTTGGGAAACAATCCCAGGGAGAAAGACTAAGAGTTTGGAGATAGCACAACAGAGAAAGAAAAAAGGCAATGTGAAAGTATAATATAAATAGGTCACCAACATTGATTCTTGGAGTTTGATCCTATCGCAAAGTTCTAAAGAATTGATAGAAAGAGCCTCAAAATTGCCCACCTGCGGGACGGCAAGAGGGAATATTTATCTATTGCTTCTCATCCTTTTTGCTTGTGGGTTGCCCCATGGAGTGTTACCTTCTTTATACATCCAGATCCATTCATATAGTCCCTCACAGAGGCCTCAGGGAAGCCTAAGGCAATACAGCCAGGTACATGAAGAGAGGTACTGACCACTGTCAAGTCAACAGTACACAAAGCCAGCTGCAGAAGCAAAGGTTGGAATATAAATTGGGTCAAAAGGAGGTGAGGTAGGGTATAAGAAGTATCCAAAACAGGAACTCTTATCCTGGCCTTCTGCAAAGCTGCTTCAGTGATAAGGGTAAGCCTTCTCCTGGATGCCTGTAGTGCCACTGGGGAAAGATCTTTGGTGGGGAGCAACCTATTTTTTTTCAAACATCCTTTGTTTTCTTGATCAAGATAATTGAAATGTAAGAATAAGTGACGAACATTTTACTGGTATAACTTGAAGACTCTAAAATTTAATATGGGGCAGCCTGGGTGGCTCAGCGGTTTAGTGCCGCCTTCTGCCCAGGGTGTGATCCTGGAGACCCGGGATTGAGTCCCATGTCAAGCTTCCTGCATGGAGCCTGCTTCTCCCTCTGCCTGTGTCTCTGCCTCTCTTTCTCTCTCTGTGTGTCTCTCATGAATAAATATATAAATAAAATCTTTAAAAAAATAAAAATAGAACTTAATATGCCCCAAATCCTTGATTCTTCTCTGCTGACTACTCCCAAATGGTGTTTTTAATACTATACTCTTTATGAGCAAACAGTACCAGCCTTGACTCAGTTTCTCAGATTACACTTTGGAGGTCATGATTCTTTATATTTCATCAACACCCAGCAATCTTACCTGCCGCATCTTTACAGCGTATTACAAACCTTCCACTTCACACCACCCTGACCTATCCCCCACACTACTCATAGGCAGCACCACTGCTCATGTGCATTATCCCAATAGCCTCCTGACAGTTCTTCTTGATCTCACTCTTGCCCTTTACAGTCTGTTCTCTGCACAGAAGTCAAACTAGCTAGTTACTTTTAAAAATGATAAGCAATGTTATTTATTGTCTCAACACTTCTATTATTCCATTAGGTTTCAAATAAAACCCAAAGTCCTCGTTATTGCCTTGTTGCTCCATCGTTTGGTAGGATATCAGATATATATATATATATATATATATATATATATATATATATAATGCTGTGGCCTCAGTCCCTGTCACCCTAGCTCTCGCTTTTGGCCTCTAGTTACTCTGACCTCCTTGATGTTTCTATTCAGACTTTTGCATTTGCAATTTCTTCTGCTTCTCTACAGCCATGCTTCCCAAAGACACCTCCCAGAATGCCTTGTTTAAAATAGTTCTCTATCATACTATATACTCTTATCCTATATTTTTCTTGATATAACACATATAATACACACATACATTATATATAATACGTGTGTATGTGTGTGTAAATTTGCTTGTTGTTTCACTCACTAGAATATTTGGTACATAAAATCATGGACTATGTTGAATTTACCATTCTGTTCCTAGATTCTAGGACAGTTCTTGGCGCATATGAGTCCGTTAAATATTGTTAAATAGATAAATTAATTAAATCAGATCAGATGGCACTTCTGTTGTCAGATAGATTTCCCTGTAACTTTATGTGCTACTTAGAAGCTACTAGGTAGTAATGGAAAAAGAAAGAACAACACAGCATCCCTGTAGTATTTGTCAATGTTAGCTAACTTCTGTACAACCACAGCCATAGTCATATTTAATTTATGTTCATTTCATTGCCTAATGAGGGTCTTCTGGGAGTATGGTAATTTAGAGATCAAGTCTGATAAATACTCCATGTTCTTCATTGTCCTGAAGTCATCTAGTCAGCAATGAAAGACAGAGCTTGGATACTGGGAAACATTTTAGAAGCCTCCATTGGAAATGGTATTCATCCTTTCCACCAACACCCCATTGCTCAGAATTTAATCATATGGCCCTACCTAAGTGTAAAGGAGGCTGAAAAATAGAATTTAGCTGTGTGCCAGGGCAAAATGTAATTGTATTACTTCTGTCACAATAGACATATGGATGATCTTCTTTCATCCTTAAAAATCCCTGAGAGATAAGTACTCTATCCTTATTTAGAGATTAAAAACTCTGACCCTCTGAGAGGTTGAGCTATAACCAAGATCATAGAGCTAATGATTATGTGGCAAAGCCAACACTTCACTCCAGGTGTCCTGTGATTTTCCCTGTCATTTTGAGTACTGGAAATTCCACAACACTGATCATTTTGATGAGGCTGACTTTGCCCATGATTTTATCTGTGCTTACACATCAATTAAAGAGTGAATATAAGTCTTGCACTTGAATATTTTTTAATGTATTTGTTTACTTACTGTGATTTTCTTTAACATTCAGTTCCGTTCAATCTAGGTATCTTCTTTGATCTTACCAATAATGGTATTTCAATACTTTTCAATAATAAAGATTATATAACAAATTCTTTATTCTATTTTTCCACTGACTTGGATATGTATTGAAAATCTCAGTTGATGGCCTGAAATACATAGCCTTATTGATTAATGTTTCTAATTTGTTTCATTTTAATCATTCCCACTTTAACAGAGACATGAATTGTACTTGATTTATTTCTAGTTGCCAAACACTGATTCTTTGGGAAGAATTATATGCTATCACTTGAGGATAGTTAAGTGAATCATCAATGAAATAAGATTCAACTTGAATCAGTGAAAGTGTAAGATGTAGTTCAAGGCCAAATTAGAGAATTCATAGAAAACACTGGGAGATTTTGTTTATACGGTATCTCTGTCACTCAGGTGCTGATTCTCTTGTGTTGTAGGTTTAGAAACTATTAAAAAGCCCTTCAAAATCTCATTCACAAAATAAGTTCAAGAGAAGACAATGACTAACATAGAATCCTAATTCTTCATTTATAGTAAAATATGTGACATTTAGTGACTTGAGCACTCATTTCCTTTGTCCAGGGCACTCCTTCCAGCTTTTAAGATACTGAGTAAACAAAATTATAGGCCTAATGATTTCATAGCAAATTAAAAAATTATGAAATGTGATAGTTTTAAAGGAAAATATGTCTAGGAATTAAGACCTGACAACATTTTTTCATATCATAAAATTAAAACACAAAGCAATATAATAACAACAATAAATCTTCCCTAGGGAATGGAAAGCTCTTGTACACTGGGTGTATTTCTATATCTTGAAATAGTGGGACAAATACATGACCAAATTCATGCTATCTCTTTCAACATTTGCTAAGATTCACATATGCTACGGAGGCCTCCCTGTGAACATATTCTTTCTTCAGAGAGATCAGACGTTGGTAAGACTAAAGTACTCTGCCATCAAAATAGTTTTCAGGGGAGCAGTATTTTTAGTGGAAAGGATATAGAATTTGAAATTAGGCAAATCTAGGATTAAGCTCATTTAACAACCATTTATCTGTTAGGTTTTTTAAATTTTATTTTACTGTGTAAGAACACTTAACATGAATCTACTCTCTTAAATTTTTAAGTATACAATAAATTATTGTTGACTGTAAGTACAATGTTTTAAAGTAGATTTCTAGAGCTTATTCATCTTGCCTAACTGAAAGTTTATGCTCACTCATTAGAACTACCAATTTTTCTTCCACTTTCCTCCAAGCCGCTCACAACCATCATTCCACTCATTGTGATTCTGTGATTGTGGCTATTTTGGATACTTTATATGAGTGGAATTATTCAGTCTTTGTCTTTCTGTGACTGATTTATTTCACCTTCACGAATTTGGTTTCTGGAATGGAACAGGGGCTAGAATAAGAAGTAGGGCTGAAAGGGTTAAAAAAAAAAGTGGTGCAGAAATGTATAGTTCACTCCCTGCAGCATTAAGTCCTCCTTCTTGTGAGGGTTGGTCTAATCCATCAAAGAGTTTCCTTTCAATTGGAGGCCAAAAAAATAAATAAAAAATAAAAAACAAAAACAAAAACACAAACTGGAGGCCAGCTGTACCTTGGTGCAGTTATGCCCTGGGTCAGGAAGGTGTGTGGTGCTGGCCAATGTGAGGCCTTGAGAAATTACAGATGGGGAAGCCAATTGAACCCGGTGGCTGGAATGCAGGGGAGGCTGAATGGACATGAAGTGGTACAGTCTTCTGATACAAGCACTTGCTATCTACATCCAGTTCCATGGTGAGCAAGATATGATCATCCAAACCTTTATGTAATTTACCTTCTAGGGGGTAAGACAGGCAAAAATATACAAAACAATTGCAAAAAGTGCTAAATTAAGAAGACAACATTTAAGGTGCATTTAAACTGTTTTGAGGAAAGGAGGCAGCTATAAAGAAAGAAAAGCATTTCCTACGTCTTTTCTCTTGGACTTACAAATGTAGATACAGTTTATCCCTGAACGAACATGTGTTTAACTGTGTGGGTCCACTTATATGCAGATAATTTTGATAAATACAGTATAGTACTCAAAATGTATTTTCTTTATTTTAAAGATTTTTATTTATTTATTTATTTATTTGTTTGTTTGTTTGTTTGTTTATTTATTTATTTTAGAACATGTGTGAGGTGGGGGCAGAGGGAGAAAGAGAATCTCAAGCAGACTCCCCTCTGAGCAGAGAGGCCAACTCAGGGTTCCATCTTGACCCTCAGGTCATGACCTAAGCCAAAATCAATTGTTGGATGGAGCCACTCAGGTGCCCCCTTATGCTTTTCTTAATAACGTTTTCTTTTCTCCAGCTTATTTTGTTGTAAGAATATAGTATATGGTACATGTAGTGTACAAAATATGTGTTGACTATTTATGTTATCAGTAAGGCTGTGAGTCAACAGTGTGCTATTAGTAGTTAAATTTTTGGAAGTCAAGTTATATGTGGATTTTTTTAAGTTTTTTTTTTTTTTTTTTTTGAAAGAGTAAGATAGTGAATGAGAGGGAGAGGAAGAGAGAATCTGGAGCCAGCCAGCTCTGCACTGAGCACAGAGCCTGACACAGGGCTTGATCCCACAACCACAAGATTGTGACCTGAGCCCAAACCAAGAGAATACTATTTTACTCTCCACTTCCTTCACCTTTTTTGTTTTCTACACAAACACTTTTGGCAACTAGGCAAGCTCTGCCACTTCCTTTGAATCACCATATTTTTTTATGAGTCCAGCAGAGGGCTCTCCAAAAAATTTGCTTGAAACTTGGAGCTGTAAAGCTATTAAATATTGTGAATAGCTCTGAACCTTTTGGCTTTTCTCCAGCATACTCTCTCCTACAAAAAGACAAGGAAAAAAATCAAAACAAGTAAAATGACAGAAGGAAGAGTATTTATCTTCATGAACACTCACATTTTCCATTGATATTACCGGTAGGGCAGTGGGTTAGGATTTAGGTATAAATAGAACAAAAACATATTTTAAAATATTATACATAATACACATTTGAATATAAATATGGCATATATTTTATAAATGTATTAAATAGAAACACATTTTATAAAAATGTTTATAATGAATTATATGTTATATTTTATATGTAGTATGAATATATAAAAAATATACATGTATAAACAAAATTCACCACTCCTCTTCTCCTTTTAAGGGTGGTTTAATCTTCATATGTAACACACTTAGCTATGTTTATCCCACGTTACACCTTTATGATTCTGAACTAATAAATCACTAAAGACAATATTATAGTTTAAATCGTTGCATCATAATTTTGTTTTTAATCATTTGAAGGGCAGCAGCAGCAAATAGAATCTGGTTTTGTCTCACTTGGTGACCCTTACCAGCCGCCACATTTAATTATAACCCTCCTCATTTTGATTATAGTACTTTGCTAATTTGAAATTCCACCTAGTCAATTAATGTAGCTTGTGGTATCTGTAGAAAATCATGAACCCATGGTTACAATTTTAATTATAGCATACATTTTACAAATCTCTGCCATCCATCTCCAAGGACATTCTCCTTTGTGTAAAGTGTCATGAAATTGGTCTCCTTCCTTTAACTTAATATTGCCTTCTTGAAATATAATGAATACCTTTTGGTGACAGCACCCCTTTCTCAGTCTGCATTGGTGAGAATCATGAATTGCACTAAAGAGGTATTTTGCTAAACGCAGGCACTGGAGCAAATGTGCCATTTACAAAATGTCGCCGTGACATGTGGCCTTTTTGAAATAGTGAAAGACCTTAGTGTCTAACAAGCTAACAGAAAGGCATAAAGGCTTCTTGAAAAGAAAAAACACTGAGAATAAAAGGGTAAAAAAAAAAAAGTGTATCATTCATAAATATGTGTGCTTATTTCCCAGATTTCCACAGGTTTAAGATTCTAAGGGAAATTACTGTTGCCTTTGGATGATTAACCATCAATAATGACAGCAATTGAAGAAGGAATAAGCATTAAGGAGAGCCAATTTTTTTCAGTTCAGGTTTCCATGGGTTTATGGTATTATGATTTGATAAGAAATAATATAATTTATAGTGTCTTATAAGCAAAAGCATGTGAATTATTTATTTCCAAATTTCATGTCCTATTTCCTTCTTAAAAATATGTAATATATTTTAATTCTGACTAATTACAAAAATATAGCATATCCAAGATTCTCATAAAAGTCTTGACTTTGGAGATTACATATGTATGGGGCAATTAATTTATAAAGTTATGAAAAAATATTGAAAGCTAGTATCTCCATGGTCAAGCTAGGAGATAAATATGTTGGCCATTGTAATAGATCCTGTATGATCCCATCACTGCAAAATTATTTACCAATTAAAGTTCTTGTTGTAAGTTATAAGGTTCTTGAGATTATGCCCATGTTTCATTTGATGGCTCAGAGTAACACGTATTAGCCAAGAGTTTCATAATGTCATGTTTAACAGCTCAGGCCCTGGAGCCAGACTGTTTTAGTTCAAATCCCAGCTCATATTATTAGCTGTATGACCTTGGGGCATTTATTCAAACTCTTCCTGTTTCAGTTTTCTCATCTCTGAAGATAGGTGTAACAATGATATTTACCTCGCGGTTTGTGGTGAATAAAAACCAAACCAAACCATAAAAAGCACTTAGAATAGTATAGGTTCTCAAATATTATCCATTATTAGTATTAGTTTTGTTTTTATTACCCACAAGACAGTACTTGGAACAACTAAGTCTTTATCATAAGTATGTTTGTTGATTTCTTTTTTTTTTTATTTTATTATTTATTATAGTCAGAGAGAGAGAGAGAGAGAGAGAGAGAGAGAGGCAGAGACATAGGCAGAGGGAGAAGCAGGCTCCATGCACCGGGAGCCTGATGTGGGATTCGATCCTGGGTCTCCAGGATCGTGCCCTGGGCCAAAGGCAGGCGCCAAACCGCTGCGCCACCCAGGGATCCCTGTTTGTTGATTTCTATCATGTGTCAGCGCCTGCTGTTTGCACCATGGAGAAAGAAGAGAGTGAGATGGAGGAAGGAAGGCTGAGAACTGTGGACACGAACATTGTTAAGTCAGGGACAATAAAATGATTCATCGGCACACAGTGATCATTCACCAAGTGTGTTTTACTATGTCTCTATGGTAATTCTCCCAATTATTGACTGATGCCTCACCTAAATATTGATTTCATTATATGAGTGATGCCATTTTGCAGCCTTGTCACTGCGTCAGGAGCCTGGGAACTTCATGGTCATGCTCACTGCTGTAGTCACGTTGCCTGGACGAGCACCCCAACTGCTTTTACTAAGCGCTTATGAAGACATGTTCAGGTGTTCAGCGATGTATTTTTGAAGAGTCTGTACCATTTTCTCCAAAATCTCCCTCTTTCTCAGCCTGCTTGGAAGCATAAAGACAGAATCATTATTATTCTCACTCATCATTTACCTCCCCCACTGCTCCACCTTAACAAGTAGGAGTTTGAGGCCTCAGGGAAGAAAAAATATCTATGTAACTTAGGGAGGAAACTGTCAAGGCACAGAACACAAAATAATCAAAACTATAAATCACCAGTGGATATGCTTAGGACCATAAAGCCTATAACCAAATTACTCAGTCAGCAGGAGCAGCAGGTTTTTATGGGTAACTCATGAACTGTTGTCTTGCCTATGTTGGTTTCTGGGACCTGGGAGGCTTCATATTTCCCTACGCTCTTATCCGCTCACGCTCTGCTCTCCAGACACCTGCAGTTCTTGTTACTTCTGAAAAATGTCCACCCCATTTCTTCTACTTGATATTTCTTTCCTTGTTTAGTATGGTTCGAGATTAGCCCTTGAGAGGCTGATTTTGTTGTTGAGATTCTAACTCCTCTTTGAAAGCTCTTAGCATTCCATTGGTAAGTTGAGTTCCCCTTACCCTGTGTTTTCTCTACATTGATTGTGAGGATATCACAGCATTTATTTTTTGACACTGTAATTTTCTATTCACATTTGTCTTCCCCGCAAAACTATGTCTTGATAGTGGGGGCTGTGTTTGCTCATCTCTGTATCCTGAGTGCTAGCCCAACGCCTGCAAGCATGACATAGGTGCTTGATAAATGTTCAAAGAGTGAATCTATAGCTATAAAAGTTTTCCTTATGTTACTCATAATAAGTAATTATTACTTAATAATTAAGGGACTGGCAATTAATTTCTTAGTCAACCAGACCCCAAATTTGAAATCATCTTTGTATTTTCATTCCTTCTTTATCCTTTACATCTAATACATCAGTACTTAAGATATTTCTCAATTTCCTTTCCGGTACCAGGTTTTTGTTCAGATGCCAACTGTCACATGTTTGCAATATTAAAATAATTATTCAATTGATATTGTTAACTCTGGTCTTTGCCCATCCAGTCATATGCATTTCTAAGACTTTAATTTTTCTAAAATACCTACTATTCTATTGACTAAAGGTCTCTAATATCAAATCTAATTCATTTTTAATAGGGAGATATATGTGGTAAATAAGTTTAAAATCTAATGTAAATCACCCTCCCACCTCATCTCTCACTTCATGGAAAATCATAGTTACCAGTTTCTTGGGTGTCTTTCTAGAAAATCTCTCTTTATGTATCTGTGTGCTTGTGTGTGAAGATGTGTGTAGAAAGCCTCTACTTTTTTCCTTGAAAGTGGTAGAATAGACTATATACACCATTCTGCATCTTGCTTTTTTTAACGTAATAATATGTCTGGGAGATTGTTCCTTGTCAATAATTTGAACAATCCGAACAATTCTTTTTTATGATGAATATTTTATTGTGTTGATATATGCATAAAATTTACTATCTTAACTAATTTCAAGTGTGTAATTCAATGACCCTAAGTACATTTGCAATGTTGTGGAACCGTAAGCACCATCCACACCCACAACTTTTTCATTATTCCAAGTGTAAACTTTGTACCTATTAAACAATAATTCCTCATTTCCTCCTTCCCTCAGTTCCTCTTAACTTCTTGTCTAGTTTCTTTCTCTATGAATTTGTCTATTCTAGTAACTCATACAAGTGGAAGCAAGCAATATTTGCCTGTCTTGTCTGGCTTATTTCACTTAGCATGTTTTCAAGTTCATCTGTGTTATAACATATATCAGAAATTTATTCTTTTTTATGATATATGTACCACATCATTTGTTCATGAACACTCAGGCTGTTTCTACCTTTGGGCAATTATAAATAATGCTGCTATGAACCTTGGTGTACATCTGTATGAGTCCCTGCTTTCAATTCTTTTAGGTATACATTTGGGAGTAAAATTGCTGAATTATATGGTAATTCTATGTTTAACTTCCTGAGGAACAGTGAAACTAGTTTCCACAGCGGCTGCAACATTTTACATTCTCACCATAATACACGAAGGTTCTAATTTCTCCACATCCTCACCAATGGTAGCTTGCTTTCTTTTCTTCCTTTCTTCCCTCCTTCCTTTTTCTCTTTTCTTTTCCTTTCCTTTCTTCTTCCTTCCTTCCGTTCTTTTTTTCTTCCTTCCTTTTTTCATAATAGCTATCTAAATAAGGTGTGAAGTGGTATCCATTTGTGATTTGGGCTTGCATTTCCTTAATGACTGATGACATTGAACATCTTTTTATATACTAATTGATAGCAGCATGTATTTCATTCTGTCAAAATTATGAAATATTTTGTATATAAAATTCTATGCTTGATAAGTATGACTCACAGTAGAACAAACACCCAAAAAGCCAATACCCAGCCTAAGAAATAGAGGATTCACCATTCTTTTTTTTTTTTTTGGCGTGGGGGATGGTACATGACAAGATAGGGCTTCCCAATCCCCTCCCCCTCCTTGGGGTCTGGGATATAAATTGGAGGTCAGGAGATTCTCAGTGTGTTGGGGGATTAAGTTGGGGCAGGGACTCCCCAGAAGCTGAGGGCCTCTCTCTTCCTCTTGTTCTTGCTGGGGCTGGTGGTCCAGGAGGCTCTTACTCCTTGGAGGCCATGTGGACCATGAGGTACACCACCCAGTTGCAGGAGCCGAATTCATTGTCATACCAGGAAATGAACTTGATGAAGTGGTCATTGAGGGCAATACCAGCCCTGCCTGGCGTCGAAGGTGGAAGAGTGGGTGTCACTGCTGAAGTCACAGGAGACAACCTGGTCCTCGGTGTAGCCCAGGATGCCCTTGAGGGGGTCCTCTGATGCCTGCTTCACCACCTTTTTGATGTCATATTTAGCAGCTTTTTCCAGGCGGCAGGTCAGATCCACAACTGACATGTTGGGGGTGGGAACACGGAGGCCATGCCAGTTAGCTTCCTGTTCAGCTCAGGGATGACCTTGCCCACAGCCTTGGTGGTGCCAGTGGAAGCAGGGATGATGTTCTGGGCAGCTCCTTGGCCATCTAGCCACAGCTTCCCAGAGGGGCTGTCCACGGTCTTCTGGGTGGCAGTGATGGCATGGATGGTGGTCATGAGGTCCTCCATGATGCCGAAGTGATCATGGATGACTTTGGCCAGAGGAGCCAAGCAGTTGGTGGTGCAGGAGGCATTGCTGACAATTTTGAGGGAGTTGTCATACTTCTCGTGGTTCACGCCCATCACAAACATGGAGGCATCAGCAGAAGGAGCAGAGATGATGACCCTCTTGGCCCTGCCCTTCAAGTGAGCCCCAGCCTTCTCCATGGTGGTGAAGACCCCAGTGGACTCCACAATATACTCAGTACCAGCATCACCCCATTTGATGTTGGCGGGATCTCGCTCCTGGAAGATGGAGATGGACTTCTCAATGATGACAAGTTTCCTGTTCTAAGCCTTGACCGTGCTGTGGAATTTGCCATGGGTAGAATCATGCTGGAACATGTACACCATGTAGTTGAGGACAATGAAGGGGTCATTGATGGCGACAATATCCACTTTACCAGAGTTAAAAGTAGCCCTGGTGACCAGGCGCCCAATACAGCCAAATCTATTCACTCCGACCTTCACCATCATGTCTCGGGGACTTGGCTGGCCCTGCACCAGAAGACGCGGCTGTCTGTCGAATGGGGAGACGCAGAGAGCCGAGCGTTCACCATTCTGATCAAGGTCCTTATACTTCCTTAATCACAACCCCTGTGAACCCTCAGATCCAGGAATTTCTTTTTTTTTTTTTTTTAAGATTTTATTTATTTATTTATTTATGAGAGAGAGAGAGAGAGAGAGAGAGAGAGAGAGGAGAGACAGAGAGAGAGGAGAGAGGCAGAGACACAGGCAGAGGGAGAAGCAGGTTCCATGCAGGAAACCTGACATGGGACTTGATCCCGGGTCTCCAGGATCAGATCCTGTGCTGAAGGTGGCTCTAAACTGCTGAGCCACCCAGGCTGCCCAGATCCAGGAATTTCTTAACTGGAATTTATATTTGTTAGTTTAATTTTTTCTAGTTTCAGGAATTTCTTAACTGGAATTTATATTTGTTAGTTTAATTTTTTCTAGTTCTACTGCATATATATGTCTCCTTAAACAATATAATGCTTTATTTTGTTTATGAACTTGGTCATACTGCGTGTGTTTTTCTGATATCTCTTTATTCACCCAACATAATGTTTCCAATATTCATACATGTGGATGGCTATCATTTCACTACTATATAGTATCCCACTGTATACCTATACCACAATTGATTCTTTCATCAATTGATATTTAGATTCTTCCTAGTTTTCTTGATTTTACAAATACTGCTACTATAAACATTTCTATACAAGTTTTCTGGTACATATGAATAAAAGTATATGTAGGAGGGGAATTGTTGCATCATGAGACTTGTTTATTTTCAAGTTTATCAGCTAATGCCAAATTACTTTCAAAGTACTTTTACAAGGTTATACTTCTACCACTCTCACATGATCTGTATTATATATAAAATACAGATTGTAAGAATCCCCCCTCCATGTTTTATATTATATATATTATTTGAAAAAATTTGAGCCTTTTATTGTGGCTGTTGTTCTCATACCTGCTTGGTTTTTATAAATGTTCCAAAAGTAAGTTTGAAATACTGTGGGAATCTATAGTTTTTGTGTACAGGGTTCTATATCTGTCCATATATATCAAGCATGAGGGATAATAAAACATATACCAATATAGCAATGGATTGGTTGATTTTTCAGTTTTTATTAGTTTATTAGGTGCATAATGATTTTATTGTACTTTATTTATTTTTTGCCTGATGCTAAAACTTCTGTTACAGTGACTCATTCTTTGGCATTGCTTTCAATCTTAAAGTCTCTTTTCTCTTATATCTTTGTCAGGTTTTTTTTTTAAGATTTTATTTATTTATTCATGAGAGACACACAAACACACACACACAGAGATAGGCAGAGACACAGGCAGAGGGAGAGGCACGTTCCATGCAGGCAGCCCAATGTGGGACTTTATCCCAGGTCTTCAGGATCATGCCCTGGGCCGAAGGCAAGTGCTAAAACGCTGAGACAACAAGGGATCCCCTCTTTGTCAGTTTTTTAACAGTAATTGTAATGGTTAATTTTATGTGTCAACTAGACTGGGATAAAGGATGTTCAGATAGCTGGTAAAATATTATTTCTGACTATGTGTGTGAGTGTGTTTCTGGAAGAGATTAGCATTTGATTCAGGAGCCCGAATAACAAGTTCCACCCTCGCCAATGTGAATGGGTGTCATTCAGTCATTCGGAAGCCAGAATGGAACAAAAAGGCAAAGGAAGGATGAAATCTTACTCTCTCTTCTTGAGCTGGGGAGTCTATCTACTGCTTCTCAGAGCTGATTGTCAGGCCTTTGCACTCAGACTGAATTCTGCTACAGGTTTTTCCTGGTTCTCCAACTTGCAGACAGCAGATTGTAGGATTTCTTGACTTCCTTAACTACACGAGTCATTCCATAATAAATCTTGTATATCTATGTACCTCTCTATATATCTTATTGGTTCTCTTTCTATGGAGAACCCTGATACAGTAATATAGGTATATCAGTATTTTTGGGTTGTAACTTTAATTTCAAACTCCCTGTGTTCTTATGTTACAATTTTTTTTTTTTAGTAAATAGCACATAGCTGGATATATTTGCTTTTTGTTTATTTATTTAATTTATATTCAATGAAAAGTCATTGTACTTATATTTTTATGATTATTGACATATGGATTTATATGTTGTCTGATTGCATTGCTAATGTTGAAAAATCAATTTTAGTCTAATAGCTATTTCCCTATAGTTATCGCTAATGTCACTTTTTTCTTTGAATGGCTTTACTACTTTTTTAAAGATTTATTTACTTATTCATGAGAGACACAGAGAGAGAAAGAGGCAGAAACATAGGCAGAGGGAGAAGCAGGCTCCCCACAGGGAGCCCGATGCAGGACTCGATCCTGGATCCCATGATCACGTCCTGGGCCGAAGGCAGACACTCAACCGCTGAGCCACCCAGGCATCCCGAATGGCTTTATTATTTTATCTTTATTTTTGATATTCTGTGTGGTTGTAGCACAGTGTATCTAGATGTAGATTTTTATTTTTTTATCCTGCTTGGGATTTTACATTTCCTCTATACAATGATTTTTTTAATAACATTTTTTTCAGCATTATTTCTTCCATATTGCTCCTTTTACATTGTTTCCAATATCTTCTTTTGAAATTCCATTTAAAGGTTGATTGGGCCTTCTACTATGATTCTCTGTGTCTCAGTGTATCTCACTATTTTCCATCTCTTTGTTTCTCTGTGACTTTATTTCCTGATTTATTAGTTCTGAGCCTTTTGAGCTTTCTGCAGCATAGGTAGAATTATTTCTAAGCTTTCAACCAAAAATGCCAAACTTCGTAAATTAAGCTGGAGAGTAGATTCAATATCTACTTTTCTTTCTTCCAATGGTTTCAATTTTTTTAAAAATTGCTTCTCACATAGTAAACATACTTATTTTGTATTCAATATCAAAACAAAACAATATCCTGTGACTTTGTGGTTTCAGGTTTGTTGTCTGTTTTTCTTTATACATTTATTTTTTATTGGTGTTCAATTTGCCAATATATAGAATAATAACCAGTGCTCATCCCATCAAGTGCCCCCCTCAGTGCCCATCACCCAGTGACCCCCACCCCCCGCCCACCTCCCCTTCCACCACCCCTAGTTTATTTCCCAGAGTTAGGAGTTTCTCATGTTCTGTCTCCCTTTCTGATATGTCCCACTCATTTTTTTCTCCTTTCCCCTTTATTCCCTTTCACTATTTTTTATATTCCCCAAATGAATGAGACCATATAATGTTTGTCCTTCTCTGATTGACTTATTTCACTCAGCTTATTTTCTGCTGACTCTTATACTTGGTGGCTTATTTCCTTTGTGTTCTGTGATTTTCTTTTTTAAAATGTGATCTCTTATTTGTTGCAACTCCATCTGTGTGGGTTCTCTAAGACTGGCATTGAAGGGGAATTCTAGAAGGCAGTAGTTTCTCTTTCTACCAATGGCCTAAGGGCTCTACTAACAAGGGTCTTCCTATAACAAGTTGTGTCCTAACCTGTTAAAATTAATGGGATTATTGAAAATTAACTTTAAATGAAATTCAGATTATTATTGTTTTGTCTACATGGTAACAATTCTCTTTAAGCTAAATTATTGCAAATTTTTTAGCATAATATGATTTAAATGTCACAGAGCTAGTTTTAGATGAGGTATAGTAGCTTCTGAAAAATTTTAAAGAATGCTTTTGTAAGTGCTGCACAAGTACTATTTTGTTCTATTCTTTAAGAAAAAAAATATAACTTTTTCCCTGATGAAATTTTAGAATGAAACAAAGGAATTTCTAGACACCTTGAAGGCTACTCCTTAATAACTCCTGCTGTATATCTGTGTACCCAGTAATTTTTGATATTCCAACTAAAAGTAAGTTTTGATATCTTTTCAAAACAGGCAGCCAATCCTTTATATAATTAGGCTAATTTTATTATTTTGATGGTTTAAAGAGAACTCCAGTCTATTGTGTAAAAAGACTCCAGGTTATTAAAAGAAAGACTTTAAGGGAAATTAGGTGATCTTCATGCTAGCATTAAGAAAGATGTGATGGCATCTTAGAAAGAAAATGGATTATAGTATCTAGTTTCCCTCATATTATGGCTGTGAGGAGTTAAGGGTAGATAAACTAGTAAACTGTTTACTACTGACCCATAACATAGATGGCAGATTTGTTTGTGGATTTCAAATTCAGGATGGTGGCCACAATTAAGCCTCAGGGGGAAAACCAGAAAGCTTTGAAGGAGAAAGTGATCAATGGCTGCCAGTAAGAGACATGACCTGAGAAGAGATTCAGCTTCTTTAGTCACCTTGAGGTGAGAGATGTCCAAAAACCAGGGTATCTGTAACTATGTTAGTCAGAGCCCTTTTACACTCAGCTCTCTTATCATTTCACTGTTTCCTGCTCCCTCTGTACAGGCCTGCTACAGTTGTAGGTACATTTGATCCTATATTTTGAGATC
Source organism: Vulpes vulpes (assembly GCF_048418805.1). Taxonomy (NCBI): domain Eukaryota; kingdom Metazoa; phylum Chordata; class Mammalia; order Carnivora; family Canidae; genus Vulpes; species Vulpes vulpes. The sequence continues at coordinate 52,895,352 of NC_132783.1, read as the reverse complement.
TGATAAACTACCTCATCCCTTTGTTTCTCAAATCTAGGAAAGGAAATGGCTTTCTGATGTTAATTACTAATTTCTTCTAAAGTCTAGATTCCAATTGTTAACATGTAAAGTCATCTTTATGCTGATCTTTTTCTCTGGGAATAATGCCAATATATTCTAGAATATAATTTTCTTGTATCAAAGCTTTTAAATTCTCTGTTCCTCCACATTTACTCTGTTCTTAGTGAAAGATACAGATATTGGTTTCATTCTTTTATAGGGTAGAGAATTCAGAACAGGGAGATATCTGAGTCTTAAAAGGAGAATACTATCCAGGGGTATCAAAGAAGCCAGTAGGAGTGAGTAGCCAGAGATTAACTAGATTTTGTGAGATGGAACTAGGAATCCGATGCTATGAAAATGATTTCAGTTATTAATTTGGGAATCAGATGTGAGAGAATATCTTGAATGATTACCTAGAAGAGATTTTTTATTGTGGCCTATTTTCATTGGTAACCTAGAGCATGCTGGTGAGAACTCAGCTGAAATGCCCCTCTACTCTTCTGTTGTGAATCTATTCTGGTTCCCACACATGATGGATAAGGCAATTCTCAGATATAAGCCTCATTCCTGATAAGAAACACTAAAGGTTATTGGAAAATGAGGCACTAGCCCCAGCTAGTTTAAACTGGTTTAAGAACAACAGAATTTAACCAAGATCCCACGAACCAGTGGAGCTAAGCCTTCTATGTATGGCTCACCTGCCTGACTTTGGTTGAAGAATAGTCAAAGCAGCACCTGGAGAAGAAAGGTCTGAGAAAGGCAGCAATTAAGACTCAAAGAATTGCCTAATATAGTGCCAAATAATTTCAACATAATTGGAAAACTTTGCTTTCATGAATTTATATACAACCAGTTTAGAGTAACACAAATAAACAAAATAAAAGTGTCAAATGCGAACAACTATTCCAGTCCAAGATGTTTCTTTGTTCAATTGCTGAATATTACAGCAATTCTTAACACTGCTGGGTATGTAAAAAGACTAAGCCTCAGAGAGCTGGGCTAATTTTTCCTTAAGAAAAAACCCTCTGGTTTGTTCATAATTAATTGTAATCTTTGACTCTATAGAGGAAAGCTTATCTCACTTTTGAATTACACTCTTCTCCTTCCCAGATGAGTAGGCTGATCAATGATCTCTAAGCATTATGGGAAAAGCGCCTAAGTTATGTGAGCCCACTTTTTCAATTGTCATCTAAATGCATGTAATTGATAATTGCATGTTTATCTTTATACCATTTCTCAATAATTACTGTAGTTGAGTAAGCTCCCTTCTATTTGTTATATTGTACACATATATTATTTCTTACTTTTATTGTGCATAATCTTTGCATCCTTCTTGGTGACCACAAAACTGAAACTAATCTCTCTTAATCATCTTATATTTCTATTTATGTTTTCTTTTGCTAAGTATAGATGCATCACCAAATAACACCCATTTTCATCAAATTACATTTTTCTGAGGAATCAGGAATTCTAAAAGCAAAAGTTCGAGTAAGATAAATCTTCATAAGTTTCCAAGTTATTCCAGTGCTTGAGGACTCTTGAGTACTGATAATTTTATGCTCAATTTATTCATTCACCCACTTACCCTGTCCCCCCCAAAATTTAAGTGACCATGTAACTTTATGAATGACTTAGTGCTTTATGCCCTGTTGGGAGGTTTACCACCATCTGGCAAAAATTTAGCATTTTAGGGGACACTGAATTTTGGCCTGATGGAATTAGGGATCCCTTACTCATTGTGGAGTTGTTAACATTCCATGCGGCTAACATTCAAAGGGCCAATCGATATTTATAAGAGGTGCACAGATGTGTATACAGATGTGTTAACAAGACAAACATAACTCCTATTACAGAGAAGGGGCACCAATTCAAGGCACAAAGGTTTTTATTTTCACCATTTATAGTGATAAGAAGTGAATTATTATATCACATATGGATAACCTTAGAGCATAAATGTTTTAAATGTCCTAAATCTTATAATTAGTGCAGATAATGAGATACACAAAACCCCTTAAACATGGATACATAAATGAATTAAGTATGCTAATCTAGAGTAAAAGGTCATCCAGCTTGGCAGAGGTTTGAGTTTATGCAGCAAGGCAGCTGCAGAATTAGAAACCTCTGGCAAATCTATTTCTAGGTATACTCATTCATAAATAACTGGAAAGGTTTTGATGAATCATTTTAATTATTGTCCTTCATGCTTATTGTCACATCTTTTTAAGTATGCTTTTTTAACTGAACCGTCTGTGGTAGACATATCTTTATTTTGAAGAAAGGGATTAAATGATTATTTTAAATACACTTTTTTATTTTAGAATTATTTTAGATTTACAAAAAAATTTCAAAGGTAGTACAGATTTCCCACATACTTCATACTCAGTTTCCTCTATTATTAACATCTTACATTAGTCTGAGTCATTTGTCATAATTAAAAAGCCACTATTGATTCATTATTATTAACTAAAGTCCATACTTTATTTAGATTTCTTTAATTTTTATTTAATGACTTTTTGTCTATTCTAGAATCCCATCCAGGATACCACATGTCTCCTTAGGCTCCTTTTGGCTAGGATAGTTTATGACTAGCCTTGTTTTTGACCTTGACAGTTGTCAGGAGTACTGATCCGGTATTTCGCAGAACATTCTTCAGATGGAATTTGTCTTACTATTAAACTGGGGTTGAGGGTTTTGTGAGGAAGACAGCAGAGATCAAATGCAATTCTCATCATATTTTATCAAGGATAACTTATATCCACATGACTTGTCATGATTGATGTTAACTTTATTCAAATCTGGCTGAGGTAGTGTTTATTAGTCTTCTCCACTGTAAAATTATTCTTCCACTCTTTTCATACTGCAGCCTTTGGAAGGAAGTATTCAGCACACATGTAAAGAGTGAATAATTATACTCCCCTTCTTGAGAGTGAAGCATCTGGTAAAGTACCCATATAAATTATTTCTAATTACTCTGCCTGGATGATTTGTCTGTTCTCCCCCATTTATGTATCTAATCATTTATTTATACCTATATGAATTTATGGATATTTACTTTATATTTTGGGTAATAATCCGATACAATTTTACTTCTCTGTTGCTCAAGGGCTCATTTTATGTATTTTCTGCTCTAGTCTAACAAGGAAGGCATTTCTCCAAAAAACACTCCATTTCTCCAAGGAACTCTCATTTTCACTTTTTGAGAAGAATACCAGAAACCAACACCTGAATACCAGGTTAGTGCATTGCTAGTGGGACGCCATTTCTTTTATGTCCTCTCAGCTGACAGAGCAGAATATGTGTGCATATACTAACCTGTGTCTATATTGTTAAGAGAAATTCAACTGAGTAAGTGTGAGAGAATCTAATTGGTTTTATTCACTGATGTATGAATTGGACAGAATTTTATCTAGTAAATAGATGGAGCTCAGAGGAGTTGTACAAAGTGGAAGGCTTTTATAGACAGGAGGGTGAGACAAGGAAGTTAAAAGGGTAGATCATTTCTATTTAACCTTGTTAGGTTATCTTCCTTTCAGGAAAAACAGGGTTTTATGGCATAGATTCCCTCACTAGTGTTGACCAGTAAATTCCAGGCTGATTGAGTTAAAATTTCACTCTTGAAAGAGGCTAAACCTGAAGTTAGGTTATGTATTAAGTATTGGTAGGGTTTAGCAAAAGTGACTCCATCTTAGACCTGCTGTTTCTTTCTAACCAGATGCATTCATGAATATTGCTATATGTAAGAATTTGTATCTATATTAAGCTAAATATGAATTTATACTCTAATTCATTGCCATGTGAATCAATATAGACTCCCATTGCTTGGCTGTGACCTCCTACTCCAACCATGAGAAACCTGGCTCCCTCCATTGCCAATCATTTACTTAATCATTCAGTTACATTATACATATGGTTTCAGAATTATTAACATATACCCCTGTGGGGAAAATGTTACCTCTGTACATAAGTACAGTGCTTATGTACAATTCCTTTGTCTTTAGCCTTATGACTAGTTTTTTTTTTAAGATTTTATTTATTTATTCATGAGAGACACACAGAGAGAGAAGCAGAGACATAGGCAGAGGGAGAAGCAGGCTCCATGCAGGGAGCCCGGTGTGGGACTCGATCCCGGGACTCCAGGATGATGCCCTGAGCTGAAGGCAGGTGCTAAACTGCTGATCCCCTTATGACTAGTTTTGTAAGCAAATTGTTGAACTTATGGCATAGTTTCTCTTTAATGCTTATAGTGAAGTATGAGAGGAGAAAGAGAAATTGAAGGAACTCTTAAATAAAAAGTAACCCGTGAAGATTTGGAAAATTCTCAGTCTATGCATATTACAAAAAATGAGAAAATATGTTCTGGAGAGAACACCAAGGGTGTGGCTGGACAATAACTTCTTAAAGAGATTGTGCATAATCTTAATCAACAGCCTGCAGAAGCCAGAACTAGAGAAGAGATTACACCAGTAGAGACACTGCTAGTTTGAATTGAAAGGGACAGAGATCATCTGAAATAAAAGAAGGCTTTTGGATTTTAGGGTTCCACAGGATGGGGCAATAGAGTTTTCCATCTGTGAGTGTACTACATATCCTGCAGGAAAAGGGAAGAATGACTGTAAAGGCAATTCAGAGATCAGGAGGACGACCACTCACACCACATGCCCATGTGTAAGGCTGTTTCTTCCTTCGTTTCACAGAGTGGGCCTCTTTCCTTGGTGTCAAGAGATGAGATGAGGTGGGGTCAGGAACATGGAGTGAGACTGCTGCTCCCCTGGGCCTCAGAGAACAAACCAGCGAGCCAGAGATGATTATTAAGGTCTTTAAGGTCTGGAATTTGGCTTGCTATGTTTTGGGGTTACTTGAGACACATCCTCCACTCCCTTTTCCTTTCCTATTTCTCTTATTTACAAAGGGAGTGTCTATCCTATGCTTGTCCCAGCATTATATTTTGGAAGTGCATAATTTGTCTGGGTTTATGAGGTAACAGCTAGAGAGGAATTGCGTCTCAGGATAAAGCACACCTTAAGTCTTACATGTACATGACTCAGAGGATATTCAGATGATATTTTAGACATGGGATTGATGCTGGGATGTATTAAGACTTTTTGGAGCTATTAGTTCAGGGTGAATGTATTCTGCATGTGAGAAGTACCTGAATTTGGCAGGGGGTGCTTTAAGGGAAAAATATTATGGCATGGATTGTAGCCCCCTAAAATATATATGTTAAGGTTTTTTTTTTTTTTTTTTTTTTTTTAAGATTTTACCCATTTATTCATGAGAGACACAGAGAGGCAGAGACACAGGCAGAGGGAGAAGCAGGCTCCATGCAGGGAGCCCAACGCGGGACTCAAACCCAGGTCTCCATGATCAGGCCCTGGGCAGAAGGCAGACACTCAACCCGCTGAGCCACCCAGGCTGCCCCTAAGGTTTTAACCTCCTATCTGACTCTATTTGGAAATAGGGCCTTTAGGAAGGTAATTAATGTTGAATGAGGTCAATAAGGGTAGGGCCCTAACTTGTAGAACTGATGTCTTTATAAGAGGAGAAAGAGACATGGAAGAGTTCTTTTTCTTTCTGCACATATACACAGAAAGGCCATGTTACATATATCTGGAAAGTGGCTATTTTCAAGTCAGAGAGACAACCCTTATCAGAAACTAAATTCTGTGGGGTTTTTTGTTTTATTTTGTTTTGTCTTTTGATTTCTACCTTTCTGTTGAACTTTGTTTATATATTGTTTTTCTGGTTTTAATGAATTGTTTGTATTCTCTGGAAGCTCATTAAACTTCTTTAAAATAATCATTTTGAATCATTTGTCAGGCAATTCATAGATCTCCATTTTAGGGGGTCTGTTAGTAGATGCTTCTTTTCTTCCTTCTGTGTTATCTTTCTTCCTGATTTTCTGTGTTCCTGAGGGCTTTGTATTGGTGTCTGCTCACTAGAAGTAGCAGTTACCTCCTTGTAGACTTTACATACTGGCTTTAGTAGGGAAGGACTTATATCAGTGGGTAGGTATGAGGGTGCCAACCAGGATGGGGTGGGCAGTGACACCCATCCAGGGGGCACACAGGCTCTGTGGGTGTTGGATTTAGGAGAATGTAAGGGCACCAGTTCTGAGGTGGGGGGGCATGATAGCACCTCGTCCAGAAGCACATGTAGGCTCTGGGACAGTTAGATGTGTGGGGGTTCCAGGTCTAGGGGTATGTGGTGGTCCTAGTCCTTGGGGGTGCAAAACAGTGTCAACAGGAGTGGTACATGGTGGTGGCAGTTGGGAGGGCATACAATATCTCCAACCAGGGGCAGATGTGGCAATTTGAGCTCCTGGTGGCTCCAAAAACTGGGGTTCTTACTGATGAAGACTGGGGGGTTCCTCAGCAGTAAATACTGTGGGTCTCTGGCAGTGGGAGGACTGCTGGTGTCTTCTTGCTCTCCTTTTCCCCATGGGGGATCTGACAGCTGAAAGGGTTCGTCTTACCACTGAGCTGTGCCTGAGGAATGGGGTAATGTGGGTAAAATGAAGCTATTTTTTCTACCTTCTTCTACACAGTTATCCTTGTTGTTTTGCTTCACCAGGTTGCTGCAGCTTCTAAACTGGACTCTCGAACTGTTTCAGAGTTATTTTCACTCTGGAAGCAGTTAAATGATAGTTTTTGATGAGAAACGAGGCCTGGGACCTCCTAGTCTGCTCTCTTGCTGATGTTACTCTGCTTGTCTTTATCTATAGCAGGTAATCCTATGGGCAAGACACATTGCTAACTTCCTTCACCATAAAATTATTTCCTTGGTCAGAAGTTCTATTATGTGAGAAGCTTCAATGATAAATAAGAATTCCACAGATTGTAATCTTCGCAAAGACATCTTGAGCAAGGAAAGTAAGTTTATATGCCGAATATATATCTATTCCTGTGACAAAAATGGCTGCTCCCTCCGGGATTGAAAGATCCCCATCTCAGCCTTCTGGTCACCTTGGGAAAGGTTCTATATCAGGGGTTCATTTTTAATCTTTTCTGTTGCAGTATGGCCTCTCTTTGATCCATGGTTACTTTGTACATGTGCCCATCGAGCAAGGACCAGGGTGGTTGTCCTATGAAAGAATTTGAGTCTCATTAAATTCCTGGAAGTGGTGAGTGATTGGAGGGGCTGCTGAGAAGAATTGGCCTCCCTTGTGAAGCAATTGACAAAGAGAAAATTATTTAAAGTTTATAGGCCCTTGGTGGAACATTTGGAAAAAGCATATGGAAGGAAAACATTAAGGATGGTTCTATAAAGGCAAAGCATTCATCTATACATTGTTAGATAGATTTTTTTTAATCTTAAAAAGAATGCCTGGATTTTGAAAATAATTATTTCCCAAAGCTACTATTTTACCTACATTTTAAATCAATGGCCTTGACTGCTAAAAAGATGGTTCACATAATTATATCTATGAATGCAGGCGTGAGCATCTGCTGAGCATGGCTTGGAAATTGACAATTAGCAGTAAATCAAAGGATTCAGACAGCCTAATGTTAACATCATCATTAAAATGAACAAGAAGATTACATTGATCAAATATGAAAAGAGTACTTAAAACATTGAATCTATGGGCTTTCCTGCAAATTATTACCTCAGAAGGCTATGTGATCATCTCTCCTTTTCAACTAATTGCCTGCACTCAAATGATTTTATTGCTGCATTATAATTCAAGATTCAGTTTTGAAGTGCTAAAAGAGCAGCTTGTTTAAAAGGAACTATGCTTTTCCTCTATCCATTTTTGTTCATTTTGATCTTAGACTTTAAGAGTTTGGAATATCTTAGAACCGTTAGGATACTCCCCAGAAAGAACTTGGACAACACATAGTGTGAAACATTGGTGTGCTTCAAATGGCCTTTTACACGGGTTTTTTAAAAACCCAGTGTCCCCCTTCTTCCATCATCATTGTTGTTTAACATTGTTCTTTTAGTTCTGGCCAAGGCAATAAAGCTATAAAGAAGAAATAGAACATAATTAATAGAAGGAAGAGATAAAAGAAACTATCCCTCTTTCGCTATGATATTCTGATTTTACAAATGAGGAAATAGAGTACAGAGGGATCAATGGCATTACAAGGTTTAAGAGCTCATTAGTGAAAAAGCTGGGTTAATAGAAATAAGGTTTAGAAAAAAATGGCAGAGATAGACTTTCTGTAGCATGGTTTGTAATCTGTAGAGATCATGTACAGAAGAAATAATTTTAAGACTTCTCTTCAGACATTGGTCATTTATTTTACATTCAATACATTTTCCTTTGAGTGCCTACTTTACACAGGGAGACCCTGAGCTCTGGGGAGGGAGAGATGGCCTAGGCAGATGCTATGTATCCCTGCTCTTAAACTGCCTTCATTCAGGCAGGGATGCAGATGTTTCAGATGTTTAACCAAAATTAATTACTATTGTAATAAATACTTCCAGACGGTAAGGTACAGTGCTAACAGCACACAAGAGAGAGGGATCCATCTGATTTTCTCTGGTGAATCAGAGTAAAAAAACAAAGCACAATCCCTTAAGTATTTAGGTAATCTGGTTTTCTTTTTTAATTTTTTTAACTTTTCCTTTTTAAATGTAGGTAATGATACAGTGCTACATCTAGAAAAAATGGTGATAATGAAAAAATTATGCAATACGTTTTTGAGCTATCACTGGGTAAAATGTGGGATATAAGTAAAGGGTGATTAAAAGTAGATTCCAGATTTATGAGGTTTAGGCAAACAGAGGTTTGTTTTTCTCATTAGGAGCTCTCTCAGGAATGATCTCTCAAAGCACATGCCTTAAGTAACATGCAGGCTGCAGGCCCCACATCACATGCTGAATCCTGGCATCATTTTTTTTAATATATATATTTTTAAGATTTTATTTATTTATTCATGAGAGACACACACAGAGAGAGGTAGAGACACGGGGAGAAGCAGTTTCCACACAGGGAGCCTGATGTGGGACTCGATTCTGGGACCCCAGGATCACACCTTGGGCTGAAGTCAGGTGCTAAACTGCTGAGCTACCCAGGGATCCCCCTTTTTTTAAATATATTTTTTTAAGATTTTATTTATTTGAATCCTGGCATTATTATGTGAGCCATTGACCACACATTGCTCTTAGTATTTCTTAGCACATGGCACAAGACCCCATTCTGATTCTATGGGCAGTGCTCTTTGTGCAAGAGGCAGACATGTCTGAGAAATCAGAGAGGATGTACAGCAGTTTGTTCAGATTCTAGCTGCTTGATCACTGTCATTGGGCATCAAGACATGCTAGCAATGTTTTAATAAATCCAGAATAATTCTACCTGTGATGGCACCAAAGTATCTCTTCCTTTGCTGATGCAGAAAAAGAAATGCCACTAATATGGATATCAAGATTTAGGTTTCTGCCAGAAATAGGACAGTGCAAAATTAATAATGAATGCTATGATGCTATAGCGCAGCTATGCAACTAGGTATTAGTGGCATGTTATCTAAAAAATTCTTTTCAATAACAGCTTTCACAACACATACAAACACACACACACAAACTTCATGTAAATGAGAAACAAAGGGCACTTTCATAAAATTGAATATTTATGCATTGATTTGTTTAAATATCTGTGTAATTAAATTTTATGGAGTTAGCTGATTGGTTTATGGAAGTCACTAGATGGCAGTACCAACTAGTTAGTATGATATTACAGATCAGATTCAGGTGCTTCTTAAAACACCAAAACCTGAAAGGAAGATAGGAAACTAGGTTTATTCAGTGGTAACTTGGGGTGAGTGTTTATCCTGGCATGGGGAAACAGGCCTCTAAAGGCAATACTCACGGGCACCTGGTGTATCAGTTGGCTAAGTGTCCAACTCTTGATCTCAGCTCAGTCCTGATCTCAGTTCAGGTCTTGATCTCAGAGTCCTGAGTTTAAGCCCCATGTTAGGCTCCATGCTCAGCATGAAGCCTACTTAAGAAAAAAAATAAAAATAAAAAATAAAGGCAATACTGAAACTATGACAAGATCTCATAGTCATAGAAGTGCTAGAAATTTTCAACTTTTCTACAAAGTAGGTCTCGGCAGGTAGAATAATACTTTTTATTTGTGTGGTGTATTATAGTTTATAAGGAACTTTCAGGGACATTTTTCTGATTTAATTCTCACATCAGCCTTGGCATTTAGGTAAGATTGTTATCCTCATTTTACCAGAAAGCTAGAGTCTCTTCAGGCCAGTAGTTCTAAAACACTGAGAACTGAATTGTTCTCATTCAAGTGCGTTGCCTCTGTACCTTTATGCCAAAAGTCTCACTGTTCTATCTTTTCCTCCTCTATTGCATTTATTATGTGGTTTGAATTTCATTGTAGAAGGAACTGCTTAAATATGTTTGTGACCTAAAAAATAATTTGTTATTAGCTTTCCAAAATGTAGCCCTCTTTTAATTGAGGTATTTCTATCAAAATAAACTGGCTGCATCTGTTTTTTTCTGAGCCAGCCCCACTAAACTCAATATAGAGCTAGTGAGTGCCCTACTGTGAACCAGGCAGCATTTTAGGTGCTAGTGGTGATAACGTGAATGGGGGGGGGGGGGGGGGGGGGGCGTGTCTTTAAGAAGCTCAGATCTTGCCAAGAAAAGAAGCAGGAAAAACCTGACGGTAATACAATGTGATAAGTGTGATATTAACAGTTTGAGCAAAATATAAGGAGCACAGAGCCCTGAACAATTAATTTGGCTTGGGGTGGAAGCTTCACTGAACCGGCAACAGAAAAGAGATGGGGAAAAAAAATCAGTGCCCCGATTTTAAGCTTTGTATTCTGTTTTCAAGAAATGTGGGAGAAGACAACATTCAGAAAACAAATACTAGAAGAGTTTTAAAAGAGATATCTGAAGTCATAGAGCAAGAATCACCTAATTTGGAAGTTGCCACAAGGTAATAGAGCAAGAATCACTCAATTTGGAAGTTGCCACAAGGTAATTAAACACACATGGGGCACCATAGTAACTATAAATGGATATTTGTGACTTGAAATCCTTAGGGACCTCTCAAAGTGTTGCCTACAGCATATTCATTAGACTGAACCAAACAGTAAGTGCTTTTGATGCATTGAGTTCCAGACCTACCAGCCTAGATTAGTTGTATGCTGGTGAATAGTTAATAATGGGTCCCCCATAAACAAAATTCTCGATTTATAGCATTTGTTGATTTTTGTGGTATAAGTACACTGGTCATGGACAATTTTAAATTACCAATATAATGTCAGGGTTGAGAAGTATTGCACACAGTTGCGATATTAACATGTCTGGTCTGAGCAGATAGGAGGTCCAGAACTCAATGCCTAGACTCATACTCGGGGCATGTCAGAAAGTGCTCAATTAGCGATTCTAATTCTGGCATGGCCACTAAAAAGCTGTGAACTCTGGTATTCACTTAAACTCTGACATTTAATTGGCTCAACATTTATTGATGATATGTCAGATACGTTACTAACATGTTTTGGAGACTGTACAGTTCTGAAAGGCATGATTGTGCCCATTTTTCAGAGGAAAAACTGAAGCTCACAGGAATTAAGTGATTTTCTTCCCGAAGCAATAATGCATACAAGCAATATGAACCACTGTGGAACCTGACATACTATTATGTTGTTATTCATTCTTCCTTAAAATGTAAATACCTAGGGAGATAGCCTTCAGTCTTCCTGGAAACCTGGGGCTTAATATAGGAACCTATTCTAGGCTATCTCAGATCATTTAACTAGACAGATGGCTACAGATCTATTCTCATGGCCTTTGAGAACTATCAAGAGGCTAGATTTCTTTACAGGAACACTGAGAAATTCAGGAAAGTTTTATCTCACTGTAGAGCTGCTAGTGAATACTGGCTTTCAATGACTCTCTCAAAAGTTGTTACTGCACTTCGTTGATGAAAACCATACTTGAAAATCTTACCCAGGGTACCTAGGAACATGTAAATAATAATTTGTTTCCTGGTCATGTTAAAATTACTATTATTTTATTGCATACATTTAGAACCAGGTCTTTTCTAGAGCAATAATCACAATAATCCTGGAATGTGATCTCTCTAAATGTTGATTACCATCCTGTCATCCACGTTGTGCCACCAATGGGGAACACAGGTAAAAGGACTGTGGATCGAGCAAGAACTACCTCATTCACACAAGAAATGTTTATCCTTTTTCTGGTATAGCTTAAAGCCAACTGGGGAGAGCAAGTGTCACCATAATGATTATAGGCAAGAAAGGATATCAATCAGAAGGTTGATTGGCATTGTAAAGAAAGCCTTTTTGAAAGCCTTCATAGGAGATGGATGCAGCTGAAGGATACCCTGAAGGATACCTGAAGGATAGCCTGACATAAGGCATGAAGTCTACAGAAAAGATGGGATAACTGCCCTGGATGCCAGGATGAGGGGGCCCTCACGATAAAGGAAATCTGCTATTAACACTGTCATTGGGTGTTGTAAACCAGAGAAGGAAGCTGCAGTCAACAACAGTTGAAATATAGGAGAGGAGAGCTAATCTATGGGCCTACACATATGGCTCAAGCTCAAAGATCAGAGCTGGCCTTTGGTAGCAGTGAGCCCTAATTGTCCAATGTGTGCTATGAGTGAGGCTCACTCAGTATAGGTAATTTAGCCCTATTGTGGTAGCTCATTCTTGTGTGACACCATGAAAGAAATCCCATGCTGATGACTAGTAAGAGTTATCCTGTCACTAGGTTACCCTTCCAAAATTAAGCCAAGGGTTCCCTGGATGACTATTGTAGTCAACCTCATACTTTGTGATGATGGTGATAGAGTTGGACAACACCCTGAAGGAGAGAAATGGACCCACAAGGATCCTGGTCTAAAGTAGGACATCAGGGTACTACTGTCTCTGGTTCATCCTAGGTTCATCCTAGGCACTGGAGACTTTTTCAGGTTGAGGAAGTTCCCTTTTATTCCTTTTGGTTTTCATCATGAGAGGGTATTGAATTTTGTCAAATGCTTTAGCCATGTCTACTTGAGAGGCCTATGAGGTTTCTGTCCTTTATTTTATTGATACATTATATTATATTAATTGATTTTTGAATGTTAAGCCAACCTTGGGTACATTCCACTGTTTCATAGTATGTAGTACTTTTCATGTGTTGTTGTGCTTAGTTTGCTAACATTTTCTGAAGGATTTTTACTTCTATATTCATAAGAGGTGCAGATTTCTCCCACTTTCTGAAAGTAGAGTGTTTCTATGAAATCCTTCATAAGCTGAAATGGCATAAAGCAGACAAGCAATTACCATTAATTTATATGGAAAGTAAAAAGGGTAAAAAAAAATTTATATGGAAAAATGTTTGAGCATTCTTAGACCTGAAAAATAACCTTTCGCAGGCTTTTCTGATACCTTGGGACACATCTTGTTAACTGATGCATAAAAAAAAAAAAATTAAGATAAAGCACAGATAGATGCTCACAGACACAGATCAGAGCTATAGCAGCTTTATGCTAAGATGCCAAGTGTAGTCCTGAGGTGGGAGCTTGGTGATGGCACTCTTACTTCTCTGGGTGCATGCTGCCTTTATAAGGAATAGTTCCCTGCAAAACAATAACCGAATGCTATTTTTGCTTTTCACCATATTTTCATAAAAGCAAAAATCCTCTTTGGATTCCTTTCTGTTAGCAAAAACAGGCACTAATTTAGGTCTTTTGCAAAAGCAAAGTGACATAATGAGCATTTTCCCAAAACTGGGGATACCTGTATTGGTCTAGAATTTCTTGGATGGTATTGGCATCAGGGTAATATTAGTATCATGGAATGAGTTGGGAAGTGTTCCCTTTTTTATTGTTTGGAACAGTTTGAAAATAATTTTTCTTTAAATATTTGGTAAAATTTATCAGTCATCTGAATTTGAGTTTCTTTTTGTGGAAACATTCATTATTAATTCAATCTTTTTATTCATTATAGATCTTATCAGATTTTTACAATTTATTTTTAAGTCATTTTTGATAGTTCATGCCTTTCTAAGATTTTAGAGTGAGGCTACTAGAAACAATTTCTCAGTTTTGTTTACAGGGGAATGACTTTATTTTGCCTTCATTTCTGAATATAGTTTTGCTAGATGTAAGATGCTTGGATGATAGTTTTTTTTTTCTTTCAGCCTTTTCAATGTATTATCCCACTGCTTTCTGGCATCCACTGTGTCTGATGTAAAGCCAGCTCTTAGCTTATAGGGGCTCCCTCATATAGGATGAGTCTCTTTCTTTACTGCTTTCAGGACTTTTTTTTCCTCTCTGCTTCTAAACGTTATCACTGTGATATGTCTGGATATAAATTTCTTGCATTTAGGTCATTGGACTTCTTGGATGTGTAGATTAATGTTTTTCATTAAACTTGTGAATTTTTCAGCCATTATTTTTTCAAATACTGTCTGTTTCTGTCACTCTCTCCTCTGATATTCTTATTGCACTAATGTTTGTGCACTTGAACTTATACTCTAATTCTCTGAAAATCTGTTAATTTTTCTTCATTCTTTTTTCCTCTGTTCTTGAGATGGTTCTTCAAGTTTGCTGATTCTTTACTGTTAGCTCAAATCTACTATCCAGTTCTGCTAATACATTTTTCATTTTAGTTATTTACTTGTCATTATGCCTTCTTTTACTTAAGTATTGTTTCCTTTAGTTCTTTGAGCATATTCATGAGAGCTACTTGAAGGCTTTGGTTACTAAATTGGACATTTGGACCCTCTCAAAGGTAGATTCTGTTGCCTTCCTTTTTCCCTACCCCTAGGTCACGCTGTCCTGTTCCTTTGCATGTTTAAAATTTTTTTGCTGTTGAAAATTGAACTTTTTAGGTAATATAACAATTCTGGAAACAGATCCCTTTCTTCTGAGGTCTTTTGTTGTTTGCTTGCTTAATGTTTTAGTGATTGGCTGAATCATTTTAGTGAAGTCTGTTTCCCCTTCAGTGATCAGCCTGTGATGTCACTCCTCAGAGAATGCAGTCTTGGGTGTGCTCACAGTCATCCTGGGATGACAGTGATTTTAGCAGGACTCTTTTTATGCTGTCTCTTTTCTGGATGTCTTTGTTAAGCTGTTTGTCTCTGTTGGTATCACATCCAGCTGTTAGCTTCCACCAATTTCATACTACCTGCTCTATTGTTTTTAACAATGTGCCTGGCATAAATTACTTAACACTCTGATTGATTGATTGATTGATTGATTGATTTTAGACCACTCTGATCCACTTAAATCCAGTCTCCTTTACAGGGTAGTCTTTGAGGCCAGCCTATGAGGTTTATTCCAACCCCGAGGTGGTGGGGGGCTCTCCTTAGCTGTTTTTATCCTAGTTATATCTGGAAAATGTCCATTGATCTACAGTTTAGCTTGTGGCTCTCACAAAGTTACCAGGCTCCTCATGATTGCTCATCATCAAACTCCCCATTATTTTTGATGATATACTTAGATTTGAATTTCCTCATATTCTATTCCAAATAAACGTAATTACCATGGGGAAAACATCAGAACTGACTGTTTTTATGTTCAGCCTTGCCCCTCAGCAAAATCCCTACACTACTGTTCTGGAACTGGAAGCAGGATAGTGGCCACTTGTCTTAGAGTGGCTTGTCTTATGAGCTAAGCTGCTCATAAGCTTTATGAGCAGGATAAAGTAGGGATCTCCTTGTAGTGAAATCTCTGTCCTACATGTTTGCTGGAGCAAGGGCAATGGAGGTCTCAGTATTCTCAGCTTGCTGCATCTGGGGTAAAACCTCTGACCTACAAGTGAGAGATAAGTAGCAAAAAGAGACCCTTGACCTCTCATCTGCACTAGCCTGGATTTAGCCTTTGTAACACAGAGCTGGAGGGGATAAGAAATACTGGCAGCCTGACCCTTTCTGGGAGACACTGTAGCCCTTGACTAAGTGGGGGAGAGGAATCTCCATTTCTTGGTCATAGTCATGAAAGTGGAACTTCCATTTTGAAGTGGAAGTCATGGCTCAAGTGCACACAGTTTGGTTGTTTTTACAGAGATATAATACTTTTTTTTAATTGAATGTTTCTTCATTTTCTATATGCCCTTAGAATAATTTAGAAACTTTAAAAAGTATTAAAAAATTTTTATAGTTGTTTTTGCAATGAAGAGTGTTCATAGAACTCCCCATATTATCATTTTCACATGATACTTAACCAGCAATAGAAGTAAATTTTTTTGAACAGTTAGTATTGCTGGAGAGCAGTTTAGGGATTTTACACGCTTTAACTCATTGAATTTTCACCTCAAATTTATGGTAGCTATCATGGCTACCATCTTATAGATAAAGAAACTGAAGGACACAGAGTTTGAGTAATTTAATACAAGCTGTTAAGAGCAGGATTTGAATCCAGGCAGTCTAGTCCCTCAGTCCACACTCTAAAGCATGCAGTTTGTAGCCCATCAAGACACACTAGCATTCTGAGGTGCAAACTCTGTCCAGCTGTATCTCTGCCAAGAGTAGTGACGTAAGGTGATTACTAATACAGTAATTTACATTTTTCTTTCCATATTTCCATAATAATTTCCATAACTTGTCTTCAAAAACTGGCAGACACCATGCTTCCTTGTTTGAGGGGAGGTCTGTGGCATGAAAGAAAACAGAATTTACATGCAAGAATGCAGGGCACATTGTGTGAGATTGTGATAGGCTTCTTTTTTTCTTTTAAGATTTTATTTATTCATTAGAGACACACAGAGAGAGGCAGAGGGAGGAGCAGGCTCCCTGTGGGAAGCTCATTGTGGGACTTGATTCCAGGACCCTGGGATCACAACCTGAACCAAAAGCAGATAGATGCTCAACCACTGAGCCACCCTGGTGTCCCTGGGGTAGGCTTCTGAAGGTGAAGAGAGAGGGACGAATTGAAAGGAAACTTGAAGGAAGGAGAATCTCCTTCCAGGAAAAGAATGAATCTCTGAGACTGGGAGATGGTAGGATTTCTGGGCTTCTTGAATGGAAGACATACATATCTTTCTTCTTTTCAGCACCCCCAGGTGGGTAGTAGATCCCAAAAGAAGAATGGCTGTATGGTTTCCCAGAGATTCATTGTTCTACACAACCATGAGAGCCACAAGCCTGCAGAGGGTTAGAGACAATGGCATAATGGGAGTTTCAGTGGTAGCTAGCACAGATGCTCTATGGTTGGAGTCTCTGGGATGCCTTGGTAGCAGATAATACCATGGCAGTCATTACAGTAAAGTGATTGAGGTTTAATTTTAAACCAGCTTATTGGACTCTTTCTTACTATGATTTTAAGCTAAGATTTCTGTGCACTCTATGGAAATCTTCCCATACATGCAACTATCCCTACAGTTTGGCATTCCTAAACTACCAAGATTCAGACTTGGAAAGGAATCTCAAGCCTTATCAATAAGAGACCCTGACTTCACAGTTAACTGTCAAATCCTTTGCAGTTGCAGGTATCACCACTAGAGGCTCCCTAAAGAAGAAATTTCAGTCTTGGCGATTGGTCTCCTAAAAAAGCCTGGATCACTGAACATATACTTTGGTTAGATGAGGTAGAAAATGTTGTTGATTGGTATTTGGAAAAGTCAAAGGAAAGAAGAAATAAAAAGTGGGGGGGAGAAAATGAGAATGTAAATAAAAATCTACATTAAACTTTGAGTTTTAAAAACAGGACATCACAAACTGTTTCTTCCCCATGGTACCAGGCTGTCTTAGCATATCTGCCTTTGTTCCTGGCATCTTTGGGGAGAATTAGAGGAATTCTGAATGCCCTCTGGGATAGTAATACCAAAAGTAATTGACTTTCCTTTAGCAGACTCTAAGCAAATGCAAACTGAAGTTAGGCATGGTTTTTTACTCATAGACATATTGGCAGTGTCTATTCCAGAGATATAGTAGATACCAAGAATTTTGTTGAGTGAATGACTGAACCATATTTTCAATCTCTAGATAGTAACAATGGGAAGGAGGTAGACAAGATGAAGAAGATGAATAATTTAAATGAGAAATGGTAAGAAGTAACCTAATACAGTTTTCTCAACACCAGGAAAATTTCAGTTATATGTCTTTTCTCCACATTTTCTTACGGACTTTGGTGGAGACTGTGGATCTCCTGTTTCAAGCACTGATCTTGCACTTATGAGTTTTGTGACTCTGTGCTTTCTGGACCTGAGTTTCTTCTGTAATAAACTAGTTATAATAGCATTGTTGTGCAAACTAGAAACCAGATAAAATAGTACCTGTAAAAATATGCTGTAAACTGAAAAATATTGTATGGCGCTAGGGCGTTATCACAAATATGACAGTGCTGCTTTCTCTGTGGTTGAAATAAAAGACCTGATAAAACAAATTCCTTTTGTTAGGAGATAAATATCTATTTGTATTGCACTTAACACACACACACACACACACACACACACACACAGACTCCCTCACTCGCACATACATTGGTACAGCACACACATCCCACCCCACACACATACCACACACACATCACAACTCTGGAAACATTAAATTAAATTTCTTTCCATATGGCTCAGAACATCTGGTGATTAACAGTTAAATAAAATTAATGAGGCCTTCCATTTTTATTAGTCACATAGTCATCCATTGGAAGCAATAGCTTTTTTCAAAAGATCTGTTTTCTAGTTCCCTTAAGTTCCAAGTTTCCCTGGCTGACCTGACTTTGAACCTTGCTCCCTTATAGATAAAGGATAAATATTTGGCTTACTCTAAAGGAGCTAACCTTTCCCTATGCATCTAATTGCAAGCCTCCCATTCATCCCTGCTGTGCTTGCTGTAAATCAGAGGACTTTTAGCTTTGATGTTCACTGCTTTTTATTTCTTTATTTCTTTTTGTGTACAATACCAAATGCCCTAATTGTGTGTATGTGTGTGTGTGTGTGTGTGTGTGCGTATGTATGTGTCTGTGTGTATTACGTATGACAAGCTTGTTCTATAGTGCATGCTAATGACTTTTTTAGCCATGGGCATTTTATTGTAGTAGCGTCATGTTCAAACTGAGAAATAATTTATATTCCCCATGCCCTGGCAACATTCATTGCTACTAATATGGAAATAGTGTGGAATTGGACATTTTCTTGTGACATATTGCTTAATAAATTATAAACATTATCCTATCAGAACTGACATTGGTACATAAATGACAACATAAATGACCATTTGCAATATCAGGTGGCTTATGGTTCAGCATGAATATTTATTATGATTTAATATGAATACTTAATATCCTATAAAAGGTTGTATATGTCATTACCAGTAAAATTAAAGGTTCTTTGGTAATTTTAACATTTAGAAGTCATAGAGTTTAATAGCATCAGTAGGATCTTCATATTCTAAATGATTGATTTTAAAGCTCCATAGGTTTCAAGAGGTGACTAGCAAACTCATTTCAATTGCATTAAACTACAAAAAAAATGTATCTTTAGAACACCATCTGGCTACTACTTATCAAAACAGATAAGAACATTTTCACATACTGCTTCAAATGAAATGAATGCAAAGTAAAAATTATTTCCTTAATATAGTAGGTAAAAATATATGCTGATTATTTTTCTGACTTTTAAAAATCTTTCTTCTCCATTTAACCACAAGTGTTATTTTACAATTACTTGCACCGAAAAAGCTATTTTAAAATCCTCTAACTCATTTACCCATTTTCTAGATGTGGAAACTGGTCTTTGAAGATAAACAACTTGCCCATGGTTTTGTTTGCTTGGTGGTAGAACCATGAAATGCAGCTTTCTGGAGTCTCTACACTTCTGTTGTCCTGAAAGAAGAAATTGATTTGGCAATATTACAAGTGTCTTAGACCTACGAATTTAACCAATTTTTAAGTAATTTGTATGTGTTCATGGGTGGCTCAATATAATAAAACAGCAATGACTACAATGTGTAAAATACTCTATTGAGGACTTTCCACATTCAGTATATTCCTAACTTCTTATAATCACTATGTAAAACAGATTATCAATGCTCTCATTTTCCTGGTTAGGAAATTTAAGCTTAGAGCAGTTTAACAAATTGTTTGTAGTCAGACAGCAAGTAATAGCAATGCTGTGACTCAATCATAGGACCAGTAGTTACATAGGTGATACTCTTTATACTGCACTATTTTTGTCTTGTTAATCCAGAGCCATTAATAATTTCAGTGTTTAGGGATCCCAGGGTGGCTCAGTGGCTAAGCATCTGCTTTCGGCTCAGGTCATGATCCCAGGGACCCGGGATCGAGTTCCACATCGGGTTCCCTGCATGGGGCCTGCTTCTCCCTCTACCTGTGTCTCTGCCTCTCTCTCTGTGTCTCTTATGAATAAATAAATAAAAATTTTAAAAATAATAATAATAATTTCGGTGTTTATAATTACCTTGGGAAACTGAAGCTTTCTGTGGTTATGTTACAGAGAGTCCCTGTATCCATGTGAAAAAAAATAAAATAACCTGAGCCTCTTGCCCTATGTTCTGGAATCTTGAGTTATGCCTGCTAATGAGAAGTTGTAGGGGGTGCAATCACCCCTACGTAGTTGATACTGGCTTGACTGAAGCTGCAGAAAATAGGTGACAGAATTTCAAGGAGGCGATGTTCAGTGATTTCCCAAATTTGCTTTCTTAAACTATAAAGACTGAACACACTAGTTAAAAGAGCTGTGTAAACTACAAATGACAACTAGGGCCTTTTAGTAATAATGCTGTTACACAGAGGAAGGTCTAGAGAGAGAGTATTAAGATTTCCATCTTATGGTGGGGATGGAGGTAGAAAAAATAAATATTCAAACCTTTAAAGAGAAAAAAATAATTCTGCATCTGTGTTGTTGTCCACTGAGTTTTGAATACCAGAAGTTCTGGGTTTTAGGTCGTGAGCTAAGGAAGAGATGGCTTGAAGGATGGTGTATTAGTAATCTACTTCTAGATTTAGAGGCTTACAATAGCAATGCTTGTTATTTCAGTTTGTGGGGGTTAAGAATTCTGGTGCAGCTTAGGTGGAAGGTTTCTGGTTCAGGGTTGCTAATGAGGTTGTAGCGGAGATGTTGACTGGAGCTCAAGTCATCTCAAGGCTTACCTGGGGAACCAGGGCTCCCTCTTATGGCTGTTGGCTGGAGGCCTCAATTTCTTAACCATAAAGGGCTTTTTCATAGATCTGGTTGAGTGTTTTTATGAGATGGCAGTTGGCTTCCCCTAGAATGAGTGAACTAAGAAAGAGAGTGCCAGGTGAAAACTACAGTGCCTCTTATCTAATCTGGGAGGTCGGACACTCACTCACACCAGATTCTATTCATTAAAAGTGAGGCACTAAGTCACACTCAAAGGGAGGGGAATTAGGCTCCAGCGACTGAGACAAACTAAAAAAAAGGAATTGTGGACATATTTGATGTCCACAGATGAGCCGCTGTGTGTATGTGATTTAATGCTTCGAATTAGAAGGAACTTGAGACAGTGCCATGTCCCAAAGCCTCATTTGACATAAAATCTAATTAAGACTGAGTTGCAATGATTTCATAACACATGACTGTTGGTGGAAGAGCTATGGCAAAAACTCTATTCATCTGGATCCCAGACTCCTGCTTTTTTCATTTCCAAATATATGAGCTTTAAAATATGTTTTTAAAGTCTGTTCTTCCTATATATTTGGAATACAGTGAAAGTTTGCTAAATTTGTCTTAAAAAGGCCTTGAAAACGTCACGAGAAGTCTCCACAGACTGTAAGGCTAATGCTGCCAGAGTGAGGAGTAACAATACATCGCTCCTTGCCTGTTCTCTAAGTGAAGAGGCATTCAACAAGGCTGACCAACACTGCACATGGTGCTAAGATAACAAACAAAAATGTGCCTCCTCCGTTGAAGCATTTCCTGACTTCACTGCCCCCAGCCTGTCAAACTAGTGGCCCCTTCCTCTGTGTTCTCACTGTATTTATCCTGTTTCAGGACCTCTAACACTTTGTATCACCTCTCTTTCTACGTGTCTGCTGCTTCTGCCTTCCAGGACCTTGGCTATGTCCTCCTACTCATTCTGTAGTTTCATGATAGACATAATGATAGACAATAACAATGACAACATTGTTTTATGGAATTATTAAGTGCACATTATTTTTTAAAAATACTTAACATTGATCTAGCCCTTAAAAATGAGGCAAGTTTGCTTTTAATAGAATTATCTACTGTATGATTACAGGTTCCACTTTACCACTTCCCAGCCAGACTATACATTTTAACAACTTGTTTATTGAGATACAATTGACATTTAACATTGTTTAAACTTAAGGTGGATAATATATTGATTTGAAACTTAAGATGTAATCTCTTAGCAAGTTTATGTTTATAATACAATTTGGTTGTCTATCACACTATACATTTTTAAACGGTTTAGGACAAGTGTATATAGAAATCAAACAGTATATTAAATTTTATTTCATTAATTGGGTGCTATGTTTGTGGCACCTCTTGCTCAGTTGAAAGTGGCCCAGCAGGCACCTGACAATCTCTTATGGTGAAGTTCTCTTGTGGAATTGTGAGGCACAAAACTACGAAAGAACATGGCACTACTCTTGACCACCACCAGGTGTCCTCTGTTGGTTATTCTAGTCTATAATTTTTGCTTGATTTCTATCTTGTTTATTTCTGTAAGATTTCAAAAGCTGCTATATCTTAAGGATTTGTATAATAACCATTGGAAAAAACTTATAGAGATACAATTAAACATTGTAAGCTAGTCTGAATTAACTTAAAAGGTACATGAAGTCCAGGAGATTTTCAAACTCTGTAAAGTTTTTTAAATTATTTAAACATTTTTAGTGACATAGTTTTCCCAGTAATTTCCCAAAATTACTTTTTCTTTCTCCCCCTTATAGCTAGTCTCTTTCCTCCCCATATTTATATATTTCTTCATCTATAAAGATGAAGAAAAAAAGGCCACCTCCATTTAAACCAAACTGTGCCTATTTCATGTTCTGGGCTTTGAAAACTGTCTTTCATGCTATGTGCTTTTCCAGATATAGAAATAATTGGATAGCGCTGTAAGTTAAAATAAAATTATGTCTAAGTATTTCATAAGAGCAAAGGATAAATTGTAGTAAGAACTGGTAGCTCATGGGCAAATGATGCTCAGTAAGCACCTCAAAGTTATAAGTTCTTCACATTTCATTTTAATTTATGGATTTGGGATAGGATCCCTCCACTTTAACAAAGAAGCTAACTTAGACACATTTACTGTAACCTCATAACCTTGTAGATTGTCTTTGGCATAAACTGTTTTATGGCTCCTTATCTTTATTCAAGTTTCAGCCCTAGAGTCTAATATAAACATTTTAATTTTTATTAAATCCAGAACTTCCTCAACTTTTTGTCCTATTTCTTCACACCTTACATCTTTCTTTCTTTCTTTCTTTCTTTCTTTCTTTCTTTCTTTCTTTCTTTCTTTCTTCTTCCTTTCTCTTTCTCTTTCTTTTCTTTCTTTCTTTCTTTCTTTCTTTCTTTCTTTCTTTCTTTCTTTCTTTCTTTCTTTTGAAAGAGAGCAAGTTTGAGTGAGGCAGAGGGCAGAGGGAGAGGGAGAATGAGAATCTTAAGCAGGCTTCACTCTCAGCAGGGAGCCCCAAGCAGGGCTCTGTCTCTTAACCCTGAGATCATGACCTGAGCCAAAATCGAGAGGTGGACGCTTAACTAACTAAGCCACTCAAGTGCCCCCACACCTTACGTCTTTAGAATATTCTCTCTCAGGATACGATCTTCCCTTCTGATGGGAAACTTCTGTGTTAAATTCTTCTCTTCTTACTTCTAATTCACCAATTTTCTAATACCTGGAATGTATTCCACTAAGCCACAGCTTATAGAGAAACATAAAGCATAAAATTGTATTTGTCATTACTTGTAAGTGAATTAAATGCGTGTAATGGGCCATTACTAATAATATACATAATAATATTAATCCAAATATTAGAAAATTAAAAGCATGATGATATACAGGAATATACAGGAATAAATATATACCAATAAAGTTGGTACAGAATACTCCAAAGAAGTATTTCATGCATATAACTCGTCAAATAGAGCCACTCTTTATTTAGTAGATAAAAACTATGAAAGAAAAAAAAAAACTATGAAAGGGTTGCTAGAGAACATCATACTCAGATGATTGTAGAAGAAATATTTGGAAATTGCTAAGGAGATTACTATCTAGTTAAGTTGATACATTAAAAAGAAATGAAGAAAGAAAACTCCCATGAAGCAATGGGTCAAATGCCCTAAAATATGGTTCCTGTACTTAGATGCAAAATCTCAAAAACCCTTCTTGGAGGATTCAGCCATAAGAAGCCACGGTAGGTAGAGAAATGAGAGAAAGTGAAAAAGAAAAGGGGTATTGTAAGGAAGAGCTTGAAAGAGACAGAGATAGACACACACATAGGGAGAATGATGATCCATTATAAAAACTTGGGACATCTTAGAAAATATTCAAAGGGAAAGATTGATGAGGGTATCGGCAGTCATCTTTTTCTCTTTGGCTTATGCCTTGCCTTCCTCAGGGAAAGACATTACACATTTGGGGGTGTAGAGGGCTGACATTGAAAGGAAAGAAGACAATTTCCAAGAAACTAGTAAGATTTTTTTGGAGGAAATTTTGGGAGACTATGCGTTGCCTAATGGTGTCTTTGCATCGAGAGTTTACTTTGATTCTGGAAAACTAAGTAAGAAAGGGAGGTTTCCAAGAGAGAGTAATCAGGAAGATTAACAGCAGGTTTTACTTCTAAGACTTTGAACTCAGATTTTAGACATAAAAAATAAGAAATGAAGAAAATATTAAGATCTGAAACTCTTTTCATGGTAACAGATATGTATTTCCTGGAATATATGCTGCAGCCAGATATTCAGAAGTGATCTTCAGTGGTGTGGGGTAACATAAAAGCCAAAAATAAGGACAGATCCACCAGAAAACATATCCTGGCCAACTTGTTTTTGAGCATTTTTTTGAAATATGGGACATCAAAAGGAGGGGCAGAGAGCAGGAGGAGATGTAAGTGCTTTGACTCCAAATGGATCATCTGATCCAAACTCCAGTAGATAGGACTTCACCCAACCAGCCTTTGAAATAAATAACCACATGTGTAAACCAGTAAGCAGAACTCACAGAATTTTCAAAGTGAAAAGGAAATAGGAGATAATCTGGTCCAATTTTCTTTTGTTTTCTAATGAAATCCTTCTACTGCATTTTTGATAATGAAAACCATGTCTCCATTGGAACTGTTTTTTTTTTTTTTTTTTTTTTTTTTGGCTGAACTTATTTTCCCCAAAATACCAGTGACTATTTTGGTGCAACTCACAGTATAAAAAAGTTCCATCTTGGATTATTCTGTTCTTTGTAATTTCTATTTATTCTAGCTCTGTTCTCTGGATGCCATTTCGATTTAAGTACTTATATCCACATATAATGCTCATTCTAAGTTTTCTCTTTCTCAGACTAAGCACTATAAAATCTTGCATTTGTTGCCTATATATTTTCATTCATAGACTCTTCTCATTTATGGATGCTTCAGATTCACTTACTTGGACACAATGTCTATGTCCAGAGAAATGAAAAATATGAGACTATTGCTGTGGTAGTAAACAGCATTAAAGAGATAAATAATAATATTCATTATGACAAAATTTATCTAGAATTTCAAAGTGACAACTAGATGCCAATTGTTATGTAAAATTATAGGTGGTATCACAAGCCACATTATAGATGATGAAGCCAGAGTTAGGAAGGTAGGGATTCAATCTGACAGATCTGCAACCAGAACCAGAACATACAGAGAAGGTCAAGGAAATGAGCAAGTGCTATTGTCTGGACAACCAGAGTGAGGAATGGGGGCAATCTATGACACAGTGTACAGGCCATCAATAAGTCAATTTACATTTATCAATTACTTTTTAACCAAATGATGTAGGAGCATTACATTTATACAGAATAGCAATAGAAAAATGGTTTTAATAATCACTAACATTTCTTTTTCACAAGGTAAATGTTTTATATATTATATAAATTATACAAGCATTTACAAAGTCAGAATTCAAAAAACTATATGGAGACAGTAAAATTTACCAGAAATCACCCTACCATGAGAAAACCATATTTACTGTTTGATGATCATTTCCTTTAGTGCATTTCTTTATGCCTACACATGTGCACACACAGAAACACACACGTATAATATTACACATTTGGATCTTATCAAATATATATATTATTCTTTATGAACGCTTATCTTTTCAAGCTTTGTTTTCTTCTAAATTTCTCTCTTCCTTTCCTCTTCTTTTCTGTCCATCTAGGTGATCCACATTATAAAGTTCATGAATCAGTTTCATAGGCACCTTCATGCTCAAAATCATACATACATACATACATGTGAGGGTTTTATGTAGTCACAGTTTGTTTTATGAATGTGGAATTATATTATATATGTTTCTGCAACTTGATGTTTTTCTCAAAATATTTCTAATCTATTTGGTGGAGCTCTAGTGCACTTTTTTTATGGTTGTATAATACCCTATGGTAGAAATGTGTCACAATCTATTTTCTTACTGAATGGCATTCTCTTTGTTTCAGGCTTTTACCATGATAAATGTGTAATAATAATCCTTGTGCATATAGTCTTACTCACTGATGCTTTTATTTCTATGGAGTAATTTCCCAGGAGTGGGATTGCAGGGTTTATAGATATGTACATTTTAAATTTTTAATTGACATTGCCAGATGGCTTTCCAAAAAGCCTGCAACAATTCACATTTCCACCTTTTTTCCTATATCCCTGCCAGTAGTGAGATTATTACCATTACATTTCTCACAGTCTTATGGGCGAGCTGTGATAGCTGTTATTATTGTAATCTGCATTTTTTTCAACTACTAGTAACTGCCTATTCATGTTTGGTCATTTTTAAATTATATGCCTAAGCATTAGAATTTAAATAAAAATGTAATACATTTTTTGCATCATTAGGAATAAATATAATATGTGAAAGAAGATAAAACTGTTAAATATACTTTTTATAATAGCAAACATTCCATGAACCTCTCTGATATCACTTAATCCTGAGGCAATTAAAGAGTCTGTCAACATCCCATGAATATGGGTGGGAAGCCTTAACAAAAATTCATTCACTGGTAGAAAGCTGAAGCTCAGATAGTATCTGTTTAATGGGATATACAGAATTTTTAAATTAATAAGTGCTTGGATTAGAGGATTTAAAGATAGAAGGAAGCAATCACATGGATGGTAAGTGAATGTGGCCAGACTCAGCATACCAACACAAAATGCCCAAGTCCTGAAAAGGAGAGAATGGAAAAGGAAGAGATGCATTGAACATTCCAGAGACCTACTTGGCATCAAAGGCCATAACACAGAAGCTAAGGCAAAGAATGCACAGGTTCTGATGTAGACGTTGTGTATTTGTGCTAGAGGCTCTGTTTGAAGGCCTGCTCCTAGTTATCCCTAATTCTGCTTCAGCTAACACCTCTCAGTATGGCTTTTTGACAGCATGAGACCTGGGTAACCATCTGACTTCTCAACTCCAAGACCAGTAGTTTTTTCCATTACCTTGCAGATAGTTATTTGTAAAATAACTAGGATTTATTTTAGGTCAAAAATTAGGCTGGGTTATTTTTTATTCTGAAACCTTTATCACTTTATATGTTTGCTTTAAATTCTTACAGATTAATACATTCATATATTTTGAGTCAATCCAAAGGTGAATTTTTCAAAGTCAGTTTGGCCATCTGTCTTCCACAACAGTGATAAAACATCTATGACATGACTGATTAGAGCATGCAGGATTCCTTAAATTTTGATAATTCAAATATTTCTAAAGGTATTGATTTAATGCTCAGTATGACAGAATTTCAAGTAGGGAGATAAAAATAAAGCAACACTAAAAATAAGTTGAGTGGATTATTAAAAAAGCAAACAAAAAATCAGGTTTTGAATGAAGTTCCATATAGATTCTCTTGGCAAAGAGTGGGAAACATGGTAGCAAGGCATTTAAGGAAATTTTCTGATTGGTCATTCGTTGATCACTGAGTTACACTGATACAAGGGAGGCCTCTAGAAATATGAGCTTAAAAAAAACACAATATGCCAGACATGCTGAAAGATTTCATTATGTAAAATGGGTTCTCCCAGCATTCGTTTATAAAAGAGTAGAAATGGAACAGTAGAAAGAGAAGGTTCTCTCAACAATAATATATAAGGGATATGGGGGGGGGGGGAGCAAAAAAAAAAAAATAAGGGATATGAGGAAGACATTTTTCTTTATCTTAAGTCAAGTTAGGACTTTACCCAGAAAGGTCATCTAGAGGGGAAAAGTCATAAACCATCCCAAAGACTAAGTCAATATTTGTGAACCAGAGAGTTATCAAAAAAAGAAAAAAATCGCTGAGAATCCTAGTACCAGATGACAATATGCAAAACAGACTTGAATGCAACTGAGTTGGAAACAGTGGCTAATAAATGGGGCTAGAGCTGGCAGCATAAAGAGAGAAACTTTTCCTGTAGGAAGTCCTCATTTTCCCACTTCCTCCTGTAACCCTGGAGGAGTATTAAGCCGGGAACAAAAAATTAAATGGAGTAAGAGCTTTGTGTCACCAGAGTGAGGTCAAATTGGAGGTTAAAGAGGTTAAGGGGTTTTTTGGATGGCCACGTCTACCCAAGACTCTCAGAGCAACTGTAAGGAGTTTACTTAACTGTAAAGTCAGAGGGAACTCTCCTCAAGACGTTTTTACTTCAAATACCACCTGCAATTTCAGAGGTCCCCAGGGCCAAGCTCACATCCAACCAGCTGGCTACAAATGTGGGGGTTCCCATGGACTCCCTCAGATTTAATATTTCATTAGAACAATTCAAAAAACTCAGGAAAGTACCATACATGAGATCACAGTTTTATTATAACAAATTAGAACCAGCCAAAGGAAGAAATGCAAAGGGCAGACTATGGAACTGGGAGTTACAAACTTGAAGCTGTCATGTCTTCAGGGACATGTTATTCTTCTGGCACTGATGATTCGAGGCAATGAGCATACAGAGTATTGTAATCCAGGAGGCTCACCTGCCTTTGGTGTCCAGAGCCATTACTGAAGCTTCATTGTGTAGGCAGAACTGATTGCATCATGGCCCACATGAACTGGACCTCCAGCCCCAACCCTGCTGGAAGTCACACTGATATCAACTGGCTAAAAGTTCTTACTTTTTCATCACATGGTTATTTTTCTGGTGTGGCCAGATCACATTTTAAGACTATTGAATTTGCCTTACCCACACTGAGTCATCACATTAACATGGTCTAGGAGCCCATCATGAATGTCAGAGACATCCTACCATCTGAGAAATTCTAAGGGTTTAGAATTTATCTCCCAGGAACCAGGAGCAAAGGACAAATTTCTCTTTGGGTAAGATTAATTCTTCACTACACAAGTAGTGTAGTTTAAGGGATTGCATGTTCGTATTAAAATGACATTGCTTTTGTGAAATGTGACTAAAGGGGAGTAAAATCCAAGGACAGGGAAAAAACTAGCCCAAGGACAGGATTTGAAGGATCAGTGGGAGAATGGATAGTTGCTTATGATTACATATTCTTGAGTTCACTCTTCAATATATCTGTCACTTGAGACTGGCATGTTTTGAAATTGCACTTGTAAGAAAATCAAAGCCAAGCTCTTTCCATCATGCCATGTGATGTTACTTTACATTTCTCTATAGAAATGAAGTTACAGTTTTAATTTGAAGATTGAATAAAATTCTGTGTGCTTAATTTTTCTTATCCAGAATTGGAAGCTTTTACCTGTATTATCAAAATGTTTCATTGTATATAATCTTTAACTCATTATAGGACAACACTACTATGAAAACTTTATAGATTATGCATAGAACTTTCTCATGTTGAAAATTCGACTAGTGAGAAAAATTGGATTAACAGTATGTCTCAAACCTCCCCCCCCCAAAAAAAACCAGCATATCTCAATATAAACTACTTTAAAAGCTATTTTACAAAAATAAGCTTTAAAAAAGAAAATTGGGGATCCCTGGGTGGCGCAGCGGTTTGGCACCTGCCTTTGGCCCAGGGCGCGATCCTGGAGACCCGGGATCGAATCCCACGTCGGGCTCCCGGTGCATGGAGCCTGCTTCTCTCTCTGCCTGTGTCTCTGCCTCTCTCTCTCTCTCTCTCTCTCTCTCTCTCTCTGTGACTATCATTAAAAAATAATAATAATAATAAAAAATAAAAATAAAAAAATAAAAAATAAAAAAGAAAATTGTATTAATACTGTACTAGAGATATTATCCAGCTTATGTCACTCTGCTTCACATAGTCTGAATATCAACATTAGTGTAAAAAAGTTGAGTTGGTCAGAAGGCTAATTCATAAAACAGTGCTAATGAGGTATAAGTAAATTTATTTCATTGTGTAATAAAATGATCATAGACTGTCCCATATGAAATGAATACATTGTCTTCATGTGAGTAAAAGCAATTGAGAATGGGAAAGATTGCTTTCATTTGCCATTTTCATATTTTGTTTTAGGAAAACCTATGAGATATTAATTTTCATATGATTTGGAATAATTTGATTTTTGAATTAATCAATTTAATAAGTAATTACCAAATGTCATGCTTTCTCTCTTGGATAAGATTTTAATATATCAAAGCAGAAATCATTGCAAGTATGAATTCCATATTACGACAACAACAACAAAAGGATTGGAATTGTAGAAGTCTTTTTCTTTCCCCAAGAATAGGATACCAAGTGGTGAGGTTATGTCTTTATTTATTTATTAATTTATTTATTTATAAAATTTTTATTTACTTATTTTTTGAGTAGGCTCCATGCCCAGCATGGAGAGGTTATGTCTTTAACTGTTCCACGAAAGGTGTTTATTCGAAAGAAAAACCTGAGGTTGACTTTAACCTTCCATATTCCTGCAGTGTTTCACCTGCTGCTTCCTGGTCTCATTTCCTCTATCCTTAACCTCTACTTTTATTTCAAATCCATGACTTCTGTCTATCAAAGTCTATCCATCCTCTTCTGAATGTCCTGTCTAGGAGCTGACATTCTTAGGACACTTCCTGTCTGTACCTTTTCCTACCTAAAATATTTGCCTCTTCTCAGAGCATAGGTTCGTTGGTACAGATAGATGGATTGAACTATGTATCCATTCCAGGTACCTTGTTTGAATTTTAAGGACTTATTCTGCAAAAATAGTGGACCTAATCTAAATGCTGAATGTTTCAGGTACTGGAGCAGAATTCTTAGAATCACTTTTTCTAGTTGGAATCTACTTGATTTCCTATTTATCTGAGCAGTTTTATGAGGCAGAACAGGCAAAGTTTGAAAGGTTAGGCATTGAGTTTATAACTCCCTCACTTATTTAGCTTTGAGATCTAATGAAAATTAGTTAAGCTTAATATGCTTAATGAGGTTACTGACCTCATAGGTTTGTGGTAAGGATGGAATGAGATAATGTATGTAAAGTACTTTCCTCACGAAATGCCCAAGAAATGTTAGCTATTATTATTCCTATTTATCTATCAATTTGAAACTCTTGGGAATACTAATGAATAGAACAGAATTCATTCTTATTTTCCAAGTTCAAGAAATACCTTGTCTGTATGGTTCACCCAGCAAAGGTTAAATAATTACTAGATTGGTACCACCTAAAAAAGCATGTGACTTGTATTTTCTGGTCCGGCAGCTGGTGGTTTGGCTGCAGATTTTACTTATTAGCTGCTGCAAATTGTGTTCTGCATAATTGGATGGGGCCGACTGCTGATTTGAATGTTTGGTGTGTGCTTGCCAATGTGAAGGGAATATAATACTGTTTTCTAGGTGATGAAAGGTAAAATTAGCTTTTGTGTTGGAGTTCACATTGTAAAGAACAAAACCACTGTTCAGTCTGCCTCTTAGTTCTGGCATATGCTAAATGGATGGTTAAATATCTCTGTTTTTAGTCTCAGTGCAATTTTTAATGGCTATTCTTTGCCCTGTTCAGATTGATGTGAGAGTCATACATGTACCTTAAAATGTAAATAGTCATTAGTTATTTTCAGGTAAGTGTATATAATTTGATGGCATGCATACAATAAGTGCAAATACCATGAAATATTTTAGTGCAAAATATTCATTCTATTCCTTATCTCATGGTGGTGAAATGGCTAGCTGAAGGCTCAGCCTTGTTACTTTTCTTTATGGAATCAATATATAGTATTCCTGGAAAGGTACTTTTAAAGAATTTCTTACCATTTTATTTTCCTATAGCTTTGATAGTGGCTGCCTTGAGAAGCCAACTTAGAAATGTAAAAAGAAAAGAGAAAGCCTTTCAAGAAAGTTTCATACTTTTCTGGCAGGGACTTTACAAGTATAAATGAATTTCAAAATTAGATATTAAGTTATTGAGTCATTTTGTAGCCCTTTTGCCTGTTAGGGTATGCATAGTGACCTCAGTAAAAAAGTGTCTGTTGCTTATGATGATGCTTTATCATTCAATAGCTATTTTCCAGTTGATTGATTGATATTGCTCTGACACTGATGAACCTCCTTAGCGATAGAGACCAGAGCTTGGTTTGACTTTCTCTAGGGAGTTGTGGTTATTAGTAACAGCAGCTGTCTTCAGATTAGTTGCTAAATATTTCATCTACTTTCAGATAATTGGACGAAAACAATTTACTGTTCAAGTAGTGCAGGCTCTGATAGGCCTTCATGGATGTCCAAATGCTGCTTCTGATGGGACAATGGCATTCCAAGGGGATATTAAAATGTAATGTGTTATTATATGCCAGGGATGGGAACACTTCTCTTATTTCTGCCTTCAATAAGAATATCAACAAAGGAGAAAATATAAGTAAAACTTTATTTCTATTAGAATATTCCTAATAATATTCAGAATGCCCCACATATAATGAAACAAAAAAGATTAATGTTTTGACACTATGGATCAATGATTTAATTGTGAAAAACCTAATTGCAGCAACCTAATGAGATATATTTATAATCCAAGGTAAACAAAGTCACTGAGACATATGTCAAATTTTCTCACACTTATTCAGCAGAAAAAAAAAGATTTAACTCTTTCGGGTAACTTTGGTTCCATTCTGACACTCAGGAGACACTACTGTTTTGTTTGTTTATGATTGCCTTATTATCCTGATTTATTCTTGAAAATTTATATTTTTCTTTAAATTAGCATCTTGGGCTGAGAACTTAAGCAGTGATTCCATTTTGTGACAAAACCTGTGCTTGCATTTCATTCCCACACTCTCTTCTCTCCACCATCATGTTAAAATTAGGAGATAAATGCAGGTATCTGGCTTCTTTTTCAGGAGTAGAAAGAACTAAAATGGCACTATTGGCTTTCGTTTGAAGAATTGTACTAGTTAATTTTGGTTGTAAGGAAAATTAAGCTAAGATCTATTCTTAATGTTGTTTTTTTTTTTTTAAGATTTATTTATTTATTCATGACAGAGAGAGAGGCAGAGACAGGGCCCATGAAGGGAGCCCGGTGTGGGACTCGATCCAGGGTCTCCAGGATCACACCCCGGCTGAAGGCAGCACTAAACCGCTGAGCCACTGGGTCTGCCCTATTCTTAATGTTTTGAGACATTTCCATACTGCTTTCCATAGTGGTTGCACCAATTTACACTCCTACCAACTATGGATGGGAGTTCCTATTTCACTACATCCTCACTAACACTTGTTATTTTTGCCTTTTTGATTATAACGAATGTGACAGGTATGAGGTTCATTGGTTTTGCTTGCGTTTCCCTGATGATTAATGATGTTGAGCATCTTTTAATGAGCCTATTGGCCATCTTTATGTCTTTTTGGAAAAGTCTATTCAAGTCCTCTGTCCATTTTTAAATCCAGTTGTTGGGCAGCCCGGCTCAGCAGTTTAGTGCCTCTTTTGACCTGGGCCCTGATCCTGGAGGCCCGGGATCGAGTCCCACCTCAGGCTCCCTTCATGGTGCCTCCTTCTCCCTCTGCCTGTGTCTCTGCCTCTCTCTTTGTGTCTCTCATGAATAAATAAATAAAATCTTTTTTTAAAAAATAAATAAATCCAGTTGTTTAGTTTTTTAATATTAAGTTGTGTAAGTTCATTTATATTTTATCTCTATATTGTATTAGCCTCTTATTGGATATATGGTTTGCAGATATCTTCTCCCATTCAGTAGATCGACTGTTTTATTAATGATTTCTTTTGCTATGAAGAAGCCTTTTTTTTTTTTTTTTTTGGATGTAGTTCTATTTGTTTATTTTAGCTTTTGTTGCCTTTGTCTGAGAAGAGTGGTCCAAAAAGATATTTTGAAGACCAATGTCAAAGAGATTATGGCCTATGTTTTCTTCTAGGGTTTTTATGTTTTTGTGTCATACATTCAAGTCTTTAATCGATCTTGAATGTATTTTTATATGCTGTAGGTTTATATGTTGTAAGAAAGTGGTCCAGTTTAATTCTTTTACATGTTTAGTTTTCCCAACAAAATATTGATTGAAGAGACTGTCTTTTTGGGCACCTGGGTGGCTCAGTGGTTGAATGTCTGCCTTTGTCTCAGGTTGTGATCCCAGGGTCCTGGGATCAAGTGCTTCATCAGGCTTCCCTAAAAGGAGCTTGCTTCTCCTTCTGCCTATGTCTCTGCCTCTCTCTCTCTGTGTCTTTCATGAATAAATAAATAAAATCTTAGGAAAAAAAGAGAGAGAGACTCTTTTATCCATTGTACATTCTTGCCTCCTTTGTCACAGATTAACTGACCATATATGTGTGGACTTATTTTTGGACTCTCCATTCCATTGATTTATAAGTCTGTTTTTGTGCCAGTACCATATTGTTTCGATCACTATAGATTTGTAATATAGTTTGAAATCCAGCTCTGTTCTTATTTCCCAAAATTGCTTTGGGTATTCAGGGTCTTTTGTGGCTTTATATAAATTCCTTGTTCTAGTTCTTTGAAAATACCATTGGTATTTTAATAAGGATTGCATTGAATCCATAGACTGCTTTGGGTAGTTATAGACATTTTAACAATATTAATTTTTTTTAATCCATGAGTGCAGATATCTTTCTATTTATTTGTATCATCTTCTATTTCTTTCTTCAATGGCTTATAGTTTTAATAGTACAGTCTTTCACCTCTTTGGTTAAATTTATTTCTAGGTACTTTATTCTTTTTAATGCAATTGTAAATGGGATTATTTTCTTAATTTCTCTTTCTGGTAACTCATTATTAGTGTATAGCAGTGAAAATGATTTCTGTTGATTTTGTATCCTGCAACTTTACTGAATTTATTTATTTTAATAGTTATTTTGGTGGAGTCTTTAGGGGTTTCTATATATAGTATCATGCCATCAGCAAATGGTGACAGCTTTAATTCATCCTTTCCATTTTCTAAGACTTTATTTTTTTTCCCTGCCTAATTGCTCTGGCTAAGACTCCAGTACTATATTGAATAAAAGTGGTGAGAGTGGGCATCCTTGTCTTGTTCCTGATCTTAGCAGAAAAGGTTATAGCTTTTTACCATTGAATGTGATGTTAAGTGTAAGTTTACCATATATGGCCTTTATCATGTTGAAGTACATTCCTTCTATACCCACTTTGTTGAGAATTTTTATCATAAATGTACATTGAAATTTATCAAATGCTTTTCCTGCATCTATTGAGATGATCATATGATTTTGATCCTTTGTTTGGTTAATGTGATATATCACTTTGATGGATTTGCAGATGTTGAGTTATCCTTGCATTGCTCTAAACTCAATTGTGACATATAATCCTTTTATTGTATTGTTGAATTTGGTTTGTGAATCTTTTGTTGAGAATTTTTGTGTCTACATTCATTGGGGATATAGGCCTGTGATTTTCTCTCTTTTTTTTTTTTTTTTCTTTTTTTTCTTTGTGGTGTCCTTTTCTGGAATTTGAAAGCTTTTCTTCTTCTTCATTTTTTGGAAATAATTTGAGAAGAATGGATATTCACTATTCTTTAAATGTTCGGTAGAATTCAGCTATGAAGCCATCTGGTCCTAGGCTTTTGTTTTTAGGGAGTTTTTAAATTACTGATTCAATCTAATTATTTGTAATTAGTCTACTTAGATTTATTTGTGGTTCAGTCTTGGAAGGTTGTATATTTCTTAGAATTTATCAATTTTTTTAGGCCGTCCAATTTGTTGGTGCATAATTTTTCATGGTAGTCTCTTAGAATCCTTTATATTTCTGGTATCATTTGTAACTTCTCTTGCAGTTCTGATTTTCTTTGCTCCTTCCTCACTTTTTTTTTTTTTGATAAGTCTGACTAGAAGAGAAAAATACATTTAATTATGTACATATGGGGAAGTCACATAAACATGAGAGATTCCAAAGATAGTCTGGCAAAATGAGGTATTCTGTCATCCTGAACTAAGGAAGAGGGGGTGGGAGTGAGGGACTTCAAAGAGAAGAAAATCAATTCACAGGAAGATAAAATGTAGTAAATGTTTGGTAAACAAATGTTTGCTGGGCCATATAGAAACAATAGGACATAGAAAGGAATTTTAATAAATAGAACTTGCTAAGCTCCTCTCTGTCTAGCACACCTAGTTCAAATTATACTGTAGTTATCTATAGTGATAGCTCCCTTCCTGGACCAGGTTCTCTATCTAAATTTTTTTTGGCACTTAGGGAGGTCAAAAGTTCTTGCACCTTCTGTTTCTTAAAAATAATCAACCTAAAATAACCCACATGCCAAAGAGACACAACTTAGGGTGGCAAATTTTGCTCCTCTACACTCTGTTCAGGGATTTCTGCCTGAACTCACTCTAAACTATTGGTTTTCATTATTTAAAAGGTCATAGAGATGCCTTTTCTCATCACTGCCAGAAAAGCTTTGGTTCTGTTTTCAGAGCTTTCATTTCTTTGAAGCCTCTGCATACTGTTTCCACTTGACCAACACCACAGGGTGTTCAATTATCAAAGAATGACTCCCTTCTGAGAATTCTTAAAGAAAAACACTCCCATTCCGAGATAAGCTAGCAGATGCAATAAGTTTCCCATTCGCTCCATAGGATATTAAACAATGTCAGATTGAATTCTTTGTAGTGCAAGGTTTGGAGTGGATTTTTTAGCCAATGGAGGCAATTTTGCAAATTCTTTCTTGTTATATCTCTGGTCACTTTTGAGTGCCAGACTGACTTCTTTTTCTGTCCAGGACTTTTCTGAGCCTTTCCTCATGGCTCAACATCCACACACTCCAATGCTTTCTGTCAATAAGACTAACATCTTCTTAAAAAGGACTGGGAAAAGGGTATATCTTGTGATGAATCATATTGTTTGTTAAAATCAACATTTATTGGGGTGCCTGGATGGGTCAGTCAGTTGAGCATCTATCTGCCTGTGGCTCAGGTCATAATCCATGGGTCCTGGGATCAAGCCCCAAGTCCAGCTCCCTGCTCAGCAGAGAGTCTGCTTCTCACTCTCCCCCTGCCTGCTGCTCACCCTGCTTGTGCTCTCTGGCTCTCTCTCTTTCTCTGTCAAATACATTTTTAAAAATCTTTTAAAAAATCAACATTTATTGAAATAAATAGGGAAATCTTTGGTAATCTTTTTTTGAAAGAAATTTATATTCTGATAGAATTTTGAAAAACAAAGGGGAAAAATACTCTGATTTGTTTAGGGTGGGCATTATATTTTAGGTGTCTATTTTCTTATTTAATCATTTCATCACAGTCCTTTACCGAGGAGAAAGGTCTGCAGTGCACTAAAGAATTTGCATGCTGTCACATACTAGAAAGAAAGAACCAGTGTGTGAACCTAGGTTTCCTGGATTCCTTGTTCTGTGCTTATTTAAGTGACTTCTTCACTTATACTACATCATTTCAGTGGCAAGAAGATAAATTTACCTCATAAAATTTACACATTATGAAACTAGCTTCTTTGTTTTTGCATATTTGAAAAAAGAAGAACACAAAACCCATAGGTGATATTTGTGTCCATTTTTCTGTGAATAATAGAATTAAAGTTGATATGGATCAAAGAGTAAAGTTGATTTCGACACTAGGATATTTCAATGGAAATTAAGCTAAATAATGAATGAGAATCAGTTCTTTGGTATTTTTTTTAGAAAATATGGTTATCTGTTAGATGTTCTAAAGCAATGATTACAGTTAGAGTACACACACACACACACACACACTTTAAAATGATACTTCACATAGAATGTTGAATTCCAATATCTTCAAACTCTTATTCATAGGGAGTTATAATTATGAATGTGAAGTCCCAAGTTTGACTCTCTGGATCATGTCTGGGTGGCACCACTTACTTTATGAGTGACTTTGGAAAAATCATGTAGGTATCATAGCATGGTTTTTCCTCTTATATAAAATAGAGATAAGAATATCTAATTCACAGAAAATGTATGTGTGCCAGATTGAATGCATCTGTTTTCAAGCAATAGAAATCCCAACTCAAAAGGGAATTTTATACTCATGGGTTTAAATGTTCCAAGAGCAGATCTGGCTTGAGATTTGACTTCACTTGGAATTCAAACAAGGTCATCAAGATCCATCTTTAGGATCTGGTTTCTTTTTATTTTGTCTCCAAAAATAGGCACAGAGTAGGCTTTTGGCAAATGTGGACTACTGTAGTTTTAAGCCCCAAATCCATATACCCAGTGGAAAACATGTGAATTTATTCACATGAATTCTCAGAACAAGTACTAAGGCTTGTTTATTGATAGCTTATTTTACATGCTCATCCCTAAATCAATTACTATAGCCAAATGAGGTACTCTGGCTTTAGCCATTAAGTTCTTAAGAAAGAACTGATCTGAAGGTATACATTTTGGAGTTGTTAGCATATGGAAGATATTTAAACTCATAGGATTGTATACAATCACCAAGAGATTATAGAGAGAGAGGAGGCCTAGGATTTGAGCATTAAAGTGCTTTAATATTAAGTGGTTGAGAAAGAAGAATCAAAAAAGGATGCCAGTGTGGAGCAAGCAAATGAGGTAGGGTGAAAATCAAGAGAACATGTTATTCCAAAAACCAAGTTAATAATCTTTACTTTTTCTAGAAGGAAATAATGATTCCCTGAGTCAACTTTTATTGATAAATTAAGCAAGAGCAAGACCGGTACCTGAGAAGCAATGAAAAATTGATTAATGATGTTGATAATGATGATTTTAGTGGTGTGGTGGGAGCAAAAGTTTGATTAGAGTGGGTTTATTGAAAAAAGGGCTATGAGAAACTGGGAAAAGGTAGAAGAGACAAGTCTTTCAAGGAATTTTCTGCAAAAAGGAATTTCAAAAAAATCAGAGTAGTAGCTGGCAAAGAAAGTGGAGTCATGAAAGGATTTCTCTAATTTTGAAGAAATAACACTATATTTGAATGATGATAAAAATGATTTAGTAAAAATGAAAGCTAATGAGGAAAGAGATGGGAGAATTGCTCAAGTGATGTCCTAAAGGGAGTGAGAAGAGAAGGGGTCTACTAGAGAGATTGGCTTTAGTTAGGAGCAAAGAAACACTTCTAGTAACTGGATAGAAGAAAGGATAGTAGCAGGTAAGTGGTTTGGTGCAGTTACAGGAATATGGAAGATTCCCACTGTTTCAATTTCTTGTTGAAGTAAGAAGAAAATAGCTCTCATTAGCTGAGAGTGAAAATGGGGAAGGAGGTATGGGGAGTTTGAAGAGAGGGGGAAAAAAGAAGGATATTGGCTTTTTAGGACAATGAAAAGGTAAGTGGACATAAAGGATAATGGATATAATTCCAAGCAGCATTTTAACAGCCCATTGGAAACTATCTTCATGAATTTAGAGGAAGATCAGTTATCTTAGCTGTATTTATCCCCAGTCACATTTGACATCTTGAGTACAGAAATGGAGTTGGCAAAGAATTGGATTTAGCCATGGCTGTAGTATTAGCACATTGCTGCAACTATCTCCTAAATAACATCCTTGCCTTAAATCTGCTTCTCTCAAATTCCTTTTCTGCAGTATAACCAGAGTGGTTTTTCTGAAGAACAAATTTGAGATCACTGTCTTGTTTAAATCTCTTTAATGGATACCTGCTGCCTTAAGGATAAAATCCAAAGCTTTTCACATGATCTATGGATTGATGATGATCTGGCATTGCTTACTTTCATAGGCCCTGTTTCTTTTCACTCCCTCTTTTCACTTTTAAATCTGACCAGAGTTAATGGATTCAATTCAAAGCTCTTTCTAGGCTTTGAAACAATCTTCTCTCATTTCTAAACTCTACTCCTGGTTAACTACCATTTGTCCTTCAGGATTCAGCTCTAACAATGATTCAGCCAGCCGATCTTGACAATACAAAGGCTGTTTGTGGTTTTCAACTCTAGTTTAGTTCATAAGATTTCATATAAAGAATGTTTTTGCCCTATTAAAACACACACACACACACACCAATGTCACTAATCTAGGCTAATCCTTTCATTTTATACATGGAGAAAGCTCATTTTCATAAACAGTGAAAGAATTAAAGTCAGGAATCTCAATTTCTTTCCTTTACACTCCAGCATTCTTCCACTGTGTCTATGAATATTTCTCTGACTACTACAGTTCCTTTGTTCTCACTCACTGTGTACAGAGTACATTTCTTATATCTAGACCTCTGATAAGCAGGACCTCATGGCTGCCCTCAAAGAACTTTTAATCTCAAGGGAAGACAGACACCAATAGGTAATTTTTTGATCATAGTGTAACTGAACCCAAATCCACCTGCCTGATGCACAGCAAAGTCAATCTGAGATATCAAGATTCTCAGATATCAAGGATATCAAGATTCCTGCCTCCTTGCAGCCAGAAAGGAGTTTATTTAAGGGGCAACCAAATGAAGAGACTGAAGGACACAGCCTGAAATCTTCCTCCCCAAAGGAAGAGAGAATAAGTTGTTTTTTCTTTTAAATTATAAGGGGTTGAATTACATGCATATTGATGAAAAGGGCAGGGAAACTTATGATTATTCATGAGGACAGAGAGAGCATGCATATTGAGCAAACATATATGTAACATATATCCCATGTTCACTTTGAAGTGAAGACCTACCATCAGAAAGAGGCAAAATCTGGCCCCTGACATGGGGAGTTTATCTTAGGACAAGGAGAAAAGGCTATAGGCATGCTCAAGGAGCTGAACCAGCATAAACTGGATGGCATCTTGGAATGCAGGGCCTTGCTTCTTCATAGGCTGGAGATATATCAGTTGACTTTGAGTTCAAGCTTCTGTAGAGACCACTAACAGATTTGTTAGTAGGGTCTGAAAAGACACAATTAGATTAGAAGGAAACAATTTTCTGCAAAACAAGCTTTAAACTTCCTACTAGTTTCAACTTCACTAACCCTATGGGGCATGGTTTCAATAGGAAGGTGAAATATTAGAGGTATAATGTAGTCACAGATTGTAATTCTAGTTTATTGCCTATTTTTTTCATGTGTATTCATTGTATTGATCAAGCTATAATGCAAACTCTAGACACATACAGTGCTTATTTGGTTTCCTTTGTGACTTCTCTCTTTTCTGCTTACTGTCAAATACAGAATTTGTCTCATACCAGGACCTTAATAAAATTTACTGATGGAATGGGGCTAATCTATTGCTTCCTATTTCCTGTAAAACAGTAAACGCATGGCCATACCAAGCAGAAAATGTAAAGCACTTTCTGAATTAAAATATCTCTATTAGAAATTACAAAAACTAAGTTGGAAGGAAATTTTTGGACTTGAAGAGAGATGTAATACAATAATACTTAACACTGAGTCATGTGTTTTCATCTATATTATCTAATTTAATGATCACAGTCACCCAATTCTATCATTACTGTTTTGCAGAAGAGGAACCTAAAGTGCAGAGATGTTAAAACATCTTTCAAAATCACACATCCCAAAAATTATAAAGCTGGGATTTTAACCCAGGCAGTCATTCTTAGATGTATACATTTAATCAAATTACTAGAATCTTTCACCAGTCTCCTTCAGGTCCCAGCTAGCAGACCAAAACATCTTTTCAGGCCCTATTTTTTCCTCCCAATTTACTTTCTTTTGGGCAAGAAGGTTTTCTTTCTTTCTTTCTTTCTTTCTTTCTTTCTTTCTTTCTTCTTTTTCTTCTTTCTTTCTCTTCTTTTTTTCTTTCTTTATTCTTTTTTTAAAAAGATTTTATTTATTTATTAATGACAGACACACACACACACAGAGAGGCAGAGACACAGGCAGAGGGAGAAGTAGGCTCTATCCTGGGACTCCAGGATCATGCTCCAGATGAAGGCAGGAGCTAAACCACTGAGCCACCCAGGAATCCCCTCTTTCTTTCTTTTTCAAATATTGTATTTATTTATTTGAGAGAGAGAAAGAGATGCAATCCAAACTAGATGTCCTAACGATGAGGGTTAACGAGGTAGAAGAATGAGTGAGTGACATAGAAGACAAGTTGATGGCATAGAGGGAAACTGAGGAAAAAAGAGAAAAACAATTAAAAGATCACGAGGATAGGTTAAGGGAAATAAATTACAGCCTCAGAAAGAAAAATCTACATTTAATTGGGGTTCCCAAGGGCGCCAAAAGGGACAGAGGTCCAGAATATGTATTTGAATAAATCATAGCTGAAAACTTTCCTGATCTGAGAAGGGAAACAGGCATTCAGATCCAGGAAATAGAGAGATCCCCCCCCCCCAAAATCAATAAAAACCACTCAACACCTCTACATTTAATAGTGAAGCTTGCAAATTCCAAAGATAAAGAGACGATCCTTAAAGCAGCAAGAAACAAGAAATCTCTAACTTTTATGGGGAGAAATATTAGATTAACAGCAGACCTCTCCACAGAGACCTGGCAGGCCAGAAAGGGCTGGCAGGATATATTCAGGGTCCTAAATGAGAAGAACATGCAGCCAAGAATACTTTATCCAGCAAGGCTCTCATTCAGAATAGGAGAGATAAAGAGCTTCCAAGATAGGCAGAAACTGAAAGAATATGTGACCACCAAACCAGTTCTCCAAGAAATATTAAGAAGGACTCTGTAAAAGAAAGAAGTCCAAGGGAACAATCCACAAAAACAGGGACTGAATAGGTATCATGATGACACTAAATTCATATCTTTCAATAGTAACTCTGAACGTGAATGGGCTTAATGACCCCATCAAAAGGCGCAGGGTTTCAGACTGGATAAAAAAGCAGGACCCATCTATTTTCTGTCTACAAGAGACTCATTTTAGACATAAGGACACCTACAACCTGAAAATAAAAGGTTGTAGAACCATTTACCATTCAAATGGCCCTCAAAAGAAAGCAGGGGTAGCCATCCTTTTATCAGATAAACTAAAGTTTATCCCGAAGACTATAGTGAGAGATGAAGAGGGACACTATATCATACTTAAAGGATCTATCCAACAAGAGGACCTA
This sequence comes from Vulpes vulpes, assembly GCF_048418805.1. NCBI lineage: Eukaryota > Metazoa > Chordata > Mammalia > Carnivora > Canidae > Vulpes > Vulpes vulpes. The sequence goes on along the minus strand of NC_132783.1, from coordinate 52,851,948 downwards.
ACAATCATGAATATTTATGCCCCAAATGTGGTAGCTGCCAAGTATATCAATCAATTAATAACCAAAGTTAAGACATACTTAGATAATAATACACTTATACTTGGTGACTTGAATGTAGCACTTTCTACAATCGACAGGTTTTCTAAGCACAACATCTCCAAAGAAACAAGAGCTTTAAATGATACACTGGACCAGATGGATTTCACATATATTTACAGAACTTTCCATCCAAACGCAACTGAACACACATTCTTCTCAAGTACACATGGAACTTTCTCCAGAATAGACCACATACTGGGTCACAAATCAGGTCTTAACTGATACCAAAAAATTGGGATCATCCCCTGCATGTTTTCAGACCACAATACTTTGAAATTAGAACTAAATCACAACAAGAAGTTTGGAAGGATTTCAAGCACGTGGAGGCTAAGGACCATCCTGCTAAAAGATGAGAGAGAAAGCAAGAGAGAGAGAAGTGAGGGGATAGGCAGAGGGAGAGATAGAAGCAGACTCCCCACTCAGCTAGGAGTTTGATGTGTGGCTCTATCCCAGGACCCTAGAATTATGATCTGAGTCAAAGGCAGATACTTAACCCACTGAGCCATCCAGGTGCCCTAATAGGGTTATTTCTGATTAGGAAGAGAGATATTTCCTTATATTTTTGTATAGCACTCATTTTTACTACCTACTAATATTAAAATACAGGTCTTCCTCTACTTATGATAAGGCTGCATCCTGATTAAACCTCTTGGAAGTTGAAAACAGCATAAGTTGAAATGAATTTAATATACCTAACCTACCGAACATTATAGCTTAGCCTAGCCCACCTTAAACGCACTTAGAACACTTTTACTAGTCTACAATTGGGCAATAGTATTCAATACAAAGCTATTTTATAATAAAGTATTGGATATCTCATGTGATTTATTAAATACTATACTGAAAATGAATGACAGATTGGTTGTATGAACATAGAATGGTTCTAAGCATATCAGTGTTTACCTTCATGACCATGTGGCTGACTGGGAGCTGTGGTTCACTGCTGCTGCCCAGCATCATGAGAGAGTATCTATCACATATCACTAGCCCAGGGAAAGATCACAATTCAAACTATGGTTTCTACTGTATCATGCATATTGCTTTCACACCATTGCTAAGTTGAAAAATCATAAGTCAAACCATTGTAAGCTGGGGACCATCTGTAATTACAGACCACACAGTCATTCACATTTCTCAAACTTCTATAAAATCAAAAGATTTGAAAAACAAATTCTTCTAGAAAAGTTGAAAAGAATAATTTAATCATATTTGAAATTCTGATTAATCTGGATGAAATACAATTGTATACTTCCCTCAAATAAAACTACCACTAATTTAAAATCCTTTCTGCATCATGAGGCCAGTCTGTTATGTAGTGATTAACGGCTAGGGCAATTTGTTTTTCATTAGGCAGAAGCTAATATTAGATAACCTCTACTCCTAGGCAGACAGGCTACTTGAAGCTATCCTTCTAGAACTGGGCCACGTCTCCAGAGAACCCAGGCTTCCTTATTTGGAGATGGATCTATAAATTGACTGATACTCACACATACCAAAAGGCTTTTGGGAAGCCTTTGAGAAGGTTGATCTTCCCACATGCCACTCACTGAAAGATAATGACAGAAGACAGCTTTTACAAGATATTTACTTTCCTAGATGAAAGTATAAGTTCATACTTGCATATAGGATCTTTCTATACTCACAGGATGCTGTTAAAAACAACAACAACAACAACAGAGATCAGCCTTGAAAATTCCTTGAGTAGGCAAAATGAGTTTAGTTGTACAAATAAAGCTTAATTTCTAAGACTAGCGTAGCCTAGGTCATTTCTTGCTTATGTCTCTGGAAATTATAAGCAAAACTCAAACTGGTTACCTAAAAACTGGTGTGAGATAACTACTAAACAATTTCCTATCATTTAAGAAAATTCTGATATTATAAGCAATCCCTGTGAAGAATAAACAGTCACTGCTATCCCACCATATCATCTGCTTTATAATAGTATACCCCTGAGCTTTATACCCATGTTTTGATTTAAGTAGTTCCCAACTTGCAAACTATCTTTTTAGTGTATGTGATGCAGGCTGGCTGGGTCCAGGGAACCAGAGGGGGTCCCACAGGAGCAGCCATGAAAGCCCCTGGCTGTGTAGAATGGAAATCAAATGTATGCTGCTGAGAGGGGGGATCCCTGGGTGGCTCAGCGGTTTGGCACTGCCTTTGGCCCAGGGCGCGATCCTGGAGTCCCAGGATTGAGTCCCATGTTGGGCTCCAGACATGGAGCCTGCTTCTCCCTCCTCATGTGTCTCTGCCTCTCTCTCTCTCTCTCTCTTTCTCTCTCTCTGTCTATCATAAATAAATAAATGAATCTTTAAAAAAAATAATCCAAATGTATGCTGAGAGGAAGTGAGAGCAGAGTTTATTGAAGATAGAGAGAAAGCAGATACCGACAGAGTGTCTGGAAGACTCAGAAAGGAAAGGAGAATGAGTCACATCTTTACTTGAGGTCTGAGGTTTTTATTGAGGATGGTGGTCTAGTGTACATGTCCTCTCAGGCATCCAGGAACTGATGAAACAAGAATAAATGCTCAGGTGTCCTCCAAAAGTTACATAAGCACTAGATCCCGGGGTCTTGGTTTTAAGGTGTCTGGAGTCAGTGGTCTTGGAAAACATACATGAAGGACTCTCCGGGATCCCTGGGTGGCGCAGCGGTTTGGCGCCTGCCTTTGGCCCAGGGCGCGATCCTGGAGATCCGGGATCGAATCCCACGTCGGGCTCCCGGTGCATGGAGCCTGCTTCTCCCTCTGCCTGTGTCTCTGCCTCTCTCTCTCTCTCACTGTGTTCCTATCATAAATAAATAAAAATTAAAAAAAAAAAAAAGGACTCTCCCAGTCACTCCTTAGATGCTATCTCTTGTGCTGTAAGACTCCAAAGAAATCATGAACTCCTTGATCTTACCAACTAACTATAAGCCATAGTTGGGCAAGGGTGCAGGTCTGAGCAAGTACAGAAGCAGAAAAAAAGAGGAAAAAAACTCAGTTTTTTCATGAGATCCCTTTAGTTTCCCTTTTTCATATGTATAACTTTTACTAATTATTACTTTGGTGATTCATTTGTTTTACTTGTTCTTTTTTTTTAAGATTTTATTTATTTATTCATGAGAGAGACAGAGAGAGAGAGAGAGAGTGTGTGTGTGTGTGTGTGTGTGGCAGAGACAGAAGCAGACTCCCTGCAGAATGCCTGATATGGGACTCAATCCCAGGATCATGCCCTGGGCTGAAGGCAGTGCTAAACAGCTGGGCCACCCAGGCTGCCCTCTTTTATTTCTGTTATTTACGAACTTTTCAACTCACGTGTATGTTCTTCCTATATTTCCTGTACTCACAGTATACTATACTATACTCATGAATTTAGACTTAGCAATCCATGATTCTGCTGTTAGGCAGATCTATGCTACATATTTTCCTTGTAATATTTATAGTATCTTTGAGACTTTTCAGAATATAGTTTCACATATCCAGCCACCTGGCCTTTCAGTCAGCTAAAGGGCAAATAGAATGCACCATTGCCTCTGAAAAGGAAAAAGACCGAGAATGTACAAGTTATAAAAATTTTTTAAAAACAAATGGCAACTTAACAAGACAGGGAATGGCCAAATGTGCAAGAAAATCAGTCAGAAGCTATTGCCTTTTGAAACATCAGAGAAGTTTCTGCCTTAAAGTCTTAATCTTGTTAAGATTTGTCAATGAGCTCAGTGAGAAAATTGGATTACACTTTGACCCATGGTTGGATGAGTTGCAGAGTATCTTTCAGGACAAGAAATTAAATAAAAATAAATTCAATTCTTCTTTGATGTGGGACATAAATATTCCCTAGCCACCATCTTCTTTCTTTCTACCAAAGAAGATAACATGCTACTTGAATAGAGAGCTCTAGGGAATTATCCAGGAAATTTTTTTACATTCTACCAAATTATTTTTTGAAATCTTGCCTCTTCTTCTAGTATTTTCTTTTCTCAGGCATAATCCTTTATATTTTCATGGTCTTTTAGATTTTTTAATTATTCTTCCAGACATTGGTGATTATCTACTTAATTGCTATTTTCCTCTTTTTCTGGGTGAACTATTTTTTTTTTAAACCCAGTTGTCAGTATTCCTGCATGTGAATCCATGCTTCAGGGAAGACTGGCTCCTGCCCAGGGCAGAAATCTTGATAAACTTAGACATAGACATAGAAAAGGAATTTTCAAGTGGTTTTAAGGATTAAAAGAAACTGCACAATGGCAGAACAAGGCAAGTTGATAAATTTCTTCAACATTTTTGGCACATAATAGGCTCTCAATATTTCAATAATTATTTGGATTCTTGTCCATCCTTTTAAAAAAGTTTAAAAATCACTATACCTGGATTCTTGTAAATGCATGAAGCTCCTGCTCCATCATGATCAGGTTCCTGACTTAAATCTCTACTGCTTGACTTTAGTAAAAAAAGAACAAAAAACAAAAAAACAAAAACAAAAACAAAAAAAACCAGTAAATCAGGTATGTTCCTCAAAGCACCTTTCTATCTCCATCTTCATCTTTTGTGACTCCTGAATCATGCTTATTTTGATCTTCAGCTACATATAACCTTTCTTTGACACTGAGGTACTCTCACACACCAGTGCCATTGTGTATGTACATGGTATAAGCCTAACTTACCTCTGCTGCTACTGTCAGTGAATGGAGCATCCAAATGGTGTTCATGAGAACTGTGGAATGCTGAGCAATAGAAAATCTCTTGTCATCTCTGATTGCAAGAATGTAATCATTCTTTCTAAAATAAGAGAAGAAAATCCCTTCTTTCCAGCAACATGGTAAAGGAGGCAAACAGAATATGGCTCCAGTTCTGAGCAAAACCAAGAAGGCCATTTCAGGGGTTAACAAGGAAAGTATATAGACAGCAAGCAATTTACAGAACAGATGGATCAGGAGAGAGAGTAAAAGATGGGAGCAAGAAAGTCTTCCATAGAAATCATTTGGTAAGACTTATCTCTTGAAACAAACTGAATGATGCAATTTGCAGGGACTCAATAATAAGTTCTCCATCATGACATGTGACATTCCCTCACAGTGTGCATTTGGCCCTGGGCACACACCAACAGAGAAAGTACCCAGAGGATAAGATTCTCACAGTTTTCTTATGATGATTTCAGTCATTTTCAAAAAATTCTTGTTGTGTTTACAAAAAATCCCTCCAGGTATTTTGAGATATAAGTACCTTTATGAGTAGCTTGTTCCTACTGTTTTTAGTAAGTGCTCTAAATTAGGAAAATAAAGCAAGTAGAACTCGTTATTGGTCAGAGTTCTATCAGGAAATAAAACAAACTGCATACTCGAAATTGAGGTTGTGAGGAATGTTTAATAAAGATATTACAGGATTTCTTTTCCTTCAGTGCCCATGGTTCTTGGTCACGCCACTTCAAATAATGAAGAGGTAGACCAGACAGAGTGGTGGGCAGCAAAAATCTATTGAGTAATATAGTAAAGTTTATTGAGCAATAGTACAAGCTCTTGAAAAGGGAGGGGACCTGAAATGGTTGTCGATTTGGTGTTTAGATCTTGGAGTTTTTATGGCCTTGTTGGTGGACCGTCTTATCTAATTAACCCTCCATATGCCTATCACTCAATGAGATTTTTGTCACCTATCTCTCACATGGAAAAGGGTAGAGGGTTCCTTCCAGGGTGGTATAAAATCCTTTTAAGGGTGGTTTCCTCTTATGGTGGGGACCCTTGTCCCTACCTGCCTTTCTTCCAACTATCCTTCATTAAAGACACCATTTACAGAAGCATTGATGAGAAGCAAGGATGTCACAAGAGTATAAATTCTTTGGGCTAGTAACAAGATATACTGTTACCCCCTCTAAGTTTAAAGGGACATAGGAAACAGAGCAGTCACTAGATCCCAAAGAGAGAGGGCCACCTGACAGGAGCTGTGATAGAGGATCTCAGCCAACCTTGAGTGGGCCTGAAGAAGAAGAAAAAAAAAAAAAACTGAATAAATATGTTAATCTTACTCTCTTTTCTTTACTCTGATGTTCTGTTGGTGCTTCCTATTGACTAAGCCCAACCAGAAACCAGAAGGCAGTTTGTTGGTTTGGTTCATGGAGGTCAGCCTTCTGTGACATAGTGCCAGATGGAGAAGCAGGGAGAGGTGTCTACCACAACCCCTTTTAAGGTGCATCCTCAGCAAACCTTAATGATTTGAGTCTGAATATACTTGTAGTACATTTAAACATAGTGTTTATTCTGCCTAAAATGCCTCTTTATTCTCCATAGTCACAATAACCTCTCTGCCCCTAACCAAGCTCCATCTGGCCAAAGATCTAGTTCAAGACACAAATCAAGTGTTGTCTCCCTGGGAAGGTAGGGACTATTTGTGTCTGGTCCTGATAACCAGCTGAATCAGACAGGACCAGCTGAATAAAGCAGAATACAAAATAAAAGAGTGGCTTAAAGATTATAAATGTTTATTTGTTACACATATAAATTAGATCTACTAGGAAAACTCCAAATCTCTAGAAACTGCCCTATAGAAAATTAATGAATTTATCCTGTGTACTAGGAGCCTCAGGCCAATGAGAGGTGGTCTACAAAGTTTATAATTACCAGCTCACAATTTTAAGATGGAAAGATACTAACTTCTATAGTTTTGTAGTAATGCCCAAAGAATCATCCAAAACACTGAACTACAGTGCACCATTTTATATTTTAAAATGAAAAGAAAGGGCAGCCCCGGTGGCGCAGCGGTTTAGCGCCCCCTGCAGCCTGGGGTGTGATCCTGGAGACTGAGGATCGAGTCCCACATCAGGCTCCTTGCATGGAGCCTGCTTCTCCCTCTGCCTGTGTCTCTGCGCCTCTCTCTCTCTGGGTCTCTCATGAATAAATAAATAAAATCTTTAAAAAAAATGAAAAGAAAAATAGAATAAGAATGATGATGGGAGAAAAAGACTTGAGACATGGTGCAAACATATTTCTTTCAAGATTACACAAGGAATGCAGTGAGAGAGGAGTCTAGCCACATGAATTCTTTGAAAATAGTTTTCCTAATAATTTTCTCTCCAGTAAGGGTAATCATTGCCCTTCTATATGGTTCTCCAATTGCAGGTACATTTCAGGAACTAGCACAGAGTTCTATGAAGAGTTATGCTAATGATGGTCAATGTCTTTAAACTATGTGAAAGCTGGGATGATAGTTGAATGGAGACCTGTTTACTCAATTCTTCTGGGTAATTGTCCTAGCTGCCAAGTACACAGAGAGGTTGTACACATCTGCAACCAGATATTGATTAGCTCCTGTTCTTCATTCTATTAACATCAGGCTTCATTCAAAAAGAGATAACATTCAGAGCAACATTCCTGCCATCTACTGTTACTGCTATAGATTTTACCAGCCAATATTGACTGCTTGAGTCTGATGAAGGATAGTTGGAAGGCAGGCAGGCAGGGACAAGGGGCCCCCACCCTAAAAGGAAATCACCCTTAAGAGGATTTTACACCACCCTGGAAGGAGCCCTCCACCCTTTCCCACATGATAGATAGGTGACAAAAACCTGATTGTGCGACAGGCACAGGGAGGGTTAATCAGATTAAAACAGCTGGCCAACAAACCCATAAAAACCTCTAGACTTAGAAAGTGGCACTCCTCTTGGGAGGGACTCCTCTTCCCTTCCAGATGCTTTGTTCTATCACTTTGCCATCACTCAGTTAAACTTTGCTTTGCTACCCACCACTCTGTCTGGCCTACCTCTTCATTCTTTGAAGTGGTGTGACCAAGAACCATGGGCACTTACAGGAAAGAAATCCCGTAACAATTCCAGCATTAACTTCAAGAAAGTGACTACCCTAGGATTGAGAGAGAGAGAGCGTGAACTATGTCACATGTTTCTTTTCAATTCTTGGAAAGCTGATTCTGAAGCAAGTAAAACTGCTTTTTAAAAATTCAGATTGTTGAAAATCATTTTAGAGACTAATTTTGCTTATTAGTATTTTTGTCTACGGCCATACCACCCTGAACGCGCCCGATCTCGTCTGCACGGACTCTCAAGGTGGTAAAGGGCACTTAAACATTGCGGTTGCGCTCTAAAATGTGGTTGGGATTTTGTCAGTGACTTAAAATGTCCCTATTAGAGCTTTCATGATCTCTTTTTCTCAGTCTCTGTCTCTGTCTTAATCTAGTTGCTATTCTCACTTCTGCTCTCATTCTCTTCCTCTCCCCACTTCCCTATTTCACAAATGTTTCTTCACCTCATATTAAATACTGTACAATATTTTTTTGGATAATTTTATTTGAGGGAGAAATCACCTAAATAATATCTCTGGAAGAATATAATTTGAACTATTGAGAGGAAAGGGATTGAATATTTAGACATTGTACACACTTGAACATCAACTTTATACTAGCTCATGAAAAATTTTTTTTTAAAAAAAAGAAAAGGAGGCAGGAAGGAAAGAAGGGGGTGAGGAAGGAGATAAGGTTAGAGTTAGAGAAGGAAGAAGGGAGTAAGAAAGCAAAGAATGAGGGAGGGAAGGAAGACTAATCCTTCAAATCATAGTAGATGTGTTTGTGATAGACTAAAGGAATGGACTTGTTCTGATGAGTGCTATGGCATTTGAATTCTATAATATGTGTTTAACTTCTTTAAAAGACATTTTAAAACAATGATTTAAAGAGAAGTGTAACACTGCCTCATGACATTTAGAAATTCATTTGGTAAAATTCTGAGGAATTTCACTCAATTGGCAGAGACTCAAAACATTAAACCAATCTATTAAGTCTGAAGAGAAGAAATGAGAATAAAAATTTAACTATTATATACATAATTTTTTTTCTGCTTTTGGTGCCAAAATAGGGAAATATGTCTCTTCAATTTGATTTATACAGTGTTCCCTGGTTGACTTTATAGAATTGAATTTAAATTGGGCTTGGCTGTACAGGAGTTTACTATAGGTGTTCTGGAAAAAAATTATCTTCCTGGTTTAAATGTTAACACCCAAATAAAAAAGTCCCAGGTTCACTTTTATATGTCATGGTAAAAATCAGCTAGAAACAATTATATCCATCCTAAAAAAAAGAAAAAGTTTTAAAATTGGCTCTAAACTTTCATCTTCCAGATGGGCAGCCTCAAGCAGGTCCTGTTGCGGTGGCATATTAAAGGCCTAAATACGTCTCCAGTCTACACATGGATTCCCCAGGTTGACAATAAATATTTAAGGAGTTGCTGGTGTGTTACAAAAACAAAACTGCACCTTGTGTCTATGTAGGATGGTTTATAAATAAATCTGTTTTCTATTTTTCTCTTGCCATTTGTATTTAAAGGGGCTGAACCAGCTGCATTTTCAAGGGCTCACCACTATGCTCAGCCACATGGCTGAGTTACATAGTCATCAAAGCTACAAATAGGTGCCATTTGAAACCATCCATATGTTCTATGAATGCTACCAATGTACACATTCACATTTCCAGTAAAAATATTGCTCTCTCTCAAGAAACCCAGATGACACTTCCTGAACAGCAATAAGACTATATACATTCATTCATTTGCAAATATTTTTCTACCACTTTTAAGTACTGTGACTGTAAAAATAATAATAGCAATCATGATAATAATATTGATATCAACAACTAAACAACCAGTGTCATTCATTGAATGACTGTTTTATGGCAGGCATAGCATTTGACATCATTTAATTATTCCCCAAATTCTTTGAGATAGATATAATCTCATTTTTATGGATATGGAATTTTTTTTTTAAACATAAGTTATCAATTCCTTTTTTTTTTTTTTTTTAAGATTTTATTTACTTATTCATGAGAGACACAGAGAGAGGCAGAGACATAGGCAGAGGGAGAAGCAGGCTCCGCAGGGGAGCCCGATGTGGAACTTGATCCTGGGTCTCCAGGATCACATCTTGGGCCAAAGGCAGGAGCCAAACCACTGAGCCACCCAGGGATCACTGGATATGAAATCTTAACCCTGAAGGCAATGTTTTTATTTTCACACAAGGGTAAACCATAGAACTCACACATACTCTTCAAACTGGGACTCACTGTGTTAAATAAGTTGCTAAGATTAACTATACAAAAGGCCACCTGCATCTAAGATGGGTTGACATCATATTGGATGGTGACAAATGGACTCAAAGAGGCCCTATCTTTTAGGGAAGGATGACTGCTAGGTGCAAAAAAATAGAATGCAGAGGAGATAGGGCAAGGTGTGTCAGCTCTAAGTGACTGTGAAGGCTACACAGTAACATGGTCCCAAGTTCTCCACATTAGATTTTTTTTTTGAAAATTTTGAGTTCCAGAATTACAAAAAAAATTTTTAACCAAAGATATTCAGGAAAACAATGAGAAAATTTGCTGCTCTTTACTGAGTGCTAACTCTGAATTAGAAATTAGAAGTGCTGGGATCCCTGGGTGGCGCAGCGGTTTGGCGCCTGCCTTTGGCCCAGGGCGCGATCCTGGAGACCCGGGATCGAATCCCACATCAGGCTCCCGGTGCATGGAGCCTGCTTCTCCCTCTGCCTATGTCTCTGCCTCTCTTTCTCTCTGTGACTATCATAAATAAATAAAAAAAAAAATTAAAAAAAAAAAAAAAGAAATTAGAAGTGCTTAAATAGTTTATTCAATTCAGTCCTACCTGTGAGGCAAGTACAGAGAGTTACTCCCATCATTTACTGAGGCTTGGTGAGATGGAGTGGTTTCCTTAAATTCATATAGTTCACAAATGCAGGACCAGGATTTGAATCTTGTAACGTTCTCCATTACTACTCTTGCTGTCTGGTATATTGCTACATAACTAATACAGGAGAAAATTTAGTTGGTACAGAAATATATTCTACTTTTTCTTTTTATTGAGGTATAATTAATATATAGCACATTAGTTTCAGGTGTACAAAATAATGATTCGTATTTGTATATACATATTGCAAAATGATCAGTACAATAAATCTAGTTAACATCTGTCATCATACATAGTTATCATTTTTATCTTATGGTGAGGCTTTTTAATATTTACTCTCAGCAATTTTTGAATATGCAATACAGTATTATTCACTATAGTTATTATGCTGTATCTTTTACATCCATTACTTATTTATTTTATAACTGAAAATTTCTACCTTTTGATGCTATTCACCCATTTTGCCTGTCCTCCCCCACTTCTGGTATGAACCAATCTGTTCTCTGTATTTATAAACTTAGTATTTTAGATTCCACATTTAGTGAAATCAAACAGAATTGGTCTTTCTCTGTCTGACTTATTTCACTTAGCATAATGCCCTCAAGCTCCATCTATGTTGATACAAATAGCAGGACTTCCTTCTTTTTTTCTGGCTGAATAGTATTTCTGTATGTGTGTGTGTGTGTGTGTGTGTATTTTAATTTCTTTATTTATTCATCCATAGATGGACACAGGTTGTTTCTATGTCTTGGCTATTGTAAATAATGCTGCAATGAACATGGGTGTGCATATATCTTTTCGAGTCAGTGTTTTTGTTTTCTTTGTATAAATACCCAGAAATCGAATTGCTGGATCATGTGGTATTTTTAACTTCTTGAGGAACTTCCATACTATTTTCCATAGTGGCTGCACTAATTTACATCCCCACCAACAGTGCACATTTTCTCCACATTTTCACCAACACTTGTTATTTCTTGTCTTTTTGATAATAGCTAACCTGCAGGTATGAGGTGAGGAGGAGCTTGTGGCCTGTTTTCTTCTATGAGTTTCATGGCTTAAATTTTACATTCAAGTCTTTAACCCATTTTGAGTTAATTTTTGTGTATGATGTAAGATAGTGGTCCAGCTTCATTCTTTTGCATGTTGGCTGTCCAATTTTCCTATATCATTTATTGAAGAGACTGTCCCTTCTCTATTGTATATTCTTGGCTCCTTTGTCATAAATTAATTGACCATGCATACATGGGTTCATTTCTAGAATCTCTATTTTATTTTATTCAATTGATCTATTTTTGTGTCAATACTGTTTTGATTGCTATAGCTTTAAAATCAGGGAGTGTGATGCCTTTTATTCTACTTTTGGTTTAATCTTCACTCCCCTGAAATGACAGCTCTAGACATTTCAGATAGCAATCAAAACAGAAAAAATGTTACTCACCCCATTATAATAACAAATATTTATTGAGCCCTTGCTACATGACAGACATTCAAATGTTTTATTTTATTCTGACCGAAGTCCATAATATAATTATTTTAATTTTGCCTTACTTTACAGATGGGAAAGTGGGGCATGTTAATTTATTTCACAAATATATTAGTATCTATTGCAGTGTAGCAAATTATCACGAAGTTAGCAGCTTAGAACAGCACACATTTATTATCTCAGTTTCAGAAATCTGGACCTGGGCAGCCCTGGGTGGCTCAGCGGTTTAGCGCTGCCTTCAGCCTGGGGCATGATCCTGGGGACCCCAGATCGAGTCCCACGTCGGGCTCCTTGTGTGGAGCCTGCTTCTCCCTCTGCCTGTGTCTCTGCCTCTCTCTCTCTCTCTCTCTCTCTCTTTGTGTATCTCTCATGAATAAATAAATAAAATATTAAAAAAAAAAGAAAGAAAGAAATCTGGACCTGACTTAGCTGGGCCTTTGATTTAAAATCTTACAAGGTTTCAATCAAGATGTCACCTAGGGGTAGGGTTTCATCCAAAAGCTCTTGGGGAAGGATCTACTTACCAGCTTACATGGGTGTTGGCAAGGTTTCTTGTAGGTTGTTGGACTTAGGGCCTCAGTTGTTTTCTAGACATTGCCAAAATGGTTCTTAGCTATGTGGACTTCTCCATATAGCTCTATCAAAGCCAACAAATGAAACTCTGCTGGCAAGACAGAAGTTATTCTCTTATGTGACTTAATCACACAAATGGTATTCTATTATTTTTCCTGAATTCTATTGGTCATATGCCAGTTGCTAGTTTTGCCCATATCCAAGAGTAAAAGGATACACAGAGGCTTAAATATCAGGTGGCAGAGATCATTGAAAAACATCTTAGAGTCAGCCCACCACAACAAATATTTTTGAGCTATGTACTTATGAAACATATTCTAGAGGTGCTTAAAGTAGGTAACATATTTCAAGGTGGAAAATTAAATAATTGGAGGAAGAAATCAGAAAAAGGAAGTCATTTGGGGGGAATTTTAACAGTATCTTCTAAAAGTCCTTTCAGGAAAAAAGTCTTCTCAAAAACAATCCATATATATAAAAAAAAAAGTCCATATAGAATAAGTTTCTTTTTTGTTTTGTTTTGTTATTTTAAAGATTTCATTTACTTATGCATGAATGACACATAGAGAGTGGCAGAGACATAGGCAGAGGGAGAAGCAGGCTTTTCACAGGAAGCCTGATGTGGTACTCAATCCCAGTATCCTGGGATCATGACCTGAGCCAAAGGCAGGCGTTCAACCACTGAGCCACCCAGGTGCCCTCATATAGAATAAGTTTGGAGCTAGGGGTAAAACAAGCTTCACATGAAAAAAATGAGATACAGTGTCCATGCACAATTAAGCTATAATGACTTACCTGTCTCAAAAAGTAGTCAACCTACATGAATTTGGATATGTCTTGTTCAAGAGAATGAAGTATTTTCCAATATCCAAGGCAGCTGAATATAAAATTATTTATTTGTGGTTATCAATTTATTTTAATCTTCAGTGAGACAAAATATTTCAGCATGGAAATAACTATTTGAAGATGATGCCACTACAAACCTTCTCCTTCTAAAAATCTACTTCTAAAATATTTTTTCTTTTTTTCTTTTTGTTAAATGAATGCAAAGGAAGGTCATCCCTACCTCTCAATTATTTTGTCATCATTTTTGCTATAGTGAAATATCACTAAAGTTGTCAAATGCTTATCTTTTCTGGAGTTTATAAGTCCTTTTAGGGAATATTCAAGAACATAAAGAAAGGGGATGCATAACCAGCAACTTGGATGAACTAACTGTACAATCTGAAGGAAAGTGACTTCACAATATTTTTATATTTAATATAAATATCAAAGTATATTTATTTTATTAATAATTTAATTACTAAATTAATAATTCAATTAATTATTAATAATTTAAATAGTGAATTATATTTTTAAAAAAAATTTTTTTAATTTTTATTTATTTATGATAGGCACACAGTGAGAGAGAGAGAGAGAGGCAGAGACACAGGCAGAGGGAGAAGCAGGCTCCATGCACCGGGAGCCTGATGTGGGATTCGATCCCGGGTCTCCAGGATCGCGCCCTGGGCCAAAGGCAGGCGCTAAACCGCTGCGCCACCCAGGGATCTCCAAATAGTGAATTATATTAATAAAATATTAATGTTCAAAATATTTAATTCAAGATATTAAAAATATTTTGTATTTATGAAGATAGCAAATCAAAAATTCTGCTATCGAATAACCGCTAAGACATTTTATTACAACTCTCTATCCTTTTTTTATCCAAATATATATATATAAATGCATGCAATAATATTTACTTGTTTCAGTCATCCTTGAATCTTTTCTTTTTCATACACCTCATATTCAACCCTCAAAATATGTCCAGAGTCCAGATACTTCCCTTCACATCCACTGCTACTGCTCTAGTTCAATCCACCATCACTTCTCCTGACTGGTGTCTTTTCTTCCTCCCTTGATCCTTACAGTCAACTGTCTACACAGCAGGCAGGACCATCCTTTTAAATGCATTTCAGTTTATGTAACCTCTTTGCTCAGAACCTTCAACTGATTTGCCTCTTAGTCAAGATAGTAAAAATCCTTAAATTTTGTCCTAGAAGGCCTTATGATGTATATAGCTTATTTCATTTTTCTTATCATTCCCTACCACTTGTCCTCTTGCTTATTCTTTTGTACGCTGGCCTCCTTGCCATTTTTGAAGACACCAACACATCCTTTTTTGCAAGCCTTTGTACTTACTCTTTTATCTGCTGAACTACAATATCCTTCCCCCAAAATCCCCAAGGCTAGTTTTTGTTTGTTTGTTTGTTTGTTTTTGTTTGTTTTTTTAAAGTAGGCCCCATACTCAATGTGCAGTTTCAGCTCACAGTCCTGAGATCAAGAGTTTCATGCTTTACTGTCTGAGCCAGCCAGGCACCCCTCTGTGTGCCTAGTATTCTAATATATGATGGAATACTTAATCCACCCATTTTTTGGATCTTGTTTTTTTTCCCCAAATTTTCCAGATGCTAGACAATATTATAGCAAAAATATTGCACATAAATGTCACATATACACACACCACAATTTTCTAGAAGTGAAATTCTTAATTCAGAGAGAATGCTAATTCAGAGTAATACATATCAAAATGTCTACCAGAAAGATTGTACTAAATTACATTACTTCCAACAGAATATGAAAGTATTAGTTTTCTCATATCCTTGCTAAGATCCAATATTATTAGACTTTTAAATTTTCCCAAACTGAGAAGATATAGTGTATTATTCTTTAAAATTTTCATTTCTTCAATTACTAATGAATTTGGACATACTAGTATTTTATGAACTAGCATTTTTAAATATTTTCTCATTATTTTTTGTTAAATTATTTGCTGTGCATATTATAAAGTACACTTTAGTTTGCCATTTATATTTATATTTTATGGTATTTTATTTCTATTAAAAAGATTTAAATTTGCTTAATCAAATTTATACTTCTAATCAATAAAAAGTCTACCTTAAACTGCTTAAACTAAAAAATGAGATACGCATGATCAAATGTGCTTGGGGACTCAAGTTTGAGACTCCTTGAAAAATTTTTCATCTAGAGCTTTAAGAGAGCTTTGCTAGCATTTCTCAATATTTTCCACACACAGTCATTAAGATTACAAAAACAATTTTAGAACACCAAGTTGAAACTTCAGGGGTAAACGAAATAAAATTGATCTAGTTATAAGCACACTGTCTTGTTATATTAACTTGGTGCATTTACTTCACTAGAAGCCTGGCTAATCAGCCCACTCCTTTATACTTGTAATCTTTAGATTCCCTCCTTGCTAGTTGGAATCATATTGCTATATAATATTATGACTCTTACATACTTTGGGGATGATTTACCTCCTTTATTTTTCAAATAACATTAATGGCTTCCATAAGTTGAGTGTTTGAATTAAGATTGGCTGTAGTAAAACTAAAAACCAGGTCTTTGGACTTTCATAGTATATTATGTTTCTCCTTCATGGATCACTACATAGATATTTACTGATTTTAATTTCACCCAATTCTTTGATTTCTGAAAAAAACAAATGTAAGATTCCATGGGATATTTGAGACATTAAGGGATAATTCTAAAAGGAACCCATTCTATTGTTGATTAGAGTCCAGAAGAGGGCTTCTCAGTTGCTTTATCTCCACTCCAAGTCCAGGAATCCCTGTTTTTAATTAACGGTGCCTAAAAGAAGAGAAACTCTACATGGAGAAGCAACAAAAGTTTTAAATAAATTCTCATTTATAGGAAATTCTTCATTAAAAAATAGGGGTATTATAAAATAATCCAAATTTCCAAAACCCTGGTAATAGCACTAGGACTCAGTATTATAATCCAGGTAACTCATGATATTCCAGAGAAGGAGGGGGGTGTAGCAGAATGTAGCTGATAAGGACAGATGAAAGCATGAGTCAGGAAAGAAGCAGGGGCAGAGGGCAGATTAAACTGGATAGAAATTGGCAATGGAGTAAAAGGTAGACCAGAAAGCCAAACTAAATAAATTCTGTAAGAAAGCACTGATTATTTGGATTGGCTGTCTAGCCCTCTCTGCTTTTTTCTTAACGTGGTAGAGGCTGGATGCCTTGAGGAGATGCTTGATTCCTAGCAATCCCAAACCTTTCATTTAGATCGACATTGTTCTCAGCCTAGTACCTCAGATTCCAGTGAGTTAATCCTGCTCTCACTTCATGGCTATCGCATGGGCTTTGGGGTAAGAAAAACTCAAAATCAAACCTCAGGTTTACTATCACTATGTGACTTTGGACAATTTGGTTAAACTCTTTGAATGTGTGTGTGTGTGTGTGTGTGTGTGTGATTTAATGTATGTATATCGCTTAGATTCCTAAATGACACATAGTATCCAATTAATGAAATGTACTAAGACTATGAGCTTTCTTTGGGGATGTAAGTTAAAAATAAAATGACATAAAGTTAATAAAAAGATAAAAGAATTTCTGTTTTGCTTTAAAGTTTCTTGTTCAGTGTTTATTTTGATACATTGAATGAAAGCAGATAAGGCATTAATCCTAATTTAAAAATGAAGCTAGAAGCTAAAAAAAAAAGAAAAGAAGGAAAACCTTACAATTTCCTAATAAATTAGAAATCTCAAGAGAAATGAATCAATGACAACATGGTCCTATATCATGCACAGAACTCTTTTTATTATTTCTGGTTATAATTTCTCTAATTTGTACAAATGACCTTCGTTTCCTGAGGTTTGAGTTATCCAGGAGACTGATGACAAAAGATCTGCAATCTTGTAATTCAAGATAAATACTCATTACAAATATAGAAGAGTGACATCAGTCCCTTGAATTTAGAGATCACAATTACAAGCATTCAAAAAATATGTAAAATTACTAAAGGCATACGCAGTATAAAATTCAATGTGATAAGAGAGTACATTCTCTTAAGGTACAAAATTTTGTATTAGCAGTTGCTTAGCATAAAATTTCTAAACTCTCTTGAAATTCAGATTTCAGATATCAAGTTTAACATTTGTATCAGGTATTATTATGAAAATTCTTCCACTACTTAAAAGCTTACTTATCTTTCAGCTTTACCTATTCAACAACTTGTGGAATTTCTTTGAAAAATAAATTTAAGTATAATTAAATTGTTAACATTATTATTATATTTTTCCTTTTATTTAAAAAATAATAGTATTTTGATAAATGGTATATTTTATAGACATGTATACTATCTCTGTATTTCCAACTCTCTCACTGACTCATAGTAACCCAGTAAGTCAGTAAATATTCCTAATTTGGCTCAAAGGGGTTTATTCAAGGTTCTAAGAGAAATCTGTTTTTAGTGTTAATATAATTGTAAAACTTGAGACTATTACTACATAGTCATACATTTTTTTCAGTATCATTCAAAAGCCTATTGTTTTCAAAGAGAGTTAGAAAATATGAAGTTCAACTTTACAATTACAATTAAATCTAGTAAAATGGATCCTATACACAGCTTGAAAAAGTAAATGCAGTATAGGACCAACTTTCTGGAGGGCAATTTAAAACCCTCCACTTATCCCCTTAAATTTTCATGTATTTTATAAATTAATTTCACTTCTATAAATGTAACTAATAGGGGAAAATCAGAGATGTATGAAGATATTTACGAAAAAGATAGTAAATATAACAATATCTTACCATAACAAACTGGAACACCTAAAATATCTAATAGAATGGAATTAAGTAATTCTAACCTCTGTCTAATACAATGTAGCATTTAATTATTTTTAAATTAATATGTAGAGGCATGGAAATATGCTTATAACATAAAGCTAAACAAAAAAAGAATAAACATTATAACCCCAATTTTGAAAGGATATATGTCAAGATTATCCCTGTACTTATTAACAGATAGGATTAGGAGAAACTTTTATTTCCTATTTATATATTTTATAAATATATGTATGTTTTCCATAATATTGTATGATTTATATAAGCATAACAAAATGACAATGATACAAATAGAATATAAAATTTATATTTATAGCTACAGTCTCTTCTGAGCCCAAGAACTTCTTTGACAAGTGGCTGCTGGATATACTGCATTACATATTATTTTCTTGAATAGCTCAAGCTCCATATATTCCTCAAATTTACTACTCTTCCATAATTTCATAATCTTATTTATTATAGTACTATCTGCTTAGTCACCCAAGATAGAAATTTAAATTTGTATTTATCTCTTTTTCTTTCATTGTCCAAAAATAATTAGTTCCAAAGTCTAGTTTATTATTTTTCCTAAATGTTCTTGGGTGTATCTTTTTCCTAAATCAAGGACATCTATAGAAAAAGGCTTCAAATTCTTAACCTGTTATATAAAGTTCATAAAAAATAAATGAGCTTAATTTTTTGGAGAGTCCAACTCAACCATATGCTCTGGCTACTCCAAACTCTCCACCATTTCCTAAGTAAGAAATGCTATTCCCTTTAAAACTTCAACTTGCTATATAAAATAACAAAAGTGCCTCCTCTTCTCTGAATTCTCCTTTTAGTCTTCTTGGGTCAGTTAATTGAGGCATTTTTATTGTTCCTCAAACTACTTTTGAAGAACTGTGTATAGAGTTGTAATTTACTTTCCGTAAGTTCTCTTTACTAGATTGTGGTCTCCTTTCAGAAGGACCATCCTTTGAATTTTAGATTTGAATCTTTTTCCTGTCCCCAATATTAAAAGATGATGAAATATATGGAAGGTATTTATTTATGTATTAACTGTATGACATTATTTTTTTTGTATGACATTATTTTAATGGTTACTCTGTGTTATGCTTCTAAATTCAAAAATTTTCTATTGCCCAATTGATAAGTACATCTATTTCACATGAGTCTTACTTCATACAACTTAGAATGTATACTGATGTTATTTAATAGTCAGGAGAGCAGCCCATATTTAAGAAGACTTTATATTATCAAGATAATTATAGTGACTTTGGTAAGGAAAACTATCTTTGCTGAAAATCTACTAAGTTCCAGGATTATGCCAAATACTTTAGATATTTAATTTTGTTTAATTCCTTACTTAAAAATGAAAAAACTGAAGCCCAGGATATTTAAATAACTTTGATAAGATCTCATAGCCAATAACCATTAGATTAGGTATTTTCTGAGTTCAGTCAAAAATTGTTACAGAAACAAGAAATAATAATACTATAGAATTGAAATTATCTTGATATTTATAGGAAATATCATTCAATTAAATAGTAAATATTTTGCTTGGTTCTGAATTGTCTTGTTTCCCTTGTGTATCTGCAACTGATAAGATATTTGACAAGGTATCTTAAGACATCCTTAGGGATAATACCAAGAAATACAGGCTAGATATTAATATAATTAAGGAGAAAATAAAATGCTTATATTGTGACACTAAGAGGCTGTTAATGGATTGATCCCAATCTGTTACCACTTTATTAATTCTTTGAATAAAGAATTAGCATAATTATCACATTTGCAGATAAAATTGTAGATGTGACAAAAATACACTGGAGGAGAGAAGCAGGGTAAAATAATATATAGAGAGATTAGAGACTGTACTAAATCTTTAGAAATTGCATTTAAAAGGAATTAATATAAATTCTTGGTTTTGTTTCCAAAAATCTGAGTAGCATATTAGGAAAAGATAACTGAATAGCCAACAGAGGTGGAGAAAATAGAATAAAAGAAAAGATTTGTTGTTGTCCTTTAATTATCAACTCAAGGCAAATCAGTAGGCAATGTGGCTCCCTCAGACTAGAAAACAAAATCAAAGGAGGGGAAAAGAGAATTCCTGCCTGAACTATTTGTAAGGAAATCATTTCCACTAATGAATGCAGAGTCTTCCATATTTTAGCAGTTAGCAACAAATGAGGGTCTTCAGGTGGGGCAGGGCATCTGATAAAACAGACATTATAACATTGACAATACATGTTGCCTTTTTGTCAGAATTCAGCGCCTTAATAGAGTATCCATCATAAAGTTGGATGCTAGGTGCATTGTTCCCCTCCAGTGAAGCAAGGATAAAACCATTTTGCATGTGTACTACAAAATTGAGCCTGGTTGGAATTTTCAGAGATTTTACCAAACACTAAGAAAAAAAAAGAGAGAAATTATCAGAGACATCAAGAAATATAGAAATCATTTCCCTTACAAGACTTGAGTCCAAATCTCAAACTCTGCCTCAGTCTACAGGTTGTCTCAAAGGAAAGATGAGCCTTCTACCCCAAATGAGCTCCCAGAGCTTTGTAGGCACAGAGCCAAAGTTATCTCTAGCTCTTAGCTTGCCTGCTTTTGGAGAGTGCCACCTTTTGATTCATTTTCCAGGAACCATTTGCCCAAATATCTTGTTCTCTTTGCAAATCCTAGTCTTCTATAATTTAGTTCGGCATTTAGGACTAAGAACCATGAATCTTCCATAATAAAATCTGATGTGTTCTACAATTTAAAAGCCTGTTAGATTTGTTTGCTGGAACTCGAGTTAACTGAAAGTTTTCCAAGCTAATTTGATGAACAAATCATGTATCTGTATTGTATATGTGTACAGCACCTATTAATTTCCCATAGAAGTTTTTTTTCCAATATTACCATAATTAAAGAAGTATATAGTCAGATTTTACATGTAAACATGTAACAAGCAGGTCATTCCCTTCAGAAAATAAAGTTTCTAGAACTAGATGGGCCTTGCTTTATATATTCAAACACATAGTATTACACGTCTTCTGGCAGTTGCCCTCCTAGTCACCAGGAGAACTAAGTGATACTACTCCAAGACATAATTAATCAAAAATCATTTGGACAAGTAGCACTCTTTGACATAACCCAGGTATCTTGAAAATATTTATTTGATTGACTTGGACAATGTATATATAGCTATCTATACCCTGAGGCCAATGTATATGACTTTAATGTTTTGTCCCTTTTAGTTTGCTGACTATGTACTGTTTTTTCTTTTGCAATTATTTTAAAGTTTTTTTAAAACTATTACAGTAAACTGGGGCACCTGGGTGGCTTAGTCAGTTAAGTGTTCAACTCATGAGTTTGGCCCAGGTCATGATCTCAGGGTCTTGATATTGAGCCCCAGTGTCAGTCTCCCCAGTGAGTGAGGAGTCTAATTCCTCTCTTTCGTTCTCCCTCTCTTTCTCTCTCTCTCTCTCAAATAAATAAATAAATAAATAAATAAATAAATAAATAAATCTTTTTTTTTTTTTTAAGTATGACAGTAAACTATAAAGTTGTAGAATTAGCTTAATTAAGATGGCTTCTATAATGAGAAATTTAAGCTTATTTCTTTTACCTTAAGCAACATCACTATATTGTCATTCTGAAAGGGAGAAAAAATAGTTCTTATCAGTTCTGTAGTAGTATTTTTTAAAGCTTTTGCTACCAATTCTCATGGAACCATTAGTTGGACAATTTATTGAATTCACTGACAGACTTTTTTTTTTTGACAGACATTTTTTAAACACAGTTCTAAGTAATTACTGTTTGACTCTTGCCTTTTGGAGTAGTTTGACCATGGAATATTTAAAAAGGTGGTATTGGGCACCTGGGTGGCTCAGTGGTTGAGCATCTGCCTTTGGCTCAGATCATGATCCTTGGATCGAGTTCCGTGTGGGGCTCCCTATTCAGTGGGGAGTCTGCTTCTCCCCCCCACCCGTCCCCACTTGTAATCTCTCTCTTGCTCTTTCTCAAATAAATAGATAAAATCTTAAAGAACAAAACAAACCTCCTTAAACCCTGAATTTGTGCCTTTTGACCTACCCCAGTCATGTGAGAATATGACTTCTGCTCTAATAGGATAATAACCTTTTTTTTAATAAATCTATAAACATTTAAAATTAACATTAAGTCCTAAAATCAAAATAGCTGAACATTCTAAATACCATCCAGTCTTAGTTTATATCTTGTGTTATATTTATTTGGCCAAGGCCAGGATCCTCCATTGTCCATAGTTCTCTTGATACATTGCTTAGGTACTGAAATGAAATACAAGGACTTAGTGTGCCTTTACTTATCTTGCTAGTAAGAAATACGACTGATGTCATCTGGGCCCTTGCCTATTCCAGCATAGCCATAAAAATCACTTAGAAGGAAAGAAATAATAAGATGATGGGGGAAGATCCAAAAGTAAATGAAAAAAAAATTACCTAATGGAATATCTGGGAAGCAATTGTTATATTACATTCATTATCACCAGAAAGACATTCATTATCACCAGAATCTGTTCTAGAATAAACCCCCTCCCCCTCAAAAAAAAAAAAAACCCCACAAAAACAGCTTGTATATTCCAGGTATTGTTTCTAGCTTTGAATGTATGATCATTATTTCAACATAAACATCTAAAAGCTGAACTATTTTACACAAAGTTATATTTATAAAACTCATAAATTTTTCTCCAAAGAACATCCCAAATAAATGACTGCAACCAGGTGTTGTAGAACATTTTCTTTTTTTCTTTTTTTTAAAGATTTTATTTATTTATTCATGAGAGACACAGAGAGAGGGTCAGAGACATAGGCAGAGGGAGAAGCAGACTCCCCATGGGGGGGCCTGATGTGGGACTCGATCCCAGGACCCTGGGATCATGACCTGAGGCAAAGGCTAATGCTCAACCACTGAGCCACCCAGGTGCCCCTAGAACATTTTCTCTTTAACTTATTTATTTTCTTTAAAACTATGTTTCTATTTTTAGAAAAAAGTCGATTTGAGAAATCTTGATAGCTAAGTACAATCAAAAAGATACAAAAATAAATATTATTATTAAAATGTCATAATTTGAAATAAGATATTGACTGGTTTTAAGATCTGTCATTATGTATGTAAGAGAACACTTAATAGATGACTTTTTTTTTCTCAAGTGGCAGTTTTGACACAAGAATACTTAAATATTCAGGGAGTGCCTGGGTGGCTCAGTTGATTAAGCAACTGCTTTCAGATCAGGTCCTGGGATGGAGTCCCCTGGGACCGAGCCCCACATCGGTCACCCTGCTCAGCGGTGAGCCTGCTTCTCTCTCTCCCTCTGCTTGTGCATGATCTCTCTCTCTCTGTGTCAAATAAATAAATAAAATCTTAAAAAATACTTATATATCCATACATGAAATGATATGCAATTAAGAAATTAAATATTCTTTCAAAAATTTATATTTAGACCTCCAACTTATTTTGTTAAAAAAAATGCAGAGCAGTTGGATGTGTTTCTCATAAGATTGTGGTCATATAGGATAAAAAAGCTAATAGGGCCCAATAGGAATCAGATGTCTACATTGGGATCCACTAATGCTACCTTCCAACTAAATGGGCTAATGTAATAATCTTAGGTAAAGCACATGAATTTGAAATTCTATGTGCAAATTGTGCTCCTGAGTCATAATGGTGTTGTAAACAGGCCACAGGTTCTGAGAAAAGCCATAATTATGTAGATTTCTAGATCCCCTAAGTACTAAGCTTATAACCTTGGACAATTTCTTCTTCTTATATTTAAGAACGACATATTTATGGATTCAAAAGTTGAGAATAGTATATCAGGTAGCAAACACCTAGAAGAGTGTATAGTGAATGGATTACAAAAATTAGTTCCCATACTATTATGTGTCTAAATAATTGGGTGGTGGGTTGGCTATAAGTTAATATGACAATCATTAAAGTTTGTGTAATACTAACAACCAGGACAACAGCAACACTATGAGGAAGAAAAGGAGGAGGGGAAAGAGAAGAACTCGTAGAAGTGAACAGATGGTTAGTCACTGTTTTGAATAATTTTGAGTTTCTTCAAATGGTTTTCACTTTTACTTCACCTTTTGTATTACTTATGCATAATTACATTAACATGGGATTAACAAAAAACCACAGAGTAGCTGGTTTAAACAACAGACTTTTATTTTCTCATGGTTTTGGAGATTGAAAGTTCAGGAGCAAGGTGCCCACAGAATTGGTTTCTAGTGAGGCCATTCTTCTTGGCCACTGGCTCACCACATCCTCACATGGCCTTTTCTCTGTGCACATGTGGGGAGAAAGAGAACTCTTATGTCTCTCTTTCTTTTCATAAGGACAAAAGTCCTGGGATTAAAATCTCACCCTTCTGATCTTTTTTAACATTAATTACCTTTCTACAGGCCCACTATGCAAATATAGTCACATTCAGAGGCTAGGGGTTCAATATATAAATTTGAGGAGAATGCATTTTAGTACATAACAGGGGTGGAAAGCAGGAAATGAGTGTCATAGTGAGAATTTAGTTGCTGCAAAACCAAGGAAACTCATTAGAAATCAAAGAATATAATTTCTCTAATTCACAATCTCGTTTATCAGCCTCCTCTTTCCCCAAAAGGATATTATTTAAAGAATCGTCCCATGTTGTTTTCTTTTGTTCATATTATTTTTTCAAATAATTGACCCTTAAAAACTTTTATTTTTAATTTTACTTGATGAAGAAAAATTGGGAAGCCATCAATTAAGGGATTTCTCCTTGGCTTTCCATAGCTGACACATTTACGCATATTCCTTGAGAAGTCTTAATTCTCTACCATTTCACAATTATAATTTCCATTAGTGTCTATGATTATTAAATTTATCTCCAGAAGCTGTGATGTTACCATCCTATCAGCCAAACTCTCATCACCACGTGGAAAATGTTTGATTTTAATGAAAAACCTGAACAATCATGCTGATTGCTTAGCTTGACTAGTAACAGCAATGGCTTCATACCACTTGAGTTAATGCTTTTCTGGACAAACTTTTAATTTCAAGTTGTCTGAAGGGGCTTCCTGGCTTAGGTAGCAAATATCTGGGCATAAACGTAGGTCTACGAGGCTCAGCCAGATGCACCCCCCACAATGCTCTGTGGTGTTGACTGCCTAACTTTAGTCTCTGATGCTGAGGAAATTTTTTTTTCTCTTCAATGAGAAAACCAATTCTGATTACTCTGACTCTCATTTTCTAGCCCTTCAAGCAACTAATAAATTTTGTTTTTGTTTTTGACATTTGGTAGAGTTGTAGTTACTACATTAGTTCTTTATTTCCGGTCTTCTGTAGTAATGTTTAACTCAAATTTTACTGAACTTTAAAAATACATCAAACTGTACTTTATCATTAATAAACCTTAACAAACCAAATTTATGAAATAATTTTCTTCTTTCACTATCAATCTGTGTATTTAATGAAGATAAAGTGGTCAAAATTATCAAAGTTCAAGCTGCAAACAGCTGATTTTGTTAATATTTTTAGCACATAGATTTATGACACTCAACCCTGATGATCTTGGACCAAGAGAAAAGCTTTTTAATTTTCTCTTTAAAATCAGTACACAATTTTGCTGCCTTAAATAATTTTGAAAATAAAATTAGGATTTGCCTTATTAGAAATACGAGATTTAAAACACCTTAAAAAATACTGCATCTTCAAAATTCTCTAGATTATTTCACTGATTTCTAATCAATCTTATGGTTATGACTGAAGATAGCTGATCACAACAAGGGACTTATTGCCTAGAAATTATACTATTGATGAACTAAAATATTAAGTTCTCCTACAATCTTAGAGGTCAGCAAACAGTGATAAGTATCTTTAGAGGCTGAGGACCTGCAGAAGGTAATTACCAAGGGGTGAGATTTGAGTCTCTTGGATTAAGTAAAATTCAAACGATACAAAAAAGTCTTGTAAATGACTATGACATAATTTTCATAGTAAAGTTATCGTTGTATTTTAAAGCTCTTTAAAGCTTTTACATTAACCTATAAAACCAAGGTTTTATTTGGGATATGTCATTGCCATCTAACTTAATTGTTTTCTTTGTATAGTATTTATCAGTTCCTGTTCTGAACCGTGCTACCTGCTGCCTTCATCTTACTCATAGGGAGCCTCATGTTGACAGAGAGATACTAAGTAGTCCCACCCCCAGCCTTCTAGAAGAGTATGTTAAGCATTCCAATCATTCTGTCCTGCCACCTTACTCCAGGAGCTAAAGTGTTTCTCATGTTACAATAATACTGAAGACTACTCTCTACCTTTAATTTATTACATTTCAATATAGGTTTTTTTCACTAAGGAAAATAGTTTTTAAAGAATTAGAGAAAGTTAATGTGCTATGAAAAAACTCTTGTTTAGTTTTTCAAATATGGCTAGTTCCAAGTTCCCATGTCCTCACTTACAAAGATGGTACTATTATTGAATTGAAACAGCTAAGTGTTTTAGATCAGGGTTCTACTTCTATCTCTTCATTTAGAAGGAAAGCAAGAAATCAAATTAAGGGCAATGTGAGTTCTACCAACTCTCATTTTATTTGACTGTGCCTATATGACAAAAATCCAACCAGTAGATGGCACTATTTATTTCAGTGAGAAAGATACACTTTCTTTGTCATAAAAATAAGCAATTAATTGCTGGATGTGAAAATAAATGAGTGGACTCCTTCACATTTTATTGTGAATATCCCCCAATTGATTTGTAGTTGAATACCACAAAAAGACAGAATCAACAGAGATATCCTCATTTACAAATAGACAGACACACTTGCTTCTGAGACTTTGCATATTTTTTTTTTTAAGATTTATTTATTTATTCATGAGAGACAGAGAGAGAGGCACAGACACAGGCAGAGGGAGAAGCAGGCTACATGCAGGGAGCCCGACATGGGACTCGATCCCAGGTCTCCAGGACCACACTCTAGGCTGAAGGCGGCGCTAAACCACTGAGCCACCCGGGCTCCCCTGTATATTTTTCAAATAATGATGTGAAGACATTAGAAATTTAAAAATATTAATCTGAAGATTTTGTTATATGCCTTGAAAATATAAAATATATGTATGCATATTTATACACATACAAATTTATATACATTTTTTAAAAATATTTTATTTATTTATTCACAATAGACAGAGAGAGAGAGAGAGGAGCCAGATGCGGAACTCAATCCCGGGACTCCAGGATTGCGCCCTGGGCCGAAGGCAGGCACCAGACCGCTGAGCCACCCAGGGATCCCCTATATACATATTTTTTAAAATAATTCAGTCATTATACAATTTGAAATTTTTTCCCTAATGCTTCAGGCAAAATAAAAACGGTAAATACATATTTTGATGATCTCTTCGTCTCTTGATACATAAATACTGATAGATTTAACATGAAACATGAAAATTATCATGACTTAAGCTATTTTCAGAAGCAAGACAGATATCTTTGTAGAACATAAATGGAACTGAAACACAAAGTGATAAACAAGGTAGAACTTGCAGGCTTACCAGGTTTGGGGCCAGGAGAAAGCTGATGCTGCTAGAAAATTTGATACTTTGGGATAATAGAAACTAAATGGACATCTTATAGATAAAAGACAGAACCCTGTTCACTGCCTGAAACCAAAGATTTCCAATCAAGTGGAAGAAATTTCAAAAAACTGTGGTTTGTGTGGTCTGAGGACAAGAAAGAAGGAAACCTCCTTTTTGAGACCTGAGCCAAGTTGTCTACTGGCTCAATGGCTGGTCTGAGGTATGGTCAACATCACAGTGGCACACAAGCTCAAATTCACCAGTATTGTAATGGTTACCAAATAGAAGCAGCTATAGATTCTCTAGAGAGTAGAGGTAGGGCTAAAATGGAGATTTATAGTAATATTAGCCTGCAAATCAATATTCCTGAACACATCGGAAAAATTAGTAAATACAGCCAACACAATAAATTTCAATAACAAAACATTTATTTTTATTTAGAAGAAAAGAAAAACAGTGTTCAAAATTATAATATTTCCATACTTTAGTAAAAACATGAGCCTTAATCTTGGCAGTTAATTTGAGGGCTAAGGAAGAAAATTTTAAATGTATCTATAGCTAGACAGACCCTATTGAAACTTAAGGATATCAAAAATAAAGAAAAAAAAAAAAAAACGCTTGTAATCTACCAAAGAAGAAAGACAAATTCACACACAAGAACCATAGTTAGACTAAAGGTAGACAGACATCTTCAGATCAGCAAAGAATGTCAGAAGATAGTAACACTTTACTATTAAAGTGCTGAAGAAAGCTAATTGTTCACCTAAGATATATTCAAGAGTTGAAGAGAGAAGGGAAGATATATTTTCAGACACAAGAAAGTTAAAAAAAAATGCTATTTCCAAGAAGGAACTACTTAAAGATATACTATAGAAAAAAGATTAAGTCCAGAAATAGGAAGCATGAAAAAACAATAAGCATAAAAATTGGTAAAATGGTTTGACAAATTTAATTAACTATTGATTATAAAATAGAAGAATGACCAATGTAGGGCTAAAAAAGATGAAACTAAAATAGTTGTCAATAAGATTGATTTGGTGGGAAAAGGGAGGTAAAGCTAAGACCTTTGGGGGCAGCCCGGGTGGCTCAGTGGTTTAGCGCCGCCTTCAGTCCAGGGTATGATCCTGGAGACCTGGGATCAAGTCCCATGTCGGGCTCCCTGCATGGTGTCTGCTTCTCCCCCTGCCTGTGTCTGTGCCTCTCTCTTTTCTCTCTGTGTCTCTCATGGAAAAAAAAAAAAAAAAGCTAAGACCTTTGTTTCAGGAGGAAGATAAGGAAAAATTTTGCATACCCTGGGGGAAAAAACAGGCACAAATAAAGAATAAACAGAGAAAATAAAGAAAACTTTAGAAATGCATAGTAAAGAAGAAAAGGAAAATAGAAGGAAATGACTCAGGCTCAGTGACTGCCTCCAGGTAGGAAGGGAAATCTATGCAGGAAGTGAACTAAGTGCTTCATAAGCTTTTACACATTAAAAGACAAAAAGATATGAAGTAAATATGCCAGAATGTTAACGTTTGTTGAATGTGGGTGGTTGGGTCATAGGTATTATTTACATTATTCTCTGTATTTTCTGAATGACTAGAGTATCACAAAATGTAAAATGATACCAAAGAAAAACAAAAATAAAAAGGTATCATTTCACTATAAATTTATCAATTTCTTTTATTCTCAGGAATAGAAATAATAAAAGCCATATATAAAAAACCTACAGCTAACATGATACTCAATGGAGAAAATCTGAAAACTTTTCTTCTAAGATCAGGAATAAGATCAGGATGTCCACTCTCACCACTTTTATTCAACATAGTATTGGAAGTTCTAACCACAGCAATCAGAGAAGAAAAAGAAATAGGAGACATCTATATCAGTAAGGAAGAAGTTGAACTGT
The DNA here is from genome assembly GCF_048418805.1 of Vulpes vulpes. Taxonomy (NCBI): domain Eukaryota; kingdom Metazoa; phylum Chordata; class Mammalia; order Carnivora; family Canidae; genus Vulpes; species Vulpes vulpes. The sequence continues at coordinate 52,822,035 of NC_132783.1, read as the reverse complement.
CACTATTTCTAGATGACATGATAATATACTTAAAAAACCCTAAAAAGTCCATTAAAAAACTACTAGAAATAATAAAACAATTCAGTAAAGTTGCAGTGTATAAAATTAACACCCAGAAATCAGTAGCATTTCTATATGCTAAAAGCAGAATAGCAAAAGAAAACTAAGAAAATAATTCCATTTATCATTGTACCCAAAGGAATAAAATACCTAGGAATACCCTTAATGAAAGAGGTGAACCACCTGTACTCTGAAAACTATAAAAAATTGATGAAAGTAACTGAAGATGACAATCCAAAAAGCAGAATCAGACCTATAAATACAGAGAAATAACTAATGGTTGCCAGAGAGACGGGAATAGGGAAATGGGTACCATGTGTAAGGAGAGTGGAAGATACAGGTTTCCTATTATGAAATGGATCAGTAATGGAAATAAGAAGTATGGCATAGGTAATATTTGGCCTACTGTCAAAATCCATTCTTGTTTCACAGGTTTGTGCTTCATAAATATATTTTATTTTTGTTAAATCAATAAAATTGCCAACAGCATAGGGAGTGAATGTGTGCACTCAGTCTATCATTTTGAATCAGGGCACTGATAGTTTTTAATCTATTTATTTACTGGAGTTTGTATTTTTTCCCATCAGGTATTTCAAGTCATATTGGTATTAGAATATTTTCTGTATTTGTTTTTTACTTTGTCCAGGATGCAAACATAATTTGTTGCTATTTCTGAATATAAACAAGGTATTTCTTTCCTCCATGGGAGAATTATTGATTGACTTTATGCAAGCTGGAATTTTATAAATCTCATGTATATCAGAGATAGACCTTGTGTGATATTGGGATCATATCCCCAACCTAGGAATAATCCCTTAATATAATTTGGTGTGCCCAGGTTCAAATTATTTTTATGTTTCAAACTAGTCATGTGTATCAGTACAAATCCTTAAATTCAGGAGAAGGCTAATTTGTCCTCTTTAGTAAAACCACCAATTTAGATGTTTTTTTCCAAATTCCACAATGGCTTTTATTATGTTGAGGTGTGTTCCTGAGGGCTAGAAGTCTTAAATCAAGGTATTGGCCAAGCCATGTTCCCTTTCAAGGCTGTAGGAGAGCATTTTTCCTTTCCTTTTCCTAGTTTTTGGTGGTTGCTGGCAATTTTCAGCATTCTTTGGCTGATAGACACATCATTCTAATCTCTGCCTCTGTTATCAAGTTCTCTCTGTGTCTGTCTGTTCATATTTATCACCTGTTATGAGGAAAACTGTAATTGGATTAAGGCCCACCCTTAATCCTGTATGACCTCATCTTAACTTGATTGCATCTGCAAAAACCCTATTTCCAATAAGGTCACATTCACAGGTACTAGGGGCTTGGAGTTGAGCATATATTTGGGGTGATATAATTTAAACTATGATACTAATAATAATAACAACAGTAACAATAATAAAGAATCAAAAGCCTCCAGGATAATAATTATTACTAACAAAAAAGACAGATGACTTAAAAGGAAACAAAAACAAAACTGGCAATGCTCTACTCATCAATAACACTGTATGAGAGAATAAAATAATGTCTTCAAAGTAGTGAAAAGATATAGATTGAAGCAACAATACTATAAATCCCCTCCCCTAAAGAAAATTAATTGAATTTTGTCATGGGGTTTATGAGAAGGCATTTTTGTTTGTTTAATTTTCTTTTGTTTTAATTTCTTGCTGAAGATTCCACTCTTTTTCTTTCCTGTCTTTCCTACTAGAAGGCTTGCATTGAGACCTGAGACAGTAACTGCTCTGTTATCATGAGGAAAAGAATGTTGTGGAAATATTGGTCTAATATTATATACCTCTGAACCAAGTCTATCAGCCACCTACATTCAATCTTCTAGTTAAGACACAAATAAATCCCTATCTAAACTATTTTTACTTATGTATCTTACTTATAGGCAAAGATATTCCTAACTAATACATTACTATTAGATCCTTCTTGAAATTATTATTTGAGGATTTATTCCAGCAAAAGGAAGAGATTCTAAAAAAAGATAAGACAGAGGACAAGAAATTGTAATAGTAAAAGAAATCAGACAATGTATAGTTTATGGTAGACTCTGGAGAGGAAGCAGAGGTAAGATGAGCAGGACTGAAAATGAAGTTGGTGGTGTTTCCTAGTTTCCCTCTTGATTACGCACCTTCATCCATCAGCAGAGTCCTTGCTAGAGAATAAAAGTTGCTTAGAACTGATGAAAGGCCTATGGGCAAAGCAGGATTTCCTGTACCTAGCAGTCTTGGAGTCTTCTTCTAATAATGCATCTGTTCTGAGATTAGATTTGAAACATTAATAAGGCCATTCCTCTTGAAGTTTTTGAAGCAGCTTTTACATTATTGTATCTCTTATTCTATAACTTAATTTTTAAGTTTTTTCTTTTTTAAAAAATATTTTATTTATTCATTCATTCATTCATTTATAGCAAGAGGAGGAGCAGAGGAAGAAGGGAAGAGAGATAATCTCAAGCAGACTTCCTGCCAAGCATGGAGCCAGGCAGAGGGCTCAATCCCATGATCCTGAGATCATGATCTGAGCAGAAATCAAGAGTCAGACGCTGAACTGACTGAGCCACCCAGTTGTCCCTTATGCTTTTTTCTACTTTCAGGACAAAGACCAGATACAATGATAAGATGGGGAAAGTTTGATTGAGCTTTCCTTTCCCAGTTCATGCAACTGCCTTTCTCAAACCCACTCTGCCCAGTGCCTAGAATACTCATGCTGCCATTCCCAGATATGCTTAGCCTCCTGTCTTCACAATTGATTGTCCCTTGCCATTCCCTTAGTAATCTCACTGGAGGAGAATCCTTCCAAGTGTTGGAGGATAATAATTACTTATATTATGCCTAGGTGGGCTTGTTTGCATTTTAACTAAAGATACCTGAAGTGTAAAGATCCTTGATATGCACATAATCTTTAAAAGGATTTCAGGTACCTAGGCAAGCTATGGCAAAGAGATTTATAAAGTCAAAACCTATTTTCTTTTGCTTGGAGGGCTTTTTTTTTTAATCCACAGAAACTGAGAGAAATGGATCTGAGTTCCTTTACAGGTCCTAAGGGAACTAACACTGTTCAATCTGCATTATGCAGTACTGGGAAGATACATTTCCTCCAGATGTACCCTTAATTCTAATATGAAGGATTACTACTATAAAGCTGCATACTTCATCTGTGCATGAGGCTAACTCTAGCTACTGCCCTCAGATACATGATGCAAACAGTGCCAATAACTCATTTTACTATCCCTACTTTAGATCAAGAAAAGCTATATGATTCTCCATTCTAAAGTTTTCAGTAGAGACAGGAGAACATAACAGACTGTATGTATAGCTTTCCTTTGTTACATTAGAATAGCTTTTCTTTATTTTGGGAGGAAATCCAGAAAGGTGATAGTTGTGACAGTTCACCCAATAAATTGAAATGGCCATCTGCTTAAAAAAAAAAAAAAAAAAAAAAAGAACCTTTTTCAGAGGATCAGCCAGAAACATAACAATAACAGCCAGTGATTGTCATTCTTATTGGAATAATTTCTGTCACTCTTCAAAGAACAGTACATTCCTTTTTTTCTTCATAAGCATACACATTCTTATTGAACCTTTCATAAAACATGACACATTTCTATCCAACTGTTTCCCTTTTCCATTCACAAATTAACCTTTAACAACCTCACCATTATTAACAATTTAAAGATAATTCCCTGATTGGCATTCTTCTTGACAAAATGATAATTTCCCAATAACAGATGGCATAATATCAATTATTAATTAGGAAAAGTTTTTTTCTTCTAATAAAATGAGGCCAAATCAACTAGTTAGTGAGCTTCTGCCATGTGTTTACCTTTTAATGATAAAATAGAAGATGAAAGAAATTCATAGTTTCTGAGTATCTGCTATGGTTTTAGCATTTGAACATAAATAACCTCACTTGAAGTTCAGAGTAGCTAAGCAAAGTTATATAGACATATATCTTTGAAGTAGTAGATTCAGGGTTCAAACTCAAATCTGTGTAAGTTGAAGGTTGAGAAAAGACTCAGCAAAATATGCTGCCTTCAGGTATAGGAAAATCTCTTACAGTGCAGAAAACTAAGAGTATATTTAAATAGCAAATATAATGTCTCCTCAATCCAAAACACTTCAGGTGAATGTGTAAAAGACAGAGTATGTCCCAATTGCCAAAAACTCTATGACTGGAATGTGGTGGAGCTTGCTTTTCTGGATGAGGGGAGCAGAGAAAGGGACCTTCTATGGATCCAGGTCCTAAAAGCTGGAGGAGTACCAGGAGGAATGGTTTCAGTGTTGGAGGGTGAAGTAATATTGATATTTAAGACAAGCCAGAGTGAGCAATACTGTCACTGAATCTCTGAAATGCCTCTTGTCATCCTGTTTCCCAATGATGACAATCTTAGGTTTAGGGTCATGTGTGATTTCTAGCATCAAAAAGGAATCCGTAAGATTGATTCTTTGGGCGTTAGAAGAACAGCACCTTCCTTGAGGCAATAGGAAACAGATGATTCTGAGCACAGCATGTGGATGGCATAGACCATCCAATCTCTCCATTGCTATCCATACGCATAAAGAAAATGAATGTCTCATTAGAAAAGAACTAAAAACACTGTCCCTGTGACATGCTCTAATACAGAGAGCTCAGAGTTTGGGTGACAGGAGTGACCATAGCTGACTCTGGGGAAGAGGGGCATTTTCACCTTCACTCTAAACAGAGAAACGAACTGCCAGACCAGGATGGGTAGTTTATGCCTTAGTCACTGTGGCTGATTGGTCAGCCACCCTTGTCCCAAAGCAACACCATACATCCTTGAGAACAGAACAGAAGAGAGCAAGGAATTCTTCCCTCCAGGCAGGCAAGTGGCTGATCAGATCATCTGCAGTTGTTAGTGGGATGATGATAACAAGGACAGGTACCTTGGATAAAGTAAATGCTGCATCCTGTTATTTTCAGGAAACTGTAGGTAAGATGAATGAGACATCACTATTTACTGGAGGTTCAGAGTCACTTAGTGACATTTAGTTTTTACATACTAAAAACAGTAGTTTGTATCCCAAGCTAGCATGTGGAACAAATCAGTTATAGTAGCTACCTTCCTCTAGCACAAAATGCTGTACAAACTTGACTAGAATAGTAGCTTTCAAATATTTCTGACCTTGTACTTAAAATAAGAAATATAACTTACATCGTGAAGCAGAAAACATACATACATATAAAATGGAAATACAAGCTTCACAAAACAAATTCCTTGATCACATGCAGTACACTCCAATATTTTCTCTTGTTTTTTTTTTTTTTATTTAAAACAAATATAAATAGATTGGAGCCTGTAGCAGGAAAAATCACTGGCCTGGGTAAGTCCATCAAAGAGAAAATCAAATTGACTGGATAAGCTTTAACTTAAGGAATGAACATATACTAGTTTCAAGGAATCACCAATTTTCAAAATGCTCATAAGTATCTTTCTAATACACCATTTTAGAATTTGTTTTAGACAATTTAAATTATAATAAAGTTAATACTTCCCTCCTTTTAAACATCCAATGTTTAGCCCATCTCTATCTTCCTACATATTTCGTATTCATGTATTTCTTCAGATTTCACTAACTCGGGTTCTATGATGTCTCAGGCTTCTTTTTTATATTTATTTATTTATTTATTTATTTATTTATTTATTTATGATAGGCACACAGTGAGAGAGAGGCAGAGACACAGGCAGAGGGAGAAGCAGGCCCCATGCACCGGGAGCCCGATGTGGGATTCAATCCCGGGTCTCCAGGATCGTGCCCAGGGCCAAAGGCAGGCGCTAAACCACTGCACCCCTCAGGGATCCCCTCAGGCTTCTTTAATGCCCTGTTTTACCTATGCATGTTATCTATGTACCTAGACTTGATCTCATTCAAAGAAGTTAGTTGTTCAGCTAAACTTTTTTTAGTAGACATAATTTTTAAAGCAATTTTAGGGTCACAGAAAAACTGGGAGGAAGATAAGGGATATTCCCTATATGCTCCCTGCCTTTACATACGCATAGCCTTTCCCACTATCAAAATTTGCCACCAGATGTACATTTGTTATAATCAATGAACTTACATTGATATAATCATCACCCCAAATCCATAGTTTTATAGTGTTCACTCTTGGTGTTATATATTCTATGGTTTTGGACAAATCCATAATGATATATATCCAACATTACAGTATCATGAGTATTTTCACTTTCCTAAAAATACTATCTACTCTTTGCATTTATTTTTCCTTCCTACTCCATCCTGGCAACTAATATTTTTATTCTCTCCATAGTTTTTGATTTTCTAGAATGTCATACAGATGGAATCATACAGTGCCTGGCCTTTTCAGATTGGCTTTTTTCACTTAGGAATATGGATTTAAGATTTTTCCATGTCTTTTCATGACTTGCTACCTCATTTCTTTTTAAGCACTAAGTAATTTTCTATTGTCTGGATCTACTAGAGTTTATTTATCCATTCACCTACTGAAGAGCCTCTTGGTTAGTTCCAAGTTTGTCAACTTTAATAAAGTTGTTGAAAACATCCGTGTGTAGGTTTTTGTATGGACATGTTTTCAACTCCTTTAGTAGATAACAATACAGTAAATGCACAATTTTTAGGTGTTCACTTTTGGCAATTGTGTACACTGCCCAAAGTAAGAAATAGAACATTTCCTTCACACAGAAATTTACTTTGTGTTCCTTTCCACTTAAATGTTTTTTTTCCCCCTCAAGGCAAACACTTTCTGATTTCTGTGTTAGAAACTTTAAAGTGTATATAACTTTATTCTTGAAAACCAGTAAGTTATCCTGCCACGGTTTCACAGATTCTGACAGAAGACATGAATTATAATAATGGTGAAACAATTTTGAATTCCAAGCAAAGAAGGCATGAAAACTGATTAGAGCCATTAAGTCAAGGACAAGGATGAAAACCTTTTGAGAGTTAGTGAGCAAATAATAGAAGTGTTCAAAGAGGGTAGCCCAGGCGGCTCAGCAGTTTAGGGCCGCCTTCAGCCCAGGATGTGATCCTGGAGACCTGGAATCAAGTCCAACGTCAGGTTCTCTGCATGGAGCCTGCTTCTCTCTCTGCCTATGTCTCTGCCTCTCTCTGTGTGTCTCATGAATAAATAAATAAAATATATATATAAAAAAAGAAGTGTTCAAAGAAACATCATGGATTTTGTTATGGACAGAGGGTTTGTATCTCCCCTCCAATTTCTATGTAGGATCCAGCCCCCAATGTAATAGTATTAGGAGCTGGGGTCTTGAGGAGGTAATTGGATCATGAGGTGAGGCCCTCCTTAGTGAGATTAGTGCCCCTATAAGAAGAGACTCAGGAGTTTGCTCAAGCTCTCTGCTTTCTGTTATGTGAGGATAAAATGACAATTCAGTAGTCTGCAACTAGAAGAAGGCCATCACCAGAACCCAACCCTGCTGGCACCCTGATCTCAGACTTTCCGACTCCTGACTGACGATGCGATGAGTTCAGTAAATAACTTCTAAGACTCTTAGTTTCATTCTTTGATTCTAATTCTTATTTTGAACTACATTAATTTAAAAAGGAAGGGTCCAATTTAGCATATTATAAACTTAGAAAGACATATGTGAGATGATAATATGTTTTAATGAAAAAAAATTTTTCACTTTACACATTAATATAAAAGTAGTCTATAAATGACAAGATTAACAGCCCATGATGAGACATAAGGTGAGGTAATTGTCATCAATCATGGAGGGCTGAACACACATACATATACGTATACCTAAATATGTATGTATTCATTTATTTTATTTTCCTGTAGTTTAATGACCAATTTTGCTATTTTTATATAATAGAATGAGTTTCTACCACCTTGTTAGAGAAAGCCAATTGTTTTTTAAGCCCTGAGTGTTCAGGTGACCTGGTCCTGACCAATAATACATAAGTGGATGTCAGTGGGCAGAGCTTTCTTGAAGCTTTTTTAAAGGATCAGATTTAGCTGGTTTGTCCAAATGGAATTATAATCAGAGAAATAGTTTCATCATCAGAAATTAATTTTAAAAAGCCAGAAGGCTCTCCTTAAGGGGAAAAAAAAAGCAGCATTTAACATAAGATCTAATGATAAAATGGAAAGAAAGTAAAAGGATCCTGCAGGTTGTGGGGGCAGGAAAATGTAAAGTGATGGATTTGTGGGCATTTACTAAAGCAGAAACTACACGGCAAAATATTTTCCTACACAGAAATTCTTTTAGATGAAGATGGTTAATTCTGTTTTTCACATCATATTTCATTATATTTGCATGGTTTATACTGGCTCTTCCTGATGAGGTTTAAATTCATAGTGTCTTTTTTTTTTTTTTTTTCAGAATGTCTTATGAGGGTTTCTCCTACCCTTCCCAAAGTTGTAGCCACAGCAACAATCCTATTCCAGTTTAAGGACTGTGTTGAAGTGACTTCTCTCCCTACTCAATATTGCCAAAATATCTGAGTCCTAGCTCTGGCATTTGATGTATGAATTATTTTTCTTCAGTTGAAATCTTTGTTCAATGGTGTATGGAGAGTTTTAGCTTCCTTTTTCACAAAACAGGTGATTCAATCAAGCAAAAGTTAGAAATCAAAGCAATGCATTTGTGTGACAATGATTCAATTTGGAGTTTTTCTACTGGCAGCAAGAGCAGCTTTGACAGAGCTAGTTCTGCTCTAATACCAATTCTGCTTTAAGGGGATGGACTCCTGTACCGTCACTCGGTACCTCTGTGCCAGCCACCTGCATCTAGAATTGTAGTCTAGTGGGGAAATACTGTGGAGCAATAAAGAAGTTAGTCCTTTTATCTAAATTGTGGCCCATAAAAGGGAATTGCTGGCTCTTCCAGTTAAAAACCAACCTGCAATTTAAGATGAAACCAGGAGCTTTTTTTTTTTTCATTTGCCAGCAAAACAAAGACACTGCCTAACAGTTGCCACATACCAATCAATCCCCAAACATAGTGACTTAAAGCAACAACTATTTATTTTAGCTCATATTGCCAAATGTGCAATTTGGACTGCTATCATCTACGTAGTTTTTCTGGCTTAATTATGTGTGAATGGTCTGCTGACGGGTTAGTTGGGGGCTGGTTGTCCATAATTGCCTCAGCAGGGATGGCTTTTATCCTCATAAGAGCATCTCTCACCTTCAGCAGGTTAGCCTGGTCTTGTACACATGGTGGTGACAGAGTTCTGGAAGATATTGTTACATGCAAGGCCTCAGGAGATGTAGGCTTGGACATGACACACTGTCATTCCTATCACATCCTCTTCACAGGCCAGACCGGATATGCAGATGAGAAAATAGCCTCCACCCTTTGAGTGGAGGAGCTGAAAATTGTATCAAAAGGGGTATAGGTACAGAAAGTAGCAAGGATTGTGGTCACTTTTGCAAACTACCACACTTGCCATTGGCCAGGAAGATTGACTACAGATCAACACTGGAAAAACTGATTTCGGTTGAGGACAGCAACTTAGCTATATTGTATTCAGGTAAGAGATTACTTACATGGTATGGGGCAGACTTGAGGCAGAGAAGTGTCTACACGCTGATTTCTGCTTGTCAGCAGACTGTACTTGTAAGTTGTGTTGTTTTGTTGTTGTTTCTGTTTTATTGAGTTAAACCAGAAATATTTCTTAAAAATAGCAGCATGCAACTCTAGGCTTCAGTCACATTTAATAAAAATTTCCTTGAAACAAGAAAAAAAGATGAGAAAGACCTAAGACAATCGAGACTGTTCTACTAGATTAGCTTCTTCATGTTGAAAATCTGTCAAGTCTATGATTCATTCAGATAGCTCTTATTTTTGGTATAATAATGAAATTGTTGCTTTAGTCTACTGCATTCTCCTCTATTATTATTTTGTTCAAGCAAGATAACTGTGCTGAATTGAACCATGAAATGAACTGTTTTGAACAACATCAACAACATTCTGAGGTGTCATCTGACTTTTCATTTGTTTGTTCAATTCTTTTTACAGTTATTACCTTGATAATAATGCAATTTTTTATTAGATATCAAATCATAGAAGGCAACAAAGATGAGTTAAATTAGCATAGTTTAATATAATAAAGGAATCGATGGCATCAGTAAAAGCTATGGGCACTACACAGATGTCCCACTTCCATTCTTTTGCAATGCAGTAGCTGTTAACAGTATTCAATGCATTATAATAACCAAAGATCATTCTTCATTCTGAAAACATGATATTTTGAGGCAGGTGAGGATATCAGGGGAAAAGAATTTGAGCTGTGAGAAAGGTTGAATTAGGTGGGCCTGGTGCCCTTTAGAAACAGAATGCTCACCACTGTGGCTGGAGAAATAGGAGTTGTGGGGGAAAGGAGGAGGATAGCTCAAAGAAGTCAAGAGTAGGGCTGAGGGCAGATCACAAAGAAGTTGTAGACTTCTATAATGAGTTAGACTTTTACTCTGAGATATGAGAAGCCAATTACAGAATTGTGAGCAAAAGATTGAAATGAATTTTTTTTTATTTATAATAGGATCACTTTGCCTGCTCTGCGTGAATAGAACTTTTGTGTTGGAGTGGTAGGAGATAGACAGCTGTATAATGGAAGATCTGGGGAATGAATTAGGTGTTATACTCTTTTCTTCCAAATCCATTCCTTGCCCTTCCTCTGATCAGATTTATAGATTAGAGGTCTAATCCTTGAAAAGTATATTCCTCAGGCTACTTTGCTAACAGGTTTCAAAGCTGTATTTTATGAAAGAGATGCACTGTCATGAAGTTGAAGGCAGAAAGAAAGGAACACCAGGGTATTGCTCCCTCTCTTTACTGACTCTGGGTTGTGTCTCAAGTGTCTGTTGCACATGCTCCATGTCTAGTTCCTGCTGGGCAGACTACTCTGGTGGCTATTTTGTTTGGGTGATCTTGGATCTTGGGTTCCAGTAAAACTAACTTTATGGGTAGGGAAGCAGCTGTCTGTAATTATGTCTGGATTATCTAAACTCTTCTGGTTGTTCTGTCAGATATACCAACCTTTTTGTAACTAATGGCTTCTATTAATACCCCAAAATAGGTTCTGTTATTCCGCTGGACCTGAACTAATAAAGTGGACCATTACAATACTCAGGACTAAAGATGATGATGGCTTGGAACACGGTGGTAGCAATGGAATTGATAAAAGTCATTAGATTAAAGATATATGTTGTAGGTAGAGTGAACAAGACTCTCGATAGACTCTGTGAGTATTTTGGGAAAAATAAAGAATCAAAAATGACTCCTGTTTTGCCTGATAAATTAAAAATAGTGTCATATTCAATAACTAAATGAGAAAAATAGAAGTAAAACAAGAGTACAATGGAGGAAATCAGGAATTCAGTTTTGGGCATACTATATTTGAGATGTCTCATTGGAGATGTCAAAATTGCAAGATTGTGTGTGTGTGTGTGTGTGTGTGTGTGTGTATGTGTATGCATTGGAAATTCGGAAGAGGGGTCCAAATGGGGGACATAAATTTTGATAATAATTTTTTATAGTTATTCGAAGTTATGAGACTGGAGGAGATCGTCCAAAAAATGAGCTTATATAAAAAAGAGAAGACTGAAAAAGGGAACTCCATTTACTTCAATTATTTAGAATTGTATAGATTAATGCTGTCCAAAACAACCTCCTACAATGGTGGAAATGTCTTATGCCTGCACTATCAGACATAGAAGTTGTGTTAGTTTTATAATTCTACCATAATAACTTATCTTAAATTTGGTGGCTTAAGCAACACATACATATCTAATATTTTGCAGTTTTGTAGGTCAGAAGTCCAGCACCATCTCACCTGGCTAAAATCTAGGTGTGAGGAGGGTAAAATTCCTTCCTGGAGGCTTTCATAGAGAATCCACCTGTCCTAGCTTCTAGAGAGCACCTGCATTCTTTGGCTCTGCTCCTTTTCTGAAATTTCTAAGCCAGTGAGGCTTGTTGATTTCTTCTATATCTCATTACTCTGATGTTTTCTTCTGCCTCCTGATTCCACTTTTAAGGATTCTTCTGATTATATTGAGCCCACCAGGATAATGCAGCATAATAATCCCTATCTCAATTTTCTGAGGATTAGGATATGGACATAATGTTGGGGGGGTGTATTATTCATTTTAGCTGTGTATGTGCTATCAACCACCTGGTGATTGGGCACTTGAAATATGGCCAGTGCAGCTGGGAACAAGATTTTTTAACTTTTAGTTAATGGAAATCGAAATTTAAGTACTCACATGTGTATAGGGGCTGCTTCATTTGGGTAATGGATCTAATGAAATAGGAGAATGAATAGAATAGGGAAATACTATATTATTACAGACCAGCATTAAAAGCCCATGTATGGTTTATAGTCCTGAAGTTTAAGGAATACAAATCCTTTTTTTACAGGGATAAGGGCCAGTGTACCTGGCTGATTAGTTGCCCATGAGTATTCTAAAACAAAGCCCAAAAATTCATAAGCCTTCCTTATGTGCCCAAAGATTACATTTTTTTGTCTTAAAGACCCTTAAAGAAACATATGTACATAAAGACAATAAAACTCTGTGCCTACACCAATATTAATCAAATTAATTCTTCCTTTATATTGAAGAAAAACATGATCACCAAAAATTTGCAAAAAAATTAATTAGCCAAAAAAGAAACATGACTAAATTATAACTTTTAGTCAAAAGTCTCTAAAAGGCTGGTAATTTTGAGACTATGTTGCAAGAAAATATATGATTTTGTTAACAACAAAAAGAAAGATAATTTTTAAATGCCAGGAAAAATAAAAAGCTGCACAAAAAGTGATCTTACTATTAAAGTAAAATGCGGCATGATCCTGAGTTGTCAAAGGAATGTAAGAGTAAAAAATCTGTTTAAAATTGATGTTTTCTGAGTCACAGTGGTCACTGCACTATGCTTATTAAGAAGAAAGTGTAAATTCTAGTAGACCACTTGATTCAGGAGTGAATTGTACATAAATAGACATACAATGAAACAACATTTTGTTGGTTTTGAACACTTTGATTAAACTTATGACTAAGCACAGATAAATTAAATGTAATGTTATTGTCCTTTTGACATGATAATGAAAGAACCTACATGGAAGTTTAAGATGAGAAGAAAATTAAATGGTAGGGCAAATAATACCCTCCCATTACACAGTGGGTAGTTCAGATCCTTATCTAAGGTCATTTATTGCCATAAGAAAAATAGGCTTAGGAATATTATTTAAAATTACTAAGGTAACCACAGGGGAGTTAAGAATATCTAGTGTAAAATATCCAGTGTAAAAGTGACAAAGGCAAAAAGACATGATGAATAATGTGAGCAAATCCTGATCTTTCAAAGTAAGGAAACAATAGATGTCTAAAATTCTTAATCGACAAAATAGAGATAAAATTAGTTTAGTCATAGTTAAGGAGGTAACAACCAGAATAGCACAAATAGAAGTGGAAAGTAGTTGCCTCTGGGAAATGTGATTATGCATGTTATAATATTTTATACTGTCAAAATCTTTTAAGAAAGAGGAGATATAAAAAGAAAAAAATTTGTTTGAAATTTGTATCCTCAGAGAATTTCAAGAAATTAATGTATCCAAAAAAGAATAGTAGCTATTTGAAAAAGATAAGATGTCATAGCTTTGAAAATTTTTGTTTTAAGTTTTGATTTTCTCTTTAATCTAAAAGCTACTTAGAAGAGTGTTTATTTCAAATTGGGTAGGTTTGTTTTATTACTTTCTCTGTCTTTTTCCCATTAAACTAGAGTTTATTATGCTCAGAAAATGTAATGCATTGAAATTCTTAGGAGAATTTTTAGAGATTTTCTTTGTAGCTGAAGGGATTTTGTAATTGTTCTAAAAGACTGTAAAAAGAATGTAAATTGCATTTTTTGTCAGATGTAAAGATGTCTGAAGCCTAGCTGTATTATAGTATTATACTGTAATACTGTATAATGTTAGGCTATGCATAATTTATTTCTGAGAATGGTATGGTAAGCTTGGACCATTGTGGCTTTATTTTCCCCTCTACATCTTTATCTTTCAAAAGCATGCGGTTTGCAACACAAATACCATAATTATTTCATATTTCATCAAAATAAAATATCTATTTTAGCCATTAATCATTTTTTCATATGTAAGACTATTTTTTTAAGCAGCTTTAGATTTATAGCAAAACTGAGATGTGCAGAAATTTCCTACGTACTCTTACTCCTTGCCTTCACATTTGCATAGCTTCCCCATCATCAATATGCCTACTGGAGAGGTACATTTGTTACAACTGATGAACATATGTTGACACGTAATTATCATCCTAAATCTATGGTTTACATCAGGGTTCACTCTTGGTTGTACCTCCTACGGATTTGATCAAATGTATAATAACATGATGTATCATTATCATTTAGAGTATTTCCACTTTTCGAAAAATCCTCAGTGGTCCACCTATTCATTTCTCCTCCTTCCCAAACTCTGGCAACCACTGACATTTTCACTGTGTCCATAGTGGTGCCTTTTCCAGCATGTCACATAGATCACACCACATGTAGCTTTTTCAGATTGACTTCTTTCACTTGGTAATATGCATTTAGGTTGCCTCCATGTCTTTTCATGCATTGATGGATTCTTTCTCTTTTTCTCTTCTGCCCTTTCCTTCATTTCTCTTTCTTCTGCTCTTTCCTTTCCTTGCCTCTCTTTCTTTCCTTGACTTTCTTTCTTTCCTTTCTTTTTTTTCCCCTTCCCTTTCTTTCCTTTCCCTACCTTTCCCTAGCACTGAATAGAATTTTCTTATCTGGATGTACCAGTTTATCCATTACTCATTGGTGGGCACCTGGGTTGTTTCCAAGGTACAAAACTAAACATAAAGCTGCTATAAACATCTGTATGTAGTTAAAACTGTGAACTTTGGGATCCCTGGGTGGCGCAGCAGTTTAACGCCTGCCTTTGGCCCAGGGCGCGATCCTGGAGACCCAAGATCGAGTCCCACGTCGGGCTCCCGGTGCATGGAGCTTGCTTCTCCCTCTGCCTGTGTCTCTGCCTCTCTCTCTCTCTCTCTCTCACTGTGTGCTTATCATTAAAAAAAAAACAAACAACAACTGTGAACTTTATGGTGTTTTAGATGGCTTATTCTCATTTCCCTCTCACCAGCTCTGTGGTAGCCTTAAAAACCGACAGACTTGCAACTGCAACCATGGTAGCTGTGAAAACCACTGGCATAGAAGTCAATGGAGGGGGAAGTAGGGGCTTGGGACTCCCCTCAAAGCCCCATCCATATTAGTGGGAAGCTATCTGAAAAGCTCAGTGTTTATCTACCCACATTCCCAGGGTACATGTCTAAAACAATCAATGATAGTTATTTCAAATCATGGCTTCCTGAGGTGGAGATAACATATGGAGCTGAGCTAATAATCCCATTGAAGACAATGTTAGCAGTGATTTTTTTTTAATATTTTATTTATTCATGAGAGACAGACTGAGAGAGAGAGGCAGAGACACAGGCAGAGGGAGAAGCAGGCTCCATGCAGGGAGCCCGATGTGGGACTTGATCCTGGGTCTCCAGGATCACACCCAGGACCGAAGGCAGGCACTAAACCGCTGAGCCACCCAGGGATCCCCAGCAGTGAATTTTTTATATAGGCCTTTATTATGTTGAGATATGTTCCCTCTAAACTTACTTCATCTTTTTAAGTTTGTTGAGACTTATTTCATCACCTAATATGTGATTTATTCTGGAAATGTTCCCTGTGCACTTGAAAAGAATGTGTATTCTGCTCTTTTAGGGTAGGATGTTCTGAATGTATCTGTTAAATCCATTGGTCCAGTATGTCATGTCATTCAAAGTCACTGTTGCCTTGTTGATTCTTTGTTGGGATGATCTGTCCATTGATGTATGTGGTATCCCCTACTATTATTGTTACTATCAATTAGTTCTTTCTTGTTATTAACCGTTTTGTGTACTTGCACCATGTCGGGTACATAAGTAGTTAAAATTATTATATGTTATATATCTTCTTGTTGGATTGTTCCCTTAAGATTATATAAAGTCCTTCTTTTCTCTTGTGACAGTCTTTGCTTTGAAATCTAATTTGTCTGTTTTGTTGGATGGGTCTCACTGATGTCTTCCACTTTTTTCTCAAGTCCAGTGAGTATCCTTGTGATTATTACTTTAAATACTCTATCAGACATTTTACTTATATTTGTGTTGCTTAGGTCTCTTGCTTTGGTTTTGTTCTGTTCTTCTAATTTGGGACATATTCCTCTGTCTAACTCTGTGTGTCTGTTTTTGTGTGTTAGGAACAGTAGATAATTTAGAAGTCCACATGTATGTGCAAGACTCTGATCATGTCTAGGAAACTGCTGAGAGGGCCCAATTCATTCACTTATGGTTGACCTTGAGTCTGTGTAAGCAATAATTGAAGGTTAAGGCAGAGCACCTCAAAGATTATGAGACTTAGTTTTCCAAGACACTTAAGAAAATCTCTGTCTAAACTAACAAAACAAGTACTTAAGTGGCTGCATATAGCAGAGACACAGGTCAACTGAATTACTTCAGGAAAATCACAAATAAAAGGAAAGCCATACAAAGAGAACAACCAAAAACAAATAGCAATAGCAACAAACCCTGGAAAGTGAAGGGATCTAATTTTCATTTGATTTCTAGAGTTGCCAAAATTAGTTATTTTATATATTCCTTTTTTTTTAAGATTATTTATTTATTTATTCATGTGAGACAGAGAGAGAGAAAGAGAGGCAGAGACACAGGCAGAGGGAGAAGCAGGCTCCATGCAGGGAGCCCAATGTGGAACTCGATCCTGGGTCTCCAGGATCACACCCTGGGCTGAAGGCCGCGCTAAACCACTGAGCCACCTGTGCTGCCCAAATTAGTTATTTTAAATGTATTTTTTTTTCAATAAGGTATTATAAGGCACATCAAAAAATAAAGTATGCCCCATACATAGAAAACTAATAAAAAAAAACTGCCCCAAGGAAAGGCCAGACCTGGAACTTAGTAGACAAAGATCATATATCAACTTTATAAATATCTTTAAGAACTAAAGGTTAGCATATATAAAGAATTAGAGGAAAGTATGAGAATTATATCTAAAACAAAGAGTAAATAGAACATTAAAAAATCAAATAGAAATATTTCACTTAAAAAGTAAAATAACTCTTGAGAACAATTTACTGGAAGAACTCAGCAAAAGATCTGAAATGGCAATAGAAAGAACAAGTGGAATTTAAAATAGATCTTTTGAGATGATTTAATCTAAAAAACAGAAGAAACTAAATAAATGAGTAGAAACAAAGACTGGTATATACAAAATGGGATTCCGGAGGGAGAATAAGAAAAGGAGGCAAGAAGAGAAATATAAGTTAGAAAGTAATTTAATGAAATTATCAAAAATTAGTATTCATTGTTAAGTGAGAAGATACAAAATAAATAAATATACAAAACCCAATAGTTTTGTATTAATTGATTCTATTTACCCAATAGAGCAATAGAGTTTGTTAGATTAGTCTATGTGAGATAAATGACTTGTTAGAATCTTCCAGTTTAACTTACATGAAATTCCCTCTATCCTGTCAATCTTTAGACTTAGTTTGAGGGGTGACAGAATGTTGACTACAATCACTGCAGAGTGACACATAACACCTAATCAATGGTTCTCTTCTCAATTTTTCTTTCTTCTGTAATATATTCTTTCACTTTCGGTCATTATTGAATGACTAAATACCTTCTTTTCTTTTTACTTTTCTCATTATTTAAAAAAAGGTGATAGAAGTATTTACAGAAGACTCTTTCATTGTGATTTCAGCCATGAAATTTGATTTACTTCATTTCTCATGCTGCGGACATCAGGAGGTATGATTGCAAATATTAAAAGAGTATTCGCTGCTGCAATATCATAACAAGATAAAATTTTTAAATTATGTTTTCCTACGAAAAATGAATGTGGGGGATCCCTGGGTGGCTCATCAGTTTAGCACCTGCCTTTGGCCCAGGGCGCGATCCTGGAGACCCGGGATCGAGTCCCACATCAGGCTCCCAGCATGGAGCCTGCTTCTCCCTCTGCCTGTGTCTCTGCCTCTCTCTGTGTGTGTCTCTCATGAATAAATAAATAGAATCCTTTTTAAGGGATCCCTGGGTGGCGCAGCAGTTTGGCGCCTGCCTTTGGCCCAGGGCGCGATCCTGGAGACCCGGGATCGAATCCCACATCGGGCTCCCAGTGCATGGAGCCTGCTTCTCCCTCTGCCTGTGTCTCTGCCTCTCTCTCTCTCTCTGTGACTATCATAAATAAATAAAAATTAAAAAAAAATCCTTTTAAAAAAAGATGAGCTGCTCAGGCATTGTCTGATTCCTATGGCTTTGTGAAAAATCTTTCGTTAAATTTGGAAGGGAGAAGGTACACCAAAATTCTATTCTTGAATTCTGAAACACAATGACAGAATACCATACTAAGTTAAAACCACTAACCTAAAGATATTTTGTAGAGTTTATATATTTAGAAGTAGAGCAACTTAACCATTTAGGCAACTGGATGACCCTGATATGATTATATGACAAATATTCATTATATCATATGCCATTGGTAAGATTGACATCATTTAGGGTGACTAAAACTCCTAAAGAATCCTCACAGCTCTTGTAATGTAAAGAATAACAGGAGAGTGTTTGGGGGAAAAAGAAGTCACTGGAAAGTGGAGTGGAATGACTCACATTCTGTGTGTGTAGACTTAGAGCCTCTAAGTCTCTGGCTGACTCCAGAACTCCACCTGCACAGAACAGATTCCAAGGAGCCCAACTAACATTTGAACTGAAATGAGATTGGAACTGCTGCCCTGAGATGGAGTTTGCACTTGGAGTCCAACCAAATTAATTGCTTACTGAGACAAAAACTGAGTCTTTTGGGAGACTATAATCAAATCTGTAGAGTCACATGACATTCAGTGTCTGGAATACAACCCCAAATTACTCAATCTATAAAGAAACAGAAAAGTATCAGTGTAATCCAGGATCAATGGAAATAAGAATATAATAGAAATATTACTTAAAAATCACAAATACAATAGAAAAATAACAAAATATACAAAATTTATCAGATAAATAATTTAAAGTGGCAAACCACTTTAAAGGTGTGAAAGATGATCAGCTTTGTGAATAAACGGGAAAATACAAATTAAATCATATCTCATTTGGTATATAACTGCAGTGTTCAATATGTAGACACTAGCCACAAGTGGCTTTTCAAATTTAAAGTAATTAAAATTAAATGAAATTTAAGATTTGATTCCTTAATTTGGGAGCCAAATTTCAAGTGCTTAATAGCCATATATAACTAATTGCTTAATAGCCATATATAGCAAGTCGGTAGTTAGCATGGATATAAGACATGTCTATAATTGCAGAAAATTCTAATGTCCATAATTATAGATTATTCTATTGGGCAGAGCTGATGTATAAGATTTAAATTGAGGGGTGGGAAATGAATCTTCATTGACAACTGGTGGAAGTGTAAATGTCTTCTAGCCTTTTTGGAGAGAAATGTGGCAATATCGTCAAAAGTTAAAAATAGATTAAGTGCATTATTTATTAGGAAAAATATACCATAGTCATATATATATATGAACTATATATATATATATATATATATATATAGTAAAAGGATACTTCTATAGCAATTGGAAATATCCTAAATATCATTGATAAAAATTTATCTAATTTATGTAGCCTCTTAACTAAAAAAGTAAGTCACAAAACAATATGAATAGTATGATATAGTATGTGTTTTGTGTGTGTATTTGCTTCTGTGTAAGATCTGGGGGTATTTGTAACTAGAAGGAAATAAGCTCTTAAGGATACCCAGTAAATTTTTATAATGGTGGTCAACTTTAGATGGAGTGAAAGATTAAAAAAAAAGACTATCATGTTTTGCTTTTTTTTTTTTCCTGCAGCATTAGGGTTTTATTCCTTTTATGATAAAAAAAAAGAGTTTATAGAAGCCAGGTAAGGCATATCGTATGCCATAAGAGGATATAGTATATAAAAAATATGTAGTATATAGAAGAAAATATACATATAGTATGCCCTAAGTATGTTTTCCACATCATAGAGATTTCCTCCACATCAAGAAAATAGCATTAAGTAAACATTGCCACATATGCTAAGATATTATGAGTATCATGCATCATTTTTCCTCAAACCTTGTTTTGTTTAGATGTGGAATTCCCAATATAAGGAATTGTACATACTTGAGAAAAAAATTGTTAAAGAATGCTTTCATTTTTTTTTGATGCAGTACTGAGGACAGTGAATTCAAATAGAATTCAGTCGGTGGCTTGGTTATAGTTATCCCCAAATAGCAATAGAATGAAATACTATGTAGTTTTCCACATCCAACTGTTATGTATGCTATTAGCTTTAAGTCTGAGTCTTCTTTTGAGGGCTCAGGGTGACATATACACTTGTGTACGGCTATTCTAATACACAGCCAAAATAATGGAAAAGAAATTTGAATAATTATTTTTGTAAAAATGCAGAGTATACCTATACTATTCTGGTTGGGACTGTAAATTAATTAGTGGAAAAACGATTTAATTGTAAGATCAGAGCTCACAGCTGTGAGGCATCAAAAAAATATATGCAGTTCTCCTTTAATACACACAATTTCTGGCAGGAAAATATTTATATCCTATACTTCCCCATCCCATTACTTTGCATCTTAATTTTGATAATTTTCACGTTTTTTCCAAATTTCAAACCTAACATTAGTAAATGCTTTTGTTTTACTATATAAATGGCAATAAAATAGTAATATAGTAGAATGTATTTCTAAGATGTCCTTCTCTAGGGCCTTTTCAATTTCTCTCCCTGTTTTGATTTACTGTCCCCCACTACCCTCTACCCTTAACTCAGATTTGCTACTGCATTAGGTTCCCATCACAATGGTCCATAAAGACCAGCCCTTCCTTATCATGGCTTAAGGTCTCGTCCAACGAAATTTAATTATCCTGTGCTTTATAATCTCAGGATGTTCATTTCAGCTAGTCTTCTGTTGGGAAGCAACATAAAACATTGGTGGTAATGAAAAACCCTTTCTGAGATGTTTATACCTAGATATAATTATTAGGAAAAAAAAAAAACAATGGCAAAATTAAAGAAAGAGAGCCAAAGAGGTAAGGCCTTTTGAAGTAGGGGAGTGTCTCTGGGTTACTCTAAGACATATTATAAAAAGCCCTTTTTAGCCCTTAATGAAGTTTCAAATTAAGTGTTACCATTAGCACATGCAATGTGTTCTATTTGTAAATGTTGAATTTCTCCCATCCATTCTATTTCAATGAATGAGAGGATGGATGTTACTAGCTATAGCATTATTCTTGTCCTGTAGGTAGTAAGACTCAATACGTATAACCTCTCAAAGGCATTTTTGTCTAAGAACAGCAACAGAAAATGGACACTAGAAATCCTTAAAGTTATTAAAGCTTGTTTGCAGAATTTCAAGGTTATTTGCTAAAAGATGCTTTCTTAAAGTACAACATGAAGTGATTTTGTGAAATTTTATATTACTACTAAGAATCACAAAGATTGTTCAGGAAAAAAAAATAGTCATCTTTATAAAAGGCTATATATAGATAGACTTACAGCAGCTCCAGAGTTAGAACAGTAAAGAATACTTAGATGTCAAGAATTCCTCTTCAAAAATATACTTAAGGGATGCCTGGGTGGCTCAGCAGTTGAGAGCCTGCCTTCAGCCCTGGGCGTGATCCTGGAGTCCCGGGATCGAGTTCCGAAGCAGGCTCCCTGCATGAGCCTGCTTCTCCCTCTGCCTGTATCTCTGCCTCTGTGTTTGTGTGTGTGTGTATGTGTGTGTGTGTGTGTGTGTGTGATGAATAAATAATAAAATCTTTAAGAAAAAATATATATACTTAAATTTGGGTAACCAAACCAACTGGGAACTAGGACAAAACATTTTTTGCTGGCTCTGTCAACAACTAGCTATATGTTGCCCAAGTTACCTGTGTTGGGCTTCCTTATATCATTTGTGGAATGACTCCTTTATATTATTTGTAACATAATGGCAAATGAATGATTGAATTTTTAAAATTTCTCTCTTTAACCACTGTATGTACCACTGTATGAACTAAGGTTCTCCTTCCTTTCACTACAGACTTTTTAAAATTAAACTTTTTATGTTAAAATAATTGTGGGTTCACATGAGTTGCAAGCAACCCAGAGGTATCCCATCTATTCTTTACTCAGTTTCCTCCAAAGGTAATCTCTTATTAAAATATAGTATAATGTTACAACCAGAATACTTATATTGATTCAATTAAGATCTATAACAGTTAGTTATGGATTTGATTTTTTAATTTTTATCAGATAAAGGGATTAAAATATTTGAGAACTTAATGTATACTGTGTTTTGTATGCTTCATTTCATTTAATTCTAATTATAGGCCACGTTAGAAATGAGGCTCAGCCAAAAGTGAGAGTCAGGGTCAAAGTCCGTTGATATCACAGACTTCATTCTTTCTATTACAGCGTGCTGTCCCTGGGAAAAATCTCCAGGATCTTTCTCATTACTTTACATGGCATTAAGTCACACCACACATGTAGCTGCATATATATGTGCATCTATTTCCATCAGGAAAACTGCTTATGCAGCTTTACAGAGGCACAGATCTAGGAAGATTTGGAACATATCCAGGTCTAGGTCACCCAGCCCATCATCCATTTAGTTAGGATTAAATTTGTCTTCTGGACTCCCTCGGTTTTTTTTTTTTTTTCATCTTTTATACCATACCTTCATTCTCTGGATGATAAATGATGTTCAAGTACAGCAGAAGAAGCAAGGGCATTTTGAAAGGAATCATTTGTACGAAGAAGAATCTTACAGGAAAATCTGCTCAGATAAGTTACTGATTTATGTAAAACAAAACAAACAAAAAAAATCCCCAAACCCACCATGCACTTAACTAAGAAAATAAAATGCAAACTGGAAAATTATGCTATCCAGTCTTCTACCATCACCCTTTCAATCTCTTAGGGTAACAAATACCAAAGTCTTTATGAGCATCTAGGGATTCTCAGACCATTGGTGCCTCAGTTCCTTAGAAGTAATATTAGAGTAATTGGAGTAACAATTGATTTACACAACAAATATGTGTTGAATGTCTACTAAATATCAGAATGAAAACACTAGGGACATAGGGCATACTAAAACAAAACAAAACAAAATAAAACAAAACAAAAAACACCTCCTGACTCTTACGGGGCGCAAAGCACAGAATTTTAATGAATAACAATACAAATAGATATATACTTATATTCCATATTCATTATGGAGGGAATCTATAGAGTATGACCATAACATATAAAAAGGCAATTTAATTGAATCTGAGAGTTCAAAAAAATCCTCTTTGAAGAAGTAACATTTAATTTGAAAACTGAGAGGTGAGAAGGTAGGTATATTCAGAGAGAAGCCTTGGGGACTGGTATCATCTGAGGGTTTGCCCTTTTTACTTAGACGTCAACCTTGTGGTCCACAGTCCTTAATTGGGATTAGCAGCTAGAACACTCATGGCCACTCCCTGTAGCCTGGGATTCCTTAGAACATGGTGGATGGATTTCAAGGCTGAGGAAGGAGAGGGAGTGTGATAAAACGCACTTGTATGCATGATAAAATCTACTTGTAATGAACTTTAATGCATGATAAATCAACCACTTAATCACTTAATTCCTAGAGATCTAAGTATAAATGATATTACATGTAAACAGCATGGAAATTGATATATGAAAAAAATACATATGTGTGATAAATTTTCCTTTTTATTTTTACTGGATAGAAGATCTAGAGGGGTGCCAGAGTGGCTCAATTGGTTGAGCGACCAATTCTTGATTTTGGCTCAGGTCATGATCTCAGGGTTGTGATATCCAGTCCTGTGTCAGGCTCTGTACTCAGTGAGGAATCTGCTGGAGATTCTCTCCTTCTCCCTCTGCCCCTCCCCTCTTTTTACATTCTCTCTTTCTCTTTAATAAGTCTTTAAAAGTTAATTAACTAAATTAAATTAAATCTAGAATTAAAATTTAGGTTTTGCACCTATGGTACCAAAATAGACTTTCAGCTTTTTTACACCTTGGCTAAAAATGTTCAAAGTGGCATCTGACCTGTGCTCTATTTTATAGGTTTGAACGCTGATAGTTAATTGTTCTTTCTGCCCCTCTGAGAAAAAAAAAAAAAAAAAAAAAAAAAAAAAAAAAAAAAAAATTATTTGCCTTCTAAATGAATTAGCTCTGTTCACATTAACCAATGTGATTTCCTTTTGGTTACTTCTCTTTTGCCACTTTACTTATTCCTATGTGAACAAACATGATATTATGGCTGCAACAAATATATTCAGCTGTTCTAACAGAGAGATTCCCAAGTGAAAACGGAAATAAACAGTGAAGGGAAAACCCAGTCTGCATGGTTAGTGGTTGCAGTGCATAGGCTCTGAGGCCATTTACCTCAGAGTTTGAAATCAAGTCACCCAAGTTACCATTTATGTGATTTGTTTATTTAACCTCTGTGCCTTGGTTTCCTTTCTGTGACATTGGAATTTATAAGAGAACCAAACAAACCATTTAAGTCTAAAAAAAAGACAAAGCTTAAAAAACACAACCCTGTGTATGGCATATTTTAAGCCCTCAGAAAATGTCAGCTCTTATGCCATAATTAATTTTACTAATAAGAAAAAATGCCACCCAGTTTCTTTCCCATGAGAGTGTGCACACGGGGAAATAGGGCACGTGAGCCTTAGCACATGCTCCATCCTCAGGCATCTAATTCTCTGCAGAATGGGCTTCAGGGAGACCTCGGAGAAGAGCTTAGCGTCAACAGGAATACAGCATGAGTGCAAGTGACTCTTTGCGACCTCTCAGGCGGCCCCAAGAATCTCACTCAGTTAGCTTCGTTGTCACGCACAGGGCCTCTGCATTTTCTCCTAGATGTAGTTACTTTAGCACTGTGTCTAATTGTTTGAGATTTGTTTGCTTTTCTCACAGTGGCTGAAGACACAATCATTTGTGCTTGAGAAGGAACTGTGGGCCCGGCAGGCTTCTAGAGTTTCAGCAATTCTTTCTGAAAATAGTCATGTTTGGGCAGAAAGAATACACAGCTGGGTTCTTATCCATCTTAGGGAGCAGAGGAATGCCTCCCTCCAATGTCCTTGTCGCTGCTGTCACTAGCCATTTAAAAATTGTCACTCTTGTGAGGCTCCCTTTGCTCAGCCTTCCATCCTGATGATTGTTAAGTTCAAGTTGACCTCATTAGTGAGTATTGTCCAGAGGGACAGAACTGATAGGATATATAGCAATATGAAAGATTTTTAAATGGAGATTATAAGGGGAAATTTTTTAATGGAGATTATAAGGGGAAATTTATCTCAGTCATGGAGGAAGAGAAGTCCCATAGTCTGTCATCAGCAAGCTGGAGGACCAGGAAAGCTGGTGGTATAATTCAGTCTGAGTCCATGGGCCTCAGAAACAAGGGGACCCGATGGTGTCAACTCCCTGTGTGAGCCCAGAGGCCCAAAAGCCAGGGCATTGCTGATGTAAATCCCAGAGTCTAAAGGCCAGAGAATCAGGATCTTCAGTGTCTGAAGGTGGGAGAAATGGATGTGCCAGCTTAAATAAAAGCAATAAGAATTGATCCTTCTTTGCCTTTTTAAATTCTTTCTTGGGACCTCAAAGGATTGGATAATGCCAGACCAGTTTGATGAGGAGGGATCTCCTTTACTCGATCTGATTTAAATGCTAATCTCTTCTGGAAACACCCTCACAGACACACCCAGAAATAATGTTTTATCAGCTGTCTGAGCATCCCTTAGGACACATATAATGAACCATCATATTAACCAAATGCCTGTCATGCACTGTCATACACTTATCTGTGGGACCTAAGATCAACCTTCACATCCTTAACTTTTTTCCAACCATCACTCAACTGGTGCTTTTTCTTATTCTCCTACCAATACCACTTATGTTTCTGTCTCTTGGCCCATACTCCCTTCTATTCCTCCTAAACTCCTTCTTCTGTGAGTCTACGATTCCATTAGTAATGGACTCCAGATCCCAAAACGCTTTACAAAATATTTTGTGCACCTTGAATTTAAATGAAATCTTGTTTTTCCTAGAAGACCTTGCTTAACCTTTTCTTCTTTCAAGCAGAGCTGCCTGTTCTCCCTTATCTCAGGGTAGAGGGACAGGATCTGCACGCTCCGTGCTCTTCGCTGTCACTTTTAGACTTAGTCTTCTGTTATTAAAAATTTATGCTCTAAAAAGAAAAAAGCTATGCTCTTTCGTAGCTCATGCCAGTCAGCTCTACAATCTCCATCTCTGTTAGGACTAAGGAGTAGCCCAGAAGCTGTTTTGTAAAAATGATGTTTAATTCTCTGTGGTAGGTACGTGGCATTCTCTAGTTCCAAGACCCTTAAGATTTATTCTGTGAAATTCCTACTGGAACTTGCCAGAAATTGCACACATGTTTTTTGTTTTTTTTTTTTCCACCCCAAGTGATTGATTACATTTTTAAGTCTGAAGCTTGTGAAGGATCGGAGATATTATTTAACTTTCCAGTTAACAAGCTAGATGGCCTTTCTTCTACCAATCTACCTACGAATGGACGCTACAGGCTTCTGGATAACAGAAGACAGTATCCACCAAACATCTTAGCAGTGCCCTAACTCAGTGAGGACCAGATAAGACTGACACGCACAGAAGTTGCTCTAGAAAAGAGGAACCCTGAAATTATGATACATCTGTGTTCTTTCTCTCCAGAAGAGACTTTTGCTCTGGGATATAAACAAAATAAATCTTCTCGAGAAAAAGGCTAGGTGTTTTGTTTTTTGCTTGTTTATTTGTTTTTATGTCACTCTGGAATATAAACAAATGGCTCTCAGGGCTATCTTCAGGGTTGCTTTTCAATCATCCTCTACTTTAGCCTGGACCATGTAGAAATGTGAAATTAGTAGTTTTGCCTAACTATAGCCCAAGGTATAGAACTGCTTTCATAGCAGCTTGGACTTGCTTCAGGGCACTTTTCTCCCCTGGATCCCACTCTAATTTGGCAGCTTCATGCCATATACTAGAGATCAGGGTACTATTCCCACCAGTGGAATATTCTGGACAGACTCCAAAGTGCTATCTTCTTCACTTTCTTCACACCAAAGTCCCCTTGGGTGTGAGATGCAGTAACTTTGTAGGGCACATCCAGCATGACTCAGGTCACTGAGCACCTCGAAACTTTGCCAGTGTATTGGGCCCTGGTTCTTCATAAGGTCTATCTCTTATCCACTGTAGTTAATGCATTTAATAAAAACTTCTAACATATTTGTGACTTCTTGCTCATCTGGTTCCATTGACATGATATTATCCATAAAGTGTACTCATGTGCTATTCTGTAAATGTCCAGACAGTCCAGATCACTTCCAAATATATTATTTATAAAAGATGGCAGAAGAGTTAATGTAGGCCTGGGGCAAGACCATAAAAGTGTACTTCTGTCTGTTCCAAATGACTACAACTTTGTTTTTTTATCTTCCCTCTTACTAGAAATAGAAATAAAAACATTTGTTAGATCGATGGCTACACGCCATATATCTGAGCCCATGTTAATTATCCATATCCTGCATAGCAAACAGAATTCATCTACTTGACTAATGAATTAATGTGGAGTATAATGAGGACCATTATTCCAGCATTCTTTGAACCTTTAAAGGTGACACTAACCATTGCCATTTCCTCCAGGATGCAATGTTGTTTTTGATTTACCAGCTTGACCAGGGAGGGGAGGGTAGGATGATGTCAGTTTCAGATGCTTCCATGTGGCCTTCCCTACAACAATATAATCTATAAATCTGGAGAAGGAATTTATATGGGAATTCTAAGAACAACCAAGTATATCCATACCAATGATCTATTCAGGGCCAGATACCAGAGAATTAAACATTGGATGTTTCTGGGAACTCAATGAGTTTCCTGTAAACTGATCTGGGTAATGTTACATTTATTATATTCTTTACATCCCTGAGAATCAAATTAACTCAGACCCAGAGACAAACCTTTTTTGAAATATTTTTGTATTCCCTTTTTCTCAGTATTATGTGATTACATGAGTAAATGTCTATAAACCTCTTTGAGGCCTATGGGGATCATTTCTCTACATACTTGCTACATACAGTTTCATAGTTTTGCAGGGTCATTTCTTCTGAGGACTTCAGTCAATGTTTCAGATCTGCAAAATGATTGAGGTCTGAAATCTGGGCAAGCATTTGAAATATTTTATTGCGCCTGGTGCCTTAAGTCTCCTTTCTTGATTTCTTTTGATTATATGGATTGTGCAATGCCCTTGTTGGTTACCCATCTAGGTTGCTCCTAAGGAAGCTATGTTTTCTTAACCATTTCCACAGTACCCTGTGGTTCAGGTCCCCATTTGCCATACCAACCTTGCAGCTCAGTAAGTTCATTGGAACAGCCTAATGTTGAGTTTATTTTTATCTTATTTCTGACAGTTAAGTGCCATCACCTGGCCTCTATTATTCTGTAATTCCCAATTCTAATGTTGAGCCCAATTGTAACAGAATCTCCCATTGTTTTCTCTTACAGTGAAAAAGTCACACTGAGTTTTTTAATAGCTCCTTTCACTAGAGCATAATTAATCATTTTGGTAGAAGTACCCCCAACTCCATCCATGGAACATGTCAGCTGGCAGATTTTCTAACTCATATAGATATCCACCTAGCACACCTGCTTCACTATTTGCTACTGCAGTTATTCCTTTTCTATATCATTTACTGTGGGCCAATGCTGTTTCCAAACTTCTAAGTGTCACCTCAGTTAGAATTAGAACCATCTAATTAGCATATTAAGAATCAATATACCACTGCCATCTTCTGAAATCCTTGGCATATTATTAGATCCTCTATTTCGAGAGAATATCTCCATGTCAATAAATTCTTCATTGTCCAACCTTCTGTTTCATCCACATCCTCTCCTCCCTTCCCTACTCTTGACTCCATGGTCTACCACCCTCAGAATATGGCCCATACATAATTTACAGGCTCCTGCTGGTACATATTGACTAAATCATGATTCTTTCTCAGGATATAGTCCATTTCTTCTCCTCTAGTCGCAGCACTTCCTTGGCCATCTGTGGCCTGATGTTACGTCTTGATCTGGTGGCTGGAAGGGGATGTCAGACTAGATTTTTATGATGGGGTGGGGTACAATCGAGAGACTGCTGCATCGTCTCTAAGCAAGGGCAACGGGGACCCTTTGATTCCTCTAACAGAGAGGGACAGAACCTTCTTGTCCCAGAGTCCCAGTACTATCCAAGCACATCCTTGATTTTATGTAGTTGAGATTTCAAACTTCTTTGGAGATCTGCTACTGGCCTCGATCCTCTACTTTTTCTGTACTAGGTTGTCAAAGATAAGAGTTAATTTATATGCAGCTTAGGAGGATCTCTGAATTTCACATTTGCTTTTGATTTATTAAATTACCCTCAGCCTTTCAGTGTCTTTCTACAATGCAACAATTATGCTTAGCAAGAGCTATCCGATTCCATTGTCCTCGTAACTAGTACTTGTACTGAACCTTCCAAAAGCCTGCTAGGTTACACCAGCCTGTGCAGTCCCCTTTTCTAGTGTTTCATCTGTTTCAGTGGAAGAAAGTTAAATAACGATCAGTTGCATCAAACTTCATTCTATCTTCTTGTTTGATATGCTTTCTGCTAAACAAAATTCAAACCGAGTTGTAAGGCCATACTTCAGCATCTGGAAGAGCATAAATACTCTATTAAATTTGTAAATATTAGATTTTTTTGGACCTATGTGATAGTTTTCACTAAGTCTAATCACTTAATCCTTTTTAACATATTGCAAATAGAACAAGGCTAATTTTAATAGCTTATATATTGGAACTTGGTTCTATTTACTGGAATGCCTCCTATTCAAAATAAGACATAGATTGCTACTAAACCAATGGTTACCACTGTTCTAAAACTGGCCTAGTCACCCCACCTGATGTGACCTAGTCTGACCTAGAATGTTCCAGGCTACAGCTGTTGCTCAAGCTTATTGGAAGTAGACACTAGGATTCTTGACAGAGATCCAGTCATAGTTCTAGATTAATTTTAGAATCAACTGTGTCAACATTAGTTGTATCAATCATTATTACTTATATGGAGAAGTTAGCCCTATTACACACACACACACACACACACACACACACACTTCTTTTTAAAGTTCAATTGGTTATGACTCATAATGGATACCAGTAAAATTCTAGTAATGTTGTCATAACCTGTGGAACATAATGGAATCAGTTTTCACAGCCTCCCTTATCTATACTCCCAGAAGCCTCTGCCTTTCATTCCCTGTGTAATTCCTTTCAAGGCAGCATGGCATGTTGTCACAGAAGGAATGCCATTCTTGCCAATTTGCATCCTTGAGGGTAAAGGTCAAGGGCTCCAAGTTTAATTGATTTTCTTTGAAGAGAGAAAAGACAAGATGGAGCTTTGTGAAAAATCCCTGTGTTTCAATGCATGTCATTTGCCAGTGTGCAAAAAAGCAAGGCTTTCATCTCCTCATGGACATTCATGCTTGGTTCCTGTTTTCCATTCACTGCTAGTATCTGGCCCTGCATCTAACATACCACTGAATGTACAAAGGAATCTATTGTGGGTTTTTTTGGGGGGGGGTGGGGTGGGGGAGGTTTGTCATTTCTGTTTTGGCCTGGGCCCCCTTGATGTTACTTCAGCCCAGCAGTCAGCTGCTCAGACAATGAGAGCCTGTCTCTTCATCTTGCAATTTCCTGCTTTCCATTCTTCAGTCGCATGATCCAACAAAAGGAATTCATTAAAGGAGTTAAGTGCTGGGTTATTATCAGAGGCGGGAAAACAAATTCAGCTATTTTTGACCATGGAGTTCTTTTAGAAGCCACTTAAATCAGCTTTCTTCACAGACACTTATCATAAAGAATCACCCACAATTTCTATTGGTCATCTCATTACACTACTGCAGAATGGGGAGACTTGTCTTGTTTAAAAATCAAGGGTAGATTATATAATTATTCAAAGAACTAAGTGGAATTTGTTGTTGTTGTTGTTCTTTGCTTATATATTGTAACTTTTATAGCCACTGAATTTCTTGATAAATTCTGAATGTTAAGGTAAATAAAGCTGATAGATTCTTACTAACTTTCTTGGAAAGCAAGTAAAACAAAACAAAACAAAAAATTTCCTTACAAACTCCATCAAGTATAGTCAGTAATGGAGTAACATCCTTTCATCTAAGAGTAGTCAGAAGCTCTATATCTGGTAATACTTAAAAAGAAACCCTAGATTATTTCTTAAAAATTATCAAATCCATATATTGTTTTATATATGCATTAGAGTATAGAAAAATTACCTTATTCTTTTATCATGCCATTAGATTTTCAATTTTCTTTAAAATGTTATAGAGTTAAAGGATTACATTTCACATCTAAGACTTTGCAAAGGTTCAAAAGGAAAAAATATTAAAGCCTATTGAGCTGAATTTTAAAAATATAAGTGTTTACTTATACGAATAAAATCAAATTCATTTTATAATGTTTCTCTCTGTGTACTACAAAGGAAGACTGAGCACATATTTTAGTTGTACTGCTGAACTAGGAAATAATCTGCTCATAACTGGGGAACAGATATTCTTAAAGGTATAATCATCAACTTTATTAATCACAAAAATTTAATTTGTTAACTATCATACTCTTTTCTTTTTGGTTTCAGGGAACATCTGTTGGTTGGCCTAGTGTCTAGGTGACAATCATTCTCCATCTTTGAAATGGATACAGAAGGGGGTCTCTCTCAGTCATGGATGTTCTATATGGCCTACTGTGGTTGATTGGGTCAGTGGTGGACATCTTGTTTAACCAGTAGCCCTTACATGATCCCAACAACTTAGGAAATTGAAATGAGAGACATAGAGACTGGGAGCATCTAGTAGTTGAGTTTTATTAATGACAATCATACCCTAAGGCCTGTGAACTCCCAGAGTGGGAACCTGCTCTGATGCCTGTTTTACCTGAGACCCAGTTCAGCTCTAGCTTAGCTTCTGTGAGGTGGGGCAGTATCTTCCTAAATGAATGGTTATTTGTTTAATCTAGATCCTGTTGTGTCTACTTGCAACCAGATAAAACTCAAGCAGTCCATTAAGACTATTTATCATGTATAGACATTTGTTTTCACACTGTAAACATTAATGTCCTTTTACATTTCTCCTGCCTAATAACAAATGTATGGCAGATTTTTCCTCCAAAAATCTGTACTCAAATTAGAATGCTTACATTAACTATAATGAAACAAAATTCCAAGGATATCCATACTAGAAAATCCACATTTAATACTGCATTTTACTGAAATAAAATTGTTGACAGAATATGTGCTTAATCTGTGTACAGAAGGTATTCAGTCCAACTCTAATCTAATAAATTTCAATCAATTCAGTCATTAAATTTTATTTATTTATTTATTTATTTATTTATTTATTTATTTATTTATGATAGTCACACAGAGAGAGAGAGAGAGGCAGAGTCTTACGCAGAGGGAGAAGCAGGCTCCATGTACCGGGAGCCCGATGTGGGACTCGATCCCAGGTCTCCAGGATCGCGCCCTGGGCCAAAGGCAGGCGCTAAACTGCTGCGCCACCCAGGGATCCCCAGTTATTAAATTTTATATTCTTACCTCATTTCAATACATATTCAAAACGCTACATAAATGTTGTCATAATTCATTGTTCTATCCAATAACAGCAGAATAAAAGATAGTTACTAAAGGATACTGTGATAAAAATAAGCTCGGCATTTAAAATATCATATGTCTAACATAGAGCTATTTAACAATGTAGATTTACTAAAAATATTCATAGTTATTTTTTAAAGAACAACTTCTTGCTATTTTACAAATGAGGAGCAATAGCTTCCAAAGCAAACTTTAGATAATATCAAAGTAGCATTTTACAAATGAGAAATCAAGTAAGTGATTCCTTATCTCATTTACGGCACACGCACACAAAAACCACTTATTAAAAAATTCATCTTGTTGGAAAATGTAGCAGTTATTTTTGTCCTTTGCTCCCTTGTAAGATTGTCAGCTTCTTCAGTCTTGAAAACAATCTTTCCAAATGGATACACAGAGTCTTGTGCTCACCATGAATGTTCCATAAATATTGTTGGATAAAAACTTACCTCTCTGGGAGGCTAATGAAGAACAGATGCAGGCAAAAACAAGATGGCACAACTAGGGGGGAACATAAAAACTTAAAAGATATTAGTGTGAGCAGAGGGAATAAAAGAAAAATACGAGTTGTCAGCTTAAATGGAATTCATGGATATAATTGAACACCTAATCAAGTAGGTAGGAAAGAAAAGATGACCTGCATCTTGTTTTCTCTCTTTAGGTTACAGCTGTGATTCTTGTATAAATAAAATGTGTTTCCAGTTCATTCATAAGGCACATCAATCCTATAGGTCTTTATAACACTAGAAGCAGTTACACAGAATATTTTCAGTCTTAAGAAGTATGGCAATGTAGACCCACTATTCATCAAGTTTAATTAGCAGAGTCTTTCTTTTTGGTCTAGTTTGTTTTGACATAGGTTTATAACGGATTAAACTTAAATTCTGATAATTCTGTAGAAAAAAATATAGCTTACACATTTTATACAATTTCCCCAATGACTTAATACCTACAGCCTGCTGATAAGTCTTTTTTTCATGCTCTGTCTTTTACTATTCTGATGTGTTTT
The DNA here is from genome assembly GCF_048418805.1 of Vulpes vulpes. Classification (NCBI taxonomy): domain Eukaryota; kingdom Metazoa; phylum Chordata; class Mammalia; order Carnivora; family Canidae; genus Vulpes; species Vulpes vulpes. The sequence goes on along the minus strand of NC_132783.1, from coordinate 52,788,181 downwards.
TTTGTTTTTGTTTTTTTTCTGTTCACCTACTAAATGGGGAGGAAGAAGCAAAGATCCTGTGTCAAAAGAGCTAGGCAATATACTTTTCAAAGTAAATTTGCCCATATAATTAAGGAATATGTGAAGAATTACTCATCAATTGGGACCTACCAGTCAATTTACCCAGTTATGCAAAATTATGGTTATTGCTTGTTGGAGAATTAGCATGGTATCACAGGCACAGCTGCTATTTTTCTTACTAAAAGTTGGTTGCTTCAAATGGCATTATGAAATTTTCACTTTGTTATCTATCACTGAATGTTTTGTTAGAAGTGCATTTTTAAATCATTATTTCCATAAGTGTTTTCCTTAAAATACTGGAGCTGGACGATTCTCCCTAGATAAAGAAGTTTTCCTTGGTACATGAGTTTTTGAAGCACTGCCCATTATATTGCACTCTTGGTGATGAACAGGGCTAATTAAAATGTTGACGGCTCTGAAAAATACTGGTTATAGAAGTTTAATTTATCCAACAGATTTTATATCTACTTAACTCCTCAGGAACTATTGTTTAATGGAATAAATTTTGTGAAAATAAGGTTATAGTGATTCTGAGATGTGTCTAGTAATCACATGCACTATTATTATTCTTTAATTTCTTAACCTCTCCTAAGCCACATCCACTTTAGAAGTGGATGACGGCCATAACAATTTTTATCCAGAAAAAGTTACACAGGCATATGTATATTAAATTTTACATAAAGTTCAAAATTTTGCATATACTTAAGGGTGATAGTTAAAATCTATCATTGGTACCATGTGAAGGAATTCAACCTCTTGGTTCATTCAGAAATGAAGCTTCCCTTTTGCAACTGCTACTATGAAACATCATCAGCTCTTGGTAACTAAAGTTTTGCAGTTTTACTCCTGCCCTCCACATAATGTAGTATGTACCCTTTGCCTTTGTCATTGCCCTTTTGAATCATCTACTAGCGGAAAGACGAGACATTATTAGAGAACCGAGAACAAGAAAGCCAAGGATGATTCCCCTTCTTCTGTATATTTAGAAACCACGATTTTAAATGTATTTCTTTAGTGGATAAAGTTTAAGGATATATTAGAATTTCCTTACTGCATTTATATTACTGATCCTCACAAGCATAATATTGAGTCAGTGCAACAGCTTGTAAAACATTTCTGTGCTCTGTTGCAGCCAAAAGTATGAAATACATGCTATTTTGGTTAGTGTGCAGTCTATGTCAAATGAATGTCTAAGGATGGAGTAACTTATAGTTTTCTATCATTTTTCTTTTTCCTCCACATAAGTTAGGATGGTGTAAGTAAACAAAAAGATTTTACTTTGCAATTTAATTTAAAATTTTTGTTTATGTATCTCTTACTGAATCAAAAGGCTTTTTAGAAATTATCCAGTTCTGTCCAACAGAATGTACAGGAAGGTATTTCAACACTGATAAATCCAGAATCTATTTAAAACACTTTTCTTTCCATTTCTTTTGCCCTAAGCTCTTATCGTTTAAGATGCCTTTCCCTCTTTTTTATAATATTCACCACAGTAATATAAAGAATGACTACATTTTAAATTCAAACAGATATATTTATTTGGCATGCATATTTATTTGAATAATATTTATAACATTTTAATTATCTTACATCTTACTCATAATTTTGACTTTTCTTAGAACAATGAAGAAAAAATGGAAATGAAAACATACTAGATATTGAGAGTAATTTAACTATAGTAGAGTTTATTTAATCTTTACAACAAAGTATCTAAATTCCATTATTTCCAATTTACATGTTATTTTCAGAGGGACTAAGATATTTCTTAGGATGACATAGGTAGAATGTTATAGAGGTAAGAATTGAACCCAAAGATTCTGATTTTAAAATAGCATGTTTTCATTTTTTAAAACACTTTCAAAATAGCTGGCAGAACAGATATTTGGGATAAGGCTGTCAAAATAAATAAGAATTTCCCTTTAGAGAAGTATATTCCAAGGGTTAAAAGTACAGTAACTGAGTTAATTTGCACCATAGCTGGGAATAAGGTGGTTCTTTTTACTTTGGTATCGCTGGCCTCTGTTTTCCCATGCTTATTGTCTCTGTCCTAGAATCTAGATCCATGACATGTCACATAGAAAACTCCATAATTTTTAATGTATTATACACATACACATACATGCACTATTTGATACCTTTTTTAGTCTATCAATTTGCTAACCTCAATTGTCAAAGGCCTTAAGTGGCTGGCCTAGTTTAGAATCTAGTCTCTTGTATATTTGCTGAGTTCACACCTGCTGCTATTCCATCTGCTACAATTTTAGATCACTAAGACCTTCTTGAAATATGTGGAAAATGTCAAACATACTCCTAAAAAAGTGCTGCCTTCTTTTAAGCTGATGGTGTCCTGAAATGACTGAGTTTTTCTTTTCCTAAAGATAAGCCACCCGCCTTTTTTTTTTTTCAGTGACCTAAAGTCCCTTTATTTAAAGGATCAAAACAACTCGGTCATGGTTTAAAGGACAGAGAGATAGCATTTCAAAAGTAAATGTCATTGTACTTGATGGTAGGCACTTGAAAGGTTATCTATGCTATACTTATAAGATATTAATTGTATACCTGAATGACATAACACGTTTTAGTCATGTTTTCATATTTAGTGAATGTACAAAGGGGTTTCTTTTTATCTCAATCTTAATATATCCAGAAGAAGACATTTTATGTTTATGAATAACATCTAATAGCTGATTCATTCATTCAGATATTTACTGTATGCAAGATTCTACCTAGAACTGTACAATAAGGGCCCGGAAAAGTGTTCAATAAAAAACTTGATAAGATTATATTTGTATGAGTATATGGGTTATTCTTAAATAATAAATTCTTATTTTTGTGTTTAAAATTTAGACATGGAATTCTGTTTCTTTTCTTGTACGCTTACATGTAAATTTATTATAATTTTCTTCAATTACTTAAAAATTATATTTTTCCCCCACAAGCCATAAGGAAGGTATGGGGGTAGGAGTGTATACAGTGGCTCAAAGGAGCTAGAAATAGTGAATCCTAAATCTGTCATATGGAAGGATTATCACCACTTGGGAGTATTATTATACTTCCAGTAAATATGAGATTTTAGTATTATATTTTCTTATTCCTTCTAGAAATTATATATTAGAACATTGCTATGAATTAGAGTAGAATTCACCTTTAATAGTTTTTGCTGCAGGGGATCCCTGGGTGGCGCAGCGGTTTGGCGCCTGCCTTTGGCCCAGGGCGTGATCCTGGAGACCCGGGATCGAATCCCACGTCAGGCTCCCGGTGCATGGAGCCTGCTTCTCCCTCTGCCTATGTCTCTGCCTCTCTCTCTCTGTATGACTATCATAAATAAGTAATAAAAAAAAATAGTTTTTGCTGCAGTATTTTATTGGTTGGAAGCTTGTCTTAATTCTATCCAAAATGGCAAGACCATGCAATCTTGGGTGTTTGCTTCTTTATAACATAAAGGCATTGGACTGTCATAAAATTAGATGATTTTCTGACCCTCAGCCAATCTGTAACTTTGTGGTCACAGTGGGGCAGGGCTTCTCTACCACTGGGAGGAAAGGTGGCATTCATCTTCTGGAAAAGCTGTCAGCAGTAACAGATAGACTCCGATGTACATAGCTACGGAGATTGAAAATCTTGACCTGGTCTCACTCCTAATTTTTTGTAACTTTTAGCAATCTAGAGTATTTTGAATGGTTCTCTCTTTGCTGTCTTGGGGAATTTTACTACAGTAAACTTACTCACAACTCCGGTCTTAACAAGATGAAGGCATCCACCAAAAAGGAAGCTAACTAGATTAGGAAACAGGAAATAGTCAAGATTCCACCCAGGAATTAAACTTTTTCAAATGTGTGCTTTGAGGATTTTCAGAAAGCACATGGCTACTTAATCTGCTCCCTGGAATTTACGTGTTGGGGGCTTTGATTCTTCCCTGCAAGAAAGCAAAATAAAAAATTAAACTGTGCGTTGTACCTTAAAGATTGCGAGGCTCAAATAATTGGTAAAATGGCATTTTTTTATATTTCTGCTTTACCTTAGCCTAAGATACGTATTAATTGTTTGCTTTTGTACAAGAATCAACTCCAATTCTTCTTAAAATTTTTAAATTTCTCTGAGTATCAAAAGCCTGGTAAGAACTCTGCTTATTATTTTGCCAACTGCTTCTGAGTCAGGGCTGACATTTTGGGCTACCTAACTGATAAGGCATTTTAAGTAGAGCTTATTGTTAATCTAAGCAAAACTCTGGTCTTTTGGTGTGTAGCTTGACGCTGGTATTGCCAATGTACCAAAAGCTCTGGAATTGCACTGCTAAATTCCTGGCTTGGAGTGGAGAGAGTGCTGCTGCCTGCTGTCAGATTTTCCTTTTGTTGCTTGGACAAATAGTAGTTGTTCCTGTATTCTTAGCATTGTATCTCACCTGCATGCTCTGGCCTCTTGTTAGACCCCTAGCACACTGTCATTTGTTGTATAGTTTCCTCCATATTGCCTCTGTCTCTAGACTTCTTCCCAGCATTTCATTCTTCCTGTAGATGAATTTCAAAATGTCATTCTTCCCAATAGTGACCTGTACTACAAATATGAGTCTGCTCTACCTGAATGTCATAAGACACCTTTCCAATTTGTACAGATCACCTCATAGGACCTTCTCCTTGAGGAAAAGTAATGCTTTTAATTCTGTCACTGAGTAGGCAGTGCTTGGGACGTTGGCTCACTGCTTTTAGAAACCTAGAAGGGATGATAAACTGAAACATCTGTCCCTGTCTGTTCTGCCCATAATGTGGGCCTGCATTGAAGGGGAAAACAGTATAGGCTGCCCAGTTACCCATCCCTAGGATGGCCTGGGACTTTCACTATTTCCTCCTCAGCAACGATCCTGGTTATGAATATGTCTTTGACCATAGGGAGTTATGATTTGGAAGGGTTCCATTTGACATGTTTTGTTTTTAAAGGAGTTGTGTGGTGAGAAATTTCTACTGGATATAAAAGCAGGATAAATTAAAAGGGCTTTTCTACTCCTCTGCAAAGTAATAATAATCACCACCATCACCATCAACAAAATATCTTCTTCCTATAGACATTGAAAATTAGATAATCTTTGTGTTTCTCATTCAGATATTGCTACCAAGAAACTTAGATCTCAATGTAGGTTTTAAATATATTATTCCACACCATAGTCTCAGTAGACTTATTTCTCCATTCTCTAAATAATTTTTTATTTAAAATAATTTCAAGGAGTGCCTCGGTGGCTTAGGCAGTTGAGTGTCCGACTCTTGGTTTTGACTCAGGTTATGATCCCAGGGCCATGGGATGGAGCACTGCATTGGTCTCCATGCTCAGTGGGGAGTCTACTTGAGATTTTCTCTCCCTCTGACACTCCTCCTGCACATTCTCTCTCTCTCTCTCTCTCAAACAAATTAATCTTAAAAAAAGTTAGCCTTATTTTACAATTTTGTGTGATGGGATATTGGCTTGGTGATTTCCTTGTTTGCTTTATTGTAATTCCTGTCTGAAATCTTTGGAGATAAATGTGATATAAATGATAAGTGCATTCAGAGTCAGGAACATTATACAGATATTAAGTGTTAAAGATCAAGCCATCAACACCTTCATATTGAATGTATTCCACAGTTAAATATGCAAGATTATAGATTGGTCTATCTTAAACTGGTGATGGGTGTGTGTGGGAGTAGGGATGGGAAGGTTTGTCAGTAAAGAAACTGCTTAAGGAATTCAAGTCAATTATAAACTGTCAATGAGTTATCATCTATGAAAAGGTATCTATTATGTGAAAATCCTTTTTATTCCAGAAAGAAATGCTTTGAGCAAACTGTTTCTAGTGCATCCAGGAATTGTTGGCATGAAAATGATGACTAAATGTTATGTCTAATGATCTGGAACTTGGTCTGATAGTGAAAAACCCAACAGAATGTAGCATTTAAATGTCTGTTCTCACAATGGGCAGTAACAAAACAGCCAGATCGAACTCTTTAATATTGATTTGCAGAGCTGTTCTTAGACATATTTCAAGTTGTGACAAACTACTTGAATGGCACCAAGTATCCACAGTATTTCATCTCTAAACATTGCTATGATAACTAGAGCTCAGAATCAGTTGTTAGCAATGCATAATTACAATTGCTTTAAATCACGTATTTGCTTCTGGTTCAGATGAGGTTTTAAAAATTAAAGAAAAGGTCTTTATCTCAGCTTTATACTTTTGCTCATAATGGTCAGGCAAACAGCCTAGTTGAAAGCCTGGTACAAGCCACTAAGGGTGCCCATGGTTTATTGCTGGGGAAGTTTGCCAAGAAGATTTGCCAGACTTCTCATCATTCAACGTGGCACTTCATCTTCAACAGCAGGAGTCAATCCTGCTGAATTACAAATTCTTGGCAGCCTCTCAAGACTTGCCTTAACCATTTCCATAGAGATTAGCGAGAGGTCTCATATGACAAATATGGTCTAGATGCTCATCTGTCTGGATTTAATCTTTGGTTATTTCTACCATAAGTGTTGATCTTTGTTAAGCAATAGAGTATTGAATAATACTTTTCTGCTACTCTAATTTAGTTCCCTAGGCTGTGTCACACACTCCAGAGGGTAAAAAGACAAGTGTCCATTGTTCTACTGATTGATGTTTGGTGCATGCTACAGAGGATGACCTGACAGTACAGAACCATGGCAAGCATCTTATCAGATGACTTGGTCTTTTGCAGCAATGATTTTCAGGGACCCACTGAAGACCTAAAGAGAAACAATATTTTTCCTAGAATCATTGTAATTTCTGATATTTCTGTGGCTTCTCTTGTAATGCAGAAGTTGTCAGGTAAAATACTACCTGCTTTTGGGTCAAAAAAATGAGACTACCAAATGGCAGGAGTTTGGGGGAAAGATATTAGAGAATGGGTAAGATTTGGGAAATGGTTGGGGATTCAAGTGACTTTTTTTGTCCCCTGGTGGTTGATAATAACCTGTTTTGGACCAATGGGTTTTACTTTATATATGTTTCTCCTTTTTTCTAGTGATCAGAACCAAAATCAGTGAATATATTGTATACATGGCAAAAATATCTCACTTTGATATGAAGATAATGTGGCTTGATGAGTATAGCTGAATCTAAAGATAGATGTGTTCTGTAAAGCTAATATTTATGGATTGGGTGCAAATTCACCTCTTAGTAAGTTATGATTTTTCAATTTATTTTGGTGCTAGTTGATAGTCTACTAATATCCTTAATGGTTATTAAACCATTAAAATGCTCTCATAGCTATTAGTTAATAGCCTCTGTTCAAGTCTCTGAAGTGTTTCTACCATCATCCTAATCTTGATTACTACAATATAAAGACTATCAGGGATCATTTCTATAGTTTGATTACTATGATATATATACATATGTGTGCATATATATATATATAAACACACACAAATTTGAGATATAGTAGATAACATTATGTTAGTTTCAGGGGTATGACATGATTTAATACTTGCATATATTGCAAAATGATCAGTCTAGTTAACATCCATTACCATACACAGTTACAGATTTTTTCTTATGATGAAAACTTTCAAATATACAATATTATTAACTATAATCACTATGCTATGCATTACATTCCCATGATTTATTCATTTTATAAATGTAAGTTTGTATTTTTTTACTCCCTTTTATACCCTCCTTCTCTGTTCACCTCTAGCAACCACCCATCTATTTTCTATATCAATAAATTCCACTGTTATTTTAGATTCTATATGTAAGTGGAATAATACCCTATTTATCTTCATCTGAGTTATTTCACTTAGCATATAATGCCCTCAAGTTCCATCTAAGTTGTCTCAAATGGCAAGATTTCCTTGTTTTTTTTTTAATGACTGAATAATATTCCATTATATAGACATATCACATCACATTTTCTTTAATCATTTATCCATTGATGGACATTTGGGTTGCTTCAATACTTGGCTGTTGTAAATAATGCTGCAATGAACATGGGATGCATGTGTCTTTTCAAGATGGTGTTTTTATTTCCGTCAGATAAATATCTAGATGCATAATTGCTGGATCATATGGTAGTTCTATTTTTAATTTTTAAAGGAAACTTCACATTGTTTTCCATAGTGCCCCACCAATACTACACAGATTTTCTTTTCTCTGTATCTTTTTCAATGTTCGTTATCTCTTATATTTCTGAAAATAGCCATTGTAACAGGTGTGAGGTGATATCTCATTGTGATTGATTTCCCTGATGATTAGTGATGTTGAACACCTTTTCTGGTACTTTTTGGCCATCTGTTTATCTTCTTTGGAAAACTGTGCACTCAGAACCTGGGCCTGGTTTTAAAGCACACTGGATTTTCTTGTTTGTTTTTGAGTTGTGTGAGTTCTTTATAGATTTTGGATATTAACCATTTATCAGATAAAATATTTGCAAATATTTTCTCTCATTCATTAGGTTTCCTTTTCATTTTGTTAGTGGTTTTCTTTGCTGCGCAAAAACTTTAATTTTGTGCAGTCCCACTTGTTTATTTTTGCATATGTTGCCTTTGCTTTTGGTGTAAGATCCAAAAAATAATTGATAAGACTGATGTCAAAGGGATTACCACGTACGTTTCCTTTTAAAAGTTTTATGGTTTCAATTCTCGTGTGTAAGTCCATTTTGAGTTCATTTTTATATGTAGTGTAAGGTAGTGGTTCATTTTATTTGCTTGTCCAGTTTTCCTAATGCCATTTTTTGAAGGTACTGCCCTTTCCCCATTTCATATTCTTGGCTCCTTTATTGCAAATTAGTTGACCATATAAGCATGGGCTTATTTCTGGGCTCTCTATTCTGTTCCCTTAATCTATGTTGTTTTAAGGAAATATCATACTGGTTTGCTTACTATAGCTTTATAATATAGTTTGAAAACTGTGATATCTCCAGTTTTGTTCTCTTTCTTGAGCTTGCTTTGGCTATTAATATTTTTAGTAAGAGAAGATACAAGTGAATATATCTGAACATTTTAAATATTTCTTATTGGACTTTAAAAATACAGTGTACTCTACTACTATTACCACTGCTACCAGTACTAGTACTACTTACTAATAGCATCACTGATTCATTGATCACTTACTATAGGCTAGGCATAGTCCTAAGTATTCCACTTATATTAACTTATTTAATCCATATGACAATGCTATGAGGCACTATTATTATTATCTATATTTTAGCCGACAAGACAATAGAGGTACTGAGAGATTAAGTAACTTGCTTAAATTTAAAAAGGTAAGAAGTGACATGACTGAGTCAGCCTACATAGTCTAGTTTTAAATCCAGTATTTTTACGACTACTCCTGCCAGACTAATTAAGCAAACATCCTTGACTATTTTAGATAAAGAGTATTGTATTCTTTTCTAAGATAAACACATAGGCCTGCTACTATTATTTGTTTAGATTTGACTTTATTGGAGCCAAGCTTAGCTTTGACATTTGCAGACATGGGTTAGCTTTCATCTCACTGTAAGATATAGGGCAACCTGGTATTTAGTTTACCTACAAAAGGCAGTTAGGAAGCCCTAGAGGAACCTAATTAAAATGCAGCACATTTCCAAGGCACCATATCTTGCTGTGTTGTCATAGAAACAGTGGAAATTTCTGGTCATTGACCTTTAAGGGAAATTGAGGATACATTTTCATAAGGTTCATAAGAGAAGCTACCCCAGCATAGTAACTTATAGTGGCAGAACAACTTTGGAAATCCTTTATGCAATCCTACCTGACTTTAGAAGTATATTGTATCAGCAAAGCTCATTAAAGGCTCAAGCTTCTGAAGAAACATTTTTTAAAAACGATTTCCAATATACCATCTATGTTATTAAAATAATCAAAGATAGTGTTCTAGCAACAAAGAAAATTAAAGGAAATCTTAGATAATTATACAAGAAACATCAGAACCAATATCGTATTTTGAAATAGTTTGTATTACATCTATTCTATTGCTTTTGGTCTCTTTAAATGTATGCCTATTTGAATAATAAAATGCAGCATTACAGTATCAAAAAATACACCTAGAAAATAAAAGTTTATTATAAAATATTGTGTTAACATTATTTAAAAATACAGATTCTTAATTCTTGCCCTTTCTGGTTTATTCATTTGTAAATTCAGGCATTATATTACTAAGCATATATAATTGAAAATCCTAGTTAAATGATATATATTTATATATATATATATATATATATATACTTTGTATGTGTGTAAGTATATATGTACATATATATGCCATTTGACAGAAGGCAAGTACCCATGATTCAACAGAAAAAAATGACAAAGTTTGGTTTACCATAGACTGCTTTTTTAAAATTTTTTTTTACCGTAGACCGCTTTTATTATATTAACATTTTTATTTCCCACTAAAAATAAATAACTTAGTTCTATTGTCTATTTCATAGTTTAATTATAAGGTAATGTCAGTCAGGGGAATTGGGTTTGGCTAATTTCTCCTAGAATTAGAAATATGTCTCCATTTATATGAGTATCACTTATTCTAGACATAGAAATCTGAAGAAAAATAGAAATATTCTAATAATTGCAGGTAGAATATCTATTCCATTCTCTAAACTTCTGCAGGGTTCTCTTACATAGCTGTATGTCCTCACTCTGAGAGACAATGGAGGCTAGAGAAAAACAGACTCTGGCCTTATATTAATTGGACTCCTGGCTCTGCCACTTACTAACCATATGAGTATGAGAATGTTACCTAGTCCACAGGAACATTAGTTTGCTTAAGTACAAAATGAGAATAATAATGGAACTTCTTAGAGTTGTTTGGAGAATTAAATGAGCTAGTATTGATAAATCACATATCTATATTTGACACAGTAATAAAAAATATATTTTATCTTCCAATGCCGGGACAAAGCTCACAGGGAAATAAATGCCATCCCTGATGCATTCCTGCCTAAGACAGAATAACGTGAGATGACTCATCCAAGATAAAAACAGAGTACTGTCAGTACAATGGAAGAGGAGTCTGTTGAGTTTGCTATTGGAAAAATGTGTTTTTCTTCCTCAGTATGGATGTAGAAAGCACTATCTTTGAGAATTAATGGTTGTCCTTGAGGGGTGTGTGTGTGTGTGTGTGTGCGTGCGTGTGGCCTACTGCATGAGCCAGAAAGATGAATAAACATATCTTGCATCTCACATTAGGGGAGAGATCTTGAAAATCCAACTTCTAAGGCCAAACCACATATTAGATTGTTTAGTTGCCATTTGGGTGCCAAAGCCCACCCTGACTTGTTTTGTTAAAGACCCCATGGAGTCATATGAGGCTGAATAACTCAAACTTCAGGGAATGATATCTTCAAAGTAAACCTAGAGACAGACTAACCCTTAGGCTACCTGTCAGGTGGATGCCTCAGCAGTGGATATGAGAGAAGCCTTCCTGAAAAGGCTTGTGTGCCTTATCCAACTTTTTATTTAAGTGTTTGGCACAAGATAACCACCCTCGTGTGTATTAGTATGAGAATACTTTTGAACAAAGATATTTTATTTTTCCAAGTTGTTTTCCTGATTAGGAATACTCATTAATATACCTAAATAAAACAAGAAACTTAACACTTCTTTCCAGTTTAAGACTACACAGACAGTTTAACACTCACAATGGTCCCTTTCCAGCTAGACAAAAAAGGAAGTTTCTATGGTGACCATGCTTATAGTCATTGCAGTCATTCCTTTTTCTTTCCTTGCCAATGCCCGATATACATCAAATTACTCATAATTACATACAAACTGCCTAGCACCTCTGAATCTTCTCAAAATTACACTTTCTACTGGTGATTTTTAAAAGTAACTGCTATTTTTCTCCTGAAAAATTAAAAAGATAAACCAAACAATTTTTCAATTAATTTATAGAGGGCCTTCATAGTCAAATTTACTGTCAGAAACCATAGAGACTTAGTGAATCTTTCCAAATAGAAAAACTATTCCTAAAAAAGTATCCTGAGATTCATAGTCAGCAGAATTTAAAAGAATTCGTGAGATTTTTGTAAATCTAGAGAATCAACATTTTTTTTCCATTAATTGTATTCCCCATGTTGTACTTTTCATCTCTATGACTTATTTATTTTATAGCTCCAAATTTGTACCTCATAATCTCTTTTATCTATTTCACTCATTCCCCTACCTAACTCCCCTCTGGCAGATACTGTCTTGTTCTCTCTATTTAAGAGTACGTATTTTTGTTGTTGTTTCTTCATTTACTTGTTTTTAGATTCTGCATATAAGTAAAACCAGTTGGTATTTGTCTTTCTCTTACCTGTTTCACTTAGCATAATACCCTCTGGGTCCATCCATGTTGACACAAATGGCAAAATCTCATCCTTTTTTATAACTCTATTATAAGTAATACTCTATTATACCACACTTTCTTTATCAGTTCATCTATCAGAGGATTCTTGGAATGCTTCCATATCTTGGCTATTGTAAATAATACTGGAATAAACATAGAGGTGCATACATCTTTTTGAATTGGTGGGCTTTTTTTTTCCTTTGGGTAAATACACAGTAGTAGGTAAATCATATGGTATTTCTATTTTTAGTTTTTTGAGGAAACTTCACACTGTTTTCCAGACTGGCTGAACTAATTATCATCCCCATCAACAGTGCACAAGCGCTCCTTTTTCTTCACATCTTTACCAACACTTTTATTTCTTGTCTTTTTGATTCTAGCCATTCTGACAGGTTTCAGTTAATATCTCATTGTGGTTTTGATTTGTATCTCCCTGATGATTAGTGATGTTGAGCATCTTTTCATGTGTCTGTTGGCCATCTGTCGTCTTTGGAAAATGTCTGTTCAAGTCCTCTGCCTATTTTTTGATTGCACTGTTTTTTTGTTTGTTTTTGCTTTGCATAAGTTATTTATATATTTTGGATATTAGCCCCTTATCAAATATATCATTTGCAAATATCTTCTCCCATTCACTAGGTTGCTTTTCATTTTGTTGATAGTTTCCTTCATGGTGGAAAACTCTCAATAGTTTATTTTTGCTTTTATTGTACTTGCCTGAGGAAAGTGGTCTAAAAATATATCGCTAAGACTAGTGTTAAAGAAATTACTGCCTATGTTTACTTCTAGAAGTTTTATGGTTTGAGGTCTTACATTCTAGTCTTTAGTACATTTTGAATTTCTTTTTGTATAAGATAGTGGTCCAGTTCTCAACACTATTTGTTAAAGAGACAGTTTTTTCCTCATTGTATATTCTTGCCTCTTCTCTCATAGGTTAATTGACTATATAATCATGGGTTTATTTCTGGGCAGTCTATTCTATTTGTCTGTTTTTGTGCTCTATGATACTGCTGTTATTACTATAGTTTTGTAATATAGTTTGAAATCAGGGAGCATTATTCTTTCACTTTGTTCTTATTTCTCAAGATTGCTTTGGTTATTTGGAGTCATAGTGATCTGTGAACACTTTAGGATCCTTTGTTTTAGTTCTGTGAAAAATGCCACTAGCGTTTTGAGGGGAATTGTATTGAATCTATAGAGGGTCTTGGGTAGTACGGATATTTTAATAAAATTAATTCTTTCAATTTATGAGCACAATATATCTTTCCATTTATTTGTGTAGTATTTAATTTCTTTCCTCAGTGACAAAGTTTTCAGAGTACAGTCTTTCATCTCTTCAGTTAAATTTATGTCTATTTTGTTTTTTTGGTACATTTATAAATGAGATTGTTTTCTTAATTTCTCTTTCTGCTACTTTGTTATTAGTGTATAGAAATGCAACGGATTTCTCTACATAATTTTGTATCCTGCAACTTTACTGAATTCATTTATCAGTTCTAGTCGTTTTTTGCTGGAGTCTTTAGGGTTTTCTATATGTAGTATCATGTCATCTGCAAATAGTGAGAGTTTTACTTCTTCCTTATCAATTTGTATGCCTTTTATTTTTCTTGTCTGATTGCTGCAGCTAGAACTTCCAGTACCATGCTGAATAGAAGTGGTGAGTGGGCATTCTTGTCTTGTTCTTGATCTTAGGGGAAAAGCGCTCAATTTTTCACCATTGAGCATGATGTTAGCTGAGAGATTTTCCATATATAGCCTTTATTATGTTGAAATATGTTCCCTCTAGACCTACTTTGCAGAGGGTTTTTAGCGTTATTTTATCAAAAGCTTTTTCTCAATCTATTGAGATGATCATATGGTTATCCTATTATCCCATCTCTTATTAATGTATCACACTGATTGATTTGCAAATACTCAACTACCCTTGCATTCCTGGAATAAATCCCAATTTATTGTGGTGAATGATTTTTGTATTGTACTGTCAAATTCTGTTTTCTAATATCGTGTTGAGTATTTTACATCTATGTTCATCAGAGATATTGGCCCATAGTTTTCTTTTTTTGCAGTGTGTTTGTTTGGATTTGGTATCAGGATAATGCTGGATTCACAGAATGAACTTAAAAGCTTTCCTTCCTCTTCTATTTTTTGGAATAGTTTGAGAAGAACAGTTATTAGTTTTTCTTTAAATATTAGGTAGAATTCCCCTGTTAAGTTATCTGGTCCTGGACTCTTGTTTGATGGAGTTTTTTGACTACTAAATTACTAATTGTTTGAGAATAGTTTGAGAAGAACAGTTATTAGTTTTTCTTTAAATATTAGGTAGAATTCCCCTGTTAAGTTATCTGGTCCTGGACTCTTGTTTGATGGAGTTTTTTGACTACTAAATTACTAATTAATTAGTAATTAATTACTAATGCTAGTAATTTTTTTTTTCAAAATTTCTAGGAATTTATCCATTTAAATTGAAATTTCTTAAGATAATGGTTTGGTAGTTCTTAGAAATGTTTAAAGGCATTTCCCAAGGTGGTGGATGGGGGGGGGGGTTGATTTAAAAAATAATAAAAATAAAATGCTGGGTTAAACAAAGTTAGTCAGATTCTCTCAAAGCCTTAATGTGCTAATATGTTTTATTAATATTTGAAGCAGACATAGTCAAAATCATTTCTTAAACTCACTATTCCATGGAACCCATTTTTTTTCCCACATAACCTCTTAAGACACCACTGCATGTCAGGATACTTTGGGTAGTGTTGCTTCAGTGAATTTCCAGAGTAAAGGGTTAATGTTCCATCTTGTCTGCTTAATTCTTCTAAAATTCCTTCTCCTTCAAATGGCTGTCAAGAGCTTTAAGTTAAATGTGTCAGTTCTCAGTTCATATTGTTATAAGCATTATTTTATTATTAAAGTGAGATGGGATTAAAAATAAGATTTTTGTAATGAGATAACATTTTAATTTTCAGCATTTATATATAAACACAAGTTAATAAAACACATCACAAAACAGTAAAATTTCATAGTTAATATTTATAGGTGCATAGTTTCATGCTAACATGTTTCTAAGTATTGTATATATTAACAAATTTCACAACACATCATTATTTTTTAAACAGAAATAATCATTAAAAGACACCTAGAAATCTTATAATATATGATAATAAATCACAACTTCTCAATAACAGCAACAAAAAAATAGTGAAGATTTAGAAATAAGTGGTAGTCACTTAGGTGCTTTAATTTAACATTTTAGATTTGAAGCCACAATATCCACACAGCACACAAGGGAGGACCCTGCTACCATATAATCACTTCAGTGAGAGGGAAGCACTGAAATGCTGAGTAGGGGCTGGTACAGATTACTTCAATCACTGCTGATGGAAGAGTTTAAAATACACTGTAAAAATTTTGAGAAAATGTTATGACTGGGCATTTTGGAACTGAGTACTTGTACAGGATGGAACATCTGTCAGTAGGTCTCAAGAAACTGGGAGCAAAAGTATTTCTTAGGCTTCGGGTTCATAGTCTTGATACCCTTCCTAATATAAAGAAAATCAGAAAGAAAACTATTATTAGTTTTAGTCATCAGTAATGAAGGACTTAGGGTGAATGAGATAAGACATGGCTCACCACCTTGAATGAAGGTTATAGTCATAATAGTTTTGTAACTGTTCAGTTATATACAATATAATTCTGTGTTTTGTCTTCCTGTCAAATATAAAAGTGAATTATCCTGCTCAGAGTTCGGATATCTGAATTTTACTTTCACATGCCATTTAACAATCACATATTCTAGTACTGTAGGACAAGTTAGTTGCTCTATCTTGCTCCCAGTTTCCTCAACTGTACTTTGTGAGAGTCAAATTAAGTACCCTAAAAAGCCTCTTCCAGGGCTAAGATGCCCTAATTCTTAAAAGGAGAAAGATATTGAAGGCAAGTGATGTTTTCTCTCCTTTTGCTCTCTCAATGAAAATCTCTTCATCCATGGCTTCAATTATTACTTCCATTCTAAACCCCCTCTCCCCATACAATATATGGATAACATCCACAATAAAGATATTAATGGTGTTACCTAAAGTGCTCAGATTAGTCCTCCTAAAGAACAGCTCTTAATTAGAATCCTGCTTTATTTATTTATTTATTTATTTATTTATTTATTTATTTATTAGGATCCTGCTTTAAAATGAACAAATGTACCTTCCTCAATTCAACTTGCTTTCTGAATATAGTACAAACTTAAATGGGAAAGTTCTAGTATTCTACAACTTGCCTTTGACCCTCTCTGCAGCCTTAATCTGTCACTATTCTCTCTGTTCCCTAACCTCAAATCCTATTTACTCACTGTTCCTCAGACATATCCTTATGAATGTTCAGACATGCATGCCTTGCTTCTGATATTACCTAGTGCTAGAATGTCTTCCTTTCATTTTGGCCTACCACATCTCCCCTCCCCTCCCACACAGATCAACACCAACTCTTCTATAAAACTCTTGATCACTATAACCAGATCCTGTAAATTATTATACTTTTTTATGTATCTTGAATATTTTTGCCTCTGTGATGCCTAATACATAGAAGATAGTCAACAATATTTAAAGGAATCAACATGAATAAACAGAGATTTAAATTTGTATTTGTTTTCATCAAGCCTATTAGAATGTAAATGCCTTATGTCCTGGTACTATCAACTAATCTTGTATTTTCTCCAGTATTTAGTATTGTGCTATGCATAAAAAGATGCAAAAATTTTGATAAAATCTAATTAAGTAAAGAAACAATTTAATTTCATTTGTGTAAATGAGATTATCAATATGCCTTTTACTGATGCCATGAAGAATAATATATAATCTAACTACAAAACATTTTAACAGAATTTTCAATGAATAATATATCTTCTTTGCTTGTGATGTCTTGTGCTGGTATTAGGATAATGCAGTCCTCATGCAATTAATTGGAGAGTAATCTTTCCTCTTTTTGGGGAGAAGAGAAATTAATTGGTATTAATTGTAATTAATAGTTATTATCCCTTAAATGTTTGGTAGAATTCATCAGTGAATCTGTCTGGTCCTGGGATTTTCTTTGTGGGTATGTTTTTTTTAAACAATAATCCAGTCTTTTTACTTTGTTATAGAACTTTTCAGATTTTCTATTTCTTCTTGAGTCAGCTTCATTCTTCTAAAATTTTTTTTTAATTTTCCTTATGATACATTTCCTATTAAACTTATTTTCAAATTCAAATTAACCATCAAAATTCTAGATTGAAGTACATCAGTTGCTGCAAACCATGCATTTATCATATTTCTACTCTCTAAGTTTTGTGGGTAACTTATTTTACTATGAAAATAGTTTGCTGGAAATGTGTAGCAAATAATAATTTTCTTTAGGCATTCAGTTGATTTCCCCAACTTTCCATTTTGAGATTTATTTTAGAAAGTAAGGTTTTTAACAGAATAATTTTCTAATTCAGGGATCAGCAAACGCTTTCTGTAAAGGGTAAGCAAGTACATGTATTTGGTTGTGTGAACCACATAGTATCTCTGTTTAAACAACTCTTTACAAATGTAAAAACCACTTTTAGCTTTCAAGTTGTCTGCACAATACATATTTTGGATTTGGCCAATTTGTCCCTCAAGAGAATAAATCACTTTCACTAAGGACTAATGGAAGGAAAATCTGATGGTGATAGATTTTTGGTACTGCTTAATAGAAAGACCCAACTTGAATTCCTGAAGTTTATTTTCAGAGTTGTAGGATACAAAATTTTACCTCAGAAGGCATTTCATATGCCTCATTGTCAGGATCAACAGGCATATCTTCCAGAATTCCTTCCTGTGGGCCTCCTTCTTCACTCTAAATGGGAAGCACAAAAGGAATATGATGAGGTACTAATTTTTACTTTTAGAAAATTAAGCACACTTTGAAAAACATCTTATATACATAAAATACTGGTAATAATTTTGTAAAAATGGGTACTCCTTAATATTACTGCTGGCATTCTAAACTATACAATACCTTTGCAGAAATATTATAGTAGTATGTGTTGTTAACCCTAAAAATGTACAAAATTTTTACCCAAGTAATTCACTACTCAGCAAGTAGTCCTAAGATGTTTTCATAGGATCAATGACAGCATTTTTCACACACACACACATAAAATGTTAACCTAAATGTTCAACAGAAGATAAAAAAGTTTAGAAAAAATTATAATTCATCTACTCAATAGATTATTATGAAGATATGTATTAACTATGGCATAAGAATTATATAATAAAATGAGAACCTTTTAGAAGACAAAGTTGCATATATTATGGACATAACCAATGTATTATTCAGATACAAAGTTAAAAAGATTGAAGAAAATCCAAAAAAATATTAAAGCACTTTTTATTGGGTAGTTATGTTTTCACTTTTTTGTAAGTTAGTTTATATAACCATTTATAATGTAAAAGCATATGTATTTTATAATTTATTTTTAAATGATGGCAAAGAAATTATTTTCTAAAATTTCAAAATTTAAACTATATGCATATATAGTTTCAATAGGAGAGAGAGAGAGAGAAAGGAAGACAGAGAGGAAGAAAAATCAAATACATGATGCACAAATTTTTTAGATCTCCCCCCTTAGAAATAAGATACCATAAAAGTCAACTTGAATTCATTTCTTTACTAATATCCTTCATTAAATACCCTTTGTTGCTTTGCATTTATTCCATTAAAGTTCACTGAAAATTGAAAAAGCAGAGAGGCAATGTAAGCCTAAAATGGAGTTACTCAAAAAGATCAAATAGTCTCTCAGCCACTATAGCTTATGTTTAAAAATATGCCTTGTGTAAGATCTCCTATCTTCATCATGAAAGTGACTGACAGGTAGGCAGAGAGACAAAGAAATAGCTTCCCACGTGAAAAGTCAAATTAATGTTCATTCTTAAATTAGCTGGACCAAGAAGTTTATAGATCATCTTCTCCTGCCCAATTCCCTTCTTACAAACAAAGTCCAGGTTATATATAAATGAAATCAAATGTAAAAACTTCCCAAAATAACTTACTTCTAAATGTGGAATAAAAATACTGTTTCCATAGTGTTTTACCTCTTACCACAAGACAAAAATATAGGCTCTCCTATATAGTGGTTAGACATGAGGTCTGTAGTATAACAAGACTTGAGTTCAAATCTTAACTTCTCTAGATTCTAGATTTTTAAAATTGAAGTACAATTAACATATAGTGTTATATTAGTTTCAGGTGTGCAACATAATGATTCAACAATTCTATACATTACTCAGTGCTTACCACAATGAATGTAATCACCATCTGTCACCAAACAATGTTATTATCTTATTGACTATATGCCCTATACTGTACATTTCATCTCTGTGACTTACTTATTTTATAACTGGAAGTTTTTAGTTTTAATCCACTTGAGTTCATTCCCCTACCTACTTTTCCTCTGGCAACCACCTGTTCTCTGAATTTCAGAGTCTGTCCTTTGTTCATTTCTTTTATTTCTTAGATTCCACATATGAGTGAAATCATATGGTATTTGTCATTCCCTGTCTGACTTATTTAACTTAGCATTATATTCTCTAGGTCTTAGCAGTATTGCTGCAAATGGCAACATTTTATTCTTTTTATGGGTAATACTCCACTGTGCGTGTGTGTGTGTGTGTATGTGTATGTGTATACACAGGTAATAAACACCTCATTATGGTTTTGATTTGCATTTCCCTGATGCTCAGTGATGTTGAGCATCTTTTCATGTGTCTGTTAGCCATCTGTGTGTCTTCTTTGGAAGATGTCTACTCAGGTACTCTGATTTTTAAAATTGCACCTTTTTTAAAAAAATATATTGTACAAGTTCTTTATATATTTTGGAAATTAATTCCTATTGTATATATCATTTGCAAATATCTTCCTCATTCAGTAGCTTGCCTTTTTGTTTTGTTGATGGTGCAAAAAGTTTATTTTGGTATAGTCTCAATAGTTTTTTGTTTTGTTTTGTTTTTGTGTCTGTTGCCTAAGGGGACATATCTAAATGTTTCTACAGCTGATGCCAAGGAAATTACTGCCTATGTTTTCTTTTAGAAGTTTTATGGTTTCAGGTCTCACATTTAGGTTTTTAATTCATTGTGAGTTTATTTTTGTGCATGATATATGAAAGTGGTCTAGTTTCATTCTTTTGCATGTAACTATCCAGTTTTCCCAACACCATTTATTGAAGAGACTGTCTTTTCCCCATTGTAAATTCTTGCATCCTTTGTTGGAGATTGATTGACCATATAAGCATGGGCTTATTTCTGGGTTCTCTATTCTCTTTGATTTATCCACGTGACTGTTTTTGTGCCAGTACCATACTGTTTTGATTACTATAGCTTTGTAATATATCATGAAATCTAGGATTGTGATACCTTTAGCTTTATTCTTGGGATATTTTGTGGTTCCATATCAATTTAAAAACTGTTTATTTCTGTGAAAAATGCCATTGGCATTTTGATAAGGATTGCACTAAATCTGTATAGAGCTTTAGGTTGCATGCACATTTTAACAATACTAATTCTTCTATGAGAATGAATATTTTTCCATGTATTTATGTCATCATGAATATCTTTCATCAAAGTTTTACAGTTTTCAGAGTTCAGGTCTTTCATCTCCTTAATTAAGGTTATTCCTAGGTATCTAATTTTTCTTAGTGCAACTGTAAATGGGACTGTTTTCTTAATTTCTCTTTCTGCTACTTTGTTATCTGTGTATAGAAATGCAACAGATGGGCAGCCCAGGTGGCTCAGCAATTTAGCGCCTCCTTCGGCCCAGGGTGTGATCCTGGAGACCCGGGATTGAGTCCCACATCAGGCTCCCGGCATGGGGCCTGCTTCTCCCTCTGCCCGTGTCTCTGCCTTCTCTCTCTCTCTGTGTCTCTCATGAATAAATAAATAAAATCTTAAAAAAAAAAAAAAAGGAAATGCAACAGATTTCTGTACATAATTTTGTATCCTGCAACCTTATGGAATTCATTTATCAGTTCTAGTAGTTTTTTGCTGGAGTCTTCAGGGTTTTCTATATGTAGTATCATGTCATCTGCAAACAGTGAAAGTTTTATTCTTCCTTATCAATTTGTATGTTTTTTATTTTTCTTGTCTGATTGCTGCAGCTAGAACTTCCAGTACCATGCTGAATAGAAGTGGTGAGTGGGCATTCTTGTCCTGTTCTTGATCTTAGGGGAAAAGCTATCAGTTTTTTACCATTGAGCATGATGTTAGCTGAGAGATTTTCCGTATATAGCCTTTATTATGTTGAAGTATGTTCCCTGAAAACATAATTTTGTTGAGAGTTTTTTTTTTTATCATGAATGGATGTTGTATTTTGTCAATGTTTTTTGGCATTGATTGAAAGGATCATATGGTTCTTATCCTTTCTCTAGTTAATATGATGTATTATATTGATTGATATGCAAATACTGAACCACACCTGCATACCTCAATAAATCCCAATTCATTGTGTTGAATGATTTTTCTAATGTATTGTCAAATTCCATTTGCTAATAATGTATTGAGGATTCTACATCTATGTTCATCAGATATATTGGCCTGTAGTTTTCTTTTTTGCAGTGTCTTTGTCTGGTTTTGGTATCAGAGTAATGCTGGCCTCATAGAATGAATTTGGAAGTGTTCCTTCTCCCTTGTCCCCCACTCTGCCTCCCCTTCCTCCTCCTTCTATTTTTAGATGGATATTTTTTAAAGATTTTTATTTATTTATTTTAGAGAGAAAACACATAGAGGGAGAAGGAGAGAGAGAAGCAAACTTCCTACTGAGCAGAGAGCCTGTCTTGGGGCTTGATCCCAGGACCTCAGGACCATGACCTGAGCTAAAGGCAGATGCTCAACTGACCAAGCCACCTGGGTGCCCCTATACACATTTATATATACATATATGTATGCATGTATACATTAGATCCATCTTGCCTAATCTGTTGTTCAAAACCACTGTTTCCTTGTTGACTTTCTGTCTGGATGATCTATCCATTGTGTAAGCGAAGCGTTAAAAGTCCCCTACTCTTACTGTATTACTGTTAATCCCTCCTTTTATGTCTATTAATAGTTGCTTTATGTAAGTAGGCATTCCCATATTGAGCACATATATATTTATAATTGCTTTATCCTGTTCCCTGTATCATTATGTTGTGCCCTTCTTTGTCTCTTGCTACAGTCTTTGTTTTAAAGTCTATTTTGTGGGCAGCCCGGGTGGCTCAGCGGTTTAGCGCCACCTTCAGCCTGGGCATGATCCTGGAGACCCAGGATTGAGTCCCACATGAGGCTCCCTGTGAGGAGCCTGCTTCTCCCTCTGCCTGTGCCTCTCTCTCTCTCTCTCTCTCTCTGAGTCTTTCATGAATAAATAAATAAAATCTTTAAAAAAATAAAGTCTATTTTGTCTGATAAATATTAATACCCCAGATTTTTAGTTTCCATTTCCATGGTAAATGTCTTTCTGTTTCTTCAATCTGCATGTATCTTTAGGTCTGAAGTAAGTATCTTGTAGATAGCATATAGATGGGTCTTATTTTCTATCTGTTCAATCACCCTGTGTCTTTTCATTGGAGCATTTAGACCATTTACATTTAAAGTAATTATTGAGAGGTATGTACTTCCTGCCATTTTGTAACTTGTTTTATGGCTTTTGTTTTTGTTTTTGCTTTTTTTTTGTCATTCTTCTCTGTTTCTTCTTCCCTTCCTCTCTTCGCTTTTGGTTTGATTGGCTTTCTTTAGTGTTATGCCTGGATTCCTTTCTTCTCTTGTGCATGCTTATTATAAGTTGAAGATTTGTGATTACCATTAGGTTCATATATAACATCTTATGTGTATAGCAGTTTATATTAAGTTGATGGTCAGTTAAGCTTGAACACATTCTAAAAGCACTAAATGTTTACAACACCTCCCCCTTTCTATGTATATGATGTCATATTTTATATCCTTTTACTTATAAATCCCTTGACTGACTTTTGTAGATATAATTGGCTTAACTGTTTTTGCATTTTAATCTCCATTCAGGTTTTACAAATAATCTACTATCTTTATTATGTTTGTTTTTTATTTAAAAATTTTTATTTATTTATTTGAGAGAGAGAGAGAGAGAGAGAGAGAGGGAATGAGTGAGAGAGAGCATGGGGCAGAAAGAGATGGAGAAGCAGCCTCCTGCTGAGCCTGGGAGACCGATGAACGCAGGGCTTGATCCCAGGACCCTGAGATCATGACCTAAGCTGAAGGCACATGCTTAACCAAACGAGCCACCCATGTGCCCTTACATGTTAGCATTTGCCTGTCAATGTTTTTCTTTCATACCTTTCTTACTTTAGTTATGGCTTTTTCTTTCCATTCAAAGAATTCCATTTAGTGTTTCTTAGAAGCCTGGTTTAGTAGTGATTAACTCCTTTAACTTTTTTTGTCCAGGAAACTCCTTATCCCTCCTTCTGTTCTGAATGATGACTTTGCTGGATAGAGTATATATCCTTAGTTGTAGGTTTCTTTCTTTCAGCGCTTATAATATATCATGCCACTCTTTTCTGGCTTACAAAGTTTCTGCTGAAAAATCAGCTGATAGCTTTAGTGGTTCCCTGCTCTTTTTTTTTTTTTTTTATTAAAAAAAAGGTTTTATTTATTTATTTGAGTGGGGAAAGTAGGGAGAGAAGCAGAAGGAGGGGGACAAGCAGACTCCACATAAACACAGAGCCAGATGCAGGGCTCAGTCTCACAATCCTGAGTTACTACCTGAGTCAAAACCAAGAGTCTGACACTTAACCGACTGTGCCAAACAGGTGCCCCATGTTTACTTTTCCCCTTGTATGTAACCATTTTCTATTCTCTTGCTGCTTTTAAAATTCTCTGTTTATAACATTTTCTTGCCATTTTGATATGTTGTCTTGGTGGAGATCTCCTTGGTTAATCTTGTTAGTTGTTCTCTGTATTCCCTGGATCTGAATGTCTCTGTCCCCAGATTAGGAGAGTTTTCAGCTATTATTTCTTCAAAAAGTGTTTTGCCTCCTTTTCTATTCTCCTTCTGCTATTTCTATAATGCAAATGTTATTATACTTGAAATCGCTACATTTCCTCAACCTATTCTTTTTTTTTTTTTTTTTTTTTTGAGATGGGGGGAGTAGAGGGAGAGAATCTTAAGCAAGCTCCATACCCAGTGCTGAGCCTTACAGTATAGGCTTGATCTCACAACCCTGAGAGCATGACCTGAGCCAAAATCAAGAGTTGGCCACTTAACTGACCGAGCTACGAGGTGCCCCACAATCTATTCTTATTTTTTATTTTCCTTTTTGCTGTTTAGCTTGGTTTCTTTCCCTTAGCCTATTTTCCAGATCATTGACTCATTCTTCTGCATCTTCTAAATTGCTATTGATTCCTTCTAGTATATGTATGTTTTGTTTTGTTTTGTTTTAATTTCAGTTACTGAGTTCTCCATCTCTGACTTGTTCTTTTTTTATACTTTCTATCTTTTTGCTAAAAGTCTCACTGAGATTATCCACTATTTTTTAAAGTGCAATGGGTATCTTTATGACTATTACTTTATCTCTATTAGGCATATTGTTTATCTCTATTTCATTTAGCTTTTTTTTTTTGCTGTGTATTTGTCCATTATTTCATTTGGGATATATTCTTCTGTTTCCTCATTTTGTCTCATTCTGTGTTTGTTTCAGTGTATTAGGATGGCAGCTATGTCTCTCAGTCTTGAAAAATAGTGGCCTTATGAAGAAGTCCTGTGGCACAATGTCCCCTGCCCACCAGAACCAGGCATTTCAAAGGTGTCTCCTCTGTGGGATGTGTGTACCCTACTGTTGGGGTTGAGCTACAGACTGAAGCTATTTGTCTTCAGTCCTGTCAGCTGCAATGACCCACTTTGCCTACTGTGGATGTACCATTCAAGACTTGGTCCTTGTGCTGTTGAGGAATCTGTCTGAGGATGCCCCAGCTTTTAGGTGGGGCATATCAGCAGTTGGACTAGCTGTCTGCACTCACTCTGTCTGCCACAGGTATAAATATACCAAACAGCAAAATGCTCTCCTGATTGGGCCCCTGAGAGGCTTCCAATGATGGGCAAGGTTAGCAGTCAGACCAGATTTCTATACCTAGTCTGTCTGCCAGGAATGCAGGTGCACCAAAAGGCAAAACGCTATTCCTGCACATCATCTAAAAGGCTCAGCTGCTGGAACTGTGGGTGTGCTGTGGTATGTAGTTTTCTTCCCCTCCTGCCAGGGAAAGAATCACTTTGGAATGGCAACAGCCTTTGCTGGAGCTACTTACAGTGTGTGTTGATGCAGGAGCTTCTTTGGAAGGATCTTGCTGACACAGGTGAGTTAAACAGGTTAGGTCTGCAGGGGAATGTGGGCATCACGCATATGGTGCTAGCAAGGGAGTCAGACACTGTTCACACTGATTCTTGCAAGTGTCCTCTTCCATCTAGTCTGGGAGATGGGAAGATAAATGGTACCCACTGGCACTTTTGTTCCTGGGTAAGTCTCCTGAAGATCCCTGTCCCTTCAACACAGATTCTGGGACTAGTAAGTAACTCTCCTTCATATATATCACAGATTTTCTTAAACAGCTACATCTATGCCTTTTATCCCCTGGGTTTTTTACTATGCTGGTTCTTGAAGGGCAGAGACTCAGTTTCTTATCACCCTCTAGCTCTCCCAGAACTAAGCCTGCTGATTTTAAAAGTACTTGGAGTTAAGCTCCACCGATAGCAAAAGCTCACCAAGCTAAGTCCCACTGTTTTTCAAGGCCAAATATTATAGGAACTCATCTTCCTAGTGCTGGTTCCCCAAGCTTGGGTGGGGTTTGATCTTGTTTCTTTTGTTTGTGATGCCCCCCAAATTGTGATTAGTCTCACTGGGGGTTTGGTTCCCAATTATGCATCTGCCCCTCCAATACTGTTCCATGTGACCCCTTCTTCATGATTAGCTGTGGAAAGTCTGTTCTTCCAGTCTTTGGGATAACAGATGTAGCTGTTACCTTGGTGTGTCCATGGGACCAGCGGAATTCAAGATCTTCCTGGTCTCCCAGGTTCTAGATCTTTTGTGATGCTGGGCAATTTTCTTAAGGTTTTTCTAAGCACCAAATAGCCTCAGTGAAAAAATGGGGCGGCAATTCATCTTTTAATTAGGAGGAGCAAGTGACATCATTAATCGATTAGTATTTAGGTAACTTTTAGTGATAGTCAAGTATGAGGAAAATAAAGTAAACCTGTTGTTAAAAAGAAAACCACAGGCCCAAAATAGAATCACTTATGTTAAGGACCCAAGTCTTAATACCTAACCTAATTGTAGTTTTAACATCCCCAAAAATATAAACTTTAACCTGCCAAACTAATTTCCTGGCCAACACTAGGAGGCAATCTGCTCTTAGACCATTTCTGTTCCCCTTAGGAGTGTGATCTTGCCTAAAATAATTCATTCACTGTTAATAATTTCCTTTCCCCCCATTCCCTCTCTGTCTTTAAATTTTTTTCCTTTTCTTAGTTTTTTTTTTTTTTTTTAATTTTTATTTATTTATGATAGTCACACAGTTAGAGAGAGAGAGGCAGAGACACAGGCAGAGGGAGAAGCAGGCTCCATGCACCAGGAGCCCGACGTGGGATTCGATCCCGGGTCTCCAGGATCACGCCCCGGGCCAAAGGCAGGCGCCAAACCGCTGAGCCACCCAGGGATCCCCTTTTTTTCCTTTTCTGAAGCTTGATGGAACTCTTTTCTATTTGCTTGACTCATAAATCACTGAGTAAAGCCAATTGCATCATCAAATTTGCCCAGTTGATTTTTTTTTTTTTTTTTAACAGATTTGGTGGCAGTATTGACAACTGAAATGAACTTCTGACAACATTCAGGGACAACAAGAAACAGAGGCACAATGCCTCACCAATCCTTTTGAGTTTCTTGTCTTTTTTACTATTTCTGAGGACCATTGGTGAGTTCCTTTCAATTTGAACTCTGTTCTTTTTGCATCGAGGTTCCATTCTAAATGGCTTTACACTGTAGAGTTAATAGGCCAGTGTAGGCTGACAGGAAACTCTCTAACAGAATGCCCATCCTCAGCCCTTGTTTCCATCTGCAATTTCAGTTTGGAATCCCTTCCCAGGTTTCAGTCCACAGTCTCCATTAATGGAATCTGCTGGTTTAGTTCACACTAGGAATTGCTGGTGGTGCATATAGAAACTTTCACTGGCAAGTCCACAGCAACTTCTTAAACCCAGCTCTTAGTTCTATCCTCAGATTCCATATGAAGAACTGCAGCTGCCACCAGAAGTCCTTAATTTGTTTAGAATCAGTCCAGAGTCCCCATTCTTTGTGGTCTGCTGGTTTAATCCTTTTCCCAGCATCTAGTTCTTTGCTTACTGCTGATGTCCATGATTCTGTTTACTTGGTAAATATTGGTTTCTGTTAATGGACACCTGAGGTAAAGGCTAATTGCTAAAGGGAATCTTGGATGCCAAAGAGCAGCAAAAATTTGTGGACATAGATTGAGCATTTAAGAAATCTAAGCCTCTCACATTAGGATAAGTTGGTTTAAAAAAAAAAAAAAAGGATAAGTTGGTTACACAATGGGTTAGATAGACCCTAGGTCACCCAACTTCAAGACAGCTTCTGTGCAACAAGGTACACTGTAAAACATGCATAATTCCCACCCCAACTGCATATCCCTTTTAGATATGAGTTTGGCCCTGAGAAACGCAAAGACTTGGCTAATGGGATCTTTAAACTCTAAACATTTCTAAAAACTATGGTCTCAGAATCTGTGAATATCTACAGAAGTGTCAAAATTTTACTAAAAACAATCTAGAATTACAATGGCTGTTATGAGGAATGTTCCAATTAGGTAAGATCACTTACGAAGTGTCCTTGAAGGTAAAGCCTTCAAAATTCCAAAAATAGCTTCATTGAAAAATTTACTACAAAAAAACTGATAAAAAAATTAAAAAGATACAAGAGGTAACTAATACAAAAGACTATAAGATTCATGTAATTGTTGGGATGCCTGGATGGCTCAGCAGTTTAGTGCCTGCCTTCGGCCCAGGGCGTGATCCTGGAGTCCCAGGATCGAGTCCCGGGATCGAGTCCCACACCGGGCTCCCTGCATGGAGCCTGCTTCTCCCTCTGCTTGTGTCTCTGCCTCTCTCTCTCTCTCTCTCTCTCTCTCTTTCTCTCTGTGTGTGTGTGTCTCTCATGAATAAATGAATAAAATCTTAAAAAAAAAGGAAAGAAAGAAATCCACCAAGTTAATAACCTTATAGACACCCCTGTATGTACCTTAGAATGAGGGCCCCCATATAAGTTTTGCATTATTATATCTGTCTCATGGTTAAACACTTTTAAACAAGATCTCTGATTATATGTTTATGTGTGTCTACTATAGAGTGTGGCATTTTCTACCTCTGGATGGCATTACTAAAATTTGTATATAGCTCTGTTTAATTGGCTTAAAAATAAGCACTTATAACTTAAGAATTTTTTAGAAAAAAAATCTCAGAGAGTAAAACAAATGCTTTTTAGATTCACAGGACTGGGAAATATTCAGTATTAAGGGTAATTTCAGGTTGCTGGTTGATTATAATAAACATATCTTAGACTTACCAACACTGACTACAAGGCAAACATATAACTTTTTATTCTGTGCAGGCTTACTAGTCAAATAAGTTCATGTGTGTCTATTGCAAAATTTTTCAGGAAAAAAAAACCAGAAAACCTTAGAATAATGGCTGATTTTGTCTAATGTTTCAGGTCTAAACATAATCAAGAATAAGGAAATTAATAAGTATAAATAAAATTAAAATGTCTTAAGTGAATTTCCTCAAATAATTTTGGTAACCTGAAACTTTAAAGTTTTACTAAGAGATGAGTTAAGTTAAATTCATTAAGTATCAAGATTATTTCCAAATATAAAACGTTAACCACTGAAAATAAGCTTAGTCCCTTTTTACTTGCTTTTATAGAGGAATCAAAATATCTGTACCTATTAGTAAACATGTTTTATGCCACATTGAGAAATTTTCTATGAAAAAAAGCAGAAATCATAAAAAGTATATTTCTAGAAATAAAAAGCATAAGTTTGTCACTTCACAGAATGCCAATGTAAAAGAGCTTTCATAATTGTTTACTTCTTAGTTAAGGTTCCTGAGAGTTGATAATTCTAATTGATATACGTAATTAAAGCTAATAGAAATAATAAGGGAAGCAACTCTGTATGCAAGAGAAGAAAGATACTTGCTTTTGGTAAAGGAAGGTATGAAGAATGGAGATACATTCTGGTCAAGGGGGAAAAAAAGCAATTTTGACTTAAAGTAAGACTGCTTATTGAAAGGTGAAAAATATAGGACAAAATTCAAATGTAAAAAAGATAGTTGAAGAAGATTGTGGAACAAAATGTATGAAATTTTAATGTATAATCAAGCTAAAATCAATATGAACTTATTAAAGAATGAGTTTAAATATTAAAAGTAAACAACTCTAAAATTAGAATGTGGCTTTCTTTTCTGTTAAGACAGAATTTTCTTAGATTATTCTTGTGCTCATTGTTTACAATTTCCAATTAAGGTTTTTCTTTAATATAATCTGCTCAGAAAAATAAAGATTGTATGTTTTGCATTTATCAGGTCTTTGATTACTTAGGGTTCCCCCCCCTTAGGAGTCTTTTCAATATTAAAAGAGCTAAGGCTTGACTTCTAAAGAAGATGAAGTAGGAGGATTCTAAGCTCCCTGTCCTATAGATACAGCTACGTAACACCCACATCAGTGTAATTGACTCAGAAAATGGCTCAAAGACTGGCAGGACAGACTCTACAAATAAATGTAGAGAAGAGGCCACACTGAAGAGAGTAAGAAGGGCTGAGACTTGTTAAGAGCAAACTAACCCACTGTCTATGGCAGGAACGGACTGTGCTGCCATGGAGAAAGACCCTCACACCAGGCACCCCAGGCACAGGGAACCCACATGGGGAACACGAATATCCCTAACATTTAGCTTTGAAAACCAGTGGGACTTAATTTCATGGGTTCTTACAAATAGCAGGGCTTAACACCTGGAACTTTAAAAATGAGCATGCTTGGCCCTAGGAGAGCCAGGAGGGTGATGGGACAGTCCATTCCCTTAATGAGATAAGACAGTAAACAGCCACATGGTGATACAGCAGAGAACAGCAGTTTGAAAAACACCTGGGGTGTACACAGGAGGGAGATTTGTTTATTAATCTCAGAGCTTATGCTCAAGGGGCAAGGGTCTTTGGGAGACTTATCCAGAAACAAAAGAGATGGCAGGTGCCATTTCCCTACCTTGCCCTCCAACCTAGATACATAGACAGCTGCAAGAACCAGCAAAGTGCCAACCAACAGGGTGCCCCGCCACTGGAGGCTTCTGCAGTTCCACCTCATCCAACCCTGCCAGCCTGAGCAGTTTTCCTGGGTGCCTTCAGGTCCCTTCCTGCAGGGGATCGGCACAGACCTTGCTGGCACTGTGCACACCACCGCCACACTCTCCTGTGAACTCTCCAATTGCAGCCCTGTGGCAGGAGGATTCTAAGTGGCTTCAGGTCTCCTCTTGCTGCAATCATGCATACACCTAACACCATGAGCCCAATTGCTATATTCTGCTATGGACCTGGCCTCTCCAATATGCCTTTGGCCAGAGTCTATCCAGAGTCTATCCAGAGCAGTGCCATGAGCCTGGCAGTGTGCAAGCAGCCCTGATGGGGGTCAGCACCACGTCACTGTGATTTCTGTCCCAGGTAGAGGGGAAGATAACCACACATACACACCACTCTGGCTATGGCCCCAGCAATGCACTGGGGGCAGACACGTGGTCTGACTGCAGGCCTTGCCCAACTATGAAAGCTTCTCAGGGGACAATACAAGGAAAGTGCCCTCAGTTTAGTACAACCACAGCTCTAGTAAATGTCTAATCTGACTCAACTCAAGCCCAGAGTGGCCATGTATGAGCCCACTAACCAGACAGGAACCAAACTGTCCACAACCGGCAAAGAAAGACATTACAGACAACTGGACTGAAGGCAAAAGTAGCTCAGCCACAATAGTAGGGTATACACAAGACACACAGGAGACACTTTTGAAGTGCCAGGTTCTGATGAACAGGGGACACTGTACTGCGGAAAACCACAGGTCCTCTTCTCCATAAGGCCACTACTTCCAAAAGCAAGGGTCCTAGCTGACTTTCCTAACACACAACAACAGACACAGAGGTTTAGACAAAATAGGGAGACAAGGGAATATATCCCAAATGAAATGAAAGAGCAGGAAAAAAAAAATCACAGCATGAGAGCTAAATGGATGGAGATAAGTAATATGCCTGATAGAGAATTTAAAGTAATGATCATAAAGATACTTACTGAACCTTGAGAAGAGTGGAGGACCTCACAAAGGGAAAGAAAACAGAAGAAAGAACGATTCGGAAGGAAAGAACCCAATAACTGAAATTAAATATATACTAGATGGAATAAATACAGACCAGAGAAAGCACAAGAACAGTTCCGCAATCTGCAGGACAGAGTAATGGAAGGCAAAACAGCAGATGTAAAAAAAAGCACTTGACAAAGCACAACATCCATTCATGATAAAAACTCTCAACAAGGTAGGTTTAGAGGAAACCTACCTCAGCATAATGAAGGCTTTTATGAACTTTCAGGTTGGGAGGGAGCCAAGGAGAGCACAATCTTCCAAGGTATTTTGGAAACAAGTTTTCCAGAACCGTGAAGGTGCTAGCTATTGTTAGGAAAATGTCATTTATTATTGTTTAGTAAAAACCCAGTCATGGGACCCTTCAGATGTATATCAATGGACCATATGCTTGGATGACGACTGCTAATATATATCTTGGGGTATGGAGAAAAGGAAGTTTCCAAAAGAATTTCTCTATGTTTAAAGTAGACTCATAGGATTCTGAGGGACTAAGGTTGCCTTTTGCCCTTAGCAGTGTCAACATCCAGGCAGCTTTCAAGGACTTGTCAATGGGCTGTCTGCCTCAAGGAAATTTTTTTTTTTTTTTTTTTTTTTTTTTACTTTGTTTCCCACATCACTATGATCCAGCAATTATGCTACTGGGTTTTACCCAAGGAACACAAAAACACTAGTTCAAAGGGATACGTACATCCCTATGTTCATTGCAGCATTATTTACAATAGCCAAAATGTGAAACAATCTAAGTGTCCATCAATTGGTGAATGGATAAAGAAGTATACACACACACACATACACACACTGAAGTATTATTCAGGTATAAAAAAAGAAATCTTGCCATTTGTAATGACATAGATGGAGATAGAAAGTATAATGCTAAGTGAGATAAGTCAGTCAGAGAAAGGCAAGTACCATATGATTTTACTCATATGTGGAATTTAAGGAACTATAGAGAACTGCTGGTTACCAGAGGGGCAGCGGTGGGGGGAATGGGTGAAAATGTTTTTAAGGGGTGCTCTTGCTGAGATGAGCATCAGGTGATTAAATAAAAACTTTTTTAAAAATTTAAAAAAATAAATTAAAAAAATTTTTTTAATTTAAAAAAATTTTTAAAAAAATAAAAACTAAAAAAAAACATGTTTGTTATCCCTTCTGGTTCAAATTTAAGACATATTATTTTTTGATTCTTTCTTTCCAGGGAATAAGTATTTTCTTTTTGTTTTTCTCATTTTATATCTTAAGGATATGGCTTGACTTTCTGTCTGCCTGGAATATGTAGGCTGTCAGTTCTTTTTTTGGCTATCTTTGGGAGTAATTACAGATATTTAAAAAAAATAATATCTTTTACACCTTTTTTGAGGATACCTCTTAGGTCCATGAAGTTGTTTAATACTTCCAGAAATATTTACTGTTTGTCCTACCTAAAACCTGACAAGTTATTTTTAAAAGACTTAACAACTCTATAATCAGAAATTTGGCCAAATTGGAAGCCAGTATTCAGAACCTGATAGAAAAATTTTAAGCCTTCTCACCTAAGGTAAATATACTCAGAAAAGACATTCTCATGAGTGGATGGGTGTGTCAGTCCTTTGATATCACTACACAGCAACCCCATTCTTTGAGGAATTAAAAACAGCTGTCCTTTTTTTTTTTTTTTTAAAGCAAATGTAGTCTTTACAGGACCAGAAGTACAATTATAGAACCAATTCAAAGACTACCAATATTTTTGACCAATCGCACAACCTCCTTTATTTATCTCAAAATGTGTATGTGTGTTTAAGTATCATAAAAATCCTGGCTTTGAGGGAAAGAGAGTCATTCTAGAAAGTACTTGCATTTTTTCCCTGTGCTATTGAAATGTAAATGTTCAGTGGTCTAACTGGTCCTTTCCAGGAATTAGTCCATCTCTTTAAAATGCAAATTCCAGGGAGGTAATTTTTATCAAGAAAAAACAAGGGGGAAAGTCATTTAGAACTTGACTTGTCAAGGACAAATACAAATCTTTTAAGTGTTTTCTCTACAAATATTAAAAGAAACCATTAGCCACCTAGGCCAATAACCTTAGATTCATCTAACAGAGCAACAAACTCATCCAACATTTATAGCCAGTAAATTTTGTACCTACTGCATGGCTGTGATATTATTATTATTATTATTATTATTATTATTATTTAAATAGTTTATTTATTTACTCATGAGAGACACAGAGAGGCAGAGACATAGACAGAGGGAGAAGCAGGTTCCCTGCACGGAGCCTGATGCAGGACTAGATCCCAGGACTTTGGGATCATGACTGAGCCAAACTGAGCCACACAGCCTCCTGGCTGTGATTTAAAAATAGAGTTATAAAGTCTTCATCTGTGGGTATAGTTATGTGTGTCTATAAAAGTGTTGTAAATGTGTTTCTCCCTCTGGATGGCATTGCTAAAATTTGTAAGAGAGGACTTTTGAAGTTAGGCTCTTTTAAGGATTGGCATTCTATAATTCAGGGACAGAAACTAATCCAAATGTTTTTCAAATTCATGTGAGCTGAAAAAATATTTGAAGTACACCAAGTTTAAAGTTGATAGTTTAATTAAAACAAACATGTCTTTAGAGTTAATATAAATTTTTATTCTACCTGACTTGAGTAGCCAAAATAAGTTTATTATCTTTTATAAGATCTATCAACAACAGCACAAAATAGATTAGTATAATGACTAACCTTGTGTAATGTTTAATAAAGTTTTTGTAAGTAATCTAAACAGAATTATTAAGAACAAGTAGATGAAATAAAAGATATTTGGAAATGTTAATGTTACATTTGAAAATTTTAAGAGATATGCTTCTAGAAATTTTAAAATGTATTCATAAATTTAAAAACTTTTTAAATGCTAATATGACCATTCACAACTGCTTATTTCTTAGTTTTCATGAAAAGTCAAGGTTCATAAGGATTAAAGTTCTAATTCATATATGTAATTAAAACTACTAAAAATAAGGGAAACTTCTCTATATTCCAGAAAAGTAGGATATGATTTTCAGAAAAAAAAGATATGAGAAATTAAGATGCACTTTTTGTTGAGGGGGGAAAGTAGCTTTGTCCTGAATTGAGGTTAAAGAAAAAAAAAAGTCAGAATATATTTAAAAAATTATAAAAGGTTTATGAACAAGAAATCTTTTAAAATTAATAGGTGGTCAAGCTGGCTAATATTAAATAAATTTATTTTTAAAATAAATTTTAATATCAAAATAAGCTGCTGCAAAGTTAAAATTTTGTTTTCTCTCCGTTAAAAGGGCAGTTTTCTTGGCCTTTTGGTCTGGTTTTGGTAAGATTATTGTAAAAGATTCTTTACCTCTTAAATACCCAGTTTCATAATGATGTTGATCCTATTTAAATAAATGCTGTATTTTTTTTAAAGATTTTATTTATTTATTAGTAAGAGACACAAAGAGAGAGCCTGATGTGGGACTCAATCCCAGGACCCCAGGACCATACCCTGAGCCAAAGGCAGATGCTCAACCACTGAGCCAGCAAGGCATCCCTTGATAAGTGGTTTAAATTTTTTTTTTGGCGGGGGGGGGGGCGTATTTTTTACAAACTTCCCAAATCAAATTCTTTTAAAAATGCCTGTTTTACTTGGAAATTCCAAAAAGAGTTTTCAAACAAATTAGGCACTGGATAAGTAATTTGCATGGAAACATTGTCAAATGAGTAATACCAAGCCTCCTTTTATTATAGTTATAGGATTGTACATGTAGATAAAGTTCATTCTTCTTCTGCAAAAATGGCCCCTCACTGGCAGATTTTGGTCATCCTCCTGTCCTGTGACATGGCAACAGTCTGCTTCTGATCAGAAAAATTGATACGGGCAAATAATGGCTGTAAATTCAATGGAACACCTGTAACTAGACTTCATTAAACTACTAGTTAGTATGGGTTATAAGTATGTTCTTGTTATTGCATATGCATTTTCTGGATAGGTTAAAGCCTTTCCTTGCTCCAGGTCTGATGCCTTCACAGGAAAAACAAAAAACTTAAATGGGGCAGCCCCGATGGCGCAGTGGTTTAGCACCGCCTACAGCCCGGGGTGTGATCCTGGAGACCCAGGATCGGGTTCCGTGTCGGGTTCCCTGGATGGAGCCTGCTTCTCCCTCTGCCTGTGTCTCTGCCTCTCTCTCTCTCTCTCTCTCTGTCTCTCATGAATAAATAAATAAAATCTTTAAAAAAAAAAAAACTTAAATGTACTTCCCACTTGAAGTGTATTTTCCACTCATTTCACTGGGCTAATTGTAGAAGCCTTAACAAAAGCTTTACCAACTTGAAATTCTATCAGTATATATAGTCTTTTGCTGATCCCTACTTGTCTCATGCTAGTATGATCAGCTACTCTAAGTCTCTAAGGTTTTATGCTCAAGCCAGTCATCAGTAGGCTAAAGGAGGTTTTCTAGATCCTAATTTTAGAGGAACCTATCAATCATCCTCTGGAATGTGGTGACTGGGCACACACACCTAAAATGGCACAAATTGAGCACCATTGAAAGAAACTTTAACACATGCCCCTGACCACTGACACTGCTGCAAAACTAAAAGATACTAGAGACCTCTAAACCAAATCCACAAGAAGAGAACTAGCTGATATAGAGGTATCCTGCTTCCACCCAAGATGCTGGATTAAGAATTCATAGTTTAACTTAAGAGAAAACCCCTTCTCCCTCTTTTCCTTTCCTTTGCTCTGGCATAGGCCTAGAAAGATGATACTCTCATCTGTATCTCCCAGCCCATTGCTAAGGCAAGGACTAACATCTTTGATTTCAGGCTAGAAGAAAACCTAAATGTTCCCTTAATTTTTCACAAGCAGAATAAGACATTTTATTGGTTTATTCTCCTAAATTTATGTTGTTGAGTTAAAAAGGACCTCTCAGGAGGCTTTTGTGATTCAGGATTCACTCATTTTGGTAGGTCCTTATTTCCCTGGTTAGGGATAAATATAAATGAGGCTAAAATCAAAAATGTCTCCTTACTTCCTAAAATTATTACAAAATCTTCTAAAGTAATAGTAGCTTAACAAGGGTCCTTAAACTCTCTGGCCAAAGTTCTTCTTGATAATGAAATAGCTCTTGGTTATCTTGTAGGTGAGCAAGGAGGTGTTGGCTTTGTCAAATACCACTTGCCATGCCTAGATTTATGCTTTTGAGGAAGCTAACACTCAGATAAGGACAAGCTGCTTGGCTTTTAAAAAGGTGACTCATTTTATGGTGTTTTACTTCAACTTATTTGATTTTGATTGGTTTGGGTCTTGGGGACCATGGTTCCAGAGTATACTCTAAATATTGGGGATTATTCTGCTTATATTAATCATAATAATCTCCCTCGTGTATTATATTCTCCGGAAAACTTTATTTTTTTACTTTTATTTTTAAAAGATTTTATTTATTTATTCATGAGAGACACAGAAAGAGAGGCAGAGACATAGGCAGAGCGAGAAGCAGGCTCCCTGCGAGGATCCCAATGTGGGACTCAATCCCAGGACCCTGGGATCACAACCAGAACCAAAGGCAGATGCTCAACCACTGAGCCACCCAGGTGCCCTTCTCTGGAAAACTTTAAATGTATGTTTGTAGTCACTAACCACCTAGCAAATGACCTCTCTATGACTGGAACACCTAAGGATCAACAACAAAAATTATCAACTTAAAAAATATCAACTGGAAAACATGATCTACGAATACCACAGAGGTGAAGTAAAAATGTCATGGATGATGGACACCTCACAGAAGAGGGAAAAAGGCCGTGGGAACTTCATTACCTTAGAGAGATGCTAATGTTTTAAAGTTTGATCATATCTGTCAGTTAAGCTGGGAGTATGCTTAAAAGAGAGGGGATTGTTAGGAAGAAAACCACAGGCCCAAAATGATGTCACTTCGAGTAAGCTCCCAAAGCAGGGCTTGATACCTATTCTGATGGTAACTTCAACCTCCCCCAGAAATGTCATCTCTATTAATCATTCAAGAATATTTGTCAGTCTGCCACCTGACCACCCTCCCTCCACTTGCTGAATGGGATGCTGCCTCACTTTTATTTAATAAAAGCAATTAGATCTTTAAAGCATACGTAGCTGGATCTTTGTCATTTAACAAATGAAGAAAGAGGGGGAAAATAAGAAGCATAAGCAATCAAAAATAAATCCCAAGATGTTCAATAATTATCAGCACATAGCAAGAATAGGCTTATGCTTTCTGAAACCTTTAACTCATTAAATGCATAAATATACTGTATTCACAAGTCCGACTGCTGAACTTTTTAAGTGTTTTCTGGAGAATGAGATTATTGAATACTTTCTTTCTTTTGTTTTCTTTTTCTTTTTTTTTTTTTTTGAGAGAGAGAGAGAAAGAGAGAGCACTCACAAGCGGGGGTAGGGGTGGGAGGAGCAGAGGGAGAGAGAAATCTCAGCATTCTCCACACCCAGCATGGAGACTAATGTGGGGCTCAATCTCAGGACCCCGAGACCATGTCCTGAGGTGAAATCAAGAGACAGACGCTTAGCCAACTAAGCCATCCAGGTGGCCAAATACATTCATATTTTAATAAATTATTAAATGTAAAAATCTTAAGTAACTATATTATGTTAAATACAGTGGGACAGCCCAGAGAATCACTGGCAGGTACACTATCCTTAGCCACATCTTCCCTAGAAAACTCATTCTTAGGGAGGTTTAGTGATTTGCTCAGAGCTGAATTGGCAGAGGGGACTTCTGACTGTGCTCTTAAGCACTATTCTGAAGTTCTCCAAGAGTTCTGGCATTCAACTGCTTTAATTGAAACATCGATAGATTTCAGTAAATGAGAAATTAGACCTTCTGTCATATCCTTATGTGCAATCTTTTAAGACTTAGTTAAAAATCTATTCCTTATAAATGAAATCCTTATGATTTGATTGCTGAAACCCATCAAAGTATTTTATTCACTAACATTATATGTTCTATGGGGCCCTTGCATCTTATAGAAGCTTACCCAGAAGGCAAAACAATATTAGTAGTCACACTACTCTGATGAGTCACCTGTGTGTAGAAAAATCCACCTCGAGGACATAGTGGGCAGGGGAACTGGTGAAAGTCAAGGAACTAGTGGGGATGAAGTGACAGTGTAAAAGTTAGGCCTACTCCCATGATGATTCCTGCTACGTTAATAAGCAAAATCTGTTTTGGTCAAAAATAACTGATAGTTTCCTATTTTCAGTTGAGTCCTGTGCTGCAAATTAATTTCACTGTCCCACCCTGCCCCTCACACATAGCCTGTTGTCCCAAAATCTTCACTGAAGTTTACTATACAGAGGTTAGAATAGGATGCTGTGGGATGAGAAAGGCACAGAATAGGTTGGAGATGGATTATTTTATGGAAAAAATTAGAGCCAGAATTGACAAGAAGAAATGAAATTTCAAAATCATCAGGTATGTATATTGCCTTTCTTGTACTAACTCTACGTTAGGTTAAACAAAGAGTTGGTAAGTACAAGTTTTTCTCTCTAATCTAGCTAACAAAGGAAAAATAGAGAATCATTTTTTGTTCATAAGGAATCTAGGCAATAATCGGCAATGGCTGTGAACATGACATGAATCAATAACCACGTATTCTGTGCTCCTTATAGGGTATCATTGCTAAACATCTGAATTGGATTCACATTTATTACTTGATCTGAAAATTTACAGCAATGTAAGGGGCTGAAGAACACGTTCACATTTAGATGCAACTGGCAAAATTTCTGGCTCTGGGGAATGATATAAGACAAATGATATAGCTACTTCAAACAAAGTAAATTTCAAGAAAAACAAAAGTTTTGAGGAAACTATAGATTAAAGCAGATGAGAGAGTATCTGAAAATTGCAACAATGTTATTTTCTTGTTTTTTTTTTTTTTAAAGAATGTTATTTTTTTCTTATTTGAAGCCTGATTTAAGCAAATATGAGATATTTGGAGAAGTTTGAACACTGAGTAGGTATTTAACTAAAGAGTTATTTTTAAAGTATGATATTATATTGGAGTTTTTCATTTAAAAAGTATCTTTAACTTTTAGAAATTAAATGATCAAATGTTTACTTATCAAATAAGATATCTAGGTATTTGCTTTGAAATTATCCAGATTTGGGTGGGGAGAAATGGATGGAATATAGAAAACAGTATCTATCTGTTGATCAGTTGTATATGTCATTTATCATATGGAATGTAATCAAATGCACACATTCATTTCAATAGTCTCTAACGCTGATATGTTTTTCAGGATGTGATTATGTGATCTATATTTGTCAACTCCATGTATTAATAGATTTTTAAGCATACTAAAATATTTGGCAGCTATTTCAAAGAGAATGTCACAAGAAATACTTTAATCACTAGATATCATTTTATCTTTAATTTGTATATTTACCATTTTATAAACATCTCTAAAAACAGTGAGTATTATCTAGAAATACCTCTTAATAAATTTCAATTTCAACTCCAATTTAGAACTGTACCTAGTTATGCTTTGAGTGTTAATTAACATCAAGATTTTGTATTCATGGATATTAAGGGCTTGTTTTCAAAACACAATCCCTATCAGAAAATACAAAATTCAGCTTCTGTTCATTTTTACCACAGAGAAAAAATAGCAATATAACAAATGTTGAACATCTTTGAAAAAACATTTTGCTCTCAAGTTTTCATTACAATATATCAAGCCAGAATATATTAAGTAATAAAATAGATGAGGACAAATTACCTAGATTATGGCATATGTCTACATGTTTAGGAAGAGAACTTGTGTGCAAAGTTCAATACAGTATACAGATAAAGTAAGAGAATACCTTTTTTTCCCTCTATTATAGACCCTACCTCCAGAGTTTCCTTTTTCAAGTAAGATTGTCTTAAGAACAATGAAATAGAGTAAGTTTCATATCTTACTTCTGCATATGACCCATGGAAAGAAAAATGGGTGTCAAAAATATTATAGGGGAATGACTCTCCTTTGCTAAGTAAAGGTATAGATTTAGAAAGGCCGTGACCTCCTCCACCCTAAAACACAAGCTCAACTTCTTTTTAAATTTACCTCTCAGGCAGCCCAGGTGGCTCAGCGGTTTAGTGCCACCTTCAGCCCAGGGCGTGGAGACCTGGGATGGAGACCCTGGAGACCAGGGATGGAGTCCCATGTCAGGCTCCCTACAGGGGGCCTGCTTCCTCCTCTGCCTGTGTCTCTGCCTCTTTCTATCTGTCTGTCTGTCTTTCATGAATGAATAAATAAAGTCTTTTAAAAAATAAATAAATTTACCTGTCATGTCAATCAGCTGATATATGATCAATTACCAATTGGGACCTGCAATTCTAGGAAAGTAAAAGTGAGAGGAAAGTACAGCAAGCTAAGGAGGAATGAAAAGCAATAGTAGCATGAGGAAAGAGTCATGGCTAACTGCTCCCTTTGCTCTAAGGCAAGGGCATGAGAACCACCCAAACTGCTGATGCATCCCCAGCAAGTTGGTGGCAGCTTCCCTGACTCTCAGTACCTCTAACAGTCTTTCTGTTGGTTATGGAAGGGGATAATTCCCTGTATTAAAAACTTTCATAGGGATCCCTGGGTGGCGCAGCGGTTCAGCGCCTGCCTTTGGCCCAGGGCGTGATCCTGGAGACCGGGATCGAATCCCACGTCGGGCTCCCGGTGCATAGAGCCTGCTTCTCCCTCTGCCTATGTCTCTGCCTCTCTCTCTCTCTCTCTCTCTCTGTGTGTGTGACTATCATAAATAAATAAATAAATAAATAAATAAATAAATAAATAAATAAAAAATACTTGGTTGGTTACTGTTTTAAAAAAATAAAATAAAATAAAAACTTTCATATTTGTAAAACATTAGAGAGTCTGTCTCCCTTGGTCAAACTGTGATTCACAAGGCAACTCAAATTTCATCAACTTTGCTTATATTTACATCTGTCAGTTTTGTTTCACATTGTTATATAACTTTTGGTTAGCATACTTTTCTTTATGAACACAACTATATACGCACTAATACATTTTATGTTTTAGTCATGTTATACTTAGATATGTTAGGAAACCAGACAATAGGCTCAAAATGAAGTCACTTAGGTGAAGACTTACTGAGAGTTTCTGTTTTCCTAGAAACAGTATCTTACACCAGTCCATCATGAATCCCTTGATCAGCATTAGTTTACTGGTTAACTGCCTCATAGACCCCTGCCATCGCTGAAAGGAAAGTATCTTTTTTTTTTTTTTTTAATCTATTCATGAGAGACACACAGAGAGAGGCAGAGACACAGGCAGAGGGAGAAGCAGGCTCCCAGCAGGGAGCCCAATGCAGGACTTGATCCCAGGACCCCAGGATCACACTCTCTGAGCCCAAGGCAGACGGTCAACCACTGAGCCACTCAGGTGTCCCAGGAAAGTAACTTTACAATCACCAACTTGCTTTGTGGCTTCAGTATAACTTCTTGTTCTCACTCCCTTCCTCCCAAAAGGCATTTATTTTGTACAGTGAATCAATCAAGTTCCTTTCTAGTTTGGATGCTGACTGATTTAAATAAATTTTTGCCCAAATAAACACTTAAATTTTTAGATATGCCTTGGCTTATCTTTTAGCAGTTCTGTTGTCAGAAGCAGGAACCAGAGGAGACCTTGGAAAGCCCCAGGACAAGCAAGTAAGCAGGCACATGGACCCAATGAGCCTTTTGTTTCTATTGAGCTCACAACATTCTTGCCATGTCTGGAGGTCCTGGCAAGTCCCTTTGGGATCCTTGCTCTGCAGTTTGGATTATAAGCTTTCAGACTCTGAACATTATTGTTCTCTGGAATGTCCCTAGAATGGGCCTAGAAACTGACTGGAATTGAACTGGGTCTGAGTTAAGCTGGACTGGGCCTAGTGTAAGGCCTAGTGTGAGGCCTCAGGTAAATAAAACTTTATTTTAAGGCTGGACAACCAGTCAATCTTATTAAAGAGAATCTTGAATTTTAGTGACTACAGTAGAGAACTTTTAGCATACATCACTTAATCCATTTATGAGATGTGCTAGAGGAAAAGGGGTTTCCGCCACCCACTCACCATTAAGGGCAGAGGGAAAATTATTTTTCTTCCATTAGTTTCTGGTGATCCGCATGAGACTTGCTAGGACACCTCACTCAGTTCAGTGTGCAGACTAGATCCTGGGAAAAGTGGCAGAAGTCAGCAAAGCCTGAGAATTCTTATCAAAATCAGTTCTCCCAGATCTGTATCTGTAGACAGGAAGGTAAAATTTCACATTGCCCCTTTACTCTCAAATTGAGATTGGAAGGCAAAAAAAAAAAACGATAAATAAGAATGAGGTGTTTGAGGGACACCTAGGTTGCTCAGCGGTTGAGCGCCTGCCTTCGGCCCAGGGCATGATCTTGGAGACCCGGGATCAAGTCTCACATCGGGCTCCCTGCAGAAAGCCTGCTCCTCCCTCTGCCTGTGTCTCTGCCTCTCTCTCTGCGTGTCTCATGAATGAATAAATAAAAATCTTTAAAAAAAAAAAAATCAAGATCAAGGTCTTTGAATTGTG
The DNA here is from genome assembly GCF_048418805.1 of Vulpes vulpes. Lineage (NCBI taxonomy): Eukaryota > Metazoa > Chordata > Mammalia > Carnivora > Canidae > Vulpes > Vulpes vulpes. The sequence goes on along the minus strand of NC_132783.1, from coordinate 52,744,828 downwards.
ACTCCTGAATTTGCTTTCTCTGTTGTTTGTAATTTTTTGATCTTTTCTCTCCCAGGTATAACTATAACCTTCTTATTTGTCTTATTTTATGTACTGAGAACTTCGCTTGGCAGCCTTCAGGTTGGGGTCTTCAATAATACGGCTGGACAGAAATGCAGGTTGCACCCCATTTGTGCCTATGGTCCCACTGACTCTTGCCAGATCTTGGGGATATTGTCTCATCTTTCTTTGACTCTCTCTGGGAGTGGCTCTTGTTCTAAGGAGGTTAGTGTCTTTTGCACCTTCTTTGGGGAAACCCCTTTGTCCACGGGGTTGCACAGTACTTCTAGGAATAATGTCTGTCCCAGCTGAAACCGGACAAGATATTCAAATCTTGTTTTTTTTTTTTAAGCTTTATGCTCAGAAATTGGACAAATTAGAAGCTGATACTCATAGCCTGATTAGAACTTTTATAAAGGTGCTCCCCTAAGCTAAAATGAAACTATGTGCCCAGAGGGAAACACTCTGAAACTTTTGTGTAAGGATTTATGAAAACATTCCAAGACACACAACTCTAAATCTAGAACATAGGGTTCTTTTTGATTTACCTCTTAGTTGAAGCTCTTTCTGATATAAAGAAGCAAACTGAGGATAATGGAGTTTGATGGGTGGGTCAATCTCTTAATATCATTTAAAGAGTTGCAACCCAATTCTTTGCGGAATTAAAAACGGTAGTTGTCTTACACATTCAGTCTTCACAAGAACAAAAATGGGGCTCTGGAAACAATTTAAAGCCCACCTCTTCTTCTTCTTTTTTTTTTTTTTTTTTTTTAAGATTTTATTTATTTATTCATGAGAGACACAGAGAGAAAGAGGCAGAGACACAGGCAGAGGGAGAAGCAGGCTCCATGCAGGGAGCCTGATGTGGGACTCGATCCCAGGTCTCCAGGATCATGCCCTGGGCCAAAGGCAGGCTCCAAACCGCTGAGCCACCCAGGGATTCCCCCACCTCTTCTTTTTTACCAATCCCCAAACCTCACCTATTCATCTCAAAAGGCTTGCAGATATTATAAAACGTCTGAACATAAGGTACAAAAGTCTTCTTGGTAGAAATTGTATTTTCTCTGTGTCTTTTGAGATGTAATTATTCTACGTGGTCTTCTTTAAGAACCAAGAAAATTCTTTTCAGAAGAAAAATTTAAGGAAAAGGGTTATTTTGAAAATTAGGCTTATGAAAAATCTTCAAAATCTCACAAATATTAGTAAAATCTGAGGCATCTAAGCAAGCAGGTAACCTTAACCTATTCTTTCTGCCAGAAACACAATTTGTATTCAACTATTGTTTGATAAACTAGTGAGTTCTGCATTATCTTACCTGTTTCATGGCTAAAATTTTAAAACAAAAGCTATAAGATCTCTGATGCATTTATACATGGGTTTATGTCTACACATGTATGTTATATATGTGTGATTTTTTTTTCTATTTCCAGATTGTATTGCCACAATTAATTTGTAAACAGCTCTATTTAATTGGCCTAAAGACAAATAACCATTTATATAAATGATGTATACTCTCAGAAATATAGAAACTAATCCCAAATTTTTTCCAGTAACAGGATCTAGGATAATCTTTAGTAAATGGAAGCTACTTAAACTTTGTTAGTTTAATTAAAACAGGCATGTCTTTAGAGTTATCAGCATTAAATATAATACTTTTATTCTACCTAGATTTACTAAGTCAAATAAGCTTACATTGTCTCTGTTACAGAATTTGTTAGCAAGAAAGATAACATAATACGATGGTTAGTTGCTTAATGTCTCAAAAACTTTTCATGACAATCTAAACATAATTGTTAAGAACAAGTAAGTTAAATTGATGTAAGTAAAATTTTACAAATAGAAAATTCAAGAATAACTATGCTTTGTCATCTGTCTACATATGACAAAGTTTATGAAATGTTTTTGGTAACTTGAAACCTTAAAGTTATACTGAGACCAATTAAAATGCATATTCATTGACTACATATTTTCCAAATAAGAAATACTAAAACATTAATTACTGATCACAAATTTATCTACTTTTGTCCTCCTTTTACAGAGGAACTAAAGATAAATGGGCCCATTAATAAACATGCCACATTGGAAAACTTATTATGAGAAAGAATATGCTTCTAGAGATTATTAAATGTATTTTTAAATTTGTCAGTCCAGAGAACGCTGGTGTAACAATCCACAATTGCTGACTTCTTAGTTTTCACTAGGAATGAAGAATTTTAAGAGTTAAGAATTCTAATCAATATATTTTGTTAAAACTACTTAGAAATAATAAAGGTTAAAAAAAATAAAGGTGAAGGGAAATCACCATATATAAAAATTTGGTAAAGAAAGTAAAATGATTGTCTCAGAATGTGAAAGAAGAAAAAGCACAGGACAAAATCTGAATGGTATACAAAAGTTGTAGAAGGTTTGTGGAAAGGGAATCTTGGAAAAGGAATTTTATATGTGGTCAAGCAGGCTAAGAATAGAATGATTTTTTTTTTAATTTTAAAAAAATGAACTTTAATATCAAAAGTACACTGGTACAAGAATGGAAATTGGTTTTCTTTATTAAAAGAACAAAATTTAAAAATAAAATAAAATAAAAGGACAAAATTTTCTTAGATTATTGGTCTGTTCTGAATAAGAAATTTTAAACAAAGGTTTCTCTTTATTTTTTAAGTAATCTGCCTGGTCAGCAAAGATTTTGTGTTTTACTAAATAACTTACCATGCTTCACATACTGTCTTTTACAGGTCTTTGATTACTTTTAAGACCCAATTTTCTCACTATTAAGAGAACTAAGTTTTGTTTGTAACTATATAGCCTTCTGTATTTACCTTTGACATAATCTTTTGTCAAATAGATAATTATTATTTCATAATGATTTGTGATCCTAATTGAGCAGATGCTCAAGCCTTTTGACATTTTCTTAAAATCAAATTCTAACTTTGAAGTAATTTTGGGATTTCCTAGCAGAACCCTGGAAACTCTAAGGATTTGTCTCTCGGCTTGTAAAAGAAAGATGTTAAATCAATTGGGTTTACTTGGTATGTTAAATTATGTATTAAGCATTATTAAATAAGTGATGATGAACCTTCTTAGGTTATATTTTTGGACATAGATAGGTATTTGTGTATGTGTATGTACACCCATCTATGTCTACACTCATATATACATACATACACACACACACACACACACACACACTTCTCTATAAATAGATGTACGTTATTAGTATAAATGTTCTCAAATTTATATAAAATTCATAAAAAATATAGTATGTTCTGGTATAATGTTGTCAATCATAATTTCAATTATCTTAAAATGTAAGTCACAGAAATAAGCAAGTTTCCTCATCAATTCTATTATAATGAACTCTCATCAGATCTTTAACCATGGGCATTTTAAAGTTTTTTGTCATGTATGGATCATTTTGTTACTCTAATGCTTTTGTAAAAATGAGATCCATGGAAAAAACTCTACCAAGTACTCTTGACCACTAATAATGCAGACAATTCCAAGGTATTAAAATTCAGGTCCATATTTTAATTTACACCTGAAGCCAATTCCACCTGATATCTGGTCCTATGCAAAAACTGAAGACCTCAAAATCAAAGTGGCTAGGAAGAGAGGAAGCTGACATTGAGGCAGACTGCCTCCTCCTAATATGTCAAATCTAGAACATTTCTTTCTAGATCTTTCTTCTCTTACCACATAGAATATCTTTATGATTCTTTTGTCTACCTTTTCTTTGTTCTGGCCTGGAAAGATAATGCCACTATTCATGTATCTTAGGCCACTGCAAAGGAGGGTAATCCAACCTCCAAACGACTGTAGAATTGCCACAATGCTGGTGGATCCAGTAGTTCTTCCCATCATAAACTTCTCTCTGATTTTCCAATGCTTCAGTTTCTCTGGAACAAACTCAGCCTCATCTCTATAGTGTCAGACTCCCTAATCTTAGAGAAGCCCATTTCCCTATCTCCAGTTAACAATCCCAAATCTGGGAAACTTTGCATCAAGGCTCTATACAATGAAAGGGAGACAAGGAAAGGGTAAACAAAATAAAGCCACTTTTGTGGACTTATAGAGTCTTACTTACAATTTATCAGCCTCCATGGCTGTTGTTTTTCAGTCCTGAGCCACAGACTCAAATGGGAATTACCAGAGGGTATTCATGATTTAAGATTCACTTTCTTTGGCAGATCCCTACTCCCCTGGCTAACAGTACAAACTATGATCAAGAACTTCTCCTTTATTCTTGAAGATGTTGCAGAATCTGCTGCTAAAGAAATACCTGCCCAACAAAAGCCCTCAGATTCCCTGGCCCACATTGTTCATGATAATAGAATAATCTTTAATTATGTTTTAGTTAAGCAAGGAGATGTCTGTGCTATGGCCAGCAGCACATGCTGCACTTAGATTAGCCTCTATAGAGAAGTTGAGACTCAGCTACATAAGATCACTGAACAAGCCAGTTGGCTAAAGAAAATGACCTCTTCAAAGAGTCTTTCTTTGAATTATTTGAATCTCATTGTTTGGGTCTTGCAGATCATGGCTATAAAGTACACTCATACATTGGGAATGATCCTGTCCATAATAATCATAGCAGTCTCCCCAGTATACTGTATTCTCTCAAAAGCTTTAAATGCATATTCACAGCTCCTAACCACCAAGCAAATGACCTCCCTAACAACAGAACTTCATAAAAGGAACAAAGACAATGACCAACTTAAAAAATGTGAACCTGACATCATGACCTGTACTACACAGAGATTCAGCAAAAGCCCATGAGAGCTCCAGAGTGATAATTGGGAGTAGTGCTAATGCCTTAGATTTATTATCAAGTCACTCAATTAGGCTGAGATCCTGACCAAAAGGAGGAAATTGTTTAAATAAATAAATAAATAAATAAATAAACAAACAAACAAATAAAGGCCCAAAATGGAGTCATTTCAGCTTAGTCCCACATCATCAAAAGAAGACTTAATTACAATTTCAGCTCTACCAGAAATGGAACTTAAACGAGTCAATCAGCACTGATCAGCACTAGTTAGGTTAACTGCCTAATAGATGCCCCACTGTCCCTTAAAGGAAAGTAACCTTGCCATAACCAACCTGCTTTTTTCTGTATAACTTCCTTGTTTCTACTCCCTTCTGCCTACCAGTCTTTCATTTTACACAGCATCTTGAACTTCCTTTTATCTGCTAGATTGGATAATTCTGGATTTGAATCAAGGTTTTGCTCAAATAAACTCTTAAAATTTTTAATATGCCCCAGTTTATCTTTTAACAAATGTAAATTAATACTCTGTATAACAAAATTATTTTTGTTCAATTGCATGACTTTTATTTTTATTGTACGTTTATTCTAATGCACAATGGAGATGAAAATTATTTCCCCAAACCACCCTCTTAAGCAAAACCTACAATCATCTGGGGTCCTTGTTAAAAATGTGGGTTTCTAGGGCCCCGTGAATATTTTATATGTTTCTTGGAAATTATTAGTCAACATTATCAACTGTAAATTTTGTGGCATCATTTGGTTTAGAGTAATGTACTTGTTTTCAGTGTCAATACATCAAAAAAACACCCTTTTCTGAAAATCTTTAATTTTGAAATCTATAAAAGATTGTTGGCAAAGGGACAGGGACAATTTATAATAGTATAAATATTATATTATATAAATATAAATAATAATAAATATAAAAATAACATAATTTATATTAACATAATAAGGCATCTATGCCTTAAACATTTTCCACTGTTTTTACACTGAAGGATATTTTGGGGTGGAACTATTGTTTTGCTGCACTGTTGAACGATGTTAATAAACCCCAAATAACTCAACAGATCAAACAGTGGGGACAGCAAAGATAGTAACCCTAATGATTAAGAAACTAAACAAAGTACCCCAACTTAAGAGGGGAAAACTTAGCACTCATCTTAAAGAATCCAATGTTTCTGATACGAAATCAAGCTCAGAACTCCTATTCCAGTGAAAATAACATAGACTTTTAAAATAGTGTGCATATCATGTACTCTTAATTTTTAAAAAAGGGAGAAAATGATATAGTGTAGATAGTGCTAACTACCATTCAAATTTTGTCGTCAATTCTTAAGTGCTTTAATAATGCCATTTGAAATGGAGAGCAAATGGCATATGATTGAAAATCAGATTAATTTCAATTCTTTTTTTTTAAACAGCTAAGGAAGTTTAAAAGTAAAAGAAATTGAGTAATAATAAAAACATTGGACAATGTTATGTTATTTAAACCTTAAAACCAAAACAATATATGTATTTCAGAAATACCACTAATATCTTAAGTCTTAATGTTATGAATAGGGAATTCAAAAATAATGTAATGATCATACTTATTGTTTACAGACTACAGAGTGTTTCAATGCATTTTAGTAAGTGTTATGCTATGAGAAATCATGTAAATTGACATATTCTAGTATAACCAACACCCAAAGAATAATTAATATTGTTGAAGAGACAATGAATTCTTACCTTTTTTTCTAATTATGTATGGTTAAATTAAAATTCAATTTTTATTTTTGGATAAAGTACAGTTTAGATCTAGGGCAGAATTAAAGTGACCAACAGAATTGGTCTATTCAATGCTATACTTTTAGGAATGTATCAAATATGACAGGACCAGCATTAATGGGCTATCTGCTACGAAAGACCTTGTGGTTGAAGCCTATTGAACTAATCTGTCCCTTTCAAGGCAAAGAGGCAAAGAGTTGCAACATTGTTAAGTGAGACAGATATAAAAGAGAATGAATGGGTAAGTGGGAGGGCAAGGCATCATCAGCAGGAATTAAAAGGTGATAGGCCTGATACAATCATAGAGACAAGTCTCTATCTACAATATTTTGAAATTTTTGCACTCTTATTTCAATGTAGAGGTATTTCAGATTCTGTTGGCCTACCTTTTCAACACAATACAAACGTTTAAGTTTTGACAATATAGTATCCTGCTGTGTTTTAGGTATCCTAGTCCATAATTTTTCTATCAACATTTACTACTCACTTGTATAAGACATGCTTTAGAGTGTGGGAAAACACACACATACCACACACATTATACTAGACCACTGATTTTACCTCTGGGGCTACCTCCTCAGGCAATCTTGATTCTCTTAATTAAAAAGTGCAACTATAGCACATGATTTTCATCATAAATTGCATATATATACAATAACCATAACATAGCAACAAGGCTGAGTGAAGATATACCTCCTGGTCATCTGCTAGGCTTTTTTACTGGCAAAGCAATCTATGCTCTTCATGCGTTATACACCAGCTCAGATTGATTGTGTCTCAGCAAATTTACAGTTTACTATGTCAACAACCATCTGGAGCACTTGGGAATCGTCAAATTGATGAATGCCATTAAGTCTATAGTAAACACATTATACTACTATACATAGTTCATACCTGCAGGGGGTCTTTTCAAATTAAAAATGCAAATCTATTTTAATTCAAGGATATTTTTAGAGAAACCAGTCTTCCATAGAAATATGTATTTGGAAGCCATTTATACCCTACTTTAGATAATTAATTAGCATACTACTTATTTTATTGACATTTGCCCTCCTATTTCTTTAGTCTTGGGAATCCCCTCAGAGAGAGAGAGAGAAAGATAAAGGGAACAGATACAATTAAAATTAATTTGACTGTTTTTAAAACGTTTAAAATGAAGGAGAAAGTAAAGTTAATACATTAAATCTATTTGGGGTTTATTTTTTGGATGCTATTCGTCAGTATTATCCCTGAAGCCAGTTTTAAATACAGTCAACCATAAATTACAAAATAACTAGTCTATAAATCAGGAATCAGAATGAAATTATTTTTTTAGAGAAATTTCCATAATATAGTAAAGTAGTAATATCCTATCTTAAAACTTTATTCTTTGTAAACATTAACAAGCAGCTCAGCAACTGTCAAATTTATGACAGTGCCATGTAATCAGTTGACTCACCTAATAAGACTGCACAGCAGAGCAACACTGCCAGCTTTTTTTTCCTGCTACATGGTTATACACCTAGTTCTAAATACTAATATACAATGGGAAGTCTGGGAATGAACTATTTTCTGTTTTCATGTCTAAAAATGAATCCTCTTTTATTAATGAAAAATACCATTGTACATATTTAATATATATTTAAATGTGCTTATTATTTTAAGTTTGCATAGACAGGATTTTTGAAGATCTATCCCTTGGGTAGTGACTAGATGAGAGATATCACAGTAAAAGTGGGTCAACCTGAAAAAGATCTACTCTCGTGTTGAGCTCAAAAGCAGCCAGTCATTTCATCTTTGCAAATGCATTGATATTTGTAGGCAAGTCTTAGAACTAGCAATTGGGTATAGAATCAGTGAACAGTAAGGGTTAGAAAGAGATGAGGAGTCTGCTTCTATATTTTAGGGATCTTGGGAATGCTGAAAGTCTCCCAGAAAGAGGAATCTGCCATTAAAATCTTAGCAATCCAAGCAAGGCCCAGGTGTTTGCTTTCAAAACTAAGTGGGAAACTGGGCTTAGTATCTGACTGGGAGAAAGTATGTCAGGGAAAATGAGCTACTTGTACACAAAGGGTGGCTAGGATTTAATAAGGCTCTGAAGCAGGGAGTGAAGACAGTAGCCCCAAGGTCAATGGACATGAAATCTAGGAGGAGAATGATAAAGATGTGTCTTCTTATCTAAGAAAGTTAAGACTAGGAAAGACTCTATGAAAGCAGGAGCAAAGTACATGTAGTCAGGTGCATGTGATACCTGAGCATCCAGGAGTCTCCTTACTACTGGGAACAGATGTCAGTTACATGTGAAAGACTTTGAAGATCTGGAAGGAAATCTCTTCAAGGGGATCTCAGCTTTCAAGTTGGAATATCTCTGTTTAGCATCTATGACAGACAGAAGGGGCTCAGGAACAATGCCCCCAGGCCATGGCAGTCACTAGTTTACCCTGTAAATTCTTTCATTGTTAAGCTTTGTCATACAATTGTTGTTACTTTCTTTTAGTTACTTAGTAAAGGTTTCCTCTGAAAACCTCTATCCATGTTTCAACAGATCTGAGATAAAAGGAAATCTACTTAAAAGATTATCAAGAAAGGTAGTGGCCTGGGTGTATCCTTAGAAGGTGATTCAGATAAAATATTAAAATGCTTAATTTTCCATCTTACAGCTAAGGTTTATTTAGTGCTTACTCTATATTTGGTACTGTTCCAAGAGTTTCACAAGCATTATTTAATCTTAAAAAACAACCTTATGAGAAAGTTACTACTATCATCGCTATTTTATCAATGCATAAACAGAGAGAGTCTGGCTCCAAAGGCACTCAGCTATTAGGTCTATGTCGTACATAGACAGAATGTAGTTTTTACCACATGGTTATTAAATCTGTAAACCCTAAGCTAATTATTTTTTCCTTACAGAGAAAAATAGCTTATTATGAATTCAATGCATAGCATTTTTCTGGTTTAGACTTTTTCATTAGTGTCTTCTAACAAAATAAAGATGATAAAATTGTCAGAAATAAATTGTTCATTTTCCACCCCCCAAATGTGTGGCACAGAAACTACAGTGTTTTTTAGAATGCTTTGCTATATCATCCCTTGAGCTTCTTTCCTTAATCTTTTTTTTTTTTTAAGATAGATTTATTTATCTCAGAGAGAGAGAGAGAGAGTGCGTATGTGAGTGGTTGGGAAGAGGGGCAGTAGGAGAGGGAGAATCTCAAGCAGGTTCCCAGTGCTCAGCTGAGCATACGTGAGAGCGGCACCTGGGGAATGATCTCAGGACCCTGAGTTCTGGACCTGAGCTGAAAACAAGAGTCAGATGCTTCACTGACTGCACCCCCCAGGCACTCCCTTCCTCAATCCTTTTGAGCAACCAATAAAACTTTAGCCTGGGTGGCAGGCCTTGTCTTCTGGAGCTTTATTCTGGAAGTGACAATTTCTCCCGCGCCCTTGCACCAAGTTCATTTCAATTGTCACAATAAAACATAATGGCCAGGTAAGTCCATGAGGCAGGTATTACACTGACTCATGATGTCTACTTATTTAATCTGTCTTATCCCACAGAGAATTTGAAGAGAAATTAAATATTTTCTCACTGCAACAAATGAATATGCTTTGCTCTGTTTAATGTCTTTTTCTTCTTTATTTAGACACTAAATATTTCTTTGTGTTCGTTAATTACTTTTAAAGCATCCATTATTGCTGGATTACATCACTGAACTCTCAATACAAAGTTCTGTATTTATTTGTCAACCACTCTCCTTTCTTTTGTTTTTTAAAGATTTTTTTATTTTAGAGAGAGACACAGAGAGAGAGTCAGAGAGTGGGGTGGAGGGTAGAGGAACAGGAAGAGAGAAACTTAAGCTGACTAAACACTGAGCATGGAGTCCCACATGGGGCTCAATCTCATGACTTTGAGATCAGACCTGAGCCAAAACCAAGAGTCAGATGCTTAACCGACTGCACCACCCAGGTGCCCCAACCATTCTCTTTTCTTTAATTTGATTAGCTTATACCTCTGGTTTTTATTGAGAAAGTCCTCAATTTCTGTAAAACAGGCAGAAAAACAAAGAACATACAGAATATTGTGTATTTAAGATGCTGCGAGCATTTCTATCTTTGCAAGGAGAAGTTAGTGTGGGTTCACACATGAGTATGTGTGTTGGAAAACTATATTGAGGATTATTCCTAATTCTATTATTCCTGAAGAACTGAAAGTTGTTGTACAAATCACTCTAAATACTTTGTGTCATAGTCCCCGCCCTCCAACAACATGTATACATTATCTGCTGTTGAGAAAACAAGGAGAAAATATGCTTCTAAGAGCATGGGATTTGGTGGCTGATTGACCCAGTGGCAGATGGGATCCATGATATTTTAAGCAATTTGAGATTTCCTCAACTGGAAAATGGTAATAATAAAACTTTTCTCAGACTGTTGTTGCATTAAGTGAAATGATATACATAAAATAGCCTATAATGACCAGTACACAGTCAGAATAATACAAATATTTACTAAGCATCTACCAGGTTCTTGACTGTCTTAAGCATTTTATTTTTGTAATCTAAGTATCCCAATAAATGTATATCCTATATTATCTCAGTATATATTACTTGCTGTTGTTACTATATTTTCATATTTCTGCTAATTTTTATAAAGCTTTTCTAGGGGAACAGATTGTTGACTTTTTCATTGACTAACTACATTTGACTCTCTATTAGATGTCAGTGTTCTGGCATTTCTCAAACTGGTTCACAAGTCCTCTTTTCTGTTCCCTCTCAGCTGTTTAGAAAGCTGAAAACTTTTAGCACTAAGTGATAGATAGGCCTGAGATATGTTCTGAGACCATCCAAGTGAGATAGCTCTATAGAATTTAGTTTTTATCTATCAGTGCAAATCCTACAAGTACAATACCCTAATTGTTTTTAACCAAAGACATATAAATAGAAGCAGTGTTTTACTTAGACCTATACTGAGGGTGAGAAATACAGCATCAGTACTTAAAGATAAATGTGCTTTTCTTGATGTCTATAATGCTGGTAAAGAAGCACCTCTTATCCTTTCAATAACTGGCTTCTCATAATTGAAGCAAAATAAGATGTATGTTTTTTGTAGACTCTTGGGTCAACCTCACAAAAGACTTCATACTGTGCCTATGAAACTCTAGGCTGTTACATCAGCCAATTATAACCTTGACATAAGAGACACATATGGGGAAAAATATAGAGTACAGAGGTCTTAGAAATGGTAAATACCAATAGTGTAGCATTAGTGTTGATGACAATATGTCACAATAACTAGTAACACCATGACTTACTTCCAAAACTGTGCAATATATTTGTGTTTAAGGGATTATAAGATCTGCGAAGGCAAACATAGAACTAACACTGTTTTGTACAAATAATTGAGCAACTAATGATAATTTTTATATTATTTGTCAATAAATTCCTCTAAATTATAAATTATGAAACAGAAAATATTGTTTCTTTATAGTCTAATTCAGAGTTAGAGCTTCATACATTTTGTGTTAGATTGTTATGAAGTACACGATCTTAGCCAACTACAACCCACTCAGCTAATGGGAATTAGTATTAAATGGATGGATCATGAGGTAGATTAGCTACAGCAATAATCTGGAGAGAGGTAGTCAGGTGACTAGAAGAATGGAAATGTAGCAAAGGGATTGCTTTGGTGAGATGTTGTAGAAGTTTAATGGACAAAATTTAGCAACCGGTGTTTAAGAACTGTGATACATCTGAGATTTTATCCTACTTGCAAGGTAATGAGTTAGTCTACAACAGTTTTATAGATGCTGTCTAAAAACATAAGAGTCCTGGGGCAGAGGTGAATGCCTTTATTACCTTTAACAACAACAGCAGTCAGAGTATCATCATTTCCTTGAGTTGATTCTCTAAGCCCCAATTCTCATAGGGAAGGTCAGGTGACACCTACATAGGCAGTGGATTGCATTACAGAAGAGGAATTCAGGATTTAGAGAACTTGAATCTTTTATAGTAGGCAGTAAATATGTCTTTCCTCTGCTTCAGAATGAGACACAATCTCTAACCAAGGCTATAAGCACACTTGCCCTTTGCTTTAGACAAAGAAACTATTTTTATCTTCCAAGACTGTTCACTCTACAAAAATCCTTGAAATACAGTCTCAAACAAAAAGCAGTTAGTGCCTTGCCTCTAAAATGTACAGAAATGTGAGACTCTTAAGCTCCCAACTCTGCCTGAATGTAGGCAGATAACACAGGGACAAGAGATAAAAACAGTAAGGTTTGAGTATGACTAGGAAGATGGGGCTATTATTAGTAGTAACAGAGAAAAAGAGGACAAAGTAAATTTTAGTGCCAGTCATTTTTTATTATGTTGAGTCTGAGGTGCCTCCATAAATATAAATATATGTTGAAAGTATGAGATTGGAGTTGAAACTTTGGAGATTATATATATATAATATATATATATAATTATATATAAATATATATATATTTACTCCATAGAGATAATAGAAGTCATCAGAGTTCACAAAATTAAGAGAAATATAGACGAGTGAAAGAAAACCTTATGGTATCAGACAAAGAAACTTTTTAGCTAAGAGGCAAGGTAGGAAAAAGAGGAAAATGCAAAGGCAAACAGTAAATAATGTTTTAGAGGATAAATGAAAAAGCTGTTTTACTAACAGTGGTACTATTACTGGCAGTTTCAAGAACTGAAAAAATAAAATAAGTACACATGTGCACCTTTAGTACTAAGTCTTTTATGCATGGGTGATGCATATATTTATTAAATATTCAAGTTTGTTGAAGAATCCAGAAAAGATGAAGAAGTCAGATTCCAGGGAAAATAAGAATAAACGGGACCACTGGAAACCTGGATGGTAGACAAAATTGAGAAGTGATGAGTAGAGAAAGTTGCTGGGACAATTCATTTTTAGGGTAATGGGATCTGCAATGACTACTAGTCTTTTTGTTTTTCTTTTTAAAGAAATAAAGAGATTAATTAATGTTTTTAATAGGAGGAGAGTTTCACAAGACAGGGGTTGATTGATAACATAAAATCTCAAAAGATAGAGAAAAAGATGGAGTAAAGAACACAGGAGATGTTTGTTTACTTTGGGAGAGGCAGGACACATTAATATGCAGTTATATTTCTGGGTAGAAACCACAGAACCAAAAGGAGCCTGAAACACATGGTCTCTTTTTTTGCAGTAAGATGGGCAATGAGATCATAAAGATGAAAGTTCTAAGGGTAAGAAAGTCAGGGTGAGGAATTTATATTTATTGAATAATCTTGTGGTTTATTGATAATAAGCATGAATGGTCAGATTGAATTTTTCTCTAAAGTCACATAAGACATGAACAGGTAATTCTCCAAAGAAGACATATAGTGGCCCACAGAGACATGAAAAAAATGCTTAACATCACTCAGCATCAGGGAAATACAAATAAAAACCACAATGAGATACCACCTTACAATGGTCAGGATGGTTAAAATTAACAAGTCTGGAGACAACAAATGTTGGCGAGGGTGCAGAGAAAGAGGAACCCTCTTACACTGTTGGTGGGAATGCAAGCTGGTGCATCCACTCTGGAAAACAGTATGGAGGGTCCTCAAGAAGTTATATATAGAACTACCCTATGACCCAACAATTGCACTACTAGGTATTTACCCAAAAGATACAAACATTGTGATCCGAAGGGGCATCTGCCTTCCAGTGTTTATAGCAGCATTGCCCACAATAGCCAAAATATGAAAAGATATCCATCAGTTGATGAATGGATAAATAAGATGTAATATATATATATATATATATATATATATATAATCCCATATATATATCCCATATATATAATATATATATTATCCCATATATATATATATCCCATATATATATATATAGGAATATTACCCAGCCATCAAAAAAATGAAATCTTGGGGATCCCTGGATGGCTCAGAGGTTTAGTACTCATATGTGTACTCATATGTGGAATTAAGAAACAAAACAAATGAACATAGGGAAGGGAAAGAAAAATAAAGATAAAAACAGAGAGGGAAGCAAACCATTAGACTCTTAATTATAGATAACTGGGTGATGGGCATTAATGAGGGCACATGATGCAACTGATGAATCACTGAATTCTACCCCTGAAACTAATAATAGACTATATGGTAACTAAATTGAATTTAAATTTTAAAATTTTTGAAAAAACAATTGTACTGCCAGTTTCTCATCATAGGGTGACATTCTGGGCCTCACAGCTAGTTTGTAAACAAACCATTTAGATGGCCCAGTTTGTTACATTAAAGCCAAGTCTAAAGCATAGATAAATATGTACACACACACACTATATTTATATACAAAACCACTTTATATTCACCCAAATTCCTAAATCATACAATATTTTTAAAAATAATTCCAAGCATCTAGAAACAAACAAACAAACAAAGCCACTTTGCTATAAAATTGATGTATACAAAGGAGACTGTGCATAATATATTTTAAAATGAGGTGGAAGAAAGGAAATTTCTTCCTTTCTTAAAGGAAGAATCCAATATAAAAGATTAAAAAGAATCCAATATGAATTTATATTTAATTATTAAGAATGATTTGTATTTGTTTTTGCATATTACACAAATTTTTATTGTTTAGTTTACCTTCATCTTAGATTCCTCTTACTTTTAATTTTGATATCTCTGGAATTTGGGAAAATATTTAATCTTCTCTAGCCCTAATTTTTCCAGGGTTGGCATTCTTTTATTCATCTGCAGGCTTTCTATCCCATTTTCACAACTCAAACCACAATTTGGTATGGAGTACCCATGCATTCCATCCCTATGGAAACCAAGATGTAAGCAGCACAAAGATGATTTTATTAGAAAGTCCATTGGAGCAGAAGAGCCAGTGCACACAATTTACTTTCTTAGCAGAGTCAATGAGTTTAACCTGGAAAAGAATGTTTGCTTCTGTTGTTTCCTTAGGCAAATGGAATGCCACTGATTATTCAAAACAAAATAAAATAAAAACCAGGTGGTAGGACTGTGTTGGAGTTTCCACGTACTTATGTTCAGAAAACAGAGGTTGGTGCTTCTCTAAGTGTTATTACAACATAACAATTTCTGCCCACATTTGACAATCCAATCATCTGTATCATCCAAACCTCTCTATCATCATCATCAAAATATAATTATTATTAAGTATAAAATAGTATTCCTTCATAAGAAAGCTTTTACAATCTGTGCAAATAGATAAAAACGGTTCCATCTTTCCCTCTCCCCCGGGACAGAGGACTAAGGCACATCAAAGGAACTCAAGAGAGTTCCTTGAAGCAAGTATGAGAACCACAATGATCAAATAGATAAACGCTTTATCAAAAGAAAGATACATACATATTACTTCAGGAAAAAGACAGCATGATATAATAGAATATCATTAGTTTAGAAGCTTGAAGTTATGTTCAAGGTACTACTGATAAATTCTTATAATTTGACAAATTACCCAATCTGCAGGTCATCTGCCTATCTATAAAATAAGTCTTTCAAAACAGGTGTTTTGGAATAAGTATTCAGTGAGTGTCTAAATGTGAAATTTTAGGGACGCCTAAAGTGGTTGAGCATCTGTCTTCAGCTCAGGGCATGATCCTGGGGTCCTGGGATTGAGTTCCACATTGGGCTCCCTGGAGGGAGTCTGCTTCTCCCTCTGCCTATGTCTCTGCTTCTCTCTGTGTGTCTCTTGTGACTAAATAAATAAAATCTTTTTTAAAAATGTAAAATTTTAGACTTTCACTTTTATTTATCTTCACAGCATAGCACAATACATGTGGAACAAATTAATAAATCAACAAACACAATATGGGTTAGTTTTAATCATATTTAGAACAGAAATAATTTCCATAAAAATTTTTAAAGATGGACCAACCTGTGTACATTCATTTTCCCTAAACCTCTGTGTAACTGATGTCCCAATTTCACTATTAGCTCTTCAGGCTTGGGTGTTAAGAACTGCTCTCTCCTCTGGTCCTCTCTTTAAATGTCATGGCTATTTCTGGCAGGTAAGAAAACTGCTTTGGTTAAGGTGAATAATTGCCACTGTGGAGTGCAAGGCACCTGAGAGAAAAGGCTGCTAAAATAGGGAAATAACTCAAGAACAAAAGATAGGAAACTGAAAATATAACATCCATGCATTTGTCTACTTATAATCTAATTTACATGTCAGTCATTTTTAAAAGAATATAAGGTGTTTAGAAAATGTAGTGTTGCATCTGGCTATACTTAATACCATGGCCACTTAATACAAAGCAGTGTCCTTACTTGGTATCACAAAGGACAATTCAGAATTAAGAGCTCAGTATCTAAGGATGGTTTATATATTCTGTATCTTGAGGCACACCAAAGAGAGAGTTTATCATTTTTTCAGAAAACACTGCCATTATTCAAGTTAGAGAGAGGGCTGAGGAAAGACTTTTTAAAGATTTAGAAAGATCATGAAGGCAAGCTGGCCTTTAACAAACAAAATATTTTTATGCAGTTTCTGGCTGAATTTATAAAGTCCAGGAACTCACCCAAAGATTTAAGATTTTTTTAATTACAATGGGAGAAAATTGAATATTATTTGGACTATCAGTTGTGAAATTAAGCAAAAAGGAAGTTTTGCTAATGGATGGATTTAATATTCATGAATGTGATGGTTCAGCTTTTTCTCTGTTTCCCACAGCAAGACCACTAATTAATGATCAGCTATACAAATGGAACATATCATTGTCTGGTACTATTTTCTTCTTTGCCAAGAGTTAATATTTCTTATTTTGAGTATGTTTTATTATTCCACTCCACATTTCCCTATTTCTACCCAAGCATTACTAGATTTTCTTTTCATTAAGTCTTCTTATTCTCACTACAGGGTTTTTTGTTTTGTTTTGTTGTTTTTTGTTTTTGTTTTTAAAGTTGGTTTACTATTTTGTAATCCCCCAGCTGTGAATTGAGCAATGTTGTTATTTCTAAGGATCCATCTGACATTAGGCCGATTTTATGAAGCATAAGTATCAAAAGAAAAATTTTTAAAGAAAATATTTTTAAAACAAAATGCCTGAATCAAATGAGAGGTCAAATTTTGCAGAGTGTTTTGTGTCTTGAAAATCTTCCTGTTGTAATTATCTGAAGCCCTTGGCTAGATAATTATTAAGGGACTCTTGAAATTGTCCCTTTCCTCCACATAGATCACCACATTAATTAAGAGACAATCACTGGAGACATGTTGCTGTTCTGCATCTTTAAGTATTTTTAGGTCTTCATTTTCAAGAGAAAAAAATACATTAATAAAAAGATTGCTTCTCAGCCAAATATTCTAATACACAGATATTCTTAAAAACATCTCCCTACATGGAGACTGCTTCTCCCTCTGCCTGTGTCTCTGCCTCTCTCTCTGTCTCTGTCTCCATCTCTCTGTGTGTGTGTGTGTGTGTGTGTCTCATGAATAAATAAATAAAATCTTTTTAAAAAAATAAATAAAGTCAATCTACTTCTAGGAATTGGAACCAGGAATGTTGGTTCTGGAAGCTATGCTCTCAACTACAAGGCCACATTGTCTCTCAAAGCATAACTAGATATGTGTGAGTGTACATTTTGGGATACATGCATACCAACATGCTATTTATGGTTTGAGATTTTATTTATTTTATTTTATTTATTTGAGAGAGAGAGCAAGCATGAGCAGGGGGGAGGGGCAGAGATAGAAGCAGACTTTTCGCTGAGATATGGGGCTAGATCCTATGATTCTGGGATCATGACCTGAGCCAAAGGCAGATGCTTAGCCAACTGAGCCACCCAGGTGTCCCCTTGCTATTTATGTTTAATCTGTCTACCAGTGTTTACATTCATGTTTGGAGTTCCAGGCAAATGAGAAAATATTTGTACCTTTTAAATCACTAAAATTTTAGTGGGATTCATTAACAGCCTCTGTCTCTGTGTATTGCAGCAGTACCTTTAAAGTTTAACAGGTGAGAACTTTTATATGAATCAAACACAAGTACAAGAAATATCGAGGAAGAGACACTTATTCCATTTAACATCCACTCATAAATCTCTACTTTCCTCTGGATTTGATTTTAAATCTTGTCCCATTTCCCAGAAATTGGTATGTTCTAACTGACTTCTTTTTAAGTACTTAGAAAAAGAAAAAAAAGATTGAATACAATGCAAATGATTGTTCTGATAATGTTTCATTTTCCCATTCTCTCTCTAGAGCTTACCATCTGCTCTAAAGTCACTAATAATGGTCTCTCAGCATGCTTTGCTTAGTTAATATACAAATACACAAATACACTATAGATTAGAATGTCTTTTTGGAAGGGTTTTGGGGCCTATGTGATATCTCTATTACTTAAAAATTTCATAGCACTTATGCTCATGTGGAAATTTAAAGCTTGGGAATAAATAAAAAGGATTACTATATGTTTTTTAAATGTTATTTTTAAAACAGGCTTACCAAAGATTAAATTAACTAAGAGAAAGGATCTGAGTTAGACTTTTCAATTAGCTATTTTTTTGGAGCACAAACACTTTGGAGTTTTATATTAAATTGTAGATGTCTTTTTCAGAAGAAAATATAACTTTAAAGGTTCATTGATCAGTAAAATATCAACTAGTTTTGCAACTATAAGCCAATTCATCTCAGAATTCCTCTGACTCACTATTTCTAGAAATCTTTATTCCTCAAATTCTCCTTTCAACCAGTTTTATCAGCTTCCTGGTTCTTGTATTTGTTGAAAAAATATTTCTCTCATATCTATGTTACTTTTTTGTAAAAGACATTTTCTTATTTTTGAAACTCTAATATACTGTACAAAGGCCAATTGCTAGGTTCACCTAGAGCACTGTTGAATTATTTTTTTCCTCTTTTAGTTTTAATAGTCTATATAGTTTTAGATTATTTAAAAACTCAGAAAATGTTTTATTTATACTATCCCTAAGTAATACAATCTATTACCTAAATTAGATAAGAAAAATTATCTGGAAACTTTCATAATTAAAGGTAAATACATAAAAAGGATAAAACTATTTTTTTAGATATCTTAGTCATATTCACTATAATATACTTAGTAGAAACTCAACAAGAAGATTAGATGGGTTTTTTTTTTAAACATACATCCCATCGGGTGTTTTTATAAATTATTACTTTTTTAAATTATATTTTCTCTGTCATTTTGCTTGCCATTTAGAACGTATTATGTACTTTAGTGTTTTCGGGTAATGCGTGTATCCTATTCCAAGCATCTTTTCTAAAGAGCACAGGTAAAAATATGCCAAAATATGAACAAGAATAAAGACTAGCCATTCAATGACATGGCTCTAGGACAGAAACCAGAGATCTAAAGCAATGAAGGATTCTGACCACTGAGGAAACCCTGGGGAAGTGGATGCTTCATTTCCTTTTTCAAAAGCTTTTTATATAGAACATCATTCTGCTTTCCCGTAGAGATGAGGTCAACTCCCTAGACAACTACTTGTCCTCCCCGCCCCACTCCTGTCTACATACACACCCAGAGAGATTAATTAACACTTGCTCCAGGAAGAAACACAGACAATAGCATCCGATATTGGAATAGTTCTTTGTAAGTATAAAACTTATGGAGGAGGAGGGAGATATTTTGATACAAGAAAAAAAGCACTGGACTTCACTGCTTAAAGCCAAAGAAATTTGTAATTGTGATGAAAGTATGAACAAAACATACATTTTTTCAAAAAAGATAAATGTAATTTGTACTGATAATCTACTGTTTTTGTGCCAATAGTCTATTTCTTAAGAGACTTGTGTAAAATGAACAACTGTAACTAAAACATTACTACTATGGCATATGGGCAAGATCTGTGGACCTTCCACACATGGAAGGTTGTGATGCACCAGGCAGACACACATTTATAAAGGCACAAAGAGGGTCGTATTCCTGTTCAGTATGGTATAAAGCATTTTATATAATACAGTTTTTAAAAAATATTTTATTTATTTATTTATGATAGAGAGAGAGTCAGAGACATAGACAGAGAGAGAAGCAGGCTCCAAGCAAGGAGCCCGATTTGGGACTCCATCCTGACCCCAGGATCACACCCAGAGCCAAAGGCAGACAGACATTCAACTGCTGAGCCACCCAGGCATCCCTACATAATACAGTTTTAAGTATAGTTTGTCACTTTCAAAATATAATACAGTCAGATTTTTAAAAGCTCTACTCCAAGATGGATACTTAACAATTTAAACTCAAGAGTCCTCATTTTTTGAAGAAATTTATGAAAACAAATGCTTCTGAAAACATGGTTGAATCTGAATTATATCAATAAGCAAATTCCACACTTATTTTTGAATAAGAGCTTTGGATGCTGTCAGGACCTGTTGCAATTTTTCTATTTATAGTTACTTTCTTCAAAGAAATTAAAAGTATTTTATGGACATTACTTAATAACTTTTTCTCACTGCATTTCAGGAAGACAAAAAATGTGCATGCATTAACTCAATAGGCATTGAGATATTTCCCCCTAATAAATTTCATTCATGCAATAAATCCCACCTTCAGCAACATTCCCCAATAAACCTTAATATTCATAAGCTCATGCATGTTCAAATTTGTATTAAAAGATTTTTACATTGTGAAAATGGGTATATAAGCATTTTGTGACCAAAAGCATCACCACAGTTTTACTGTTGTAGTTTCTTTTAAAAAAAAATTGTTTCTTACACATTTTTGGTTATAAATCATAAGTGGCATAAATAGGGCAATGTTAATCTATTTTGAATAAAATTTAAATGCCTTCCTAAAAGTCTATACATATGTCCATTTGACTATGACTTATATAATCTGGAATTGTTCTTATCTCCAGCCTCTGTGTCTTCCTTTCACACTTGCTCTATTGTAGCAGGTCTGATCTCTTTCATGTCTTTAAAAACCACCAGATGCTCCCCTCCTCAAGGCCTTCTCATATAAGCTTGTTCTGTCTTCTGTCCCACATTTCCATCACCCACCCCCAAACTTTCTCTTACCACATGGTCGGCCCCTTCTCACCCTTCCCATCTCAATTTAAATGTGATCTTCCTGTATAAACTTTCCATAAACTGGAGTGTCTGAATCCAAATTGTTAATGGGCTTCTATTTTCATTATGTGCTCAAAGTATTTATTTTATGATGCTTTGTTTAAAAAAAATTTTTTTTTTAAAAAAAAGGTAAAAGAGAAGGGGACATGGTCTCCAAAGAATGGAAATGTTGGGATAGAGGTACAAGAAGGGAAATAGTGGTCTCTTCCGCAGCTTGGCTCTAGGGAGTTTAAGGAGGAATATAGCAAATGCTGAAGGTACTGTTTTGATTGAGGTCACAGGACACAGGAAACAAGGTTATTGGCAAGGGTGGCAGTGGAAGGATTCTTTCCTTACTAATTGGAAGCCAGCAGATTTCAAAAAGCGAAGCAAAGCAGATAAAAGTGAGCAGATTTGTTCTTGAGCACTTGTGAGATACCCTTGGAGATTCCAATAAATCAGTGGGGAGGCTTGATGGGAGGCTCAGGCCCTGCAGATGGAGTTCTGCAATGGAGGGGAATCATGTTTATCCTCGGCTGTCAGATCTGAAGTTATTTGGATTAAGTAAGCGACCCCTGGGATGGTAATAGCCAGCGATTATCAGCAGTTGCACATCTGTTTCTATACTAAAGCAGATAATAGCATTCAGGAATTATCAAAAGCCACAAATCAATCCCAGTGTCTTGTCATGGATCCACACAGCCCTTTTCCCTTTCCTCGCAGCTACTTAATGGATACTGGCAAGCCATCAAATAGACAAAGAAGTGAGGACAAATGATGCTCCCCAAGTTTAAGGTGAGTCATCAGTCAGGCTTGGTATCTAAGGGAATTTAGTCTGTTTTCTAACCAGCTTTATTTTAGCACAGCCATAAATCTAGCTGTAATTAGTCTCTAAGCCCAATGACTTAATACATTTAAGCATTTCATTTGACTCTCAACCGTGAAAAATTGCAATTGATTTGATAATACTAATACACTCTCACTGGCATGCATATGATGCTGTCAGTACATGTGCTTCCAGTATCTTTTTCTTTCTTGTGATATTCATGGACTATCATGAACCATCTGCTATCTCTCCTACTTCCCTATGGATCTAGGAGGATGATTCCAGAGGCAAGTGATTATAGTAGAGTTTACGGCCAGTGGATAGATTTCTCCCCCACCCCAGTATGAAACAAATAAATTTATTTGGAAAGTGAACAGAGCATGGGAACTTATTTTTTAGGCTTACCTATTTGAAATAATACCTCAATTAATGAAAACTATGTTCTATAACTGATAAAAATTACTTTTAACTAAGATATAACAGGCAATTTGCTGTTTTCATCACTAGAATTACCATTTTAAACAAATAGGTAAATTTTACTTTCCTTTTTTCTTTTCTTTTTTAATTTAAATTCAATTCGCCAACATATAGTATTTACTTTTCAATGTGGAATCAAGTTAAAGCAAATGATACTTTATATTAAATCACATTTAACAAGTTTCAAAAGTAATAGTAAATGCTTCTAAACTTTAAAAAATATATTTGATATCTTGTGGATATTCCTGCATATGTTCAAGATTTTCATTTGTCTGAGGATTTTTATTTACATACAGAATCAGAATATCAAGGCTTAGTAAGGTTTCATCAAGTGCCAATATAACATCTAAGTTTTTATTAATTAACTTGTAAAGGAGATAATAATGACATTCAAAGGAAGAGGCATCATCTGTAGACAGCTCCATTTCCAGATTTCAAGAAAACTATTAAAACATTTATAGCACTGAGAGTGACTCAGATGGGTTTGTGTGCTCACTTGTGTGGCCATATTGTATAACAGTGGGAGGTTTACAGTGACAACGTTCAGCCATCCATTTCATCTCCAATTGGGGCTCAGGCAACTGTACTTTACTATGATGATAAAAATTTAAAAATAATAATGTGCTATTTGTTAGCCTATGTTAAAAATTATTCAGTGAACTAAAGTCACCCATTTTGAAAGTAAAAGGTACAAATATACAAATGCAAAGTAAATTACTGGAGGGTTTTAAAGGCTTGTTGTAAACATAATTATCAAAAATGCAAATATATAATAATTCAGCATATATTGGTTATTATATTTTCACTACATCAGTTCCACTAAGGCAAATACATGAATTTTTTGTATCTTAAAAAACCCTCTTACAAAGTATACTCTTTATGACCACCAGGTAAGAATGTTTATGATTTTTAACATTGGAAAACTATAAACATTTAGATACTTTTAATAACTTTAAATTATTAAATATATTTAATAAGAGAGAAATCTTATTTTAAATAGTCTAAAATCTTCCATACATAATGTAACCATGAAACATGCAGTGTTAATTTGTCCTGAAAATAACAGCTTTAAAAGAATTTGCACTTAAATATTCTTCTAAATTGCTTTGTTAAACTTAAGATAAAATATAGTCCTGCAGAACTCCTGACAAAAGGGGATAAAAAAAAAATAAAGATGTTTATAGTATTTAGAGAAAGTTGAAAGTTTTGTCATATATTCTTTACATTGTAAAAGAGTAAATAGTAGTTTTCTAGGAAGCTTGCAAAATTGCTGAAATTATATATTTGGACATAAATGTAGAATGCAGTTAATTCTTTAATATTTTCAAAGGAAAATTAAAAGCAATTTTTTAAAAAAGCATCCAACCCTAAATTAATATTACAGGAAACCTAAATTTATAAGAATAATATATTTAAAAAGCCTATATGACACACAATATAAAAATAACTATATTTATGAATAGTGTATTTATTTTGATTTTAAGTCTCATTGTCTAGGATTTCAAATACCCTTCTCTTTGATCTGCTTTATTTATTTTTATTTTTATTTTAAAGATTTTATTTATTTATTCATGAGAGACACAGTGAGAGGCAGAGACATAGGCAGAGGGAGAATCAGGCTCCCTGTGGGGAGCCCAATGCAGGACTCTATCCTGGGACCCCAGGGTTGGTACCCTGAGCTGAAGGCAGATGGTCAACCACTAAGCCACCCAGGCATCCCAATCTGTTTTATTTTGATGTTCAGCAAATGGGTAAACAAAAAATTAAGTGGAATAATTGGAAAGAACCATTAAATAAAGCATCTAATAACCTAAACAATAGTAATATGAGATACAAATTTTATGAATTATTTGGGCTTATTAACAGCCTAATGTTCTAATAATAAACATAATGGTTTATTCAACTAATTGCAGCTGTCATTCTTAGAAGCTATTAGCAATTCAAGATAGTGAATTACACCCAAATAAATGGTACATTTGTATAGATATTTGTTCTTATTGTTAGTTGTCTATTCACTAATATCTTTTAATATCTTTAAATCTTTAATATCTTTAATATCTTTTTAAAATTTATTTATCTATCTATTTATTTATTTAGTCAGTGGGGGAAGGGGCAGAGGGAGAGAGATAAGAAGACTCCTCTGCTGAGCAGGAAGCTGGAGGTGGGGCACAGGGGCTCAAAATCAGAACCTGGGACCATGGCCTGAGCTGAAGTAAGATGCTTAACCCTCTGAGCCACCCAGGCACCCCTCACTATTATCTTTTAGGTGCTAGTTACACAGATAGCCAGAAATATAAATTCCATGTATTTAAAAAGAGAACCAGCAAGTAATTTAATAAAATCAGGTGTGTAATGCCAAAAAACAATTTTTATCTGGAGACTAAAGGCAATCTGGACTGGATGAACATATTTCTTATTGGGGCCATTTAAACCTATAGTTTCAAACACTTCCCACACATTTACACTAGAGGTTTGGTTTATTACTTTTCACTCCTACTGTCTAATATACGCTTGCAGCAGTATCTGTACATAAGACATTCTTGAAGGAAGGAGAAATATTAAAATATCAATGTTTATTTCAGAGATGCTAAAATGTTTTATACAAATGCTGTGACTATAAGGAATGCATGCATAATGCAATGTATCAGGAAAGAACAATGTTATCTTTAAATAAAAATAATAGGTGTATATTTAGAGAATTTGGAATTCACTGTTCTAGGTCACCTTTTAAGAGAATGCTTGACTCACAACTGACAGCTTTGGCAAGAAATGGCCTCTAAAACAATGTCTTTTTAAATTTTTTTAAAGATTTTATTTATTTATTCATGAGACACACACACAGACAGAGGCAGAGACACAGGCAGAGGGAGAAGCAGGCTCCATGCAAGGAGTTCGATGTGGGACTTGATCCTGGGACTCCAGGATCACACTTAACCGCTGAGCCACCCAGGTGTTCCTAAAACAATGTCTATTTTAATCGAATGAATCCTGACATGGAATTTGTTGGAGCTGACCATGGTACCTATTATTGTCAAACTATTTATAGCAGGGAATGAAGATTTGAGATTTAGGCACTAGCAGGTTGCTATGCTAGTTTTTCTAAACAGTTCACTTAAATGAATTTGGCAATTCTATTATCAAATATTATGAAGCATGATGTAAAAACATTAAGTAATTTAAAGACTACAGTAAAACTTCAGAAGACTGCTCATTTAATGAGCAGTCATATGCACTGTTTTCAGTATGTTTGAAACCATAGACTCTGCCAGTGTGACCAGCAGATTATGAGCAGATAGCCTGTGTGATATTATCAATTACACAATCAGAAATCAAAGTCTTTTTGTCCCACTTTATAAGCCATTTGGGAAGAAAGGGTATGGGTGTATGCATGTGTGTGTAACTGGGAGCAAGAGGATATTAACTTGTGTAAGCCATTTTCTGATGCAAAAATAGACATTTACTAAGTCATAGTAAATGACTCATAGATGTATGAGGAGATGGTTTGATAACAGCTAAGCATTCATATAAATCTTGAGGGACCCAAATGCTCTCAAGTGTGATAATATTCATCTTAACAGTCAGAATTCCTATTTAAAAAGATCACATTTGGCAAATGACTCTATTGTTTGGACTTCTTTTCAGTGACAGGTTTGTTTTCAGGGTGATTAACATTATCTGAGGACTAAAATGACCTTCAATCAAAATGCCTTTAAAATTATGTCCCTGTGAGCCCTACCATGGATGAATGGTCTTTGGCTGTACTTTAAGAATGATTAAAACATTCAAAGATGATTATGAAAGAGACGTCATGGAAGCCACAGAAAATAACCAGTTTAATGCTGTTCTGTGTACCACCAGTAGAACTATAGGGGAGCACAAATATTTATCCCAGGGAAAGAATATTATCTAAACAACCAGAGTTCAAGCAGGTTCAGCATAAGTGAGCAATGCATGAAACAGATTTGTGGTAAAAAACAGTGATTTTCAAGTGCCTAGTCTAAGGTTCTCACTCATTTCCTTTCTATTAGCTAAATTGACATCTACTCTTTTCATGATGCAGTATATGAAAAAAAGTCCTTATTATAGAAGTTTTAAGCATGTGTTACACATTAATTGTGCTTGTATAATCACAAACAAGTGGGCAAACGTTTCACTGGGCTACATCAGCTTCTCTGCCAGCACTTTCAAATTGGTTTTGTGAATTTTGAAGTAACCTTTGGGAATGGCTCCCAGGAAATAAATAATGCTGATTTAATTGGGACTTTTTATATATTCTCATAAAGTAAGAAAAATTAATCATTAATCCACCTTTTGAGGAATCCATTTAGAAACATACAAAGAAAAAAAACATGGTATTTACTTTGGCATTCTTTCTTATGAGAGAAAAAAGACAAAACTGATACCCATACACATTGAGGAAACAATCCAATTTACAGACACATCTATTTATATGTTTCCAGACTTATGGCCAAATGTACTCTTTTTAAAAGTATTTTTAAGTGTTTATAGTGCAGCCTTTTTCTCTACAATAAGCTATTTTTATACATGCATACTATCATCAATTTTCATTACTTATAGTTACATATATCTCCCCTATCCCTTTAACCCGATTTTATTTATTTGCTAATATTTTAGTAAGGTTATATTTAATGTAACTAATAAAACATGCGAATATAAACTACTACCATCAGGAAGGAAATACTTAAGATCTTACTCTTTCATGCCAAAGAAGATAGTGATTTGCCAAGAAGATAGTGATTTGCTTTTTAAACTTGACTTTTATCTGTGGCAGCTGTAGTTCAAAGGAAAACCATTTGAAGTGAAGAGATGGAAAATGAATGGGTCAGTTGTCTGACCCATAATCTTCTGTGTGCCACTTTACCTAGAAGTGTTCCTTTCCTCTTAAAACCATAATAACAGGCAAACACTATGAACCTGGGTAGGCACAGCCTCTCACTATCCTAAGGTCCACTTGGTATGTTATATGCATAGAGGACTAAAAGGGTCATGTGAACAGTATGGCCCTACTGGCTGAGAGTATGAGTGGATACATGTCTGAATATGGCCTGAAACAAAAGGACAAGTATTAGAGGCACTCCTAAAATGATATCTTTTATTTAGGAACTGGGTCAAGAAAGCATATAATTACATATCTACTATATTTACATGGTGCTCATTCATCAGAAAGCTCTCTTCTTAGAAAACACATGACAGTGCATAAAAACAAATTCTATTTCTTTCTCAACTCCAAAGTACATAAAACTAGACATAGGATATTTTCTAGTTAAAAAGCAGTTATATAATCTCATAGAAGCTTTAATTTCTTCAACATCCATTTTCTGCTATAGTAAATTGACAAAGCCATTTTGTATTTCATGAACATTTGTTATATCTTATTCTTTGTTTTTCATTTAGATAAGTAGACTTTTATACCTGAGTTGCTATAGGAAATCCCAAAGCTCAGAAAATCACTAATGAGGATGAAAGGAATTAACCATTATGAAAGCTGAAGCATGAAGCTACTATGCAACATGGCTCAGTGTTCATGTAACAGGGTCATCAGTGTAGCAGCTGTTCAACAAGCTTTATTGGAACTGGAGTCATATCCTAAGTCTGAAACACCTACTCTTAATAAAGATGGTAACTTTATGCCTTGCAAAAAACAAAAATCTTGTCCTCAAGTATCATTTTATAAATGAATTAACACATTGTCTTTCCTCAGACCTTTTCTCTTCTTTTTCAGTATCTTCATTAATATTTCAAGGGTTAGCTTATATAATAGTGTAAACTCTAGGCTAAATACAATGTTTTATATATTGTAGGCATTCAGCTAATATTTTTTTCAGTAAATAAATGAAGGTTGAATGGAAAATATCATTGAATTTTTTTCTTATTATTTTTTAAAGATCTTATTTACTTATTCATAAGAGACACACAGAGAGAGAGAGAGGCAGAGACACAGGCAGAGGGAGAAGCAGGCTCCATGTAGGGAGCCCAATGTGGGACTCGAACCTGGGTCTCCAGGATCACGCCCTGGGCTGAAGGCAATGCTAAACCTCTGAGCCACCAGGGCTACCCTATCATTGAATTTAAAATGGGTTTAGAGACAATCTCTAAATTACCTGAATTATGCAGGATTAGCACATGAAAATATTTTCACTACTAAACTTAATACTATTCATTAAGGAAAGCTGGTATTAGAGAGTT
The DNA here is from genome assembly GCF_048418805.1 of Vulpes vulpes. NCBI lineage: Eukaryota > Metazoa > Chordata > Mammalia > Carnivora > Canidae > Vulpes > Vulpes vulpes. The sequence continues at coordinate 52,715,714 of NC_132783.1, read as the reverse complement.
ATATAATTGATGTAAGAATTATCTATAGCTTCTAAATATACCTAGAGCTCATGAGTTTTCCTGACATCTAACTTTTAAAATATAAATTCTATAACATTTAAAGCTGTAACACTTTTGATTAGCCTTTTAACTTCGGATCATCATTTGTTTCCCATAAGTAAAAGCCTATTAATATATACAATGAAATTTAGTACTATATAAATCATTTGTAGTAGTCCTATAAGAAATCTGTAAGAATGAAATAATGATTATGAAAATCAGCAGACCCAAGCAAATGCACCTTTCAGTAAAGTTTATAGATCCAAAAAGGCATTCAACTTTAAAAATCCCACTGTATACAATCAAATGGAAAATGGTAACAGGATCAAAGCTAGTAATCTAATTACTACCTAACTACAAACTCATTTACTAGCTATGCTGAAACCAGTAGGTTATTTCTTTTGACTTCAGGTATACAATGCTTATACACACCTTACTATGCAGAACTTTCTTCAACATAATCATACCACTGAGGAAGAAGAAAACGAAAAGATATAAAAGTTCTCACAATTCCCAACAGATATTATTTCATTGATATTGGATTTCCATATACATTCAGGTAGAATATTAACATTCCTTGCTTCTCAGTTTTCCTGACAAATTGCACAAATTATTTTCAGTGGTATCCAGAGATATTGTACTGTTAATTGGCATCATTAACATTTTGAAATTATGAGTTTAAATATACTGGCTGAAGGCTTGATGGAACATTGATAAGTTAGGTACTTGATATTTAAAGAGATATAATTGATCTCTTAAAAGGCTTTATCCTTACATTGCCTGCCACAAATTTGGAACCCATTTCTTTTAATTTGCAAACTTTATTTTTACATTGGAAACAAGCTATAATTTTATTAAATAGAAGATAATTTGAAATACAATGCTATCCATGACTGTCTCGTATCCTTTGGATTTCTTACAGATTCTTTTTTAGGGATAAGAATTATGTGGAAACCAGATGCTGCAATTGCCCTGATTTTTAAGTTCCAAATTTCTCATTTCCATTTTGGCAAAAGAGGCCAAAAAACATGAATAGCTTTTTTTTTTTTTTTAAGATTTATTTATTTATTTTACAGACAGAGAGAGAGAAAATGCACTCACACAAGAGCAGGGGGAAGGGAGGGAGAGGAAGAGAGATAATCTCCAAGCAGACTCCCTGCTGAGTGGGGAGCCTACAGTAGGGCTCTATCCCATGACCCTGAGATCATGACCTGAGCTAAAATCAAGAGTCAGAAGCTTAACTGACTGGGCAACCCCAGCACCTCATGAAAAGGCTTTTTGATCTGTCTTTCCCCTGTGTTAATTCCTGCAAGATCAGTGGCTTCATTCTTTCTGCTACTGCAGATTCACACTTTGCCACCCTCATTTATTCTACCATCACTACCTTCAATTATCTTGTAGCCAATTCTTTTCAATCATTCTCTAGCCTTCCTGTTACAACCATTGATCTATACCTAATAGACTATTTTTAACATGGATCAAGAGTCTTCCCCATTTAATAACCACCACCGCTGAATTTGTAATTGTTATGCTAAACACTTACTTAACATTTAACAAATGTGCTATGCTCAATGCTTTATTTAAATCTTAAGAAGTAGTAGTCACTTTTTTCCTCATCTCACATAAGAGGAAATTGAGGATCAGAAAGATTAAAGCATCTTACTAATGTCTCATAGTTGGCAAATGGTCTGTGCAACAGTAAAGTTCAAGCTTTCACTCACTATACTATAGGGCTCCCTGTGTTATCACTGTAAACCTTTCATTGCATGGTCTTTGCATTTGGGATCTTCAACTTCAGATTTATTTATCATGCAGTCATGACTCTAGGTTTTCACTTGCATTGGAAGTCAATTGCTAGAAAATTAATCTGAAGAAAGTAAAGTGAGGACATAGGATACCTGGATGCATAAGAAATCTGGACTATATTGTATAGGTTGGGTAATCATGGAAGGGTTGTAGCTGGGATTATGCACAATTGCATTTGTGGAAACTTCTAGCTAGAGATTAGGGGAGAGATGAGGAGGCCTGCACTAATGAATGTTGATAAACTTGGAAGGAAAGACAGAATCAGAAAATATTTGGAAAGTGAAATTTCTAGGCCCTTGTGATTGACCAGATGGAGGGATGAGGGAGCTGTTGTTGGCTACACCTCCAATACTTGGGCCATGACCCTCTCTGCACTAGAAAGTGGCTTGCTTTCAATTCCACTCTCAGCCTTGACTGAGCCCTCCCCAGGGCTGCTCCTCTAAGCAACAGAACTCCTATTTTCCAGTTATGTAACATATCTGGATCATAGAAATGGACAGAAAATGAAGTCTGAGGATGCTGGGCTGTGACGAACAGGAAGCAGTTTTGCCTGTGTATTGGTATATATCTGAGCCACTGGCAGACTTGTTTCAAATAGGATTTAAATGGTTCCTTATATTTCCAAGTGAAGCTCCTCTTTGCACTGAAGCAGCATTAGAGCACCAGAGATGCTTCCCATATTTAGATGACTATCATGGTATACTTTTATAACTTAAAGTGTCTGTAACTAATTAATATATGTACACATTAATCTTATATAATTAAAAGTATGTGATCCACAAGACACCTATTTGCAAAAATAAAATAGGTATCATAACTCCTTACTTCCACTACTTCAGCAATAAAGCTCATTTTAAGATGTCTTTTTTAGATTTACTTATGAAATCTTGGGATAAGCCATGCTTCATACCAGACAGGTTAGGCCAGGTTAGAAGGACTCTGGAGTCTCTTGATGCTCACCTAGGGTAATACTCAACTAGGTCAAGACAATATCAAGAAACCAAATAAAAAGCAAAACAGGGTAAAAAAAATACATCAATATAGGAAAATCCCCCCAAATTATGTATATGAGTCTATTTGTCCAGATACAAATAAAAATTTCTGGAATGGTATACCACAAAAACTAGTTTTATTAGGATGAAGTATATATTTTTGATAAAAAATAGTTTGAAACATGGTTTTGATGAGAGACAGACTTTCATTTTTTCACTTCACATGTTTATACTTTGAAGAATGAGGGCAGCAGAAGGTGGCAATATAAAAAAAGGCAGATCAAGTCAAGCACTAGCACAGAGACTGTTACACAGTAGGCATTTTGTGAATAGCTGGCAAAGAAAGCATGAAAGTTAAAGTAGTAGTGATTAGGGCTTTTATGCAAGCAACACACAAACTGACTTGATGAGGTATTGATTGAAGTTGTGACTTGGACTCTGGTTCCTGACTTTGAATATCTTATTCTCAGGAACTGTAGACCTATATAATAAAAAAAATTATATCACACACAGAATTCCCTGGCTTTAAAAATATCTCTACGAGTTATAATTTAGACTGCATTAAGGAGACAATTGCTTTCACTTTGGACTAGATCAGACTCTGGGACTGGGGGGTGAAGGAAGTCTATCTCCTTTAAGAAACTTTTGTAGACAATTGAAAACTCTACCTTCATCCCCCATCAAAGCTTCTGTAGCTCACGATGGAGGCAAGAAGACTGATATCCAAAGGTAAGAACTCAGGTATGCCCTTTCATCTGAAGCTGAAGTGGAATGGTCTTATCCTAAAAATACATGCCACGCTCTCTTAAAACAGACCCATAATTGTTTCCATATCTGTCATGTAGGAGGATTTTAGAAATAAAACTTTGATAATCTTACTTTCCATTTCTAGAAAAGTAATAAAATCCAACACTCCTTGGGTGCTAACTATGTGCCAGGCACATTTCTAAACGGTTAATAGCTGTTTGAGGTGAGTTTTCCTGTTGTCCTCCTTTTGGAGGATTTGAGAGAGAGACAAAGTGATTTGCCCAAGATGCCATAGTTAGTCATGGTATACTTTTATAACTTAAAGTGTCTGTAACTAATTAATATATGTACACATTAATCTTATATAATTAAAAGTATGTGATCCACAAGACACCTATTTGCAAAAATAAAATAGGTATCATAACTCCTTACCTCCACTACTTCAGCAATAAAGCTCATTTTAAGATGTCTTAGAACTCTAACATCACCACCAACACAGACCACTGTTCCAATATGTTTCCTATATGCCATCTAAGAAATTAAAGCAAACTAAAAGTATGCCACATCCTATTCATCAGAAACAGGCAGAAGGAATCTCAGGGAAAAAAACCTGTAATTTTTGACAGAACATTGTAAGTAGTTATAGAACAGTCTGTTTAAACAAAGTGGTCTTTTTATGAACTTTGCATGAGAAATTTTAAATGTGTTTTGGTTGTTATTTTCCCAAGTCAATGACTAAAGGGCCTTTGTTCACTAGAATACTTCACATACTTCCTCCTTCTGTTGAAGGGGCATTTATTTCTCTTCAGATACCACAGGCCTACTGATATCTGTATATTAAGCTTCATTTTTTTTGTTATGTTCTACCATTGTGAAATAGCATAAGAAATAGACCTACCAGTAACCATGTCTGTGCATAACTATGTTATTGTCATGTAATATGAAAATACTCTATCCTCACTGATCTATAAAGTAAGATAAAACCACCATTTGAAGATAAAACTTAGTAAGTGAATACATTGGTGCTACTAAGTTTATGACTTGTCTTTTAACATTTGGGTTGCAAATAAATTTGGGAGCTAATATGGGGAGTATAATGGTTAAAAGCATGATATTTAGAGTTGGACATGTCTGTGAATTCTAATTATTTGCTGTTTGATCAAAGGCAAATTATTTAACTTCTCAAAATGCCTACATTCTAGGTTACTGTGAAAAATAAATGAGATAATAATACACATAAAGGCCATAATCCAGTTCTAGGTATATAGTAATTGCTCAATATAGGTCAGTGATTATAATGATTTACTACCAACTCCAAGTAAACAAAGTAGTACAAAATACTGTGTTTCTTGGGGCAACTGGGTGACCCAGTCAGTTGAGCATCCAACTCTTGATTTTGGCTCAGGTCATGATCTCAGAGTTGTGAGATTGAGCCGAGCCCCATATCAGGCTCCATGCTCATTGTGGAGTCAGCTTGAGATCCTTTCTCTCTGCCCCTTCACCTGCTAACACTCTTTTATCTCTAAAATAAATAAATAAATCTTTTTTTTAATAAATCTTTAAAAATAAAATAAGATACTGTGTTTCTTTGATTCAATGACCCATAATTTTCCTTTTTTTTTTTTTTGTTTCTAATATTGGAATACATTTCTAAAATTAGTACATATATTCTCCTCTTTGCCTGTCTTCCCAAGTTTTATTGGGGAGTATTATTAAAGTATTATTAAAATAATAGTGTATCTTAGGAGTAGGTGTTAGAGTCAAGACACATGGAAATCATATTACTGCTGCATGTTTGGTTCAGTGGTGGAAAACAAAGGGGAATTAACCAAGAGATAAGGAGCAACCAGCACGCTGGTTATGTTGAAGATTAAGTTCCCAAAGTGGCTCTTTATCTTTTTACATCTCCTCTAATAGTGCTAATTCTGTCCCTTGTACATATCCTTATTCAGTTCATCAGCAAGCATCTGTTTTATGATCAGCATAGTGCAGATGTTAGAGATTCTGGGAAGAATGAGATGCTGTTCCTGACCTACAGGATCTCAAAGTCTAGTAGGGGTAACAAATACATGAAAACATTCTTACAGCATAGCTGTTGTCTGTAGCAACAGATGAGTATCCAAGAAATGAAAATAATATAAAGGAAGAATTATCTGCTTAAGGAATTCTTATTGCATGTTTGAATGTAACTAAAGTGCCTAGCCACTGGTCGACGACAAATGTATGATTTTGGCAGGCATGTGATCCTCTCAGTCTTCAAGACACCAAAGGTTTTTCTCACTCATATATGGTGATGTTGTTAATTCCTTACATGAAAGGGGTACTGCTCTCAGTCACAATGAATAAAAATGAAAAATGAGTGCAGAGCTATTTTTGAAAGTGATGAGAATTTATTGTAGTTCATTTAATTATTTGTAGATCTCCACTTTTAAATTATCACTGCTTTGGTGTTAATTATTCTTAAATGTATAAATTATATTCAAAATGCTTACAATTGATTAAGCAAGAGCAGATTTGAATACACAGAACAAAAAGAATTATTTAAGTACAGAAGTAGATTCTTCTCCATGAACTTGCATTCTGTCTTTATTTTATTTTAGTCTGAAATAGGCATTTTTGTCATTACCAGTACTTGTGTAGGATAAGATTGAGGTCACAAGCATTTGCTGAAAAACTTGTAAGCAAAAATAATGGTGAGATTAGGAAAGAAATAAGGTAAACCAAAGAGATGGCTATAAAAGTGACCTTAAAAAGTCTTCAGTCTGTTGGCAATATTTGATATTTGCATGGAGAAGCAATGGGGCTTTACAAAGTTATTTGTATAAACTAAGACTAAAAAGGTATAACTATAACTATAACTATATATATATATATATATTATTTATTTATAAACTGGTAAAAACGAAAAGTTTAGATAGTTTGGTGCTTCTCTACTTTTCATATTTACATATGTTGTTCTATAATTTCAAATATGATCTTGCTCAATTGTAAGCATCTTGAAACTACGCTCAGAGGCATAGAAACCCATCCTCAAGATTAAAGATTTGTTTCTATCTGGGTGGAGTTAGTTACCTTGGTAACAGCCACTATCACCAAATTGAATGTTAACAATGGAAAAATTTAAAAATACAGATGCCAAAGTAGGACAGTGTAGGGAAAGAATATTTTGAGTTCTTTCTCCCCTCACCCCCATCTATTTTACACTGCAAGATTTATAGTAGTTTTAGCAATTTTGGGGTCCTTAACATATATACATGTAGAGTATTTCTTATTGAAATAGTCACCTTAAAAATATGAAATGTAAAAAAACCTAAAATGGTAAATTATTAAAAAGAAAAAGACATTTATTCTGAAAAACACATAGGGCCACATATAATTGTGATTCTGCCTCTTGCTCTTTGTGAATTTGTAGCCAAAACCAGGACAATTCTGGCATTTGGTCTGGAATCATTTTGAAGGGTAAGGCTGATTCTGTGATACCAAGCACAGACAATTTGGCATTTGGCTCCAAAAATATGCTCAAGATTTGTTACTTCTTTCCTCAGCAACAGGCTTCCAGCCAAATAATTTTTAACCAAATTCCAGAGCCCAATTTTGCTTCAGCTATTGAGATCCTATTTCAAGTAGCTATCAAGATGGGGAGGAGAGAAATACTGACACTAGTAAGATCCTAGGACAAACTAAATCCATACTATTTCTGTTTCTGCATTTAAAAAATAAAAAGAAGAATATGTGATATTTACAAACACTTAATTTTTTTGTTCTACCTTAAAGTCCAAGTGGGTTTTCTTTTTGTTAACCTAGGCTTGGTAGAAGACAGGGAATGAACATTTTAAGGAAAATATTATTTAAAGTGAATTACCTAAAATCAAAATCTTAGACTACCTTAAGGATTTTTTTTTTTTTTACAGAAAGTTAAGGGTGGTTGAACTTTACTTCTAAAAGACACAAGGCAAATAAATAAATAAATAAATAAATAAATAAATAAATAAATAACACAAGACAAGTGATTAAAAGATACTTTGTAATACTTTGTACATTTAATTTTTATCCTTTAATACTGTGTAAAAATTCTGGTTTTTTTTCTTTTTCTTATGATCTTTTTAAATGTTTAAAATTAAACATTTTCCTATTAATAGCTATGAAGTACCTTCTACCTCACAGTACAGCATTGTAGCTGAATTTCTTTAGCTTTTTTTTTCTTCAAACATCAAATAACTGTTCTACATTATAACTATGTCTTAGGCTAGAAGTTTAAATTAGGATCTCGTATCATCTTTGATTTAATCTTTAACATTTTTTTATTTTTTAAAGATTTTATTTATTTATTTATTATTTATTTATGAGAGACAGAGAGAGAGAGAGAGGCAGAGACATAGGCAGAGAGAGAAGCAGGCTCCCTGCAGAGGGCACCATGGGGGACTCGATCCCAGGAACCCGGGATCACAACCCGAGCCAAAAGCAGACATTCAACCACTGAGCTACCCAGGTGCTCCTAATCTTTAAAATCTTAAATAAATACTGCCTGATGTTCAACAGATGCAGTGTTTACTGACCCAAAACAGTAGTATTAAATTTTCATTGAATAATGCATATTTTTCCCTTAAGATGTTTGCTTGAGGATCATATCTCATAACTCAACTCTGAATCCATAAATACCGATATAGGTGTACAATACAGAGTCTACTAGACTTTCTGTGTGCTATGTTCTTTGTTTCTTTTTTTTTTTTTTAAGATTTTATTTATTTATTTGAGAGAGAGAGAGAGAGCAGGAGCAGGAGTAGTGGTAGATATGGGCCTGATCTCAGGACCCTGAGATTTTGACCAGACCAAAAGGCAGGCACTTAACCAACTGAGCCACCCAGGTGCCCTTTCTGGCTCCTTTTTCATAGCATTAACGTAAATTTTAAATTATAACTCTGTTTTCACAAGTCACTGAGTAATACTTATATTACGATAAAATGAAAAGGGATATTTACATAGATGAAAGGACTGTGCTTTAAAAGAAACAATGACTTTTAAATTCCTATTTTGGTAACAAAACTCTTATGATCTTTTCTAAATTCTTTTAGTATTATACCCATTTAGTTTTATGATTTTTTAATTGTATTTTCTATTGTTGCTGTAACAAATCACAAAAAAATGGCTGAAACAATAGAAATGCATTATCTTATAATTCTGGAGATAAGAAGGCCAAAATGGGTCTCACAAGGTTAATGTGAAGACGTCAGCAGGGATGCATTCCTTTCTAAAGGTCTAGAGTAAAGACTATTTCTTTGCTGCTCCAGCTTCCTGAGTCTCACATATTCCTTCGCATATGCCCCTTTGGGCTTATGGCTTTCTTTGGAAAGCCAGCAATGACATGTCTAGTCTTTCTCAAGTGGCATTACTATAAAGCTCCCTCCTGCCTCTTTCATTTATAAGGAACCTTGTGATTACTTTGGCCCCACTTAAATGATCCTAGGTAATCTCTCCATCTTCAGGTAACTGATTAACAAACGTAATTCCAAATGCAACCTTATTTCCCTTTTCCATAAGATAACATATTCTCAGTTTCCAGAGACTAGGACTTGGACATCTTTAGGGGTTAAAGATGGGGAAAGAGGAAGCATTATTCTGTCCACTGCATTAATATAAAATTCCTAAAAGAAAAGCAAAATCTGTTTGTTTGTTTGTTTGTTGTTTAGTATTGTCTTCTATTTCACTCAGAAATTTAGCTGGAAATTAAGACGAACAAATATTAAATAGTAAAATGTACCAGTACTAGTAGTAAACATCCAAATATCCAAACATCCTAATCCTAATATTTCAATTATATTAAATAATGGTGACATTTGTACTGCATCTGGCACTGACTTACTATAGTTTCTACCCATCAATAGCTGACTTAGGGCTGACTATCTTAATTCTAGATCTCTCCCACAATCATAGAAGAGTCCAGTATGACACATACAAAAAAGTCATCTCATCATTTCTCTGTATTACCTTCAATAGGCTCCATGTTTTGAACTATTAGACCATATTAGCTCTAAAAATCACTGAGCCACCTTATTTTGGAATTCTTTAGGCAATTATAATTTGTTTTTAATTAGTATATAGTATAAATTTATGTTTATATGATATCTCCAAGTGACTAATATTTTATATGAAGTGGCCAGGGATTTATTTATTCCCCAGTAACAAAAGAGTTCCAGGATTTCACCAAAGACTAACCTTTGGAGATAAAAATCTGCCTATTTTTCTTACATCCTGGTACAACAAACACACCCATCACCAGGTTCTGCTAATTATTATTTTTCCAGTTCCAAATCATCCCCCCCCAAAATCACCTGTGACCGCACCAATCTCCTCACTTGTTTACCAGTTTATTAAATTATCAAATTACCCCCATTAACGGTACGTCCATTTATGCTGTCCTGCTTTCTTGATACAGGATAATAGATGAAGTGCTGAGACTAAAGAGAGGAAGAGGGCATTACTCCTATCTGCCTAGAAAGAAAACAATAAGCAAACTGTCCCCTATTTAAGGGAAGGTGGCTTCACCCCAATACACTTTCACAGTACTTCAAAATTGCAATGGATTCTTTTCAGTTATTTTATTTGCATCCATTACCGAAAGGTCAACATTTTGATTGAGGCAATGGGAGCCAAAGAAATTTTTACTGAAATGGCATTTGTGCTTGAGAACTGACTGCTGTTTCAACTATACTTCAGTGATAATTCTTCCTTGTATTCATTTAGGGAAGTTTGATGCTGAAACACATAAGAGCTGTCTTTCTTCTGAGCTAGGACTGCATTTACAGGTGGATAAACTCTAGATTTTTCTCAGATCTGATGGGATTTTCTTCTTTGCACCACTACATAGTAGCCATGCAGACTGCATGTTTAAGCATGCTTTTAAAAAGTTGTCAGAAAGGATTATTTGAATTGATCATAGATTTCTAAGTTTGCAAAAATCAAACAGTAAAAAAAATATAATAGTAGCAGTAATTAGAGACACTTTCCAATGAGCAAAACATGAATCTATATATAGACATGTACAATAATCACAAGGCATACTGCCAGCAAAGAATTAAACCAATTCTCTCCCTTCCCCCCATCCAGGGAATTTGTTTTATGCTTTACAATTTTTTTCCTAACATTTAAACTTGTTCACGCATTTTCAACATATAAGGGCTTATTTGTCTCATTGATGAGACAAGTATGGATGTGCAGAATTTTCTGATACAAGTGTTTATAGAGTTCATTCACACTCAAAGGGAAAGGATGAGTGGAAAAACAAAACAGACTAAAGAATACTAATGACTTGTTTGCTCCTTCTCCTTTCATATTTAACCTGTTAAATCTTGATTGTATACCCTAAGTAGCTTTGGTTCAAGATGACCCTTTTCCCATTTCTGCATTATTAACCATCAAAATGGCCTTATTGCCCTCAGTTCTGCTGCCCACAAGACAGACCTCAATATTGGTGAGCAGGTGCCATTCTAAAATACAAATCTTAACATCCTTCAGGAGCTTCTCTTACTCTGTAAGATAAAGTCAACTCTCTCTAGCATGAGATCTTGTCCCACGTAACTTTTTATCTCAATTCCTTCATTTCTCTCACACACATTCTCTTTCTGACTCTCAAGAGTCAGGAAAGGCACAATGCATCATGACTTTCCCGGAATTTAATATATGCTCTTTGCTGTCATGCTTTAGCACTTGTTAATCCATTTGTCCAGCATGCATTTGCTCACCTGTACACAGGAAAACCTACAGATCAGATCAAAAGGAACAGCAAAAGTGCCACTTTCACAGTCCTTTGCCAATTTCTCAGCTTCTAGCCAGTGCTGAATGCACTTCCTTGTGGGCTTTGATTGATTTTGTGCCAGCATCTTGCCTTAAAAATGCTGTGCCTTTTTTATTTCTGCCTAGAGGTCTCTCTATGGCCAAACATAAGATGGGATTCCTGTAGAATGGTAGGGAGTTCATATCCTAGCAGCAGATTTCAATCAATGGGAGATAGGAGCTCATGCATTTCTTCCCCTGTCTTTTATGAAGATAATTCAGGGAAATTGTCCATATGATTCTTGAGATAACAGAGAATTTAAGGCTTTATTGCCCTCAATAACATAGTTTTATATTGACTTTGTCTCCTTCACACTCTCTCTTCTTTGTTGGGATTTCCACCCAAATCAACTACCTTCATCCTCCATGATATTTCGGATTCAGCTTTCAGATTCCAAAAAAGCTAAGACAAGGACCCGTTCCTATTTAAACACATCCTGCCTCTGTGTTCCCAGGTCCCTGAACCTATATGTCTATTATAAAACTTAGGAATAGGGGCACCTGGGTGGCACAGTTGGTTCAACATCTGACTCTTGGTTTTGGCTCAGGTTGTGACCTTAGGGTCGTGAGATCAAGGCCCGCGTCAGGCTCTGTGCTCAGCACAGAGTCTGCTTAAGACTCTCTCTGACCTTCCCCTGCCATGCTTCTCTCTTTCTCTCTCAAATAAATACATCTTTAAAAAATAAAATTCAGCAATACAAAATTTCCTTAAGCCTGAGATTTCTATTGTTCAGTTTTTAATCACTGATATGAATACAGTCTCTGACAAAATCCAGATGTCCAGTAAATATTTGATGATTAAATAAATGAACTCATAATTCTCATTTATGAACTTTTTGTTAAACTGTGAGCTTTAGGGAACAGACTTGTCAAACACACTAGTAAGCATTACAACATCAGGTACTGAATGGCAGCTCAAAAATATTTGTGGACTGAAAGAAGATGAAGGCAGCTGAGCCCCAAAATAACAGACACAGCCAAAGTCTGGAAAAAAGTACTATTTCCCCAATGTACTTGAATTAGGTTGCGAGGAAGGAAGAAAAACAGGATGGGCATCTTTGCTCAGTCTTCACACCTAAACATATTAATCTGGGGAGGCAGGGAATGTAAAATCTGAAGGTTAAACAGACTAGAAGCAAGTGTCACTTTCTTTCCCTCTCCCAGATGGTCAGCCTTGCTGCAAAGCAGTCCCCAGACAACCCTGCCTGGGCAAGGTGCCAGCACTTTGCAATTTACATTTTTATTCATCAGGACCCCGAGCTGTCAATATCTAGTGCTTCCCAAGTTTTCATCTTTGTCTTTTAAAATGTCATTACAGGAGAGCACAGATAGTGATGTTTTGCTGGATAATGCATAGTTCCCTGGCCCTTTGACCTTCTGATTGCTGGAGCCAGCCTTAATACTTATTAATCATGGTCTCCCTATATACTATTCACTAATCCACTGATGAATGGTTTCAAATTTATAGTTATCAACCCAGAATCTTCTGACCATTTTCTTTATCAGCATTCTGTAGGTTTAAAAATAAATTTTATATTTTTGGATCAAACATAAAATATAATAAAACCATTTACTTGATGGTAAAATTCATGCACATTCTTACAACTATATTCACAATAGCCTTAAGCTAATAATGTTTATTCCAATAGAAGCGTAGATTCCAGTATGGTGGTCAGGGGTGCACCAAAATATGCCTTATCAAGATTTGAAGACAACAATCTGTAATAGTGGTGTAAGAATGTGAAATTATATGAAAAGTATCCTTAGAAATAGCTAGCAGACAGCACTGAAGTATTTTTGTAATCATACTACTTCTAAAGTGACCTGAAATAGTTTACATAATATTTAAAAAGTAGTTAATCAGTTAACTCTAAAAATATTTATTTTATTTTTTTTTTTTTTTAGATTTTTACTTATTTATTCGTGAGAGACACACACAGAGAGAGAGGCAGAGACATAGGCAGACGGAGAAGCAGGCTCCATGCAGGGAGCCCAATGCGGGACTTGATCCCAGGACTCGATCCCGGGATTCCAGGATCACACCCTGAGCTGGAAGGCAGACACTCAACTGCTGAGCCACCCAGGCATCCCTCTAAAAATATTTATTATGAATATATATTCTATGTTTCTTATGGGAAAAATACTTTTTCCCAGTTGTACGTTTTTCAGTTAGGGAAACAATTTGCTTACTTGAAACATTGATGGATATAAATGGTTATAGTAAAAATTTATTACTAAGGTAAAAGATTGACCCATACTTAAGCATATGTTTAGGGGAAAAAAAGGAGTCAATTTTTTATATAGTATTCTTGGGATAAGTAGAATTTCTTTGTTTTGCTAGCCTAGGATTGCAACGGAGTTTGGAAACAATGGGACTGACTGGGTTCCTTTGTGAAATCAGGTACACCAAGGAGGCTGGGAAATTACATATATATGTATTTCTTAGCCCATGGCTGAATTAGTAAATTGCAAGCATCTCTACTTTGTTCAAAAGTTGGTATTAGGCCTGATTAGCTCGAATACTCAAATTTTCATTTGCTCTTTAAAAAGAGCTCCACACTTAGTCATTCTTCACACCCACTTACTTTCTCCCCCTCTCTCTCTCCCCCTTCACACTCAAATTATTAACTTTTTTATCCATTCCCACATTTGAAATCTGGGTCAGACCTGCAGTGATCTCTCACCTCTACTTGTGCTTAAACTTCTTAATTGGAATTCCTAGGTCTAATCTCTTCTTCTAATCTTATGTATATTTTCAGAGTTTTTGTTCTAAAATTGCAATGTGCTTTCACCTCACCCCCATTGAAAAACTGCCAATGTGTTCATATCACTATCAGTGGAGTTCAAATGCACATGACTCACTATATGGCCCGACCTACCTCCCAGCTTCACCTCTGGGTGGTTCCCTCTCAGGGTCTTAGCATGGTGTCAAGGATATAAAGGTGAATGCAATAGTTATTTCTCTCACTGAGCTGAGAGTCTAACTGGAGGAGACAGAAAAGCAGTCGAGCAACTTGGCAGTGCAGTAACAGCAGTGTGCACAGGTGCCACAGGAGCAAAGAGGAAGGATATATAATAAGCCGGGCTAGGAAGAGGAGACAGTTAGGGAGACTTGCTGGTGGATGTGATGTCTGCAGGAAGTCCTGAAGTAGAGAGAAGAGTTGCCTAAGAGAAGGAGAAAGAAGGCAATGGAGAGAGTGGCACAAGGGCACCAAGGCAAAAAAAAAAAAAAAACCTAGTTAGAAGTGACTTAGTGGTGGCTCAGTCGGTTAAGCATATGCCTTCAGCTCAGGTCATGATCCCAGCACCATGGAATCAAAGTTTCTCCATTTGTACACTTAGGATCCTGCTTTGAATTCTGCTTCTCAGTGCCAAGTATTTGTACTCACCACGGCTGGGTCTATGCCACATTCCTGTGAAAAGAGAAACCTGTTTCTAAATAGCCATTCAGAATGTTTATCTATACTCTCATGGCTCTCCCTTCCTACGTCATAGATGCCTATCGGTGGTCCTGTGTGCACATCTGTATGTGTGATGGAATGTCCATGGTTTTCACCCCAGAGGAAGACGTTCCAGGGATCTCCATCCATGTGCTTTGTTACCTTTCGGTAAGCCCTCAGCATAGACCTCTGGTGCCACTGGGTTTTCTGACCTATGCTATATACCTTGGACACTGATTCTTTTGGTTGTTATTATGAAATATACATCCTTAACCCAACCTGAACACAGAAATACCAGATGTTAAAGATGACAAAAATTCTAAAGAGTTTTCAGGAAACATTTTGAATGTATAGAACGGTTTGTGGTGAATACCTCAGAACCAATGACAAAAACTTCACATCTTTTCTATAATGTGGGCCTTAAAAAATACTATTTTTAAGCTTATCATTTTGTAAACGTCCATCAATTAGTAATATGTAAACCATTTTCAAAAGCCTTTCTAAATCTATTGCATAAACTAAAGAAAATACTGTTTTAAAATTATCAGCATAAGGCATTGTTAGCAGAATTTTCTTTTTTTTAAAGAAACTATCATTTAAGTATTTAACTGCCAGTTAGAATATGTAAATAAGTACTTCAAAATCTTGAGGTTTCAGATGAATCTGTTATTGCCTTCAAATTGTTATTCCTACCCTTGAACTCTCTCTTCAAAGCATTTTATGCATTGTCAACAGATTATTTAAAGCCTTCAATTTCATCATGTATTTCTTTCATTGAAAGTTTCCAAGAATCTGATTAGGGACACCTGGGTGGCTCAGCGGTTTAGTGCCACCTTCAGCCCAGGGCCTGATCCTGGAGACCCGGGATCGAGTCCCACGTCGGGCTCCCTGCATGGAGCCTGCTTCTCCCTCTGCCTGTGTCTCTGCCTCTGTCTCTCACAAATAAATAAATAAAAAAAAAAAAAATAATATCTTAAAAAAAAGAAAAAACTATTCTCCAAAGTTATTTCCTATAAACGCTCATAAAATATTTATTAACACATTGATTCAATTTATCATTATTTATTAAGTAAATTAAATGTTACATTATTAATTGTTTAATTCATTCATTCACCTCCATTTGTGAATTAGGTTTAAAACCTTAAAGGCAGTTGAATAGAGGTCCAATAAGTAATTGATGAATTGAATTATACTTCTTTATATAGAGAGCCTCACATATAGGGCCTCACATATATCAGTTAATTGATCAACTGGTTGTAGTTTGTAACAAGACTTGCATAAAAAAATAGGAAAAGTGAGAAATGTTTCACGAACCTGTAAAAATGCAACTGGAATTAGAGCCTGTCTAGACCCATAGCTTCACACCAGGTATCGCTTTTTCACACAGGGAAAGAGCATCCCTACTCCTGGCTAACAAAAGCTGTGGTCACAAAAGAGGTATGTATCTCAGTACCATTCAACATTATCCATAGAAAAAACAAATTATGTATCCCAGTGAATGTAAAATCCTGATTGTAGATGATATTTCATCCTAAACAAGAGACCATCTTATATTCTTCACAATACAACTTTGTAATAAGACAATAGTGCAGTGTTACATCTAATGGCCTTGGTCAACTTTTCTTTATGCTTATATACTGGCCCTAGATATTTTTATAATTATTTATACCTGTTCCTAAACAAGAACATAAAGGAAAACATTTCCTAATATTTACTTTATAAACATATTTTCAAAGCAAATATAGCCAAATACCTGACTTCCCTATTTTTCTTTCAGATACATTTTTTTTTTTTTTTAAGCCAGTAACCATTTAGGACTAGTCTACCCAAGTAGCAGAGATGTCACTTGGTTCCTTTCTCAATCTCAGAGGAGAGTATTTCATTAGGAATTCATCTTTAAAAATAATGATGTGGAAGGTGGTTACTTTTAATTTTCTTGTCTTTAAATATGGCGAAATCATTTAAGTGCTGTGAGAATGAGTAGAATCTAGCAAAGAAAAAAAAACTTTAGATCTGAGAACAGATGGTTAAAGATCATGACAATAAAGAACATACCCAAGGTTAATGACCTACATGCTGAACTTATTTTAATTTTAAAAGCCATTACCAACTGAAAATATCCTGCTTTAGCTGAACCAACACTTACAAGAATTTTATTTTTTAAATTTCCTTATACATCTTTAGAAAAGAACTCTTGCTGCTGGTATCTCTGGAGCAATACTGAGATATCATGTGGTTACTTCTTGGTGAACAAAAGCATCCATATGGAATTAGTTGTTTCTGCATGCATAGACAAACATATTGTGTCATACTAATGACTTATGTACACATTTTTCCAGAATTATTTTATTCCCTAGAATCCCAATCTTAATTCTAATTGCCCTTGTACTAACTGCCCACTTCCATCAGTGGTTTAATTATTATCTGCTAATCAAAGGGTACATTAAGATCCCATTATTATGATATTGGAGAGATCAGGTAAGACAAAAATTGTTTATTCCAGTTATCAACAGAGTAACGTTAAGAAAGATTTTAAGAATGAGAATGGCAGTTCCAGGTTCCAGTTATTCGATATATCTTACCAGAGAATAGGAAAGACAAACAGATTGGGTTTGTGATGAATTTTCAAGGTCAAACTTCTATTTTCCCATTTAAAATTTTTTAGACAGATAACTTGAGAAAATACACATTTCTTCCTAATTTTTACATATACATTTTTGATGGATCAAAGAAAGCTATGGCTTCTCCCACATTCCCCCATGACAAAATGGCAGAAACTAAATTCAAGGGAAACTTGTAGTTCACTTGTAGTCAATAATTATCAGCTAAAGGCATGAATGGATAGGTGAATAAAAAGAGTGAAATACAGGCACTAGAGAACATGAGACCACAATGCTCAGATTGAGATATTAAGATAGGGAGAATGTGAAAGTTACTTATTGAAGAAAATTTTTGTACACTTGATAATATATAATATTTCTATTACGGGCAGAGAAACCCTGACAGAGAAACATTTATTTTGGATGCCCTGACTATAAATCATCTTCCAGATAAAGGAAGGAGGATGATTTTATATATAGATAGATATTGTGTTTATATACATATTTATATATTTATATACATATATATGCATATATGTTGTATGTATCTATATATAGTATATATATATATGTGTATCTCAATTGCTTATGAAACAAATGAACAAAAAATATGAAATACATCAAGGAAAGGACCATCAATAGCAGAGAGACTCTTCAATGCTTTTAAAACATAGAAGTCTTAGTAGTAAGAAGACTAGCCCTTTGGATAGCACCCATGCCACTATCTTCTAGTTTTGTGACCTTCAGCAAATCAGCTAATTACTCTGGGTCTAAATATGCGTGTGAAGAGAAGGGCCTATGATGATCCATTCCAATGGTAAGACTGGAAATTCTATAGCACAAGTACATCTGAAATTTCCCTGGCATTCTGGAATCTTCTCAAGGGTATTAGGAATTTAATATGTGTTTATAAAATATCTATGGTAATATTTCCTAAACATAAAACTTCCACATGTATGAAGTGATGTCTCTACTAAAATTTCTCTTAAATTATTCTTTCCCAAGGTCGTGTAAGCTGAACAAATCTTAGAAATTCACTTAGGATTGATCAATCTACTTGACTATAAAATTTAAGCATCCCATTATTTTCTTTTAAGATAACAATATATTTTAATTAAAATATATGAACAGTTTAGTCTTTTCATTATATATGCATAAATTCACCTTAAAGGAACTAGTTTTTAGAGATATGGAATGGGACTATCAACCAATACTTACAAGAAATATTTGCTCTTCTACATTAGTATAGGCAGAGAATGTGGCAGTCTAGCAACAGAAAAGAGATTAGTCCCATAAATTATATTATATAGGTTCGTAGTATGGGGTGGCAGAGTTTATTGCTAATAACAAAACATGCTGATCTTAAAGAGCAAGAGCATTGAATTTTCTGGTTTTCTTCTTCTGTTTCCACTATGACACAAATTTCATGTAAGTATGCCAATCAACTGCATCCAGAAAGTGAAGTAAAATGCCAAATTATTCTTTTGGCAGGATTCCAGAGATTCTCAAGTTTTTTTTCTTTCCTTTCCTTAAAACTGTACTATATGAACTAGGTTTATTTTGCATGTCCATGAAAAATAAATTGGATTTTTCTTGAAATTAGCCCCCTTCAGAAACGAAATGTTTTTGGACATGATTCACTTAAGTTCATTTGTTCATTTTATTGTTTTTAATCTTGTTCATAAATTTGTCCTCTATAAAGAGCTTTAAAATTTCACTATGTTCTGAGATTACTATAAAAATGTATCCAATATATTTATTGAAAGACAGTGGTCGGGAATCCCTGGGTGGCTCAGCGGTTTAGCACCTGCCTTTGGCCCAGGGCGTGATCCTGGAGTCCCGGGATCAAGTCCCACATCAGGCTCCCTGCATGGAGCCTGTTTCTCCCTCTGCCTGTGTCTTTCATGAATAAATAAATAAATAAATAAAATCTTTAAAAAAAAAGAAAAGAAAGAAAGACAGTGGTCAATATATTTAATAGAAATGTCTTATTCATGATTCCTAGGAAATGTCAGATGGAAACCAATATAACTAGAAATTGAAACTTAAAGATCATTCAGTGAAGCTGGCAATTTTATCTATCAAACATTAATGACAGTAATAAAATATACATAGATTTACAAGTTTACCACTTATAAAGCACTTCCACATGTATGTTGCCATTTGATTCTCAACACAGCTAGGTAGATAATAGTATTCAATTGTTACACAAAAATTCAGGGGTAATAAATGACACAAATAAAGTCACAGAGCTCTTAAATTATGTGATACAGAGTATATTTCCTAACATATTTCTACCTATAGGATCAGCTACCTATATTGACATGAAAAAGTCTACTCATAGGACTTGTAAAATTCTGTTAACTTTTTAGTGACTTCATATGTGTTTGTTCAGGAAACTGTTTCAAAACCAAGAAGGTGAATAAATTTAAATATGAGAAATATTTACTTAATATAATGCATTTATTGTATATCAAAAATTTTCAATATTTTGAACAGCAGACATGCATCCTCAATATTTATTTCTACAATCTTTCCTAAGGAATTGGTGAATATATAAACAAAGATTTAAATGCAAGGATGTTATCAAAACATTATTTATAATATATAAAATTATAAATAAAGAGTGGCATTTTATTCATAAGTAAATTGGAACCCATAGAGGTTACATGATTTGATCATACACACATCAGTAGTTAGGGACAGATTTGAGACTCAAATTTATGTTAGATATCTCTAGAAACAGAATTGTCCTTACCGGGACACTGTATATTATATTCAAACTGCAGGACTGATGGTTTTCCCAGTTATCTTTTCAATGTGGATTTATGCATAATTGCAATTAAAACTGTTCTTTTTTTAAATTAGAAGAATGGGGAGGATAAGTAGGCTATAGCACAACCAACAACAAGTTGTTATGCTGCCACCCATACGAAAGGCTAATATTTCATATTAAATATATGTTTCAAGGTATAGAAGGAATGTACCTCAACATATTGAAGGCCATATATGACAAAGACACAGCTAATATCATAGTTAGTAATAAAAAGTGAGTCTGCCCTAAGAGCAAGAAAAAGACAATATGTCCATTCTTACCACTTCTATTCAATATAATACTAGAAGTCCTAGCCACAGCAGTTAGGCAAGGAAAATAAATACATCCAAACTAAAAAAAAAAAAAAAAAAAAAAAAAATTGGCTCTGTTTGCAGATGATATGATTTTATATATGAAAAACTCTAAAGACCCCACCAAAAACTCTTAGAATTTTTTTTAAAGATTTATTTATTTATTTATGATAGAGAGAGAGAGAAAGAGGCAGAGACACAGGAGGAGGGAGAAGCAGGCTCCATGCCGGGAGCCCGACGTGGGACTCAATCCCGGGACTCCAGGATCGCGCCCTGGGCCAAAGGCAGGCGCCAAACCGCTGAGCCACCAGGGATCCCCAACTCTTATAATTAATAAACAAATTCAGTGATGTTGCAGGATACAAAGTTAACATATAAAAACCATTTGTGTTTCTGTACACTATCAAACTATTCAAGAAGAAATTAAGAAAATTATCCCATTTACAACAGCATTAAAAAGAATAAAGGGGTAGCCCTGGTGGCGCAGCGGTGTAGCGCCGCCTGCAGCCCGGGGTGTGATCCTGGAGACCCGGGATTGAGTCCCACGTCGGGCCCCCTGCATGGAGCTTGCTTCTCCCTCTACCTGTGTCTCTGCCTCTCTCTCGCTCTCTCTGAATGAATAAATAAATAAATCTTAAAAAATAAAATAAAATAAAAAAATAAAAAGAATAAAATATTTAGGAATGAATTTAACCAAAGAGGTGAAAGATTTATACATTAATTACTATAAGACTCTAATGAAAGAAATTAAAGAAGATACAAATAAATGAAAGCTAGCCTGTGTTCATAGATTGAAAGAATTAATATTGTCAAAATGCTCATATTATCCAAAGCAATCTAGAGATTTTGTGCAATTCTTACCAGTATTCCAATTATATTTTCACAGAAATAGAAAGAATAATCCAAAAACACATACAGAATCACAAGAGACCCCAAACAGCCAAAGAAATCTTGAGAAAGAACAAAGCTGGAGATAACACATTTTCCGGTTTCAAACTATATTATGAAGCTATATAATCAAAACAGTATGGTACTGGAATAAAAACAGACAGATGAATAAAACAGAATAAAGAGCTTAGAAATAAGCCTGCACAGGCTTGGCAAAGGCTCCAAGAATACACCATACGGAAAGGACAGCCATTTTTTTTTAATTTTTTAATTAATAAATTTATTTATTTATGATAGAGAGAGACATAGGCAGAGGGAGAAGCAGGCTCCATGCACCGGGAGCCCGATGTGGGATTCGATCCCAGGTCTCCAGGATCGCTCCCTAGGCCAAAGGCAGGCACCAAACCGCTGCGCCACCCAGGGATCCCTACGACAGCCATTTTTAATAGGGTGTTGGGAAAACTGGACCCCTATCTTATACCACTCATCAATAAACTTGAAACAGATTAAAGACTTAAACATAAAACTTAAACGGGAAGTCTCTTAGAAAAAAATATAGGGAAAAAAACTTCCTTGATATTGGTCTTGGCAATGACTTTTTTAGCTACAACACTAAGAACAACAAAGCAAGCAAAAAAACCCAAAACTAAACTAAAAAGCCTCTGTACAGCAAAGGGAGCAATCAACAAATTGAAAAGGCAACTTCAGGCATGGGAGAAAATATTTACAAAACATACATCCAATAAGGGGTTAATATCCAAAGTTTATTTTTAAAAAAATCTCATACAACTCAATAGGAAAAACAGAAAAAAAAAAAAAAACCTTAAATGATACAATTATAAAAATCAGCAAAGGACCTGAATAAACATTCTTTTCCAAGGAAGACACACACATGGCTCAGGTACATGAAAAAGTATTCAACATTACCAATTATCAGAAGAATGCAAATCAAAACCACAATAAGGTATCACCTTATACCTGTTAGGAGGTCAATTATGAAAAGGACAAGAGATTATAGGTGTTGGTGAAAGTGTGGAGAAGAGAGAACTTGTATACTGTTGATGGAAATGCCAAGTTGGTACGGCCATTATGGAAAAGAGTATGGGGGTTACTCAAAAAACTAAAAATAAAACTACCAAATGATCCAGAAATCCCACTTCTGTGTATATATCCAACAGAAATAAAAACAGTATCTTGAAGACATATCTGCATTGCCATGTTAATTGTAGCACTATTCATAATAGCCAAGATATGGTGTCCATTGATGAAGAATACAGAAAACATGTGTGTATATGCGCATATATATCATAGAATATTATTTAGTCACAGGACGGAAGAAATCCTGCCATTTGTGGCCACATGCATAAATCTGGAAGACATGAAATATATGTGGAATCTAAAAATGTGGAACTCATAGAACTGGAGAGTAGAACAGTGGTTGGCAGAGACTGGTGGAATAGGGGAGATGTTGGTCAAATGGTACAAACTTTCAGTTATAGGATGAGTAAGTTCTGGGAATCTAATGTATAGCATGGTGACTATGGCTAATAATACTGTATTATTAGTATTGTATTAACATTGTATACTCGTGTTCTCACAAGTCTAAAAAAAGAAAAGAAAATGGAAACCATGTGGGGTGATAAGTGTGTTAATTAATTTGACTATAGTAATCATTTCATAATATATATGTATTTTAAATAATTACATTACATACCTTAAAGTCATGTTGAAAAATCTATAGACAAATTTTGTCAATCAAATATCAATAAAGTTAGAAAAAATAAATATATTTTTAAGGTCTTTATCTCCATAAGCAGTCACAATATAGTATGATACTCTGGTAAGAGCTAAAAACTGAATGCAGAACTTCCCATTCATATCACAACTAAATGACCCTTAAAAGGGTCTTAAAATTAAATTTATTAGAAGGTTAGAGATAAGCCAAAGTCCATACTTCACCTGATTTTTCTTCATAAGTAAATTTTACTTTCCAAAATAATATTTTGGATTCCTTCAGGAAAAACAGAGAAATGACATAGAAGAGATAACTACAGAGATAATAAATAAGAGAAAGTTCTGAGCTAACATCCACAAAGCTTTCAACATTCTTCTGGTACTAGATTCTGTTAAGAGTGAATTATTTCCAAGAAGCTAAGTTTAAGTTGGTACAAAAGTTATATATTAATTACTTGAAAAAACTCCCAGTAGGGCAATATCTAAAAATATTTCAATGAGAAAAGCATATAGATTTGTTTTAAAGTGACAACCTAGCCAAGAGAGTATCTGATCTCCAAAGTACATTCACTAATAAAAATTTAAGGATCACTTGGATAAGAGTAGATAGGGAAACTTGCAACACAAATGGGTTCTCCACATTTTGGCCATGTCTGCACACTTAACTGGATTGATCTTAATGGTCAATTCAGTCCAAAACAGTCAACATTATTTAGCTGTTTACAAAAAAATGTAGCACCTGCATGACTAACATGTATTCTTGTCATGAAGGTAAAAACAGTCTCTACCCTCTGAATGTTAGCAGGTACAGATATGTTTAAACCTAGAAAAGTAAGACTAAAAAAATTAAGAACTGCTTTTAACTATAATTATTAACTCACAAACCCAAAACATCTCCTCCTTAACATAATAACATTCAAAGAGGACTTTTAACCGTCCTACAGAAACTTACTGCTAAAAATTGTACTCATGGATATTCATTTTACTTAAGTGACACAAGCCTTATGTAGGCATAATTATATTACACATATTCATCCTTTCTGATTTCACTGACAGAAGTGTCTCTGTCTGATTATAAAATTCCTAATTATTAGCATTTTACCCTCGTTTGCTCTCCCTGCCCACTGTATCGATATATACCTATGTATATGCATCATACATATATGTAGATGCACATTCACATCTTTATTTATCTATACATGGCATGCCATATAAATGTAGATTTTTCCCCAACTTTAAAATGAGGATGGTGAGGCTGTAAAATGGGAGTAATCTGAGTCCCTCAATTGCTCCATGGAGGAAACTCACCCACCAGCCCAAAATACCTAATACAGACTTAAGTGAATGAGAAATAAACTGGTATTGTTTTTGAGTATTTCTATAGGAATTTATCTTACAATTTTTAATATATGAATGCCCAGTAGGTATTCACTGAATTAATTCTTTTTTGTTGTTATTGTTGTTTAAGATTTTATTATTTGAGAGAGAGAGAGAGTAAGCGAGAGCAAGAAAGAGAACATGAGTGAAGAGATGGCAAAGTGAAAGGGAGAAGCAAGCTCCCCATTGAGCAGGGAGCCTGATGCAGGGCTTGATCTGGGGACTCCAGGATCATGACCTGAGTGGAAGGCAGAAGCTTAACAGACTGAGCCACCCAGGTACCCCTTGTTTGTTTTTAAAAAACAAATTTATGGACATTAAGGAGGGTACATGTTGTAATGGACACTGGGTATTATATAAGATTGATGAATCTGACCTCTACCTCTGAAACTAATCATAAATTATATGTTAAGTAATTGAATTTAAGTAAAATAAAAATAAATTAAAAAATAAAAACAAATTAGAAACAAATTCATTTTTTAAGAACTCAAAATACATTTATACCTACAGAAAAATGTCAAAACAGTACAAAAATCCCAGTATCCTTTTTATCTGGAATTCCTAATTATTAGCATTTTACCCTCGTTTGCTCTCCCTGCCCACTGTATCGATATATACCTATGTATATGCATCATACATATATGTAGATGCACATTCACATCTTTATTTATCTATACATGGCATGCCATATAAATGTAGATTTTTCCCCAACTTTAAAATATCTTTTTCAGCACAATGATGTGTTAACCTAATACCTCCCCAAAACAAAAAGATAGTACAACTCCTGCAACCAGTAAATCAACAATGACACTATCATTCAAGCTGGAGTATGTTGAAATTATTATACACTTATTGTTTGTTCAATTATTTGTCAAGTGTGACAGATATTATAACCAGTCTGGTTGCCTTTTCAACAACCCTCTTCACACCCCTCCTTTTTCTCTCCCACTTCTTTGGGTCTGGTCATACTGCAGCTGACCTCTGACTGCCAACCTCCTTCCTCAGGCTTGCTCAGACCTTAGGGAGCCATGTTTGCATGTCTCCATATCAAGAAAGGAGGGAAGTGAGAAAAGAGAAGGAAAAACAGGAAGAATAAGGATAAGTGGATGAATTAATTAATTTTTAATACAGTGCTACATGAAAGAAAAAATGTCAGCAAGTAACATTTTTAAAAGTTAATAGTTAAAACATTCCCCAGAGACTACCTAATTTGAACACATATTTCTCTCAAAATTCTGTCTGAATTGAAAAGGATATCTGAGAGGTCTGAGAAATCAGAGCAGGATACCTAGATTTATAATTTTCTTTGATGATCAGCATCCTGCTACCTTCCTAAATAGCAAAATCAAGTACACAAAACTGAAGTTTTTACTCAGATTGAAATCAAAATCTTTCTTCTCTTGTTCCCTTGCTTGTAAAATATCTTTCTAGACTTGAGAAAGTTAAGAGACACAGAGAACACTGAACATTCTTTTCAATTGTCCAGTAGCACAATTCAGAAATTTGGTAAATTTTATAAAGACCTTACTTAAGCATGCTTAAACTTATCTTTTTATTTTATTTTTTTTATTTATTTATGATAGTCACAGAGAGATAGAGAGAGGCAGAGACACAGGCAGAGGGAGAAGCAGGCTCCATGCACCGGGAGCCCGACGTGGGACTCGATCCCGGGTCTCCAGGATCGCGCCCTGGGCCAAAGGCAGGCGCTAAACCGCTGCGCCACCCAGGGATCCCTTATTTTTTTTTAAACCAAACACTGCTTACTGATAGGATATATGTGTAAGCCAGCATGATTTTCTGAGGAGTAAAAGCAAATATTACAAAGGAGAAGAGGTTGTAGGAATTGTGTAGTACACGTTCAGAAACATTTTGTCTCAGTTGTTTTCAGTAAGTGCTTCATTTCTATGTAGGAAGTATATAAGATTCCTGCTAAAAATATACTCCCTTCTTTGAATATTCACAATAAATGCCAAAAGTTATCTCAAATTAATAAAGACAGGGCTAATTAGCAATATTTTATAAAATGTAATAATAATTTAGATTTAATATAATTTCAGCATCTATTCATTATGTTAAATAATCTTATAAGAATCTCATGGTTAATATACTACATATAAAATTTTATGAAGTATTTTGATAAATTAATAGAAAAGTAACATCTGCAATATCACAAGTCAATAGGGCTGAAAAGAGCCGAATACATTTGAGGGTATATAAAGAAACTAATTATGACTTATGACTATAACAGGAGGAGAACATTATTGCCTAGGGCACTGTCTCCTCAATTATAAATGTGTCTCCTCCAAACTGTGTTTGTAAGTCATTTGCTGAAACAGTGATCTTATTTCCACCACAGAAATTACATTAAGGATATGTTTTAGTTCCCAAAACAAGCCCATAACAATCTGTCTTATTATCATGAAACTATAACTGTATTATCAGGACTACCTATCTAACCAAGAAATACCAAAGTCCATTCTCAAAATCCAGGTTTCTCTCCTAGTTCTAATTGTACTCTTTATCTCAGTTCTCAGCCGTAAGTCTTCCTAGTTCTCAACAGTCAGGCAGGCAAAAGAGGTTCCTGGATGCTACAGAAAGGGACTGAGTCTTCATGAGTAACCTTGCACAGGACTCACAGTCTCATTCTTGGAAGGTAATGATTGCTGCCTAAATCTCTGTGCCCTAGGTCTCTAGTAGCATTTGGCAGGGAGAGAACTATGTCTCTGATGACAAGTGATGGTGGAAGAAGAGTGGGGATAGGTACAAACAATGGCTAAAGACAATGGCTAAAGACAATGGGAGGATGGAAGGATAATTCTAGCAGCAAACTATGTGGGTAACTGAATCCTGGCCTCTAGGAAATCACCTCTGCTGTATATGTGTACACACACACACACACACACATATTCATCAGGTATCAATATAATGTTGATAATTGGAACATCACAAATACTTCAAAATAATAGTTACTACTCAACATTTCTAATTGCTTTAATTCATTATTTTATAGAATGCTTTCTGATACTAATGAGTCCTATATGTACTACATTCATTTAAGTAATATTTTGGTATATAACTGCTATTAAAGATACTTTGCCACCTAATATTTGTGGTCCTTTTTTACCTATCTCAGGGGACACACTGACATAACTGAGACAACTCAGCATGTCATATGGAAAAATCTCTTATAAAATAAAGGTCAAAGATTAAATAGATAGTCATTCAATAAATTTATCTTTCTTCAGAGGAGTTATTCCACAGGTCAAAACTAAAGTCACTGATAGATATGTTTCTCATCTTGTTCTCTGGGTGTGAGGAAAACAAGTTGTCGATTTCCTTTGGTGGCTTTTTGCTTGTCTTGAAAGAAACATTAATAAATTCTGATTTACTAGTGTGACAAAAATGAAGAATGTGTTTCTCTGTCCACAAGGAAAACAGAATACAGAGCCCCTCCCCTTTCTACCCTCCCCATCATCATCATCATGTAGCCTGGCGAAGTGTTTTTAACTCCAACCACTTTCAAGTAATGATATACTATTGCTTCAAAATCATGCTGATTATAATTTTCCAGCATCTTGTAAATACACCTACTACTGAATTGCTTGCTCTTATATTACATGGCAATGGTTTCTATGGGTAAAAATTTCTTGCAAACAAGTAATTTTGACCTGACTACCTTCATACATAGATACTGACCCTTCCAAATTGCTTTCATTTGGAAAAATGAAAAGGGCTTTCTAACTTCAGAAAAGCAAATCTTTCCAATTTGTACTAATAACATCATGACATTTTCTCACCTCTGAATGGCTTGCTTGTATCAGGGACACTTTTGAAGGGAAATACAGACATAAAGAAACTAAACATTATCTATGTTCGTTTCAAGGTTGCTTACTTTTTATTTTTTTAAATGAATGTTCCTGACATTGCCTACATTTAGAATATTTGCAATGTAACAGTAGATGTCCACTATGGAGACAATGGAAAGTTACACAGTTTGACAGCTGGAAAAGAACCTTAGAGATCCTGTAACACACATCCTTATATTTACAAATGAAAATAGGATAAATGAGTCTAAGTGAATTGCCTAAACAATAAGCTAGTGGTTGAAGTGGCTATTAAGCCCATCTTGTGCAATTTCTCCCTGATGAAACCCAGTGTTGCAATGCCTACCAAATTCCTTCACAACAGCCCAGTTTCTGGTCAGAGAATCATCCTGTGGACACTGTTCCATATTAACACAATCTCCTCGGTTTACTTCTGGGAGTTATTTACTCCTGTGCTAATTCCCTGGTTGTGACCTTGTCATAGGTATATAAAATGTGTCAATCTAGTCTATCAATACTTCCATCATGTCTTTATTTTTACACATACTGTAGCAGAGACTAATCTATCCTTTAGCTTGCATTTTTCTCTCCAAAGCCTTTTAAATTAGATTTAACCCAAAAAAAAAAACCCTATTCCATTTCCTCTTATTTGATAGCTGTGATCTACCAGGATATACTCTTTTCTACTTTCACAAGAAAATTTTATATCTCCTTACATGTATGTCATGTATTTTAAGCCCCTAAATTTTGATAATGATGATTAATACTACAGCAAGCAATATTTTATAACAAATAGTATCCTTAGAGGTTTAAATCCATTCACTTTAGTATTTACAATACTGCCATAGGTATTATTTGTGACATTTGCATTTTATTATTCCATTATGTAACTATTTTGACATAGTACCATTCTACTATGGCTGTTAAATAAATTGCCAAAATTTTGGTAGCTTAAAACCACGCAAATTTGTAAGCTTAGAACTCTACAGGTTGGAAGTCTTAAAGGGTTCTCACTGGATTAAAATCAAAGTGTTGGCAGGGCTTAGTTCATTTCTGGAGGCTCTAAAGGAGAATGTTTCCCTGTCATTCCTAACTTGAGGCCATTTATAGCTCTTATCATAAATCAACATCATGTATACTTACTTCTTTGTTTATTGTTTACCTAAGTGCTATAAAAGTGTTAATTCCTTGTGGGCAGGACATTTTGCTTGTTCTGTTCATAGCTATATTCCAGCATCTTAGAACAACTCTGGGCATGTAATAAGCACCTGGTCAACTTGGGTTAATGTATGAAAACCAAAATTTTTGTTCTATCCCTTGTAACTATATTATTTGGCGGACAAAAAGATTTTAAACCTCAGTTTTCTTATAGATAAACTAAGGATATTAATACCAAGATATTGTTTTGAGAATTAATTGAGGTCATGCTTATGAATACCTAGTAGCATGTTAACTAACACATAGTATAAACAATTATTATTATTATTATTATTATTATTAATTAAAATAACATGCTCTTGGGGTCCCTGGGTGGCTCAGTTGATTAAGCGCCCAACTCTTGGTTTCAGCTCAGGTCATGATCTCAGGGTCATGAGATAGAGCCCCACATCGGCTCCAAGCTCAGCAAATTCTGCTTGAGATTCTCTCCTTCCCTTCCTGCCCCTCCCCCACTCATGCTCTCTTTCTCTCCCTCCCTCCATCTCTAAAATAAAATAAATAAAATAAAATAACATGCTTTATAACACATACATATATCCGAATTATTTTTTCTTTACTCATTTATTAACTGTCCCACGAAAGCAAAATTTTGTGTGTTTCTGTATATCTCTAATACCTAGAATAGCAACTGGCAGGAGCTGAAGAAATCCTGTTGATTTAGTTGTGTGTAGGAAAAGAACCTTAGGAACCTTTTTTCTATCACTTAAAGCTGTGTAGGAAAAGAACCTTAGGAACCTTTTTTTTTTTTTTTTTTGGAACCTTTTATTCTATCACTTAAAGCTGTGCACACTATTATGATGGTCTCATGAGTATTCTTATGGATTCTGTTATAGAACTCAAAATAGGATAGAGAGTGATGATCATGGGAAAAAGTTTTGAATTCTCCAGACCTTAAAAGTTCTGAATGTTTTATGTGTTGTTTAACCCTACTAAAAGCTGATATTTGATACAAATACTTCCTTCAAATTGTGCCTCACTACCATGCTCATGGTATTTTGCATGAATCCCCATAGGTCCCCCCCTCCAGAGGTCCTGAAGATTATCCACCAGTGCAACAGATGTTCCAAGCCTCAGTCTGTTAGGACAGGCTCTTACCTTGAGGTTACAGTGTGTGACTACTATAATGTAGAATAATGATGTAGCAAGAATGTGCTATAGTGACAAAATACAATTAGAAAGTTATTATTATAGGCCAGGAGAAAAAATTTGAAGCAAAGAATTGACAGTTGTGGTGGTTGAGGGAAAGAAATAACTTAGGCAAAACCAAGTCAGTAACATTCTGGAGAGTGAGGGAGAAGAAATCATCCTGATTCCAATATTTTCATCCCCGGTAGATACATATTTTGTGCATTTTTTTTTTACTTAAACTATTTTTTACTTGGCTATAAAAAGAACTTGTGAAGAAATAAATAAAAGTCAAGGACACTTTAATATACTTTTCTTCTATTTGTTTTGGGCATAATAAATTTAAAACTATTTTAGTTTTTATCTCATAATCTAGATCTCATTTACCACATGATTATTATTTGGGGATTCTCTGACCTATAAACAGTGAACTTAACAACTGTTAAAAAACCTTTATAGGGATCCCTGGGTGGTGTAGCAGTTTAGCGCCTGCCTTTGGCCCAGGGCACGATCCTGGAGACCTGGGATCGAGTCCCACGTCGGGCTCCCGGTGCATGGAGCCTGCTTCTCCCTCTGCCTATGTCTCTGCCTCTCTCTCTCTCTCTCTCTCTGTGACTATCATAAATAAATAAAAATTTTTAAAAAAGCTTTTATACATGTTCCCATAGAAATACACAATTGCAACTGCAATATTATAGCTGGAAATATCACCATGTCATACAACAGACACACTATTCCTACTTCTATTGTTGGAATGCTAAAAAATATTCTGAGCTACTTGATCATCAGAGATAAAAAGCAGCTGGTCACGTAACATAGGTCCCATAGATCAGGGTAAAACTTTGTTTGTTTGTTTGTTTTAGATGGAAGGCTGACAACTAAAATTGGTTCAAGTATATATGAAGGAATTAACTGAAAATACTAAGTCCTCTCCTTCAATATTCCAAGAGAAGAAAATAAACCTTCCACCCCAGAAAAAAATTGCAGTTTGGAAGCTTTTGTATGGTATTTCAAAGAAACATTAATCTACATTAGAATAGAAAAATCTAGGGGTACCAGAGTGGCTCAGTCTGTCGAGTAGTTGAGAATCTGATTCTTGGTTTTGGTTTAAGCCATGATGTCATTGAGGGTCATGAGATCCAGCCCAATGGTCAGCTCTGAGCTCAGGGGGGCATCTACTTGAATGTTCTCTCTCCCTGTCCCTCCCTGCACTCACTCTCTTTCTCTCTCCAAAATAAATGTATAAATCTTAAAAAAAGAAAAAAAAAGAATTGAAAAATCTAGATTAGGAGTCTGCTCCTATTAAATATGGTACAAGTTCAAATAACTCCTAAGCCATATTTCTCCTAACAGCACTTCATAGAAGGATATTGAAACTCAATTTTTTTCCTATTATTTTGTATCTTATGGACAAGAAAACTTTTAGGAAGTAATATCTCTAATTTTTCTAAAATTTAGGTCAAAATCAGTTTATGTATTTTACATATCAAAAAAAGATCATGACTTTTTACTTTTTATTAAAAACTTGTAAAGCAAAAGAGAAGTAATCCACTAAATAACGATTGTTGTATTTCATTTGAGGCTCTTCTATATTTAAGGACTTGGCAAAATGCTGAGGACTTTTTAAGAATGAGAACAAGATCTATCTTAGCCTTTAGGAAGTCCCTTGTCAAATTTTGGAAATATATTATTTAACAAAGTTACCATGTATCAACAGCCATAAAACCCTGAAAAGATACATGGAAGAGATGGTGCTAAGAGAAGAGCACCAAACAAGCAGAGAGGGAAATGTGGGGGCAGCAGAGAAAAGACATGAGATAAGAGAGAAAGGCTGAGCTGGCACACGGAAGGCCTCCTAGGTCCATATGCAGGTGTGTGTCCTGAATCTGAAGGAGAGCTGCTGATGGATGTGAAGCAGGGGACAACTCTGAATTATGAGACCTGAATTTGGATGGCTGCAGGGACAGAAAAAGAAAGATGAGTTGAAGATGGATCACAATCATCCTCCAAAGAGATTCTGAAGTCCTGAGATGAATTCCACAGATGTCGTATATAGAAAATAAAATCACAGGCTTCATGACCAACTGCAAGTGAGGGAAGTAGGTGAACAAAAAGAAGAGATGAAGAAAACTGAAACAGCAGATTAGGGGAGTGAGAACAAAGTGAGGCGGAAGAAGGTCAAATCATCCCAGGATCGATGATAGGCAAGCACTCCTACAAAACAAACGCAACCTCATTCCAGATGTTCTGAAAGTTAAATATCTCATCTGGCAAAGAGATCTTACATATTTTACTTCTCCAAACCCCTCAATAGATCTTGGAGGTATTATTTCCTGGATAAATAGTTTAACTCCTTTATAAAGCCAAAATTTTATACTGGAAGATCCTGCAGCCTTTCCAAAATGTATTTTATTAGCACACTTTTTGAAGTTTGTTAACTTAGAACACTTCCACCCCTCCCCACCCTGGCTTGCTAAATATCACATTTCATCCATCTTCCATAAGGTACCTTCTGTTGGGCTGATCATTAGGTAACTGATTTTTTTGGAGGGAAGTTTGCTCTTGGATTTGTTCTCATATATAAAGGACAGTCAATAATTTAAAACTAGTCATAAGAGGTATAATTTTCCTACAATAATATACATACAGTTTAATGTATATTTCTAGAGTTTTGATGCATTAATAATTCCATATAACCATTGCCACAAAGAATCACATATTTTTATTATCTCCCCCAAATTTACTTTGTGCCTTTTTCTAGTTAATCACCTCTCCCCACCTCCCCCTTGGCCCAGTGTGGTAGCGGTGGTACACCTCTTAGATCTCTATTCAGAAGCCAAAGAGCCACAGGGATCACTGTCCGTCTCCCACTGCAGTGGCTAGGGAATCCATACCACCAAATGAATCAGGACAGCCTCTTGCCAATGAAACATGAAAACTAATGCCTGGAGATTTCTTTTTTTTTTTTTTTAAGATTTTATTTATTTATTAATGAGAGACACAGAGAGAGAGACAGAGACAGAGAGAGAGAGGCAGAAACACAGGCAGAGGGAGAAGCAGGTTCCATGCAGGGAGCCCGACATGGGACTCGATCCCGGAGACCCACGGGCTGGATCCTGGGCTGAAGGTGGCACTAAACCGCTGAGCCACAGAGGCTGCACTGCCTGGAGATTTCTGTCCAGTGTCTGACTGAACCAGCAATCTTTGCACCAGAGCCTACTGTTGGAAGCCAATACCTCTTCAGAACTGCACAGCAGCCTGACATCTTCCTACCCAATTCCTCCTTCTGCCTCCCTTGCCACAGATGGCATTGTGGTCTCAAGACTTTCTGGGCCTACTTTTGCTCCCATTCTCTTTTTACCTTTAACAGATATTGCTCCCAATAAATCTGTAATTCTAATACCATCTTGGCATCTGCTTCCCCGATGACTGAATTGATATTCATCTCTGCCCCCAGCAACCAGTGATCTACTTTTTGCCCTGGAAATGAGATTTGTGTGACCTAGGACTATAGTTCGTACCCATTTCTGCCAGATTCTTTCACTCAGCATATATTATTTAAATATTTTATTTATTTATTTATTTGTGTGAGAGAGGAACAGAAGAGAGAGACAGAGGGAGAAGCAGACTCCCCTTTGAGGAGGGAGTCTGATGTGGACACTGGACTTGTTTCCACAATGATCCCACCACCCTGGGATCATGACCTGAGCCAAAGGCAGATGCTTAACTGCTGTTACCCCAGCGCCCCTTACTTAGCATATTTTTGAAATTTGTTCATGTTGTTGAGGTTACCAGAGTTCATTCCATTTCTATTGCCATGTAGTATTCCATTGTATGAATATATCACAATTGTTAATTATATGTAACCTGTGATCTACACAGTTATTTTTTGCATATAATATGAGGAAAAGTTAGAAGCTTCCTCCCATAACCCCCCTCCCCCACATGGATATCCAGTTGTTCTAGCACTGGCTATGGAAAAGACTTTCTTTTTCCCAGTAAATTGCATCTTTGTTGAAAAATAAATTGACCATATACAAGTGTGGCTATATCTGGATTTACTAAAATATTCCACTGATCTATAGGTCTATTCTTTTTTTTTTTTTTTTTAATTAAGGTTTAGGGCAACTGGGAGGCTCAGCGGTTTACATCTGCCTTTGGCTCAGGTCATCATACTGGGGTCCTGAGATTGAGTCCCACATCAGGCTCCCCCAGGATGCCTGCTTCTCCCCGCAGGGAGCCTGCTTTTCCCTCTGCCTATGTCTCTACCTTTCTCTGTGTCTCTCTCATGAACAAATAAATAAAATATTTAAAATGAATTAAGGTTTAAATAACATGCAGAGTTATATTTCAAGTGTACAATATTCAAGTCTATACATTACTCTGTTTATCTAGATAAGTGTACTCTTAATTCTCTTTACCTATTTTATCCATCTCTCCACCCACCTCCCCTTTGGCAACCACAAGTTTTTCTCTGTATTTAAGTATCTTTTTTTTTTTTTTTTTTTGCCTCTCTTTTTCCTTGTTTGGTTTCTTAAATTCCACTTATGAGTAAAATCATATGGTATTTGTCTTTCTCTGACTTATTTCACTTTGCATTATACCCTCTAAAACCATCCATCCATGTTTTTGCAAGTGGCAAGATATAATTATTTTTATGGCATATATACACACACATATATATAAAATATTATATATATTTCTTTTATCTATTCATTATCAGTGAACATTTGGGATTCATTATCAGTGAACATTTGGGTTGCTTGCACATCTTCGCTACTATAAATAATATTGCAGTAAACATGCATGTATCTTTTTAAATTAGTATTTTTGTTTTGTTTTTTTTTTTAAGATTTTATTTATTTATTTATTCATGAGAGGCACAGAAAGAGAGGCAGAGACATAGGCAGAGGTATTTTTTATATATATTTTTTAATTTTAGTGATTCTATTGGCCATCTGTATGTCTTCTTTAGAAAAACGTCTATTCAGGTCTTCTGTCCGTATTTTAATTGAATTAATTGTTCTTCTGGTGTTGAGATGTACAAATTCTTTATATATTTTGAATATAGACACCTTACTAGATATATCATTTGCAAATATTCTCTCTCATTCAGTAGGTTGCCTTTTAGTTTTATTGATGTTCTCCTTTGCTATGCGAAAGCTTTTTATTTTGGTATAGTCCCAACAGTTTAATTTTGCTTTGATTTCCCTTGCTTGACCTGAAGGGAGCTATCTAGAAAAATACTGCAAATGCCAATGTCAAAAAAATTACTAAGTACTCTTCTAGGAG
Organism: Vulpes vulpes; assembly: GCF_048418805.1. NCBI lineage: Eukaryota > Metazoa > Chordata > Mammalia > Carnivora > Canidae > Vulpes > Vulpes vulpes. The sequence continues at coordinate 52,679,676 of NC_132783.1, read as the reverse complement.
TCTTATGGTTTCAGGCCTCACATTTATATCTCTAAAGCATTTTGAGTTTAATTTTGTATATGGTGTAAGAAAGTGATCCAGAAAAGAAAAAAAAAAAGAAAGAAAGTGATCCAGTTTCATTCTTTTGCTATATGTCTGTTTTTAAGTTAATATGATTCTGTCCTGATTATTGTGGCTTTAGAGTAAGTCCTAAAATTTGTTAATTGAGCCCTTCTAACACTATACAATCCTTTGCTCTTTTAAACTTTTTTGGCTACTCTAGGTCCTATGATTAGCCTTATAAATTAGAAGTTTAACTTGCCAATGTCTACAAAAACCCCAGCCAGGATTTTTAGTTTTTAGTGTAGAAGTTTTATGCATCTTTTGTTAAATTTATCTCTGAAGTAGTTTATTATTTGACACTTATTGGAAATGACATTTGAAAAATCCATCTCCTAATTGTTTTTTCTAGTATATAAAAATAAAAATTCAATTGATTTTTGTACATTGATCTTGAGTTTTGTATCTTGCAACCTCGAACAATTCTTATCACTTGTTTTATTGATTCATTAGGATTGCTTACATATACAAACAGATCGTTGGTGAATGCAGACACCTTTCATTCTTCTGTCCTAATTTTTATGCTTTTAATTTTCTTTTCCTGCCCTATTATATCTCTAGGACCTAAAATAATGTTGAATTTATTGACATATTGTTATTCTGGATATTTCCTTTAAGTAGAAATAGCGAGCATTAGATTCCTTGCTTTATTCTCTGTCTTAGAAAGTGTTTAATATTCCACATTTAAGTATGATGTTAGGTTTTTTTGTTGTTTTTATTTTGTTTATTGATGTTAAATCTTCGATAATTGTCTTATATCAGACTGGAAAAGTTCCCTTCTATTTCTAATTTGCTGACTTTTTAAAAAAATAAATTAGGAATGATTATTTTTTTGTCAAATGCTTTCCTGAATCTGTGAAATGGTCAGATGTTTGATAAATTATATCAATTGCTTTTTAAGTATTTACTCAATCTTACATTCCTAGGATAATCTTCACTTGGTCATCACATGTTATCTTTTAAAAATATTGCCTAACTTAATTTATTAAAATTTTATTAAGGAACTTTGCTTCTAATGGTGTTAGAATCCGTAAAAGATATTGGTCTTTAATTTTTCTTTTGCAGTGTATTTGTCAGGTTTCATACCAAGACTATGCTAGCCTCACAGAATGAGTTGGGAACTTTCTCCCAATTCTCCATTTTCTGAAAGAGCTCATTTCATACTGGCATTATTTTCTTCCATAAATATTTTATGTAATTCACCACTGAAACCATGTACACTAGGAAATTTTTGTGTGGGAAGGTGTTTTTCCCCACTCTGTACACATTTTTTTTTGAGTTTGTTATTTTAATTCCAGTATAGTTAACATAGTGTTATATTAGTTTCAGGTGTACAATACAGTGATTCAATAATTCTATATCTTACTCAGTGTTCATCAGGATAAGTTTACTCTTTAATCCCCATCACCTATTTCACCCATTCCCCACAACTCTCCTCTCTGGTCTTCTTCAACAGATAAAGATAAGATTTTTTATGTCACCTTATACCATTGTGATAAGTTATATTTTCAAAATAACTTGCTCATGGCATCTTAGCTGTTGAATTTATATGCATGACATTGCTCAAGCTATTCCACTAGTATCCTTTTAATGTCTCTAGGATCTGTAGAAATATGCATTCTTTAATTCCTAATGTTGGTAATTGTACTTTTGTCTCTCTCCTTTTTTTTTTTTTCAGTCCATCACTTCTTTTCATATTTTCAAAGAACCAGTTTTTGGCTGTTAAAACCTTTCTCTAGTTATATTTTGTTTTCTATTCATTAATCTCTCCTCTGACTGCTATTATTCCCTTTTATCTCCTTCAGCTTTATTTTTTTTCCTTATTTTTCTACCTTATTAAGATAAAAGTTTAGACTACTAATTTTGGACCATTCTTCTTTTCTAATATAAGGATTTAAAGCTACAGATTTCCTCTATGTATTACTTTGGCTGCATCCTATAGCTGTTTTTTTTTTTCATTTTTATTCAGTTAAAAACAATTTCTAATGTCCCTTGTGATTTCTTATTTGAACGACTCATTATTAAAAACTTATTGTGTAATTTCTAAATATTTTGGAACTTTCCAGACATCCTTGTGTTATTGATTTCTAGTTTATTTCTGTCATGGTTGGAAAAAAGATCTTGTATAATTTCAGTCCTGTTAAATAAATTGAAAATTGTTTTATGGTCTAGAATATGATCACTTCTGGGCAATGTTCTAGGTATACTTGAAAAGAATGCCTATTGTTCTTATTTAAGTAGAATGTTCTATCAGTGTTTATTAGGTTATAGCAGGTATAGGGATTCTTAGCCTCTGGTAGGTGAACACTCCCTTTTCTTCTGTAATGCAATTTTTATAAATGGTAATATATAAATATATATAAATTCTTACCTTTTTTCCACTATACCAGTTTGGTTATAATAGAATTAAAATGTACACTACACAAACTGCAGGAATTGGTAAGATTTCCAAACAAAAATTTTTTAAAGGACAGACCTCAATACACTTCCAACATATGGTTCCCCTGGGTATTTCAGTTTCTATTTGTCTTTTTAGACTTTTAGGTTTAAAAAGTTATAATTATACTTGCTTACTTAATTGGTTTGAGTAATGAAAGTAAGCAAAGAGTTTTGTAATAATAGTAATAATAATGCCAAAGTAACAGATAGAGTCCTTGTGAACATTGACAGAGTTAGGATGCTGTAAGAGAATTTTACAGAGTATAGTTTTACCTTTTGCAACTTCATCTGAAATTTCTTGTAAATAATTTGATTTTCTCTAGATGTAAGGTCAAATTTTAAATTATATTTTTCCTATTATATTCTAAATCAATGTTCAGAAAATAGAAAATATGCAACCACTTGGTAAGCTTTCATTGTTTATCTACAAGTTTTATATGAAATATTAACTTTAGCTTTTTTGATAAAGATGAAACTAATATTTCTAAAGGATTGAAATACTAGTAATAATACCTAACATCTTCGAGAGTTTACTATGCATCATTTATATTCTAATGGCTTAATCTCATTCAATCCTTATTGCAACACCATGGAATTCATCTACAGAGGAAGAAATAGTACTACAGCAAATATATATCTTTGCATAGATAGATAGCGCAGGCTTTCTCACTCTAAATCCAGTCCTTTTAGCCACTGCACTGTAGAGCTCATTGTGGGAAGGACAGTTAGTTATGCTAAGCCATTCAGAAATTCCATAATGTTTAATCAAAATATTAAATGTTTAGTTTAAAAACAGCAAAAGCTGGACACAGCTATACAAATCTCAAACATTCCAGGAGTTTGAAATATTAGAATAATGATCATTTAATACATGTAGTATAAATTGTTAAATCAATGAAATTGTGCAACACATAGTACACAACCCAAAATGTTTCTGGAAATCACAGTGATAAAAAGGTAACCATAGAAAACAGGAATAAGTATGCTGCATACTCATTTTAGGAAAATTCTCATTGAGACAGAAAAGTTAAAAGGAATATGAAGGTGGATAAACATCCTTGGAATTCTGCAAGTGAATGTAAATTGCTTGAGTATTCAGATACCTTGGGTCCTTATATACAGCTTTACAAGTTAGTCAAAAGATGAAAACCTATTGTTTACCCTGCTCTCTCCCATTAACAATGTTAAACAATGTTAAACTGTATGTATACACCTGAGAATCAACATTAAGAATAATGTACCATCAAGGAATATGAAATATTTTATCTAACCACAGTGCTTGTAGTGCACATTAAATGCTCATGCACATTATTGCTCAGAGCACTGTCCAATATCATTATTATATGAGTCAAATATATAATTTAAAATTTTCTAGTTGCCACATGAGAAAAGAAAAAAAGTAACAGATGAGTTTTTATTTTATATAACATTTAAAATATCCACATGCTATCTATATAAAAACTATTAGGAAAAAAACTATTAGGAAATTATATGGATTTTTTAAATACTAAGTTCTTGAAATCTGTGTATTTTATACCATATCTCAATTCAGGCTAGCTACATTTCAAAGGCTTAATAGCAACATGAGTCTAGTGCCTACCATACTGGACAGTGCAGACAGAGAGATCAACAGGAAACACTTATTGAGTATCTATTATACACAAGAAATTGTATTAACTATTAGGGAAACTAAGAAGAAAAAAATCACAGTCCAACACTAAACCAATTAAATGAAGAAATGGAAAAAAAGATTTTGTACTGAAAAGATAATTAACATGAACAGCTATTTCTGACAAGTTTAACAGGAGTAGTGTAGGCAGCAGGTTGTATAAAAATTTATGGCAGGGACTTTTGTGATCTTGGGCAAAAGTATATGCCTGAGATATTTCAGATTTAAGAAAAGGTTGTAGGCATAAACTATACACACATTCATGAACAGGAAAAGCCTGATACTTCTAATGACAATGAATGAACCAGCATTAGAGACTTCATACAGTAGGTATTAAATCTCCTGGATGTTCAAATGTTAGCTAACTCTTAAATGTAGGAATAAACAAATGACAAAAGACATAATATCAGAACAAAAAAAAATGTGAACACTGAAATATCAGTCTGATGACAAACCTTTGCTTCTAATGATGAAGAGTCAGTTAAGTATGTTTGAATGGGAAATGATGTATGAAGCAGAGATGGTAGTTAAAAATTTACTGAAAGGAAAGGTAAGCCACAGGGAGATGAACTGAGAGCTTAAGTACTAATGTAGGTATAAGTCAATGAGAGTCCTGGCCAAACCACAATGGAAGAGATAGGAGAGATACTGGAAGAATGAATGGAAAAAATAAAGTCCTAGAATGAATATACCCAAGATTTATAACATAGGTCATAGGGAAAATATGGTGTCTATGGTGATAACTGAAATGGAGGGACTCCTCGTTTGGGAAAAAGATTAAGCCCAACTTTAGGCCTGCTGAAATCAGTGATGACATGATGTCTAAAAATGTGCACTGCACAGAGAGGAAGATGAGTGTATACTAGGAAAGAGAGCCCTCTAGAAATGTAAAAAAGAATAGTCACGAGAATATATGTCATTGCTGACAAAAAACACAAAAATTGGAGAATGAGTCAGGAATCTATATCCCTTAAATTATAAAAATATGGGAAATAGTTTTTGTAGAGAGTATTTTAGGAAATAAATTAAAGGGGATCCCTGGGTGGCGCAGCAGTTTGGTGCCTGCTTTTGGCCCAGGGCGCGATCCTGGAGACCCAGGATCGAGTCCCACGTCAGGCTCCCTGCATGGAGCCTGCTTCTCCCTCTGCCTGTGTCTCTGCCTCTCTCTCTCTCTCTCTCTCTCTCTCTGTGTGTGACTATCATAAATAAAAAAAATTAAAAAAATAAAAAAAGATGAATGAAAGAATCAAATCTCAGGACCCTGGGTGGCTGAACGGTTGAGCATCTGCCTTTGGCTCAGGACGTGATCCTGGGGTATGGGATTGAGTCCCACATCAGGCTCCTCGTGGGGAGCCTGCTTCTCCCTCTGCTGATGTCTCTGCCTCTCTCTCTCTCTCTCTCTCTTCCTCTCTTCCTCCCTCTCTCTCTCTGTCTCTCATGAATAAATAAATAAAATCTTTAAAAAAAAGAATCAAAGGTCAACTAGATAGAAAAGCCATGAATATTGGTATATGCAACATATACCATCAGTGTCATGCTTACTGTCTTATGTGGCTGTGTTACTATGTACAATATAGCCTTTCACAGTCCCTAAATGAAAGCAAGAGAGGATTCACTGTGTAGTCATGAAATTCTTTGTTCCATTATGCTCTTGTCTGTGATTTGCATAACATGACTGACTGTAATCAGAGTATTGTGTGTGCCCTTTATTAATCAATCCTTGTATAAATCTCAAAAGGATTTCTATTTCTCTAAAGACAAACCTAGCTTGCTAAATATTATGAGCTCCAGGATAAATTTTAATAAATTCCATAAAAGACTACTAGTCATATTCTTGACACTTCTGTTTTCAGTGCTATCTCTTCTCATGTCTGCTATTTTTATTGGTTTCTTTTGTGAAGTGTGCTGATTTCTTCATTTTCCCTCCTTAGAAACACTCTCCCGTCTGTTCTTGCTCTGTGCTCTAGGGAGATAACTTGTATGATGTACATCAGGGTTTCTTACCCTTGGCACTAGTGTTATTTTGAATTAGATACTTCTTTGTTGTTGGAGGATGATTAGTAGAATGCCTGACTTCTACCCACTGGAAGCCATTAGTACCTTTCCCCTTCCTCCCAGAATTGTGACAAACAAAAATGACCCCTGGGAACGAAATTGCTGCCTGCCCCTCCCGGCATTGAGAACCAGAGGGTTACATCAGTGTACTCCTCTGCCTTTTGGTTACCATGTATATTTAGCCAATGGGAGCACCAGAAGAGTAAGTGGAGGGAGGAAAGTAAGATCAGGTTGTTTATTTCCCAAATATCCACTCCCTGTCAGGTCATTCCAAAGATCATAACTCCTATAAGGCAGCTATCTTTAAAAAAACATATGTGCTTATTCGTGTGTTTTCTCCCTTTTCTCTCTCCCATTCTGATATTCTTATTTTTTTTTTTCTCTCTCTCTCTCTTTCTCTCTTCATACATATACACCTCTTCCTTCCCTACCCTATCAGAACCTATAATGTCTCTCCTGCTCTTTCCCATTTAGGGCTAGTGGTTATTATGGTGCCCACTGTTACTATCCTGAAGTGCTTCGTTACACCCTAATTCTATCCAACCCTTCGTAATTGCTGACTTTATGAAAGTCTCCACAAATTAACTAATTTGTGTGTACCATCTGTTTCTGCAGGAATTACAAGTGATACAAGGTTAAGTTCATATCAAAATATTAATAGAAAAGCAAAATACCAAATAGTCACTGAGGTCTTTCCTCCATTTTAGTCCCAATCATTGCAATGTTTTGTGCAGGCAGCCTTGTAGTAATCATTCATTAACACCGATACTACCTCTTACATTTTGATTTGATCAAATAAAACTAGTTAATGAATATAAAAGATCACTAAATGCAGTTTCTTGCCTTATTACTCTCATGTGAAACAGAGACATAAACCTACGATGAAGAGTAGCAACCAGGTTGGAACTGTAAAACAGTGCTATTCCCAAGTGGAAAATATGGAGATTATAAAGAAATGAGACTGTCTCAGTATCTTATAGTCACACCTTATAAAGAAGCAGGAAAGTATATGGAGATGATTGTTAATTTAGTCAGGCAATCATTCATTGAATCAACAAATTCTTGGAGGCTACTGTTGTTGTTTTTTTAAGATTTTATTTATTTATTCATGACACACACAGAGAGAGAGAGAGAGAGAGAGAGGCAGGGACACAGGCAGAGGGAGAAGCAGGCTCCATGCAGGGAGCCCGATGTGGGACTGATCCCTGGACTCCAGGATCACGCCCCAGGCCAAAGGCAGGCACCAACCCGCTGAGCCACCCAGGGATCCCCTAGGCTACTGTTTTTGAAGACATTGTACTAGTTCCTACGGAGGTTACAATGTTGACTAAAATGTAACCTTTATCCTCAGAAGAATTTACAATCTCTTTTGTAAGAGATTGAGGTCCAAACTAAACAAAACAAAAACAAAAAACAAAGTAAGACTGTAGGTGAGGGCCAAGGGATGCCTGGGAGGCTGGGCGGTTGAGTGTCTGCCTTTGGTTCAGGGCGTAGTCCCGGGTCTGGGGATGGAGTCCCACATCCGGCCGTTCAAGGAGCCTGCTTCTCCCTCTGCCTGTGTCTCTGCCACTCCGCCCCCCCCCCCCCCCCCCGTGTCTCTCATGACTAAATAAATGAAATCTTTAAAAAAAAAAAAAATTGTAGGTGAAAATGGTATCTGTACATTACTGCACCCTGATGGTAAAGAGAGTTTTCTTAATACGTGGTGAGGGGCCAGATCCCAAGCCCACAGTAAGTATTAGTTGAATGCATGACTAAATGAAGTTTGAAGGAGGAAGGAAAAAATACCACACAGTGCCTCACAGTTCTGTGTGGGAGCTGTCAGTATAACATGCTTCTCTCAGTTTCTAATTGCATTCCTGGCATATTTTATATACATCAATCTTCTGTGATTTAATGAAACATTAACTGCTCTATTTGTCTTACTTTAGAAGAACATTAAAGATTATTTTGAAATTCAAAAATTTCCCCACAAACCTTAAATTCAGAAATTTGTATACCGAGTCTTACCAAAGTGAATCTCAGCTATATGAATTGCACAAGTGAAGTGATGCAAAATAAGGTTCCTACTATACTGGTACTGAAGCTAATCTGGGCTTTACAATGTTTTAAATTGTAAAGCTTTTTAGAGAAGCTTTAGGTTTATACAATAGTAAGGAAAATGCAGAGATTTTCCATATACTCCTTCCCCACTCAATGTTTCCTATTATTAACATATTGCATTAATATGATGCATTCATTAAGACTGATGAACCAATATGAATACATTATTATGAACTACAGTTCATAGTTTACCTTGGGTTCATTCTTTGCATTGTAAAGTTCTAGGAGTTCTACAAATGTATGTCATGTACCCTCCATTACAGTATCATAAAGAATAGTTTCACTGCCTGCAACAAGCTCTATGCTCCACCTATTTATCCTTCTGTCTTTCCACAACCAATGATTTTTATGCTTTGCATGGCTCTGTTTTTCCCAGAATGTCTTAGAGGTAAAATCATACAATATGTAGATTATTCGGACTAGCTTCTGTCACTTTGATATATGCATTGAAGCTTCTTCCATGTTTTGGTGGCTTGATAGCTTATTTCTTTTTATTATCATATAGTATTCCATTGTCTGAATGTGCCAGAGTTTATCTATTTACCAGATTTCCTAAGTTTTGACAATTAGGTATAAAGCTTCTAGAAACATCTATGTGCAAGTTTTTATGTGGATGGACTTTCAATTCTTTTAGGTAAGTATTATGTGATTATTGGATTATATGGTAAGAGCATGTTTAGTTTTGTAAGAGACAGTCAGAGTGACCTCCAAAGTGGCTGTACCATTTTGCACTCCCATCAGCAATCAATCAGAGGAATTTCTATTGCTTCACATCCTCTCCAGCATTAGGTGCTGCCAGTCATTTGGTTTTAGTCATTCTAACACATATGTAATTGGCTTTATAGCTTGAAACGGGCAAGTGGCCAAGAAAAAAATAAGACAACCAAGGATTCTGCTTTTTAACTATAGTAATAAGAAAATGTGTTGAAATTATAAAAAGGCTGTATGCTAAATATAAAGAATTTTCTAACAGTTGAACTGTTGTACTAATGAGAGGTTGAAGAAAGTTAATTTGTGACATTTATAGGATATAAACCTTTCCTGTCCTTTCTTGCACTGATATCAATGTTTTATTTAGTAAAGGTTTAAACAGTAATAACTATCAATACCTGCTAATTGTTAGCAATTTTGAGTAGCAAGACATCTTTTCTGATATGCACAAATACATAGCTAAGAATAATATGATACAACATTGGAAAGATTGCTGGGATAGGTGACAGTCTCAGTGGGTTAGTAGAGCAAGCCCTGAGCTTAGAATCAGTGAATTCAGTTTGCTCCATCTAAGCCACTCACAGCCACGAGACCTTGGTTCACTTAACTTTTTTTCAGCCTTAAAAATGCATTTGTAGAATGAAAAATATATTTTCTTTCTGCCCGTCTTATCATGAAACTGCTGTAATAACAAATATGTGCATTTAACTATGCTACATATTTGTATTACATAAACAATCTGAAAATCACAAAACACTACGTAAAATATAGGGCCATATCTGTGATGGTCCTTACTCCAAAGAGCTCACTCAACTAACCACATTATAATTGATCACTCCTGTAGATGTGGTTTGACAAGAAAGCACTCAACCAACCACATTACAATTGATCACTGCTGTAGATGTGGTACAGCAAGCTTCCTTTAGAATACTTACAAAGATTCATCTAAGACTATAGATAGTATATGGGTTCTGGGCCCATATTTATCTCCTGTAGTCTCTATCACAGCTATGAGATGTGAATTTTATTATTCTCATTTCATACAGAGAATGTAACTGAATAATGAAGCAATTTGTTCATGGCAACAAAGCTAATCAAGTTAGTGTAATTACATGTTATGGAAAGTTGAAAAAAGCTGCTTTATATATCCTTAACTACAGCGGCCATTTCTAGAATTCAGTTTTCTATAATTCAAACTACGTCACACACAATAGATTACTCCATAGCTTATTGACAGTGGATAGGTGTAGATCTCTTTACATGGAGATTGTTAAAGGTAGGATTCCTATTTATTCAAGAATCAGTTTTAGACACTGTCTCTATGTTCATATTGCTGTTTTATTTTGTTCTTCTTCTACAAACCAAAGAAAGAGAGAGAGAGGGTGAAAGAGAGAAAAAAAGAAAAAGGAAAGAAAATAAACACACACACACAAAATAACTATCTCATTCTCTTCATGACCTTCAGTACTAAGAAGACTGAATAGAATATCAAGATAAATTAGTGGCAGATTTAGTATCCTGGCTGTCTCATTTTCATGATTGCCCAGAAGTTAAGATGTTTGGAATGATTATAGCCTGATAAGGAGAAAAAGACATTGAACTAAGTGTCTACAGTCTAAAACAGATCTGAGAAAACTAATCTTAGCTTTACTGAGATTTTTCAGAGTAACTATTATATAGAGATGCTATGTTCCTTTTCCCTAAGATCTAAGAGCATTTCTTACTCATTTCTTTCTCATTCTTTCCCTAAAAACTAGAGAGAGAGGCAGAGATACAAGCAGAGGGAGAAGCAGGCTCCATGCAAAGAGCCCAACATGGCACTCTATCCCAGGTCTCCAGGACCGTGCCCTGGGCCGAAGGCGGTACTAAACCTCTGAGCCACCGGTGCTGCCCTCACTTGTCTTCTAATATTTGCTACAAGATTGCTTATTAAAATTTTGCTGTTAGAATCAGGATTAGTTGCTATTTATCATCTCAACTTTCATTTAAAATACAATGTTAAAAAGAAAGAAAACTTTAAAAATGCAAACATGTGTCTAACTCAGATCACATAAAAGTTCTGAAATGGGCAGATGAAAAATAGCAAGTTTTAATATCTATGCAGTAATAGGTTCTGAAAAGAAGTACTGACTCTATCAGTTTGTATTCAATGTGCCTGAGGGAAGCCAAATAATGGCATTCCTAGAAACAATGCACCTTAGAAGACTTAACACCAGCTAAATACACTGTAAGAGTATTAAGCCAACTTCTCTTCCAGTGAGGCCTGAGTAAACAATGTATCTCTAAAAAGAAAAACTTCAATGCTGAATTAACTGGTGATTACATTTAAAGTATTTTGAAACATAGTCCCTAAAGTAACAGAATAATTCTAAAAAAACCTAATAAATCTCCTTTCAATGGTGTGAAAAGAAAGATACAGAAAACAAATGAAACAAAGAATATTTAGAACTGAGAAAGAAGTTAATAGAAACTAACATTAAAAGGGAGTTGAAAATCAAATATAAACTATTAGGACTTCATTAAAATAAAAGGCTTCTGCACAGTGATAGGAACAATCCACAAAATGAAATGACTGAATAAATGAATAAATGTCTAAAACCTACTAAATAGAAGATATTTGCAAAGGGCATATCCAATAAAATGTTAGTATCCAAAATATACAGAAGACTGATACAATTCAACACCCAAAACCCAAATACTCCAATTAAAACATAGGCAAAAGACATGAGCAGACATTTCTACAAAGAAGGCATACAGATGGCCAACAGACATGAAAAGACACGTTCAATAGCACTAATCATCAGGGAAATGCATATGAAAACTACATTGAGATATCACCTCACACCTCTCAGAATGGCTAAAATCAACAACACAAGAAACAACACATGTTGGTGAGAAAATGGAGAAAAAAGGAACCCTTGTGTACTGTTGGTGGGAATGCAACGTGGTGCAGCCACCCTGGAAAATAGTACGGAGGTTCCTCAAAAAGTTAAAAACAGAACTACCCTAGCAATCGCACTCCTGGATATTGACCCAAAGAATTAAAAACACTAATTCTAAGGGACATATACACTCCTGTATGTATAGCAGCATTTTTACAATTGCCAAGATGTGAAAGAAGCCCAAGTGTCCATTGATCCATTGATTGATGAATATGTGTGTGTGTGTGTGTGTATGTATTTTACTCAGCCATAAAAAAAAAAAAAAGACTGAAATCTTCCATTTGTAACAACATGAATGGAGATAGAGTATCATGCTAAACAAAATAAACCAGTTGGAGAAAGACAAATACCATATGATTTCACTCATATGTGGAATTGTAAAAACAAAACAAATAAAAGGAAAACATGAGTGAGATAAATGAAGAAACAGACTCTTAACTACAGAGAACAAACTGATGGTTAGTTACTACAGTAGAGGTGGGTGGGGGTTGGGGGAGTGAAATAGGTGATGGAATTAAAAAGCGCACTTGTCCTGATGACATGCACAGGGTAATGTATAGAATTGTTGAATCACCACATTGTACACCTGAAAGTAATATGACACTGTAAATTAACTATGCTGGAATTCAAATGTAAAAAACATAAAGAATAAAAAATGTAAGTTGGAAAACAAACCAAAAAGAGCAAGTTGAAAATCAACTTGAACTATAATATAGACATATAATCAAAGAAAAGGGAAAGAAGTTCATGAAAAACATTAAATAAATAAAATGTTTAAAAGGATATTTTACCAAATTTTAAAAACCAATTTAAAGGAATTAACCAAAAAGAAAGAAAAAAAGAATTAACCATGAAGGCAGCAAAAGCCATTTCTTTCTGTACGTTTGGCTGATGTGGGTTAAAACTTTGGGTACAGAATAACTATATGAAAATTTAGGGCTGAATTAATTCCACTCAAAATACAATGGATAAATTAAGCAAAATTTGGCATGCTGATTTATATAACTAATTTTGCAAAATTGTTAATATGAGAGAAAGTATTAAGTCCAAGCAAATATCCAAATTTATCTGAACATAGAAAGTGAGGATGATCACCATACTGTGAGTCAGGAAGGATAAGACCACAGAGGGCTTCTCTCAGGCTCCTCAATTTTTACTCTATCAATTAGAAGGGATCTGAGGACAGGATATAGAAAAGGACTAAGGCCCTCATGTCATTTTGCTCACACAATTTTCGCTGACATCTAGACCTGAGGGATATACTTTGGATTAAGAAAGAGCAAATATATGCAAAATTTGCATTAGATGTGAATCAATTGGCCCTTACAATTTTGCTGAAGGGTATCAATTGATTCCTTCTTATAGAGGAAGAACTGTCAAACTCAATGGTTTCCACCAAATTAAACATTGCAGTAGACAGAATTTATCTATAGTTTTGGATGGATCCTCATTTGCTATAAAGAAGATCTATTACATCCAAAGATACTTCCTGAAATTAGAATTTTCTAGATAAATCAGCATAGCCCACAAATAAAATAAGTTACTAAGCCTTCCTTTTGAATCTTGATTAATATTCAGAGATGACTATTCCATATCACAAAGGCTAACTAGTTTTTAACTTTTTTCTCTGCTCCTAATGAAATTTGTATTGCTGAAGTATTCTGGAGGAAATAAATAAAGGAGCCTGACATCTCAGCCAGTGCTTCCTGGAGTTCCACACGGCTGATGAGTCCAGGCAGTGACAAATGACATGCTATTCCTGAATATGCAGTCTTTCTCTCCCTCTCATCTTCTTGCAGCTGAACACTGTCATATTCCTTGCAGAAGAAACATACATTTCATAGCTGTCATCCTTGCATAAAAGGCAGAAGGAAGAAAAAATCTTTTTATCAATCTGCCTAAACATTTCCTTTTATTATTTACATATCAATTATCACGAGAAAACATTGAGTATATTTAGACACAAAATGCAGAAAGTTGTTTTGGAAGGTATCACTGACAAAGGAAAACACATGGTGGAGAGTCAGGAACAAAAGGATCGTTCTTTTTGAGAGCAATTGTAGGCTTCCTGCCTTGATATTCCTAATCTTTCTGGCATCTTGAGCTCACCAACTGCCTAATACTGGATGCATGTGGTTCTGCCCATCTGTCCAACAGTCAATCTAATTCAGTGATTTACTAAGAAAACATTTAATGGAATATGAATAATGTATAGTAATAAGCAGTTTTTTAAATCTCCAAGATTTATCTTATGAGTGAAAGGGTTGCTTTGTTCTTAAGGAGAAAGTTAATGTCATGTATCCATGTACAATCAACTAGAATTTCTACACAAGTACGGAAAAGGAGAAACTTTTGTGAGAAGTATGAAAGATACAAGTAATTTTATTAGGATTGGCCCACATTTGGCCCATATGCCAAATCACTAATATGCACCAAAAATCACATGGAAATTGGAATCAAGTAATGATCTTTGCCATTTTACGCATTCTCGCAGTTTGTCTTTTTAAAATCAAGATCAGAAGTTCTGGTTAGTCAGCTTGTTTTGAAGAAGATTATAACATTTTTCTTTGCTTTCAGAAGATTATAACATTTGTCTTTGCTTTCAGAAGAAGTCCACACTTAAATGAATACAACTCCTTTTATATATATTTATTAAGTATTGGAAATGTGCTTGGAAGGCCAGCATATTTGGAGGGCAGTGCACCAGGAGAAAAGGTATAGGACATAGGACTTAATGAGATCCCCATAATGTAGGGCCTGTAAACCACAGTAAGGATTTGAATTTTATTCTATGAGTGAAAGGAAGCCACTAGATGGGTGACAGCAGGGGAGGGATGATTTGGTTTCTTTTCCTTTTTTTTTTTTTTTTTTTTTTTTTTTTTTGGTTTCTGTTTCAAAAGAATTATTGTGACTGATGGAGAACAGAGTAACTGGATTGTATTAAGTAGAAGCAGGGAGGTCACTCAGGATGCTAGGGAAGGAGTCTACATGAAAAACTGATGGAAAGCTGGCCTCAGGAGGTGGCAGTGGAGAAGGAAACCATGGTAAGATCTGGGCATATTGTGAAATACAGGTGAACAGATAATAAAGAATTGGCTGGAGAATGTAAAAGAAAAAGCAGAAAAAATTCTTTCAGTATTTTCACCTAAGTAACCAAATGTGAATGGTAGATCTGCAAATGCTATGAAGGCTAAGAAAAATGAAATTACGATGTATTACAGCAGATAGAGAAAGATTTTTGTAGTTCTGGAGGCTTGAGCTGGACAGTTTAGACTTGATAAAATTTAGACAGGAGGCATAAAAGCCTTCTCAGAGATAAAGCAGGGTTAAAGTTACATATTGTTTAAGGTAACTGAGAGAGATTTTGAAAATACTTGGGGATCTGCTTAAACTGAAGAGTTCTGTAGAATGACTGTGAAATATATGATTGAAAAGAAAGAGAGGTCAAATAAAATAGGGTCTTGAATAATGAGATTAAGCCTTGGGGCTTGATTCTATGGGTAGGAGACAGCCCCTGGCTAATTTTCTAGAATTTATTGAGCTAGTAACTTCCAAATTATGTCAAAGGCAATACTGCCAAAGGCCATTTCATAGATTCCAAAGATAGATCAATGCAGATGCATTTATAAAAAGAGTTGAACGCTAAGAAGATCGAGTAGATTTCCAAAGAAAATGCTACCACAAATTTCATTTTACACACACACACACCCCATGCTCACATTCATATATATACACACACATATACAATACTAAACATTAATATAAACTGCTACCCTTCCCAAGTCATTCTTTTGCAGTTTCTTTTTTTAAAGGTATCAATTAGTTTCAAATTTCTATTTGCAACTGAATTCTATGTATCTCGAATATGTCCATCAATGAGTCAATTCTTATTATGTTTCAATAAACTCCTAGGTTCAAATATACATCTTAAAATGTGACCTTAGGAATTTGAGATGTTCAGATCTGCTAGTTATGACAAAAAGGCAGTACCTACTAATGAGAGATTCAGAGGTTATAGGGAAAACTAGAGACTATAAAGGCCCTCTCAGTCCAGGTACAAGGCCTTTATTCATATATAAAATAAACTGTACACTGTGGATGGATTATCTAATTGTAATAGAAA